>NC_141699.1:77013925-77613925 GCF_964263255.1 Lissotriton vulgaris
AACTGCCCATACCAACTAACGCCTTGGGGAAGGCGCACGCAGGCTCGGGTGCTACCCGCTAGTTGGACAACCCCACTGAGCGGAATACATTAGCGGCGGTCCTGCTGCTGGGTAGCACCACCCCGAAGAAACGGGGGCCACGAGACCCGCTATCCAAGGAGTCTCGTAAGTGGAGCTGCGTGACGGATGAGGACAGGAGTGATGTTTGGGGGCTCATGTTAGAGCCTTTGGAACGAGCAGTAACTTGTAAGTGCATCCATCCAGGATATAAGGACTACATCTCCCATAAGCACTATACGTGTTTTTATACAGGGAGATGGTAGACGTTGTGCACTTTACTGCTGGCCCCTGATGAGGAAAAAAATTTCCGAAACGCGTCGGGCCTATTACAAGCACGCAACTGCCCATACCAACTAACGCCTTGGGGAAGGCGCACGCAGGCTCGGGTGCTACCCGCTAGTTGGACAACCCCACTGAGCGGAATACATTAGCGGCGGTCCTGCCGCTGGGTAGCACCACCCCGAAGAAACGGGGGCCACGAGACCCGCTATCCAAGGAGTCTCGTAAGTGGAGCTGCGTGACGGATGAGGACAGGAGTGATGTTTGGGGGCTCATGTTAGAGCCTTTGGAACGAGCAGTAACTTGTAAGTGCATCCATCCAGGATATAAGGACTACATCTCCCATAAGCACTATACGTGTTTTTATACAGGGAGATGGTAGACGTCGTGCACTTTACTGCTGGCCCCTGATGAGGAAAAAAAATTCCGAAACGCGTCGGGCCTATTACAAGCACGCAACTGCCCATACCAACTAACGCCTTGGGGAAGGCGCACGCAGGCTCGGGTGCTACCCGCTAGTTGGACAACCCCACTGAGCGGAATACATTAGCGGCGGTCCTGCCGCTGGGTAGCACCACCCCGAAGAAACGGGGGCCACGAGACCCGCTATCCAAGGAGTCTCGTAAGTGGAGCTGCGTGACGGATGAGGACAGGAGTGATGTTTGGGGGCTCATGTTAGAGCCTTTGGAACGAGCAGTAACTTGTAAGTGCATCCATCCAGGATATAAGGACTACATCTCCCATAAGCACTATACGTGTTTTTATACAGGGAGATGGTAGACGTCGTGCACTCTACTGCTGGCCCCTGATGAGGAAAAAAATGTCCGAAACGCGTCGGGCCTATTACAAGCACGCAACTGCCCATACCAACTAACGCCTTGGGGAAGGCGCACGCAGGCTCGGGTGCTACCCGCTAGTTGGACAACCCCACTGAGCGGAATACATTAGCGGCGGTCCTGCCGCTGGGTAGCACCACCCCGAAGAAACGGGGGCCACGAGACCCGCTATCCAAGGAGTCTCGTAAGTGGAGCTGCGTGACGGATGAGGACAGGAGTGATGTTTGGGGGCTCATGTTGGAGCCTTTGGAACGAGCAGTAACTTGTAAGTGCATCCATCCAGGATATAAGGACTACATCTCCCATAAGCACTATACGTGTTTTTATACAGGGAGATGGTAGACGTCGTGCACTTTACTGCTGGCCCCTGATGAGGAAAAAAATTTCCGAAACGCGTCGGGCCTATTACAAGCACGCAACTGCCCATACCAACTAACGCCTTGGGGAAGGCGCACGCAGGCTCGGGTGCTACCCGCTAGTTGGACAACCCCACTGAGCGGAATACATTTGCGGCGGTCCTGCCGCTGGGTAGCACCACCCCGAAGAAACGGGGGCCACGAGACCCGCTATCCAAGGAGTCTCGTAAGTGGAGCTGCGTGACGGATGAGGACAGGAGTGATGTTTGGGGGCTCATGTTAGAGCCTTTGGAACGAGCAGTAACTTGTAAGTGCATCCATCCAGGATATAAGGACTACATCTCCCATAAGCACTATACGTGTTTTTATACAGGGAGATGGTAGACGTCGTGCACTTTACTGCTGGCCCCTGATGAGGAAAAAAAAAAAAATTCCGAAACGCGTCGGGCCTATTACAAGCACGCAACTGCCCATACCAACTAACGCCTTGGGGAAGGCGCACGCAGGCTCGGGTGCTACCCGCTAGTTGGACAACCCCACTGAGCGGAATACATTAGCGGCGGTCCTGCCGCTGGGTAGCACCACCCCGAAGAAACGGGGGCCACGAGACCCGCTATCCAAGGAGTCTCGTAAGTGGAGCTGCGTGACGGATGAGGACAGGAGTGATGTTTGGGGGCTCATGTTAGAGCCTTTGGAATGAGCAGTAACTTGTAAGTGCATCCATCCAGGATATAAGGACTACATCTCCCATAAGCACTATACGTGTTTTTATACAGGGAGATGGTAGACGTCGTGCACTTTACTGCTGGCCCCTGATGAGGAAAAAAAATTCCGAAACGCGTCGGGCCTATTACAAGCACGCAACTGCCCATACCAACTAACGCCTTGGGGAAGGCGCACGCAGGCTCGGGTGCTACCCGCTAGTTGGACAACCCCACTGAGCGGAATACATTAGCGGCGGTCCTGCCGCTGGGTAGCACCACCCCGAAGAAACGGGGGCCACGAGACCCGCTATCCAAGGAGTCTCGTAAGTGGAGCTGCGTGACGGATGAGGACAGGAGTGATGTTTGGGGGCTCATGTTAGAGCCTTTGGAACGAGCAGTAACTTGTAAGTGCATCCATCCAGGATATAAGGACTACATCTCCCATAAGCACTATACGTGTTTTTATACAGGGAGATGGTAGACGTCGTGCACTTTACTGCTGGCCCCTGATGAGGAAAAAAAATTCCGAAACGCGTCGGGCCTATTACAAGCACGCAACTGCCCATACCAACTAACGCCTTGGGGAAGGCGCACGCAGGCTCGGGTGCTACCCGCTAGTTGGACAACCCCACTGAGCGGAATACATTAGCGGCGGTCCTGCCGCTAGGTAGCACCACCCCGAAGAAACGGGGGCCACGAGACCCGCTATCCAAGGAGTCTCGTAAGTGGAGCTGCGTGACGGATGAGGACAGGAGTGATGTTTGGGGGCTCATGTTAGAGCCTTTGGAACGAGCAGTAACTTGTAAGTGCATCCATCCAGGATATAAGGACTACATCTCCCATAAGCACTATACGTGTTTTTATACAGGGAGATGGTAGACGTCGTGCACTTTACTGCTGGCCCCTGATGAGGAAAAAAATTTCCGAAACGCGTCGGGCCTATTACAAGCACGCAACTGCCCATACCAACTAACGCCTTGGGGAAGGCGCACGCAGGCTCGGGTGCTACCCGCTAGTTGGACAACCCCACTGAGCGGAATACATTAGCGGCGGTCCTGCCGCTGGGTAGCACCACCCCGAAGAAACGGGGGCCACGAGACCCGCTATCCAAGGAGTCTCGTAAGTGGAGCTGCGTGACGGATGAGGACAGGAGTGATGTTTGGGGGCTCATGTTAGAGCCTTTGGAACGAGCAGTAACTTGTAAGTGCATCCATCCAGGATATAAGGACTACATCTCCCATAAGCACTATACGTGTTTTTATACAGGGAGATGGTAGACGTCGTGCACTTTACTGCTGGCCCCTGATGAGGAAAAAAATTTCCGAAACGCGTCGGGCCTATTACAAGCACGCAACTGCCCATACCAACTAACGCCTTGGGGAAGGCGCACGCAGGCTCGGGTGCTACCCGCTAGTTGGACAACCCCACTGAGCGGAATATATATATATATATATATATATATATATATATATATATATATATATATATATATATATATATATATATATATATATATGTGTGTATATATATATATATATACACAAAATGTCCTTAGTGGGGGGAGCTCTATACAGCTGGTGTTGATGGTGAGACCAGGGCAGAATCTCGCTTACTGTATTAACCCCTTCGATGCTCATGACAAGCTCAGCTCGTCATGAGGCACGGTTGAGCTGTGCTGATGATGAGCTGAGCTCGTCATGAACAATGGGAATCGATGAGGGTCAGCACAGGAGGGGAATACCATCAGCAGCGATGGTGTTAACGCAAATTCGATAAATATGCAGCACTCTTCTTGGATGTTTAAGCTTCTTTTTAATAGACCATCACTACGCATTTCGAGCAGTTCTTGATTACAGTAGTTAAACAAGTCCCTTTTCTTTTCCTGATATTTATACTCAGTCACCAGAGTTGCCCATATGTATGTATATATATTCACTGAAAAAACTGGTTTCAGGGACGTTATAGTTAGGCTGACATTTCACTCATACAAAGGCAGATAAATTCAGCCATTATAGTTAGTCGTAACAGTGATGTCATCAGTGATGTCACTGATCATGTTAGAATGTGATGAGGGGTCCCTGAGTCTGCCATAACCCCCAGATAGTCATTGACCTTGGGCTCAACTGGGGGGGGTCCTGAAGGGTTGGGGGACCCTAAAAGGTTGACCCCACCTGCACGGCAGGGGCTGCAGGGGCCTGTGTTATGCCCTTGGTTGAAGTGAATGAGTGAAGGTTTCAACAAAGCCTCATGATCTGGGAATGTGCAGCCAAAAAAAGCGCAAACCGTTCCCACTCAGATGTAACATGCGCATATTGTGCACAGAAGGCGCTGTTCTTGCGGGATCTGTAGTCATAGGAGTAGTGTGAGCAGTGAATTGAAATTGAGTATATGAAAGAGATGAAACCGACAGTGTATTAGCAAGGACAGAGCTGGCGAGCGGCATTGCTTCAGGCTATAAAGCCAGCAGCCCCTTCTGCCTGCACAATACCCCTGCACATTTGCCCTGTGGCACCAAAGGTCCCCAAGCTGTATATTCAGAGCCGCAGCGGTTTATGAGCGTCATTAATGCCTGTCCACATCAGGTCAGATGTGTGAACCATAACATTTTATGTGCCCAGGACATTTACAAGACCTACAGAAATGACATATTAATGCCATAGTAAAATGGAACGACCGCAGCTGGGGCCATTTGGGCCAGTGCACAACAGAGATGGAATGCGTGTCGCGCGCTCAATCTGATGCAGATACTGATGACCTAATAAAGTCTGAAAGTCCAAAACACTTTATAGGACCCCCTACGCCAATGCAGGCTTCAGGGCGACTGGACTTTAAATAGGTATATGAATGCACACACCTCAGGTCATAAGTTACACACTAGTAAATGATTCAAGCCTTATCAGGTTTGGAGTTACAAATATGGGCTAAAGAAAAAGGCATGCAGAAATAAAGAACGTTTCTTAAATTATAGTCTAGATGTTGTTGCTGTTTATTTGTAAATGTTCATCAGGTCTCTCATGGTAAGGTTTGTAGATTCGTCCAATTAATGTTGTACATTGTTCAATACATTTCAGCCAACACGAGTTTCGCCCCATAGTGGTGTGCAGGTCCGTGGCTTTTTCAAGGCTGCAGCTTTGGCATACATAAAGACTGTGGGCCTCATTCACAAAGGTAAACTTACACTTTTCTGTAAGTTTAAGAATGCTTGGTACCTCGACCTGGAGGTACTGGGTTCGAGTCTCGGTAACGACGTCAAACATCTTGTGATTCTGGGCAAATCACTTAATCTCCCTGTGCCTAATAAAAATGAATGTGTGTCCTCATGTAACGTAACTGGTGCTATGTAAAGCGCTCTGATACCTGATTCAGTTCGGGTCTAGTTCGCGCTATATAAAACTCTGTAAAAAAAAAAGTTAAAAAAAAAAAGGACGGACCCATGTTTTTATGTGTAGAGATCCACACTCGAAATATACTATTCCTAAATCCCTTTAAGAATACCAGTCATAAGTGAACACTGGTTGATGGTAAAAAAGCCTTGTGGTCTGCTACAGCCAATAAAACTTGTTGGGATGCAGACCTGAGCCCTAGGAGTCACAGAAAGCACTGAACCAGGTACGATTGACGCTGTGTTAGGAGGGGATTGCTCTAGTCCGTAGAGGGGTGATCTGGATTGTAAATTGGAACCCTAACAGGAGGTCATACCATGTCGCGTGAGTCCTAAGATAAAGGCCTTTGAGAGCATCGGATCCATAAAGGGGCCTTTAGCAACAGAGTTAAGAGGATTAGGAGTGTAATATAGCTTACAGAGAAGATTTAAGGAAATAAAGAAGCTTGTACATATTTCATTATTGATATCAAAAGATTACTATGCCTTAGATACATATGATAGGCATACATCAGAAGGAGTCATATAGATTATAGCTACAGGCCAGATTGCTAGGTTAGTACGTAAAAAATAAAATTAAAATGGACTAAATTCTTTATATACTGAGGTATCAATCCAACTTGTACCTTCAATCTATATTCTTCCAATGGCTTTACTTAAGGGATAGGTATCTAGGATGTACCCATTTTTTAACATCAATCCTGGCAATACGTACACATTTATTTAATTCATCAAATCTTTTTTGCGACATTATATTCCTAAACCCTCCTTTACCTTACAGTCAAACTACCCGGGGTTCTATGTGTGCCATATGGCCAGGCTAGCTCTGCTGTAAGATGTATGGTGTGCGGTGGACTGGACTTGCATGTGGGGTTCTTGATCCAAGATCTACACCCACACAGTGCCATTCGTTCCCAAATCTATTCATTCATTGACTATGAAATAACCTGAACAGTCAAAATAGCAAAAGTTCAAGATTTTTTGGCACCACAATCAAAAAACAAAACCCTTGACGTCCCTCCCAGTCCCCCAAAATAAAGAGGAGCGTTTTGTACCCCTTAGTTTGGTGCCCTAAGGCAGCCACTTTACCTCACTTGATGGACAGCCCAGTCAGGACTGTCCAGGCAAACAAAGGTGCAATCCTAAATCTCTAAAGGTTGGGTGACGCTGAGACCATCAATGCTGCCTTGAAATCTATCCAAAAACTCTGAGGCTCTGGATACAGCTCCAGGTTCCTCTGCTTTAAGTCTTCTACCCCTATGAAGGTGGTCTGTATATAAGCGACTGTCTCTTTTCTTTGGTGCATCTCTTATGAATGAGAGGCAGGAAGAATCCCTAAGAAGGGTTGTGGGCATGGATAATACCTCTCCAAGATGGAGTACATGTAAGAGTAAGATCAATTCTGTACAGACCCTGACCTGTTCCAAGGTTCAAGCACTGACTGTCCAGATACTGCCACCAAAACTGAGATGGTTTGTTGTAGTACATTTAAAAAAACTTTTCAGGAAGTATTAATACACAGAAAATAGAAGTAAACATGTTTAATAGTTTGACACACATTTTATCATAGGATGTGTCTCAGTCATTTTACTAAATATTGACTCGGTGGGTCAAAAATTACTCTCCATGGGCAAAGTTCATGGGGCCTAATTTATGAGGCCGTGCATCACTTTTACGCCGCCGGTGCATCACTTTTTTTGATGCACCAGCAGTGTAAAAAATGTGCCTTGTTGCACCTTATTTACAAAGTGACACATCTAGGTAGATGCGTCACTTGAGTAACAACATTGAGGAAGGAAGCGTGGCTTCCGAAACACGTCTGTGCGAGTAAAGTTGCTTTTGAATTGAAGATTCCCGAGGGTGCAGTCTTTATTTCCCACCCGAGACCGGGAGGGATCGAGCTTGAATATAGAGAGCGCGAGGCTCCGACGCGCTTGGACTGCACCCGCCGAAAAGAGTGCCACGTACTTTGGGGCAGTGAGCGAGGACATATATATATATATATATTTATATATATATATATATATATATATATATATATATATATATATATGTATGTAAATGTAAATGTAAATGTAAATGTAGGTATACTTATATAGCGCAACCTGTCACCACAAGGGTATCCTGGCGCTTGCCTAGGGAACCTGTCCTGATATTCCCCTGTGAGAAGCCCCGACAGGGTGTCCACAGGGTGAAAGTCAGGCATCCCGCCGCAAGGGGCCGTTGTGGAGATTAAGCAAGCTATTGCCCAGAGTCGCAGAGTGTGAACCCGAGAGTTGAGGAGGCACCGGGACGAGAATTATCGAGTCCGTGGAATTTTAGCCCAAGACCCGCCGGGGCGGGGAATTGAACCCTGGTCCAGGACCGATCTCAGATTCCGGGTCTGCCGCCTCTAACCCCTGAGCCACACTTCTCCACCTGTATATATCTCCAATTACCACTCAGGTGCGTAGAACCACCAAAAAGAGAAGTGGACTCTTGAGTAGATTCAAATCACTGCCGGCTGCAGTTACCTTTTATTAATCCATGAAGTGCAAATTAATCGAACAAAGTAGTGAGCTGAAAGATGCAGCACTGAGGTATCTCCTGATTTTTAAGGAATTTTTTTAAGTTCCAAAACTCCACACTTAGAAAAATTTCCAAGTGAAACCAGCCAATGTTAGTTTATGGAAGGAAATTCAACGTACTGTAAGTATGGTTAGAATTACTTTTCAGGATCAGTAGTGCGCTCAAAGATGCAGCAATGATGTTTCTTGTGATAACAGGTGAGTAAATCGGAATTCGTAGTGCGGCTGATTTTACAGGAATATTTTGCTCAATAGTGAAGGAAGGGGGTGGGCCTGAGGTAACATGTGTGCAAACACGCCCTGTGGTGCATTTTAGATTGGGGAATTGGGGCCCGATGTAGGTAAATCCCATTTACCGAATTTGAAATACCGAATTTTACCGATTCGGTATTTCAAAATCGGTAAATGGGATGTAGGACCCAACATCTGGAATAGTTACCGATTCCTTACAAAATCGGTATTTACCGATTCGGTAAATACTGAATCGGTATTTGCTATTGAATCCTATGGGCCTTTGAAGCCCATAGGATTAAAGTCAAATACCGATTTGGTATTTACCGAATCGGTAAATACCGAATTTGGCAAGGGTGCAGGGGGTGTCACTTTGACACCCTCTAGCACCCCCAAAACGGGCATGTGTGCAATGTGGCACACAGACATGCCCTAAGGGCACGTCTGTCTGTCACATGGCACATGTGTACATGCACAGATGTGCATGTACACAGGAATCGGTATTTTACCATGGATTTGTATTCCATGGTGAAATACCGATTCTGTAAGCTAGGTGCTGATGGAACATTGGCTACCTACATTGCCGAATCGTTATCATTACCGAATCGGTAAATATTACCGATTCGGTAAATTTACCGATTCGGTAATGATAACGATTCGGTAAAATTACCGAAAATGTGCCCCTACATCTCGATAGCTCTTTACCGATCGGAAACGGCCGAAAATCGGTATTTTCGGCCGATTCCGATCGGTAAAGGGCTACCTACATCGGGCCTTTAATTCCTCTACAATCCTGAGGTCCCCTGTGAGCCAACTAGCCCACTAGGTACCTCCAGTATGCGCCAGGCAGCTATGTTGCAGAGAGGTGTTCAGAGGGCGCGCCCCCTTTTTACAACACTCTGCAACACAGCTCTATGGTGCTTACTGGAGATACCTGTTGGACTAGTTGCCCCCTAGGGGACGTCTGGATTGAAGAGGAATTAATTCCCCAACCTAAAACGCGCCACAGGGCATGTTTGCACTCACATCACCTCAAGCTCTACCCCCTACCTTCACCATTGTGCAAATGCACCTTTTAGCGTGTTCTAAGTTGGGGGATTAAGTCCCCTTGCATACTGTGGGTCCCTGGGGGCATACTAGCCCACCAGGAACCTCCAGTATGCGCCAGGGGGCTTCATTGCAGAGAGGTGTAATGAGGCCAAACCCCTTTTTACACCTCTCTGCAACGCAGCCCCCTGGCTGCCGGACTCGGGGATAAAGCAGCTGAACTACTGACCCCTACCAGTCTGGAAGTGCAGGGTATGGAAATTAGGGAAGTATAGCCTAGAGTGCTATGCTGCTAAATTGAGCTGCTTCTGGACTCCGGGATGAAACTGTGAGCCCAAACTGTGTGTACTATGGTGTGAAGTCATGTGCTCTGGGCGCTGTGTCACACCTGTCCAAGTAGTGTCAGCAATATTTTATACATAGTAGGAGGAAGTTTTGTTTGGAACACAGTAACTTGTATATGTTGCTTAAATTGTGTTATATAGGGAGTGTGAAGGAAATCAATACAGTATTTGTAAAGCGCAAACTACTCGTGAGTACAGCTGGTGATCAAAGCGACAGCTCTGTGCTGCAATGTCAGATGGTCTGGCCACTGCGCCACAGCTGCGCAGAGAATACATTTTGGCGAGGGTCTGGGAGTTGCCTTCACCTGGTTCTGAAATAGCGGGCCTAAGTTATCAGTTATAGGGTGGCTCTAAAAAGAGCCCTGGTGTTCATTAGTTGGAGCTACATATAAGTGCAAATGCACAGCTTCAAGTTATTCAGGAAAACTCAATTTCCCTGATCTGTGAAGTGTACTCTAGCACTTCTGTAGATATCAACCATATCAAAACGTATGTTGTTGTTGTAGATTGATCCCATTTTGTGGTTCTGAGGTATGCAGACACAGTTTTGTTGACTTTCTTCCTAGATTTTTCAATCTGGGGACAAAATTGTTTTGACCATTTCCACTTTTGTCTTTGGCATATATTGGAATATACAAAAACAGTTTGAGGCAAAAGTAACATCAATTGTCCAAAGGTGTCCTTCATAAGCATTTCCAAACCTACCCCAGTCAATGTGCCTAGGTTGTTTTCACCACTGTGCACAATCATGAGGTCAGGGTGTAGGAGATACAAACACCTTTTAACCAAAGGCAATAATTGGTGCCACTTCAATCCTCTCTGTGCAAACCATTTAACCCGTTAAGTGCTGCGAACATTCGGCGGACGTCGCGTGCACTACCTCGCTAGTGCTGCGCACGTCCGCTGAACGTTCCAATTCCGCCCGCGCAATGGAACGTCCGCACTGGGGCGGAATTTGCAGGCGCGCTTAACGGGTTAATGTCCACATTTTGTAAACCTGGGTCTAAGTCAATACATCTCTATTCTGCATACCTCTGGCACCAGAAAATATAGCTATGTCCTACGATCCACACTAGCATTTTGAAGGTGTGTCTGGAAGGTATGGAAAGATGTCTGTAGCTCATGCAGATCCTTTGTAGAATAAGTGATATGTTTAAAAATGGGGAACTACTTTTTTTTTGCCATACAAAACGATACCTGATTGGGAGATGAAAAGCATTGTTTTTTTAAAGTAGGGTGCACATTCGTTTTGTGGAAAAGCATCTTTGTGATTGGTTAAGAAAAAGCAGTTTCAACGTGGAGTGCATATCATAGGAGAAAATTAGTTCAACTCAACCACACCTGCTACTTGCATTTGGTAGGCACTGTTCGAACCTAAAACAATCGTGAACTTTTAACCTGCACGTGCCATTAATGTTCAAAAAATGTTGCAAAAAAATATCGTTAGGTTTAAAAAAAATATGAACTTTTAACCTGCATGTTCTAGAAAGTGGGTGGATAGAATGTGTTGCACTGCTGACTTCTATGTGTCGTTGAATTTGAAAAATCTGTTTATATGGAAAATTAAAAAGAAACTAATAGAGAGAAGTTTTGAAACCTAAAAGAATCAAGGAACTATTCTAATTTTTTCTTTACATATATTTATGTGTGGAGGAACAAAATTATAGAAACAACAGGACCAGGAAGAGGAAGAAGCAGGGAGTGGGGGGACGAGGGGAGATGGGGAGATGGGCACAATGGCACACATGCACAATCATGTACAGCACAAGTATAGACAAACAATGGACAAAATGAAACACACCAACAAGGAGCACAAGTCACACAACCCGCCAACATCACACCACTGAACGAGCATAGAAGTGGAAACCACGCTGCATTCATACAGGATGTGTACAAAGACCGGTCGTGGGATGTTTACGACTGTGGTCATCATGGATGAGATGTCCAGCACGTGGCACATGGGCAGGTTCACTGTGTGTTACGTTGCCAAACAGCTGCTCCTCCCTCCCACGAGCCAACACACTTTTGAGCGGTGCGCTGTTGTGTCCCGTGCACTCGAACGGCACAGCATTGTAATGCCTATTCGGGCATGTCCTGCGGCATTCCAACTATACCATGAGAGTGCGGTTTGGTGGTGGTGCATGCCACTTTACAACATCATCTGCTGCGGCCCTTGAGCAGGCTACACCAGAACACAGAGACACACTTACCTCACTTCCTGCAAATGGACATGTGCGAGACACCCCATTTCCCTTTCCGGATAGGCACACTCCTGCGCTGACCTGTGTACGCCGGACCAGCACACGCCTGTTGTGCATGCAGGAGGATGTAAATGTAAATGTGCAGGAATTTATATAGCGCAAATCACCGAACGGTTTCTAAGCGCTTGCTTAGGGAACCCGTCCTGGTATTCCCCTGTGAGATAACCCCGGCAGGGTATCCGCAAGGTGAAAGCCAGGCATCCCGCCTCGAGGGGCCGTTGTGGAGATTAAGCAAGCTATTGCCCAGAGTCGCAAAGTATGAACCCGCGAATCGAGTAGGCACCGGAGCGAGAATTGTCGAGTCCATGGACATTTTTTAGGACTCAAGACCCCGCCGAGCCGGGAATTGAACCCTGGTCCCGGGCTGACCTCTGCTTCCAGGTCTGTTTCCTCTAAACAGTGATCCACACTTCTCCACACATGTGTGCATAGCTATATATCCAGGGTCACTGCCAAAGCTGAGGTGACATGGTAACGTCTGATGTAGACAGCACACTGTGATGTTGCAGGGCCCGTGCCTATCATGCTAACACAATGACCACCCGGACACACTTGCTCAGATGCGGGTTCGGGGGACGTTGGCGGTCCTGGGGTTGTTGTGATGGGTATCCCTGTTTCTTGCTCATTGAATCTATGGCACCTGTGGGTGTTCTGGTGTGGCTCTTGGCTGTGCTTCCTTTCATGCTGCAGGTAGTCATCCTCCTTAAAACTAGCAGAAATCAGGTGTAAAATCCCTGGTGGTAACGTGGTTTATCGCCAGAATTTCTTTCGCATTGCAGTTGTTGTGAAAGTTGTAATGTGATTTTTTCGTGTGCACAACAATATACGAATTGGACAGTGTATCCCGTCAAGATCCAGCACCTGACACACTATTCCCAATCAATATAAATACAATGAGATTTCTTCATTTATTTTGTGTGTACACTGTAAGTGCTGCCACTACCTCAGTGCAATTCAGTACAGGATTTTAGTATTTAGAATAAATCTCAAAGGTGCACCTCGTGTCTTTTAGCACAGGAACGGCTACTCTGCATTTCATTATCAGCACTTTAATGCAACTATAGTTGAGATAAATCTAACACAGTATTCTGAAGTTGCTGCAAACTGCAGAAATCACCAGTATTCCCACGATAAGTGCCCCAAAATGCAACACTATGGTGCATACCACCAAATAACAGTAATAAGAACAAGAAAGAGTCACACAGCAGTTAAGAAAACAACCAAAAAGGTTAATAATTTTTTTGGGGTCAAACTTTATTTTTTTATAAACATATAGAAACCATAAACTATTTCAAATTTAAATTGCTTATTAACATATAAAAAATAAACTAATAAACAAAATTTACCAAAAGTCATAGAAAATAACAAGGTAGAAGACTCCAGTGGGGCCCATGAATGTCGACGACAGAGCCTGGAAAATAAAGCACAAAATAAGTAGGGGTGGGCGGAAGTCCCGTAAGGGACTTTCGCGGTGAGGCACGGAGATTGAACCAATCTCCGTGCCTCTCCACATATTTCCGTTACGCGGCACCCGCCCGACGCCTGCTGCCCGCCACCCGCCCGCAATATTAAACAACATTAAAGCCTAAAATAAGATTTAAAAAACGTACCTTATCGCGGGGTCATCTTCCTTGTCTATCTAGCCTTCTTCTTGGAACTGCGCGTGGGCGGGATCCTGTGCATGTGCATTCCTCGCCAGTTGGGTGGCCAACTTTCATTCTGCCCCCGAGTGTGCAGAGATTTACCCCATTTCTCCGCCTTCTTTGCGAAAGGTAGAAGGGGCAAATCTCCGCACATTCTGGGGGCGGAACGGAGATGTCCGCCCACCCCTAAAAATAAGGACATGTGTAATGCGCATATCAAAGGACTAGGAGAGAGAAACAGAGAAGGAAAAACAAGCAAGAAAGAAAAAGAAAGGGAAGGAAAGAAAGGGAGTGAGAAAGGGAGAGAGATAGAAGGAAAGGACTGAAGAGAGAGAGAGAGAGAGAGAGAGAGAGAGAGAGAGAGAGAGAGAAAGAAAGAGAGAGAGAGAGAGACTGTCGCCTCAGTGCATCCATGAGCAAATAATTACCTGGTGCCGGCAGAGTGTGCAGCAGTAGGCGGACTGCATGTGCCCGTCAAAACCCCACCCATCTCAGAGGTGTTGCTGAGTCCTGAGTCCTGATTGGCGGAGAACACAACATATTCTGTGCGGATCTTATAGATGTCGCTGAGTCCTGAATGGCGGAGATCACATTAGCGTGTCTGCGGATGTGACAGATGTTGCTGAGTCCTGAATGGAGGAGACCATTTGAGCTTCAACGGTGGAGACCACCTAAGGGTTTGGTGCCGCTAAGCCTGTAGAACTCAAGTCTGTGCCACGTGGTGATAAGCCCTTGATGGCCACATGAGTTTCGGGTGGCACTAACCCTATGCATATGAAGTCCATGCCAAAGGGATGGTAGGTCCTTGACGGCTATAAAGCTGAGGGTGCAACTAACCTTCTGCGCAACTTTCGCTGGACTCTTTATGGTTGAGACCCGTGGAGCGTACGCCAGCTAGTCAGCACCGGCAATAAAGGATGTAACGTTGTCGATCTATTATATTTGCGTGGTCATATGGCCTGTGACACATTTGCCGGATGGGCGTGGTGTGCATGCAAACCTGCCCTCAGGGAGTGGCCATGAGATGAAGAGAACTAGACCACTGACCTGCAAACCAACAGCGAGTATGCTTGCAACAGGTAGCTATGTGGGGCCAACGTCAGAACGTAATCGGAGTGGAGTGGCGTGGCATACGACGGAACAGGGCAGAGACAGCCACAATGATGCCGACAGCTCGTAGTTCCGTATCTGTGAGTGGAGCGTATGGGCCGCAGCTGTCCCTCTGCGAGCCTGGGTGCGAACTGTTCATAACTCATACTGCATAAGTATTGAAGAATCATTTTGTGATTCAGTCCGTCAGCTGGCATCTGTCCGAGGTATTTGTGAAAACATATCGGAGTTCTTTCTGTGAGAGATACCCCTTTGACGCTCCCTCTTCCCACATTAGCAGGTAACGCATCCTCTTCCCACATTGCCAACATACCCCCAACACCGTTCTTGGCCTTGGAAGTGTCCCTGCGCGGTTAGACAAAGAAGAATCTTAGTCATGTATAGATTTTCATAGAAAAAAATGTATTTAAAGAAAAGATCAACAAATAAGACTGAAGGGAGTCTGCTGCTGTGGTCGCTGCCACAAAGTTGGGGTCCCTGCCATTGAGGACTCAGGACTCAGTTACACATGTGGGATTGGTTTGTGTTAAATTGGGGTTAGTAGCACCAGAAGCATTGAGACTGTATGAGTCTGTGATGGTCCTTGGTGTGGACGGCCTCACTGGGAGTAATGTGTGCTGCCTACTGGACTGCGTCATGTGGAATCGGAACTCTATCTGAATTGTGAGCTCTGCTGACCCCAGTGTAGGGCAGACGTAGCAATGAGGAAGGGCCCACAGCCATGTGCATACGTTGGTGGCCCCACCGGTCTGCGTAGTGCAAGTTCAATGGCACCACTTGTTGCCAGCCTTCAATATGAAAATCCTCCTCACTAATCGAAGGGAGTCTGGTACTGTGGTTGTTGCCGTGAAGTTGGGGTCATTGCTATTCAGGACTCAGGGCACAGTTACACATGTGTGATCGGCTTCTGTTAAATAGGGTTAGTGGTACCAGAAGCATTGAGACTGTATGAGTCTGTGATGGTGCTTGGTGTGGACGGCCTCACTGGGAGTAATGTGTCTTGCCTACTGGACTGCGTCATGTGCAATCGGGACTGTATCTGAATTGTGAGTCCTGCTGTCCATAGTGTAGGCCAGAGGTAGTGGTGAGGAAGGCCCTACAGCCACGTGCATACGTTGGTGGCCCCAACGGCCTGTGTAGTGCACGTCAGTTGAGCTACGCAGTTAGCGGAACCTGGAGCACTCAGTATGTGCGCACCCTGCAATGATACATGGTCCCGGCGGGCTGCACTGGGGGCAATGTCTATTGTCTTATGAATTCTGCCTTAATAGGGCCACGTGGCGATGAATTATGGTGCAGTGAGTTAGTAGCACCTGAAGCACACAGTGTGTGCGCGACCTGCGATGATGCGTGGTCCGGGCGGGCCGCACTGGAAGAAACGTGTCTTACAAACTGGACTGCGTCATCTGCAATCGCCACTGCATCTGAATCGTGAGCCCTGCTGTCCGCAGTGTAGATTAAAGGCAGTAGTCGGTACAGACATAAGTCTGCAGAGCTGTGCCACTGGGTTCGCAGGGGGCCTCTCATGAGGAGGCTCGCAGTCATGGCGGCAGCCACGTACCAGGGTGAGGGCCACTGCTCTGGCAGACTTGTTGGCCTTCCCACAAGTGAACCACGCCCAGGGCCTGGCCTTTTTATTCATACTCCTATGCTGGAATGGTGTACGTTGGACCAGCCCACTCAGCTTATGCTTCCAGGGGGGATAACACAGCTACATGACTGAGATCTTCCTCACTGCCTGAGGTAACATGCGTCCACTGGGCACTACACTACAAGTATCAATACTATATCTGCACATGGAGAGGTTTGTGCTCTGCATAGTGAGGTATGTGCAGCACATCTCTAGTACAGTTGGCATTGTGTGCATTATTATTGATGGGCAACTTGCCTCCTTCACACATACTTGGTTGCCACATTTTCCAACATTCAGCTATTGCGCGGCTGAGGGGCCATGGCATTTTGGGAAGGTCTGTTGTCCTTTTTTGCGCTGTGTCTGTGGTAGTAGCTGTGGTGGTCTGGGGGGAGGTTCTGGTGGTGGAGGTGCTGGGTGTTGTGGCGTTGTTGGGTGTCTGAGCTGCATGAACAGAACCTCTATCACGTCGTAGTCTTTAGATGTGGCTGTGAGTTGGGTCCAATTCATGCAGTAGATAGTTGACCTCCTTACACCAGTTAATTTGCTACTGGTAACTCGGCATATTGCCTGATTTTGGATCGCATTGCAGATTTGGCTGGTTGCTGAAATATGGGGAAGTGGTGTTTTATTTTTTAGTTTCCACTGAAACGCTTTCTTCGCATATCATTAGCGTTAGTTGTGGGTCTCGTTTGTGGCGATTTTGTTTGGTGGAAGGTATAGATGGAAAACTGGTGAGATTTGCAGTTTTGACCAGATTGAGAATGGGATGATAATTTAAAAACACAAAAACAAAAAGATAGGTTTAATGAACATACAGCTAGATTCATCAAGCTAAATTGCACTCGCAAAGGGCCAGATTCTGAGAATCTGGCCCTTTGCGAGTGCAATTTTTGCATTTGGGATTTATCATCCCAAATGCAAAATTCGCTAATTAAGAATTCGCACATTTGCGAGGAATTGGATTTAAGGAATCTCTATTAGAGATTCCTTAAATGCAATTCAGTAACCAATTTGAAATTGCGAATTCGCAATATTTGCTCGCTATTTACCACGAAGTCTGATGCAAGAAGAAAGTGACATTATCTTAAATAGATTCAGAGAAAGAGGTTACCCGAATTGGGTTCTTAAGAGGGCCAAAGATAGAGCCAACTCAATTCAAAGATCAGATACCCTCTCTGACAAGAGTGAAGATAATAAGGAGGATGAGGATGTCACCAGACTTATCCTTACTTATAGTACTGATTCCCAAGACATCAAGAAAATAGTCACTAAGAATTGGGATATTCTTAAGACCGACAATGTCATAGGTAAGGAGTTACCTGCTAGACCTAGTATAACATACAGACGGGTTAAGAGCATCCATGACATGTTGGTCCGTAGTGACATTACAGTGTACCCATCTTGCAGTATACAGGGATTGAATGGCTTTTTCCCATGTGGGCACTGTAAAGCCTGTGCCAACAGCAAATCTGTTAAAGAGATCAGTTACATTGGTGTCAACAGAAAGATGTTGCCTTTCCTCACTTGTTGTGTATGCAATTGTCTGCACATGCAACAAATGGTATATTGGCAGCACTACGTGCATGGCAAAGAAAAGGATATTAGAGCACACAAGAGCCATCACTAATTTTGACCCAAAATACCCGGTGGCACGACATTTTAGAGAAAAACATTTCTCTAATGTCACAGACTTGAGTTTTATCATTCTAGAACAGATAGTGAAAAACCTGAGAGGGGAAAACAGAGTTCTTAAACTACGTCAGAGGGAGCCTAAATTAATTATTGACTTCCAGACCAAAGCCCCTGGGGGTCTGAACCAGGATGAAGAGTTAGCCGTACACCTTAAGAACTAGTTTTCATGCGTTCTCAGCAATCTTCCGTTTCTCTAAGATGTTTTTAGTCCTATGTTATCATCATATAAGAATGAAACTGTGATTTTAATTATGTTGTATATTTGTTTTTGTTCTAGGAGCATAAATAGGGGGCATAGCGCACCGTCACTTCACCTCACGGGATTTCTCCCCTTCTCTGGCTCCTTATCACATGGGCACTATCACGCTGTGAATCCTTAATGAAATATGGACATGTAAGGGACCGACTTTGTGGACACAGTATACGTAATTTGGCACTTGCCAATACCTGTCCCCTTTATGGGGCTATCTGACACTTGTCTATACTTTTTCTTCTAACCCTTGGCGGGACAAGTCGACACTTGCCAGTACATCCCTCTAACTTCTTTTCACCTGTTTTTGAAGGTTTTGACAAGTGAACCGTGACATTTAAGTCTCCTGTTTCTACGG
Source organism: Lissotriton vulgaris (assembly GCF_964263255.1). Taxonomy (NCBI): domain Eukaryota; kingdom Metazoa; phylum Chordata; class Amphibia; order Caudata; family Salamandridae; genus Lissotriton; species Lissotriton vulgaris. Next base: position 77,032,679 of record NC_141699.1, read on the forward strand.
ACTATGCTTTTCCCAATAAGTGGTTCCTCACGCATTTTGCGTAAGTAGGGGTGGAGTTACGTCTTACTCGGGCATAGATTCACCTTCGGGAGTTCATTGAATCCCATGTGAAATCCTTTTTCTATTATATGTATAGACATGTACATTTATGAATACGAGTTATGTGTTTTACACCCAACCTCGAGTGACTTCTGCATAATTTTCCTATAACTTTATTTTTTTATTTTTTCATGTGTTATTGTAACGGTAACATTATGAATACAGAGAAAACATAAAACGAATACTCTTGTACAAACATCATGATGTTTTATTAATGTGTAAGGGATTGATGATGATCACGACACAAGTCCGCTGTCTATGTTCATGTATACGTTGTGTCATATACCTATGATTTGCGAATTCACGTGATCAAGCCGTTTGTCGGCGAAACGCGTTGTGAATTAAACAGCACTGGTTGATATTGGCGTCTCCTCGTTGTATCCTGAGAGTGTGGGTTATGGACTTTGTGTTTGTATGTTATTGAGCATATATATATATATATATATATATATATATATATATATTTAAATCCACCTCCTTTGTAACGCCGGGACACCGTGACAGCGGTGCATAAAGGGGCAAAGGTCCCCCTTTGTTGTATACAGGTCCACAGACGTAGTAAAACTACGTGAATGCACTCCCCTTGGAAGATCCGGAATTAGGAAATCATAGCAGAGTGCGCTTTTCCATAAATTCTTGTTTATTTAGAGTGCAGCATCGTGACAGCTCATGGAAACAAAAACCCAACGCGTTTCAGCGAGGAAACTCGCCTTGATCACGGGTAATTTACACATCCAATGAACAGCATTTAAATAAAGTTTCACCTGGTGAATGCAACATAAACACAAACAAAGGACTCAAAGCTTGTAAATGCGGTGGCCATCTTAGAATGGAGTACACCCATTAGTCATGCAGTTCAAACACATAAATATATGATTCAGAGGCACCAAATATACAAACTATATGGCAAAAATAAGCCTGTGTTGTCACATATATATCTTAATAGGTAAATGACTAGAGAGACAACAGCACTTTTCTAAACATAATAACTGTAAATCGCCAAGTTCTCATAATTCAATTCCACCTCATAACAAGATATAGTAAGTAGTAACGTCATAGATCACGTGTGAACCCCCAGTGAGGTTATGTATTTAATCCTAATCGAAATTACTGATCTACCAACATGCATAGTAGGTCTCTATTTGACTATCAGTGGCTCCATTGAATAATTCCGCTATCCAGTTTCATAGTTGAATTAGCCGAAAGGTGCCCAATATATACAGTGCCTTACATACTACATATAGAATCCCAAGTGAGTTTATACGTTTAAGGCAGGCATTCGTGTCAATCCAAGTCGAAAACGGCTTAGATGGATGTCTCTCACTGTGCATCATACCCAGTCAGTACCTATAAACAGAAAAGAGGTGCAAGTCAGAATCTATATCATCTATATCATGCAGTTGCAGTGACTAATGGTTAAAGCTAAGAGTTTTAAACTAAGTGAGTGACAGTGATGAAACAAAATTACATATACAAAAATTGATTAAAATTAGCAGAAGGCACTGACACAGCTAAGGGCTAAAATCAACATTTGCATTAATCTTCATATATTCAGGCAAAAAGATAGGTAATCAGTACTAGTTAACATTTCTCAACAATCCCCTAGATGCCACTTCATTTCCTCCTCCGAATTTAAACCTCTGGGAATCAGGGTATCGAGCTCAATTATATACCTGTTCTCCATTTGCCTTAACCTGCGGATCTTGTCTCCACCTCTTTTCATGGCAGGGAGTTTGTCTATAACGAAGAACTTGAGCAAATTCCTGTTGCTCTTGTGTTGTTCCTCGAAATGACGTGCGATGGGCGAAGTTTGATCCTTGTTCTCAATGGATCTCATGTGTTCAAGAACACGTTTCTTAGCAGGGAACATTGTGCTCCCTACATATTTTCTGGCGCATGGGCATGACAAAACATACACACAGTATTCGGATAGGCATGTTAGGTGTTTACTAATTGGTTTCTCAACCGCCTCTACAGGAAAAAAGACTTTTTTGATGTTTTGACTATACCTGCAGGCCTTACATTTCATGCAGGTAAAAAAGCCCTTAATGTCACTGGATTTATTTGTGATCATGCTTACCTCATTTTTGCTCAGTTTGTCCTTCAGGGAATGAGCTTTCCTGTATGTCATGCTGGGGTTCTCCCCTAGTACTTCAATCAGAGTGGGTTCGGTTCTTAATACATTCCAATGGCGTTTGAAGGTCTTAAATACTTGCCATGACTTGGAATGGTAGGTGGAAATATGCCTAACTATCTCAGTTGTTTTAGTAGTTTCAGGACATATATTGGACGTGAGCAGGGATTGGTGGCTGACAGCACTGGCCTTCTTGAAAGCAGCATCTATGATTGAGGATTGATATCCCCTTTCAACAAAGCGCTTCCTCATGTTCATGCTTTCACTCATGAAATCCTCATCCGTGCTACAATTCCTCCGAGCCCGGAGGAATTCACCAAATGGGATGCTCTTGACCAAGGCTTTGGGATGGCCACTGTCTGCGTGTAACAACGTGTTACCAGCCGTTTCCTTCCGGTATAAGGAGGTCTTAAGTTTACCGTTCAGAACCTTAACCTGTAGGTCCAGAAACACCATTCTCTGGGTGTCCATATGACCCTCTAGTCTGACATTAAGATCATTATCATTCAAGTCTGCCACAAACTTTTCAGCCTCACTCTGTGTGCCATCCCAAATGATGAAGAGATCATCAATGTAGCGTAGCCACATTTTCACATGGCCCGGGTACATTGGATGAGTCCTCTCTACTTGCTGCTCCCAGTCTGCCATAAAAAGATTAGCAAAGCTGGGAGCAAAACAAGTTCCCATCGCTGTCCCCTGACGTTGTCTGAAATAGACATCGTTGAAGACGAAAAAGTTGTGTTCCAGACAAAATCTGATCATTTGGATTATCATCTCAGAATGACTCAGATAAGAAATGGACCTGGTACACAAGAATTTCCAACATGCTCCAATACCATCCTCATGTCTAATGGACGTATACAAACTGCATACGTCCAATGAGACAAGAAGATAGCCATCCTGCCAATCAAAGTTGGTGATTTTATTAATAAAATCCCTACTATCCTTCAAGTACGAAGGTACATTCTCAACGAAAGGTCTCAGAAAATGGTCAATGTATCTTGACGTGTTCTCCATTAGGGAACCAATCGAAGACACTATTGGCCTGCCAGGGGGATTTTTTGAGTCTTTGTGTAGTTTAGGCAGTAAATATAAAACTGCTACTTTCGGATGTCTGTTTAACAAAAATGAGTACTCATCCCATTCGATGATACCATTTGTCCGCCAGTTTGTTAACATTTCAAAATATTTGTTGTTGCTTATTTCAATCTGTTGTAAAGACGAGATTTCATAACATTCTTTTACATTAAGTTGTCTATTACCCTCATTAATGTAATCATTAATATTCATCACAACCACATTTCCCCCTTTGTCAGATTGACGAATGACAATGGAGGGGTCCTCTTCCAGAGATCTTATAGCTACTCTTTCTGCTTTACTCAGATTATCTTTGAACCAGCATTTATTCTTAGCCAAGTTTTTAAGGTCATTGATGACAAGGGTTTCAAAGGTGTCAATACTACAGGCAGGTATGGTTGGATTAAAGGTTGACTTAGATTTGAAATGATTTGGACAATTCAGATCTGTTCTATAACCCAAGGAGGTAGCATTGTTAGGGGTGTTTACAGGTGTACCAAACTCCAAGTCTTTCATAGCAATTAGTGACTCTATTTCACCAATAGTTTCACTAGCTGGTTCAATGTTTGAAGCAATCATTGTTGTATTTTTCACTTTGAGTTTGTTCCACTTGTGTAAACGTAGCTTCCTAGTGAATTTAAACAAATCTATTCGTTCCTGCGAATAGTTAAAGTTTGCCGAGGGGCAAAAGGATAAGCCATATTGTAAAACATCATATTCTACTTTAGTTAGGATATGGGATGAAAGGTTTACCACATTGCGTTGGTTCATTTTCCTCGTGTTTTCTTTTGACCCCGTGTTTCCACTCCCACTGGGGTTGTTGTTGATCCACTTGTTCTAGCCGCCCCTCCTGGCTGGCCGTTGCTCTTTGTTGTACTTTCTCCAGGTTTGCCTCTTCCTCTGCCTTTTCCTCTGAATCCTCTTCCTTGTCCCCGGCCCCTGTCTATTTGCCAGTTTTGTTGCTGCGTAGTTTGGTTCATCATTTTGAATTCCACCCGAAAATGGGAAGCCTTGTTGGTGTTTTTCGGTGCCTCTTTGGGTGCCAGTAGTTGACCGTCCTCTGAGACGTCGCTCTCCACCACTTCCTCCTCCGAGACTGGTGCCCCAGCCCCAACAGCATCGATGTCGGCTTGTACCCCCTTCCTCTGTAAGTTGTCATATTTACGACTGAATGTAAATATGCGTCCTTGTTGATAATCAATTTTATCACGTAAGAATTTCTTTTTTTTTTTTTTTTTTTTTTTTTTTTTTTTATAATATAATATAAACATGGCACTAAATACAGCAAATCTACAATCATGTTAATTGAAATTACAAATTGTGCTTAAGCAACTGGTAAATCTATATGATTTATTTTACACAGTACACACAGAGCATTCATCTTCGTTCCTATTTTAGGTTTTACAAATTAAAGTACTAAAAAAATGTAATCTTTAATAGGAATAATGAGCAATCCAAGAAAGGGTCAGCCTTGAAAACTTTACTTGCATTTGACATTTAACTGTATCCATTACCTATGTATCCTTTACATGGTTTTCGTCTCAAGGTAGCTATAATTTTTGGTCAAGCTCATCAACTGACATTCTTTTAAAACAATTCTTTTAGGTAAATACGTGGAGATGCCATTAGACAAATTCAGCATTGTTTTTTTTCAAACCTTTAAGCTTCATTTCTGTGCATTTCAATAGTGAATCAAGCGTTTCTGCAGGAAAGGTTCGACAGAGTGTGTTAAATATGGTATGACAGTGGGAGTGGCATGGTGAAAAAATAAAAAAAAGACTGCCAGAGTTGCTTAAGGGGACCACAGGCCAGCACGGGCTACTAGGCCATAACCATGGTGAATGGGATCATTTGCATCTGGTGTCTTGGGGTCCGTCCTACTTTGGAACTGCAAACTGGGCCAAGTACATCTCTACCACATATGTCTCTCAGAGGGGCAAGGGTGAGCAGTGCAGGGTGTCTCAGAGAGGTACTGTGGGGGTTAGAAACTCAGATCTCAAACAGTCAAACAATAGACACAATAAGTGAACGTCCAGCACCGTGATTTATTTTAGGAATACGAAAAGTACTTAAGTCAGGCCACTATTCAATACTGTACACAGACACAGATGCAACACTACAGGGAAAGTATTTTAGGGATGCTCCAAAGAATGTTTACGTAAGGGTCAGAATTATGATTTGTGTGTCCTGTATCACCCTGGTAAGCACCAGGTGTGATTAAGTCTCCATCTTTTGTTACATTTTGACCGGTCAAACACCTGCCAGAATTTAATGAGGGTCATTAAGACCCAATGGGAATTTAATGTTGCATCACTAAGTTCTCCATGTGTTTTCCCGGTAAATTCCGAATGCCGGTGTGTTAGATTTTCTTGAGTGTACTGTATATCCCTGGACACTCATACCCAGGGCCTGGGTGTGATATTGCTGGTCCTCCAATCCTGTCCTGCACTGTCAGAGTCAGACATTGGTTTCTGAATGATGATGTACAGCAATCTGCTTGAGACCTGTGGCCGGAGCTTCAGGCCCCATCTTTTTAACAGATTGCTGTGCTTCAGCGCTCTGAACAACACAAACTGTGCACATCAGAAGGGCTGAGCAAGTACACACAGCCCATCATCCATGCAGCCAGCATTCTCTTGCTGCTCCAAGTGTCTGAATATGCCCCGTAGGGGCCACTTCAACTTCAGACCCTCAGAGGAGCAGGGACGCAGAAAGGGTGTTCTGTCTGAATGCATCAAGGGAAAATCTGCTTCTGCTCCTTGTCTCTCACCCTTTTGTCTTTATCCCTCTCTATCTTTCTTCTTTTATTACTTTCGCCCTTCTCAACTGTTTGTCTCGTGTATTTCCCCTGCTCAAAACCTCACATCTCCTTTGTTCTGTGTTTCTTCTTTGCTTTTTTATTTCATCCCTCCATTGCCCTTTCATCCCTCCACTGTCTTTCTTCTTGTCTCCTGCTATCTCCTCCCCTCTCGTCTCCCACATTGTCATCTCGCTCTTTTAAATGTCAACTGTCTCTTGATTCCTCTTCGTGCTTTTGTCACTTGTGCCTATCTCTTCAACTTTTATATCACTCTCTCTCTCCAAGATGTCTCTCTTACTCTGCTCTTCTCCTGGCTGTCTTTTACAACCTCTCTCTCTCTTTCCTTGGTCCCTCTCACTCTCTGTTAGTGTTTCTTACCAGTAGTGGCCCGTGGTGGGAGTGTTGCTGGGCGCTGACGTGGGGTGAGGGAGGGGCAGGGGGAGTAGACTACGGATTACTGCCGATTAGAGGTAAGAAAACATAAATAAAATCAATCAATCAATCAATCAGTTAATTTGTAAAGCCCACTACTTACCCGTAAGGGTTTCAATGTGCTTGGGGGGGGGGAGAGGGTGCTGCTGCTACTGGTCGAAAAGCCAGGTCTTAAGTCAGCTCCTGAAAGTAAGCAGGTCTTAGGTTTGTCGTAGGTTGAGGGGGAGGGTGTTCCAGGTCTTGGCGGTGCGGTGGGAGAAGGACCTGCCTCCAGAAGTGGTTCTACGGAAGAGCAGGGCCGTGGCCAGGTCCTAGTTAAGTATGGGCGGAAAATACGTTCCACTCGCGGATTTTGCGGATTTTCGGTAAATTCGCAATCCGCGAACGCTCGCGAATTTAACGAAAATCCGCAAATTCGCACGCAGCGGATTTTTTTTTCATGGTGATACAATTTTACGGCGCGCGGCGTTTACTTACCGTCATTCAGCGTTTGCGGAGTTGTTTTTCTCGGTATTTTGCGAGTGCTGCGCCATTTTGGATCTTGCTGCGGGATCCCGCAGGAATTTGGCGAGCGCGATTTCGTCATCGCGGCTTGCCAACTTGCACAGCGAGAGTTTGTCAACGCGAGTACGCCATGATCACGTATCGCGGGACTTCGCAATTGCGAGCTTGTAGATGCGGCGAGCAGCAACAATCTCGCACTCGCGAAAATACAAAATTTGCAACTATGCACAAGAAATCCACCAGCAAGTAGCATAATAAACCTTCTGGAAATGATGATTTTTATCTGAATAACTCCTCAGGTTGACATTTGCCTGCACTTTTTTTGCGAGGAGTCCATTTTGGGGAGGGGGGAGGGTGGGAGGAAGGAAGTGCCCCACAGTCTTCAACTTCCTGTTCCTGTCCAGCAGGCTCCTCCCAGTGCTTTGTCCATCTCCTGGTCACTTTTCATTTGGATCTGGAGCTGGAAGGATTACTTTTTGTGGATGCTGCTGGATATTTGGATTTGAGGCCTTTTTGACTTTCTGTGGATCACTTTTGGATTAGAAATCTCACAAGTAAGTTTGTTTGGGGCATTACAGTTGCTGCAACTACAACTTTGGAATTTTCGATTTTTGGGCTGTTTTGGGGCCTTTTGCCCAGGGGTACTCAGTGGTGGGTGCACTGAGTCTTTCTGTGGGGTGTTTTGACTTTAAACATCATGGAGGGGGTGGGGGAGGAGCCAAGCCGGCATCCGAAATGGCCGCATAGCCGCTCGGCTCTGCGAGCCCTTTCTCCCTGCACGCCCATCCTCCTGTTCGTTCTGAACTACAAAGGTATATTTGGATAATGGAAGGGCACTTACGACCTGCTCCTGAGACTCCTGTGTGATGTGAAACCGGAGAATTTCCCAAACATTGCCCAGCGGCCCACGTGGTGACGAAGCCGGGGTGTCGATTGCAGCGGGCGGCCGGTGGCGACTGCAACCACAGCGGCCGCCTCTGGTGGTGTGGAGTCAGTCGGAGGGTGCCGTTGTCTTGGAGTGCCGCTGCAGGCAACAACAGCCAGGTCCCTTTTTGAAGAGCCTTGGGGGCCTAAGAGGCATACTGGAGTCGAGGGGGCTGCGTGGCTCCTGGCCCCCCTCTTCGGACTCCGTGCCCGGACATAACCAAGGGTCGCCCCCGAGACAGGCGGGCAGCCCCCAGGGAGTGGTAGGGTCTTTTGTTTAGCCTTTTGGTGACTCTCCCTGGGGAACCTGCCTCATAACTTTGTGTTCCGGGCATACATTTAGCAGCGTCCCGTGCCGGGGCCGGTCCCCACAGTGAGGTGCAGAGGGACGGGGCCGAACTGACGAAGATGGCGGATGACACCCCTCATTACGGTCCATGTCCAGATCGGACGGCTGCCGTAGGCACGGAGATGGGATGCTGGCGGCGCGCAACGGAGCCCACACCCAAAGATGTCCTGGCCACTCTAACGGATCTACGCGAGTCCCTGCTTTGCAATGTCTGTGACCTGGATCGAAAAATGGCCGCCATTGCTGTTTTACCGCCCTGTGAGGATGTGGTCCGATTTCAATGGAGCGCCTCTGTGCCTGTTTCTACTTCATTGGGGAGGACTCTGTACCTGCCTGGATTTCGGGAACTGCCGAGAGACATGGTTGCTTCGTCCTCCCTGGACAGTGCGGATGTACACGTGAGTGCCTCTTTGGGACACATGCCTAACCTGAGCTCGGAGACGCGCTGCTGTTCTCCTTTTCGGACCGCCTCAACAACACCGCGGCATTTATTGGACAGTGATAATTCCTCTTCATGGCTGGTATTACTGTGCTTGGACTTTGTGGCACCCGCGGGCATGATATTGCCGCCCTTGGACTTCAGCTACACACGACTGGATGGACTCGAGCTGTTAAACCCTTTTTTGGTATTATCCTGGCCTGATTTGCTTGGATCCTCCAGATCCTTCAAAAAGTACTTTATTTGGATTGACGAGGGATCATTGGGTGGTTCCGTTGTTAGACGAGGCCAGGGGTGATGCATTTTAGGTTTCGGTGGCCCTCACGTTAACTGATGGTGCTTTGGGTGTGTTTGTACTGGGGTTGTATTTTTGATGTGCTTGGTACTTGACATTCTCCGCGATACTCCATTTTGCCTTTGGACTTCTTCCACGTGCAGGGGTGATGGGCGGGGCTGGGTGGCGACTTCGAGGGCCCTCCTCCATCTATGCTTCTTGTCTTTCTCTTTTTCTTCTCTAAATTTCGGGTTCCATTAGGGCGACAGGCACGCGGCTGGGGGGGTAGGCCTTGGCCTTCCGCGGGTGTGCAGGGTGGGGTAAGGGGGTGGGGTTTGTCCGTTCTTTGTTTCCATGGCCCTTTAGTCTTCGTCTTTTTCTATAGTGTCGCCTTCATTTGTGGTTCCTGTAACGTGTACTGCTTTGAGGGGTGGGGTTGGGGTTTGCTCTCCACCGGATTTGTGCCAATGTCTCTCCTGATATGTGTGCCGTAACCCCACTACTTCGTCGGTATTTATATTAATTGTGGATATCCTGATGTTCGTGCTGTGTGGTAGGACCACGTGTGATTGTATGGCACTTTTTCAGTTCCCTATATTTAAAATGAACCTCTGTAATCCTGATTTCGGACCTGACCGTATGCCCATGTGCTGTGTCCTGATATACATATCGTTCCGGCTTTTGAACTGCTCTGATTCTTCGTATTGATTGCTACATTTTTACCTTGTTTCGCGGCCGGCCAAGATGGTTGTGGGCCTGTACCTGTATTTGATTGCAAGACGAATAAAGGTTCACCAAAAAAAAAAAAAACATCATGGAGGGGCTGGATGGCTTGGGATTGTGCTGATTTTTCTGTGTTTTTCGATTTTTTGGGGTGTTCATGGGCACAGGCCATGTGGGTGGGGGCCATTTTGAGTGCTGCTACAGGCCCTGGCCATGTGCTGGGAGGGAGGGGGCCATTTTGAATGCAGGCAGTGTTGTTAGGCCTGCAACCATTTTGCCTAGTTTTCAACCTTTATGCCCAGGGGTAGTGAGTGTTGCATGGGCCTAGTCTTTCTGTGGGGTGTCTTGAATTTAAACATCATGGAGGGCCTTGATGGTTTGGGATTGTGCTGATTTTTCTGTGATTTTCGTTTTTTGGGCCTGTTGTTGTGGCCTTTTCACCAGGGGTAGTGAGTGTTGCATGGGCTAGTCTTTCTGTGGGTTGTCTTGAATTTAAACATCATGGAGGGGCTGGATGGCTTGGTATTGTGCTGATTTTTCTGTGAGTTTCGTTTTTTGGGGTGTTCATGGCGACAGGCCATGTGGGTGGGGGCCATTTTGAGTGCTGCTACAGGCCCTGGCCATGTGCTGGGAGGGAGGGGGCCATTTTGAATACAGGCAGTGTTGTTAGGCCTGCAACCATTTTGCCTAGTTTTCAACCTTTATTTCCAGGGGTAGTGAGTGTTGCATGGGCCTAGTCTTTCTGTGGGTTGTCTTGAATTTAAACATCATGGAGGGGCTGGATGGCTTGGGATTGTGCTGATTTTTCTGTGATTTTCGTTTTTTTGGGGTGTTCATGGGGACAGACCATGTGGGTGGGGGCCATTTTGAGTGATGCTACAGGCCCTGACCATGTGCTGGGAGGGAGGGGGCCATTTCTAATACAGGCAGTGTTGTTAGGCCTGCAACCATTTTGCCTAGTTTTCAACCTTTATGCCCAGGGGTAGTGAGTGTTGCATGGGCCTAGTCTTTCTGTGGGTTGTCTTGAATTTAAACATCATGGAGGGGCTGGATGGCTTGGGATTGTGCTGATTTTTCTGTGATTTTCGTTTTTTTGGCCTGTTGTTGTGGCCTTTTCACCAGGGGTAGTGACTAGTGAGTGTTGCATGGGCCTAGTCTTTCTGTGGGGTGTCTTGAATTTAAACATCATGGAGGGCATGGGATTGTGCTGATTTTTCTGTTTTTTTTCGATTTTTTTGGGGTGTATAACTGAACTGATGTTCCTTTGTCTTCCATTGCTTTTAGGTGAACAAGACTCAAGAGAACCACCAGTGCCAGGAAGAAGTCCTGCAGTGGTGTGTGTGTGCAGCATAACGTCACGCGACGTCACGTCTGGCCACAGACAACTCTGCAACATGTGCAACTGCGGCCTGCTGTTCTGACCTGCTCTGAAGAAGATGACCCCCAAAAAAGTTCTCCGTAGCTCCTCTAGCAAGAAAGTTGCCAGTAAGGAGCAGAAGAAGCAATTACCAAGGAGGCTGGTGTGCCGGCCGCCGCGTTTTTTGGGAGTAAAAAAAATATTACGCCTGCAGCAGCAGCGGGATCTGCTGGGGACCAAGCTGGGAGCAGCACCCCGCTCCATTGGGCTCAGTGCCTCCACCACCACCAACACGCCAACTTAAGTCCAAGCCCTTGAGTGCTGCAGAGGCAGTCAGTGTACTTCTTCAATCACCATCGGCCAGTGATGTTGGCTCATCGCAAGAAAGTAGCAGCAATGTCCCTGAATCAACACAGGTTGTTGTAACTCATCTGACAAGTGTTGAACAACCACAGCCGCAACAACAACCACATGTGCAAGTACAAGCCCAAGTACATGTGGAAGGAGAGGCAGCGCAAGGAGATGGGCAAGCAGAGGTGCATGGAGGGTCACAAGTGCCCACAATAGTTGTTCCTCCCGAAGTAGGGGCACATCAGGAAATCGACAATCAAGCCGAGGTATCATTGGAAGCCACTCCTCCTGATGATCATTCATTGTCTTCCACATCCCTAGCAAGGAAAAGATCAAGGTTGGTGTCTACATCTTCTTCAAGCCCACCTCCTTCTGATGATACGGATCCCAATTGGGAACCAGCACCACTGCCGTCTGAGAGTGAGGCACACCATGATCTGACAAAGGTACTTAAGCGTAAAAGGAAGGTAGTCGAAAAACTCATAGTTATGGAGTGTGATGAGGCTCAACAAGAAGTGGCGGATACTCCTGCTGATGAAGACTCTCACGACGACGACGCAGTCATCATAAAGGTCACAGCAGCCCCAGCGGGCATGTAGCAAAAAGAAATTTTGACCCTAGCCCGAGAAGCTGCTGAGCGTGATGATGTTGTCGACAAGGAGGCAATGGAAGAAACACCACAATCATTGGAGTTAACTAGTACACCAACACCTACAGCTTCCATATTTCTTAGTCGCCAGAAGGGACCTCCATCCACCTCGACCTCAATTAGGGGTGGTGAAAGTGCAAAACGTACTGAAGTTCGGCAATCCACATCCTCCACTTCATCTGGCATTAGCAGCAGGACCACCACCACCAGTATCGCCGCCTCCTCCGGCCCCCAAAGACATTTCAAGTCCGCAGTTTGGGACTTCTTTAGTGTTTGCCCAAAAAAGGCCATTTGTAGCATTTGTAAGTTGGCAGTTAGTCGTGGTAAGTTTGGTTCAAACTATGGTAACGGAGGCCAGAGAGGTCATCTTGAAAGAAAGCACTCTGTCAAATGGTTTGCGCACCTACAGGCGATCAAGGAAGCCCGAATTGCACGTAATGCTGTTTCGTCTGATGATGACGAGGAGGAAGAAGACGTGTCAAACACTTCACTTACACCCAGTACCCCTGTCAGCAGCACACCACATGTGAGCCACACTAAGAGTGTGGGAGAGAGTGAAACACCAATGCGAAAAAGTTAATCAGCGAGCGTAACTGGGTCGAAGATATCATCATCATCCCGTAAATGCTTGGTCCAGGGCAACATTAAAAATATGTTGCTTACAGAAGCGCAATATGAACGCAACCACTCACTGACGCATCTGTATAACACTAAGCTGGCTAAAATGCTAGCTCTGGACCTTCTCCCTTTTTCTTTTGTAGAAGGGGTTGGTTTTCTAGAATTAGTGGCAGCGCTCTGCCCTAAATGGAAGGTTCCTAGCCGGTTCTATTTTGCCAGAGTTGCGGTTCCAGCACTACATGAAGATGTGCTGGAGGTGATTGGGGCAGCTTTGCAGAAGAGTGCTGTTCACACTATACATCTGACAATAGACATGTGGACCAGTGGCACCGGCGCTGATTACATGTGCATCACTGCACACTGGGTCTCTTTTTCAGGGGTTAAAGCAAAGCTAAACGCAGGTGTTGACCAGGACCAAGTTTTTAAAGCTGCTCGGAAACATGCAACACTCGCCATGTTTGGTTTGGAGAAACGTCACACAGCACAAAACATTTTGGATGAGTTTAACACAAAGGTCCTTGACTGGCTGTCCCCAAAAAAACGCCAGATTGGTTATGTTTCCACGGATAATGGCGCCAATGTAGTTAAGGCCATGGAGCTGGGTCAGTATTTTAGAGTGCCGTGTTTGGCGCACTGTATAAACCTGGTTGTCAAAAAATTCTTGAGTGATAAAGACAGTCCAGCGTACGAGGTAGTGGAGACCTGCCGAAAAATGTGCAACCATTTCAGCCATTCTTTTAAGGCCCGTAAGCATCTGAGGAGCCTGCTACATGAACGTGGAATGCCAGTGAAAGCACTCATCCAGGAGGTGGCAACACGTTGGAACTCAACCTTCTACATGCTTGAGCGTCTATATGAGCAGTATACGGTACTCGATCACTATTTCTTAACACAGGGTACAGCTCAGAAGGACCTGAGGATGGATGCGGCGCAATGGGACATAGTTAAAAGCCTGACACGCATGCTTCGTCCTTTTGAGGTCTTCACGCGTGCAGTCAGCAAGGAGGACTGTAATTTGGGAAAAGCTATCTCATTGTTGTACATGCTGGAGCACCAACTGAAGGAGGTGTGTTCTGTGTTTCAAAAAGAAGAGACCCTTTTGTTTTGGCAGAGAAATTATTAGAGCGCCTACAAGGTGATGAACGTCTTAAATTGATCCACTCAAACCAGCATTACATTTGTGCTACTATTCAGGATCCACGCTACAAAAAGGCGCTGGCAGGCAGAGCATTCTTTCCTTTTGATGATGAACATGTTCCAAAGTACAAACGTTGGCTAGCCTTGTCAGCCAAGAGGTTTGAAAGAGAACGGCAGAAAATTGAAGGAAAAGGCAGTACATCAGCATCAGCAGGCCATCCCCAGTCAAAACAATCCACTTCTGCACCTGTGGCTGTGGCACAAGTGACCTCTCAGTCGTTAAAGACACCGGCAACCGGATCATCTGCACCAGACACAACAGAAACACTGGAGGCTGAAGAGGATTGGCTAGCTCGGCTTGGGTTTGGTTCTCAAAAGGTCACAGCAACAGCTAAGCAAAGTGGAGGAACCTTGGAGGAGGACCTTGAGTCGATGGTGAAGGACTATCTGAATGACTCAACAGAGGTCTATGTTAATGCTGACCCATTGGCGTATTGGCATGGGAAAAAAGATTTGTGGCCACAGCTCTCCAACCTGGCTTTAAACTACTTGTCTTGCCCACTCGCAAGCGTGTCTTCTGAACGTGTTTTCAGTGCTGCTGGTGCCATTGTATCTCCCAAATTGAGCCGCCTCTCGCCCAAAAATGTGGAGATGGTTAACAATGATCAAGATGAATCAGCACCTCATACCACCAGATTACAGAGTACGAGAAAGCGTGCCGGATGAAGACGAGGTGGACAGCAACGTAGATGAGGGAATTTCTACTCTGTCAGGTGACACTGAGCTCACCCTGCCTGAATTCGCAGAGTATGATGACGAAGCCTTATTCTTATTCCTGGACCTTAACACTGAGCCCTGAAAATGAGACAATGAATCAATAACTTTCTTTTTCGTCCTTATTCACTCTCATTCCTGTGTGTCTGTCTTTCTTTGTTGTGCATAGTTAATATAATTCAAACTTTAATCACCTAATCACAAAAACAAGCCCATCAGCAGAACTGTCTTCACTTGTTTGCTTATTGATTTGAAGGTGCCGCAGTCTGCATTCCTCAGGTTCACAAGTTCAGAAGAACATGCTCCTCTATCCTCCTCCTCCAGACTCCTATTTCCATCAAAGCAGAGGGCTGGATTACGCCCAATGAAGAAAGACTCAGCACTTGTGGGGGTGTTCTACTTCTTTGTGGGTGAGTTGACGGCTCTGGGGCCATTGCTGGGAAGCTCCAATACCGGATAAAAGTGGTTTGGACCAAATCGGAGGCGGAATTATTTTGGGGTTTTTGCTGACTTGCTTGACATTGAGGTGCTCTTTGGGGGGGGCTCCGGCTGTTTGTGGGTGAGTTTTGGGGCCTGGGAGCACTGCTGGGACACTCTAATCTTGATTGCATTTGCTTTTCAGGAAATCTGTGGTGGTAAACTGGAGTTATGGCCTAGCTACACAGCGCGTTTGGACCGAAGGCCGAGAAATATTGTAAGTATGAGATTTTGCTTTTGGGCTGTTTGGGGGTGTTGTGCTTTTTGGCGGGTGGGTTGGCGGGTCTTGGGGCATTCCTTGGAAGGTCTAATACCGGATAGAAGTGGTTGGGACAAAATCCACGCTGATTTTTTGTTGTTGCTATTTCTGACATTTTGCTCAATGTAGCGTTTTCGGGGGCCTGTTTGGGAGGCTTCCTGGTGTTTGTGGGTGGGTTTCGGGGTCTGGGAGCACTGCTGGATATGGATACTTTACTTTGCAAGAGGTTTGAAGCAAATCCATGGTGGCAGAGGGGAGTTAGGGCCTAGCTGCAGAGCGCGCGCGGAGTGATTTGGGAAATTGGCAAAAAAATGACTACGTCCCCATTTTTGTACTTTTGCTCTTTGGCTGTTTGGGGGTCTTCTACTCGTTTTCTCCTGGATTGACGGCTCTGGGGCCATTGCTGGGAAGCTCTAATACCGGATAAAAGTGGTTTGGACCAAATCGGAGGCAGAATTCTTTTTGTGTTTTTGCTGACTTGCTTGCCTTTGAGGAGCTCTTTGGGGGGTTCCGGCTGTTTGTGGGTGAGTTTCGGGGTCTGGGAGCACTGCTGGGACACTAATCTTGATTGCATTTGCTTTTCAGGAAATCCGTGGTGGTAAACCGGAGTTATGGCCTAGCTACACAGCGTGTTTGGACCGAAGGCCGAGAAATATTGTAAGTATGAGATTTTGCTTTTGGGCTATTTGGGGGTGTTGTGCTTTTTGGCGGGTGGGTTGGTGGGTCTTGGGGCATTCCTGGGAAGGTCTAATACCGGATAGAAGTGGTTGGGACAAAATCCATAAGGAAAAGCCTTTTGGCACTTTTTGTAACTTAGGGTTCGTTAGGGTTAGCCCTAGCAGCAGGATTGCATGTGTTTTGGGGTATTCTAGATTTTTGCAACTGAGTTCTGGGGTCTTAGAGCACTCGTGAGAATGTGTAATTTTGGTTGCAAGTCATTTGAAGAAAATCCATGGTGGGAAAGGGGGGATTTGGCATAGTTAAAGAAAGCCTCTGCCACTATTCTTAACTTAGGGCTCGTTAGGGTTAGCAGTATTTCTATTGCATGTGTTTGGGTGGGGGGGTTTTTGAGTCTTGGAGCGATGCTGGCTATGGATACTTTTGCTTGCTTGCAAGTGGCTTGAATACAATCCACGGTGGGTAAGGGGGTATTTGGGCCTACTTTTACTTTCGAAGTACGTTTTGTCACCAGTTTTCTGCTAGGCCTCGTTTTTTTAGATCTGATTGGGGGTCTTCGACATTTTTGCAACTGGCTTTAGTAAGGGTCTGGGTGAAAGCACTGCTGGGAAGGTCTAATGTTGTTCTAAAACACAGTTTACAGTACACCTAGCTTGAGGGGAAAGATCCGCTAAATTAATTTGCCCATACTTATTTATCCTTGAAAAGGTGACTCAGACAGAGTACGCACTTTCAAAAATGTTGTACTGTCTATTAGGAAAATCAAAGTGTGACTTTTTGCACTACACAGCGTACATACCTTATATTTATTTATCAGTGCAGTTTTTCGTTCAATAATTACAGGCCGGGTTTCAGTCTGCAATGGGGAAAAAAGGATGGAGTCAGGCTTCACATTAGCGAGCCGCAATTCAGCATCCGCCAGGCAGGCAGTGGACAGGGTGTCTTCTGGTCACCAACATTAATGGACGAAGCGTCAGCTGGAATGGAGGAGTGCCGCTAATAAGAGGAATTGTTTGCTGCATGCAACTTACTTACCAAATTCAACAGGACAACTACAACAATACAGATACAGTATCCATTCTTTTATTCAATGAGTGTGTGTGACTGCATTTCTTGGATCTCTCTCTGCTTCTAAATTGATCCCTACAGCCATTCTATAGGTTTTACTTCGGCTATTTTTTAAACCTAATTTAATGTAGCCCTGTACTGTCGCATTCTGTCATTCACGGTTGTCGAAAGTACTACTTACTATTCTGTAACAATGCATTCAGTAGTGCATGCACTTCCTTTATGTCACGTAAAAGATTTATGGTTAGCCTTTGTACCCAAACATTTGTTTATGTTCAATTATTGTTTGTCCATGCTGTGCTTTTTTTTTCTCTCAACAAAACGTACCCAAAATAAAAAACACCCATTCCTATCCATTTTACAAACCCTAACCCTCTTCCCCCGGGTTGTGTGGTTTTGCTTGATGTGTGACTAAATGACATCAATAATTCCACACACTTGCTGGGGAGGATAAGGTCATAGCAACAGGCTGGTGAAGGAATCCGAGGATATATTCTAGACTTACTCAGCTTCAGTACTATTTCTTGTAGTATTAGCCAATGTCAAAGAAATCCTACACAAGTACAAGTTATACTATAAATACTTTACCATTTGTTAGGCTACATTGTGGCACTGTTGTAGTCTAGTGTACTGTCACCTGCTATATTCTCTTTCGTACCGTTGTAATGCTACAGTAAGGACAAACCAGGTTTCATTTTCTTTTTTTCCATAGCCATGCAACTGCCACTGTGTCACACCACTAGTACCACCGCAATGAGGAGGAAATTTCAGCCGCCCTGGATTGCAACCTTAATCGCCATTTCCCGTGGAGCCAGCCCTGGGCCTAGCCCTACTTTCAAACAGAAATTACAGGTAAGATAAGCGTTTGGTTGGAGGTAGTATAATGGAGTATTAGGAGAGACGAGAGATTGACGGTAGTACTACTAAAGTCCTAGGACTATTCAGGAAACAAACTTACTGTTAAAACCCCACCCACCAGACTCAAAAGCAGTAAAAAACAGGTATGGTCAGATAAAGTTTCAAAAAGTATATTTTTATAGCCCTAACAAAATAATCTCCCACAAGACCCTCCCTAACCCCAACGATTGTCCTTCAAAAGTCCCCAAAAAAACCCAACTCACAATTCCCACCCCCCAAAAGTCTCTAAAAAAGGGGCAAGGGACACTATGGCAGGGTGCTGTTGACTTTAGCAGCCAGGGCATCATGCTCCTTGCGGAGGGTGGCATGTTCGAAGCGGAGGCACTCCACCAAGTTCTTATAGTTCAGGACCTCCTGCTCCAGGTAGGACAGTCTGAGGGATAAACGGCGCCGACGTGCCTTGCAAATCCTGTGGGGGGCAGCTGCTGTCTTTGCTGCTTGGCGGTGGCGTTTGGCTTTGGTAGCCCGGCTCCGTACCGCTGGAGCACTGCGCTGGCTGGCAGCCCGCACGGAGGAGGATGCAGCTGTCCCAGTGGACGTTGTTGTAGTACCAGACTGCATCTCCTCCTCCTCCAGGGCAACCAGCCGCCGATATTCAGTGACAGTGGCATCCAGCCTCCGTTGCCGGGCCATTCGAGCCAGCTCCTTCCTCCTTTTTTTTTTTTAATTTTTATTTTTGTTGCAAAATACAAATAGTATCATCAGCATCATCAGTCACATAAAAGCTTACATTCGTAGGGCCTATTCATAACACAAGGTAAATGTGAAACGGTACGTATTGTGATAGTTCCCACTGGTCGTGTAACGAAGTCATTATTCAAGGTGATCTGATGAACAGGGAGTATAAGTACACCGTAAAAATTACAATTTGCGTTTTATGTTTTTTAAATAACAGCGAACATAAACCAGAAAAACTGCACACGTAAATCGGCATATCATTGAGGTAGCTTCGATAGCATCTAGCATCATGGTCGTCATAAAAGGGACCAATCAGACATTCCTATACCCCAAGCCCCACCCCATCCCCCCCCCAGCAAACTCCCAGCACAAAACCATCCCACTCTCATATGCGTTGCCCATCAACCAACCCCAGACCCAATCAGTGTTCTTCTTCACTCTCAGAACCCTCAAGATCTTCCTCATCCAGTGGCTCACATATGTCCCCCCTATAGGAGTTCCAAGGCTGCCAAACCCCGTTCCATTTACGCAGATTACCCCGTAATTTGTATACTGCTCTTTCAGTCAGCATGAGCATGTCCATGTTTCGGATCCATTGAGCCAGTGTGGGGAGATCAGCCGACCCCCATTTCTGTGCTATGTCTCGTTTGGCCGTGACCAGCCCTATTGTGGTCCACGCTCTTGCATAAAAGGTAAGGACAGTAGGCCCCCAGACAATCAGCAGGCACATCCGCGGGTCCAAGGTGAGTGAGGTGTTTAGTGCCTGGGCTATGGTACGTAGAACCCGTTGCCAATAGCTAACAATCAACGGGCATTCCCATAACGTGTGTATAAACGTGCCCTCTGCCCCGCAGCCCCTGAGACAATAGGGATGATCCGCCCTGTGCAGTCTGTGTAGTGTCGTGCGAGTGTAGTATATCCTATGCAGAATCTTTAACTGTACCAGGCGGAATTTGGAGGATATGCCTGCCTCACGAGGGGACGCCATGGCTGCGTTCCAGTCGGTTTCATCTAAATCTCCGACATCCGTCGTCCATCTGTCTTTCAGCTTCTCTAGTGGGTCAGGCATGTTATTAATCAATTTGCGGTAAGTCATCGAGGTCGCCCCTTCCTGTAGGAAGTCCGTGAGTAGGCGGTCCTCTAGCGGCGAGGATTCTGGTGGGGATGTGTCTGGTGGAATTGCCGCTTGTAGGGCGTGTCTAACCTGTATATATCTGTATAGCTCATTGTCCCCCAGCTCATACTGCTCCTGTAGAGTTGCAAAAGGAATCACCCCCTCCCTCGTCCATAGGTCCCCCACAGTTGAGATCCCGATGTTATCCCACTGGGTGAAGCCCTTAGTGCGTTGTAAATGTCCCAATGCTTTCGTGTCCCATAGAGGTGTAAGTTTTGTAATGGTCCCATCCCATTTCAGTTTTGCTTGCGCCTTGTACCATAGATGAACAGTGTGGTTCGTGGGCCCAATGAGTTTCGCCGCAATACCGCGGTGGTACAGTGGGGCTAACAGACTGTTCGAACCCAGTTGTGCCCTATCTGCTTTGAACGCTGGATCCTCTTGCGGGGCGTGTGTCCACTGATTAAGGATCTTAAGCTGGGCCGCCCAGTAGTACAGCCGTACGTTGGGCAACGCAATGCTCCCGTCGTACCAACTCCTATTCAACTTTATGTGCAAGATCCGGGCTGGCCGGTTCCCCCAGAGCAGGCCCGTGATCTGTGCCGTTATCTTTTGGTGGAAGCTATCCGGTATCAAACGTGGAGCATTTTCAAGAATATACAAGAAGCGCGGCAGGGCCATCATTTTAAAGAGTGCTGCCCTTCCCAGTAGTGTCAATGAGAGTTCTTTTCAATGTTGCACATCATTACGGAGTCGGAGCCAGGGAGGCTGCAAATTAAGCCGTGCGAACTCTGCCTCGTCTCGGGTAATATGGATCCCCAAATATTTAAAAGAAGTGGGCGCTATCTCTAGCGGACAGGAGTCCGGAAGTGGCGGGAGTGGCCCCTGGAGCTCGAAAATTGTCGACTTCGCCCAGTTGATGGTGTAGCCCAAGACTCGCCCATGTGCATTACAGAGCGCCAGGAGGTTAGGAAGGCTGTCCTCTAGGTCAGTGAGGTATATCAACATGTCGTCCGCGTATAGGGACACTCTATCCTCCCATTGCGGAGTCCATTGGATCCCCTTCAGGAGCTGCGTGGTGCGAATAGTAACCGCCAACGGTTCCAGAACCAGAGCAAAAAGGAGGGTTGAAAGCGGACATCCCTGTCGCGTGCCACGACCTAGATGTATGGTTCTAGAGATATGGCCATTAGCTACCACTCTGGCTACGGGGTCTTTGTAGAGCATACGTATCCAGGAGATAAACACCGGACCAAAGCCCATACGTGCGAGCACTGCAAAGAGATAGTTCCACTCCACCATGTCGAACGCCATCTTGGCGTCTAGTGAGAGGATCGCAGCTGGCTCTCGCAGTAGTGAGAGTCTCGCCACAACCCCATGCACCCTGCGGAGGTTTAGGGCCATACTTCGATGTGGCATGAAGCCGGATTGGTCTGGGTGAATCAATTGAGTTAAGCACGGCAAGAGCCTATTTGCCAACACTTTAGCTATAATTTTGGCCTCTGGGTTCAGAAGGGAGATGGGTCTATATGACGAACATTCACTGGGGGGTTTACCCGGTTTCGGGATGGCTACAATAGTCGCCATCCGTTGGTCCGGAGGCAACATCCCCTTCAACCTACATTCCTCGTACATTTGAATAAGGGGTGTACCCAAGGATTCTGACATGGTTTTAAACTACTCGATGGGTATTCCATTGGGGCCCAGGGCCTTACCCGAATGAAGGGAGCCAATGGCTAGTTGAATCTCATCCACTGTCAAGGGCGCGTCAATGTCCTTCGACGCCTCGTCCATCAATTTCGGCAGGGGCACATGTTCGAGGGCAACACGAGCCTCATCCTCCGTCGCCACTGTCGTAGGGGTGTATACCTCACTAAAATAATCAGCTAGGACCTCCACTATCTCGCCAGGGCGGGTGTGGACGACGCCACACGAGTCAGTGAGTTGTAGGATATTTCTCCCTCCCCCCTGCTTCTTGTCTAGCCACGCCAAGAGTTTGCTAGCTTTGTCCCCGATGTCGTAGACCCTGTGTTGTGTCGCAGCAATATCCGCCACGTGACCCTCCTTAAGTGGTCGGTGAGGCGACGCTGGTGGACCTGTAGGTCGTGGAGTGTATCGTCCGAAGGATTTGCCATATGGGTGGTGTTGGCCCTCTCGAGGCCCAATTCTAAGTCTAATGCCTCCCTCCTGTGTGCTTTTTTGTGGTTCGCAACAATGGCAATGGCTTGGCCCCTAAACACGGTCTTATACGCTTCCCATAACGTGGAGGGGGAGTCTACCGAGGACCGATTCTCCTCAAAGTAAAGCCGGGTAGCTTTCTTCAGGTCTTTACTTATCTGTGGGACTTTAATATATCCAGGGAAGATCGGGAACAACCGCTGTCGTTTAGTGTCTGTGGTAGTGATTGTCAGAGTGAGCAGGGAGTGGTCCGAGATGCCCCTCGGCTGTATACTTGTCTCGGCCACAGTAAGATGCCCGTTGCCCAATACGAGAAAGTAGTCTATCCTGGAGAGACTATTGTGGGTGGCCGAATAGTATGAATATTGTTGCTGGCCAGGGTGTAGTGTGCGCCATATGTCCACCAATCCCTGTGCGTCTAGAAAGGTCTGGAGCCTGCTGGGACCGTCTGTGTGTGCTCGGGAGGGAAATCGGTCGAGGGTGTCCGTGAGTGTCATATTGAAGTCCCCACCTATGAGTAGGTCCCCATCAGGGAGGTCCAACAGGAATCTGCCAAGGTCTGGCAGGGCTACGGAGTGTAGCGCTGGCGGTATATATACAGAAACTACATTTAACAATTTCCCCTCCCATTGACCATGAACTGCCGCAAAGCGGCCATGGGCATCGACTGCTGTTGACTTCACAAGAAATTGGGAGGATTTCTTCTGCAAAATACCCGTACCACGGGACCCTGAAGTGAATTCCGCATGCACTATCATTTGATAACCTCTCCTATCTAAGGCCTTCGTGGCCGCCCCCGTCAAGTGTGTTTCTTGTAAGAGAACAAGAGCAGGCCCCTGTCTTCTAATTCCCTGTAGCACCAATCCCCTCTTAATTTTGTCCCCCAGACCTCTAACGTTCCATGACATGACGAGCAATGGGTTCGGTGTGGTGTGGTTATCTGTTCCAGCCATGAGAAAGATGGTGAACCGTCATGAGGCCCCCTCGCCGTATGCGAGGTGGCATGCGGAGACAGGTGTAGGGCAGATGAGACTCTTTCCGACATTCCAATCCCTCATCGTCCCAAATAGACCAGATGCTCTCAGTGGAATGAAACATACCAGTAAACATATGTGTGCATAGAACAAAAGCTCACAGGACCAAAGGGTCCCGTAGTGCAAACTCACCCAAATCCCTCTCCCCCCCCTCCCTGCCCCCCTGCTGCACGGACTCAAAACTGCCTGCCCCCCCAACTGAGCAGAGTGCATACCCCATCCCCTAAACAGTGTACTTGCGCGTTGGGGTGAGGGACTCTCCGCTGCCGGCAGTCTCTCATTCACACCCTCGGAGGCCCTTCACCCAGTGTCCAATGGCGGGAAGCGCTTACGCGGCATTAAATGTCTGTAACAAAAATAGAGTCTGATGCTCATTGTTCCTCGAACTCCTCTTGGCCGCCTTCTGCCCCCAAAGAGTCGCTATTTTCTGGTCCACCTCCCGAGGCCTGGGAGTCCTGGCGGTGACCTCCATTTCGATCCTTCTTGGGTCGATTTGTCCGTCTCGGATTCTGACCCGGCCTCCAGGCTTCCAACCATTCCTGCACGTTTTCCGGGTTGTCGAAGAACCACGTTTTGTTCTCTGCTACCACCCTCAATCTTGCAGGAAAGAGCATGGAGTACGGTAGTTCCCTTGACCTCAGTTCCTTTTTCACATCAAAGAACGTTCGTCGCCGACGGGCGACCTCCGCTGTGTAGTCGGGGAAAATGGCGATGGTAGCGTTCTGGATCTTAAGAGGAGGAGCCGCCTGCAAAATGGCGTCCCGGTCACGGAAATTAAACAAACGGGCTACTATGGGCCGCGGAGATGCCCCCGGCTTCGGTTGGCCTCCTGGTACCCGATGGGCCCTTTCAACGGAGAAAAAATTGGACAGCCCTTTTGGCTTAAGTTCATCGGTGATCAGGCTCTCCACAAAGAGGTCCATGGCTTTAATTCCTTCCGACTCCGGTACTCCAATAATACGGATGTTGTTCCACCTCGAACGTCCTTCCTGTTCATCCAGTTTCTCCCGGAGCATTTTATTGTCCTGCGCCATCTTCCCCATCTCCCGTTGGAGTTCGGAGACGTCCTCCACTAGAGAATTCGTGACCACCTCCATGTTCTTAACTTTCTCCGACATTTTGTGGAGGTCCGCTCTGAGCAAGGTGACATCCGTGGAAATCGTACCCACGGTCGTTTGTAGCTGAGCCAGAGCATGCATGACATCGTCCAGCGTCGCCTTCTTACCCCCTGGGGTGTCGGCCGTCTTGCCACCCAGATCTTTCCCCGCCGGGGAGGCGGTTGGCTTGTCGGAGGTATACCGTTCGATGCGGATCTGTGTGGCGCCGCCCTTGGGACCTTTCCCCGCCATACCGCTGGAAGTCGTGCTCCTCGTGCCCCTATGCTCCAGGATGTACGGGGTGGCGGGGACGCACTACCCAAACCAATTATATAGTGTTCAAGCCTCAGTAGGGTGTGTCGTAGGGCGAGGAGCTCCGGTAATTGCCAAGTGCGCAGCACCTTCCTCGATCTAGAAAATGGCGGACGTCCCCTTCGTCAACGGTTCCATGACACTCAAAGCCGCCTGTGACGACCGCTGGGACGGTCGGAGTGCCGGCGACAGTGCTATTGTCCACCACACTCCCATGGTCTGCGTGTTTCTCTGCTTCTGACTGTCGGGAGGCACTCGTTCTGCCGTCTCCCGCGCCCCGCGGGCACTTCCGGTCCAGATTCCCAGGTCCGCCTGTACTTCCTGCTGGGCCACTCGACCAGGGGAGGCCCCGGCTTAGGAGGTCGGAGTAGGCCAGACCGCAGCTTCGACGTATCTCGGTCTCCAGACGTCAGATCTTATCGCCGCTTGTCGCTGCTTACTCCACCCGGTCCTGGGCTCTGGTACTCTCCTATAGGGCTTAGAAAGTGTGTCGGATTATATATCGGATTGACGAAGAGGCCGCTTCAGCTGCGGAGCTCGTCCCTTATGCTGCCGCCATGATCGGCTGCTAGCCACGCCGAGCTCCTTCCTCCTTGATGGTCTCTTGGATTTGGAAGGAGCAACTACATGAAGAAAGAAAGACATAGTCTGTAACCAATGCTCCTTAAGATTAACACAAAATGATTGAGCAGAAAGTTGTCACAGTACAAGTAGCAAATTGAAAGCACAGTACATAACTATTGAGGACAGTATCTATGTAACCTCCGACTTCTTCATCCTTGCTCTAACATTAGTGGGAGTTTAAGGAACAAATTCTACGAGCACTATGGACTTCCATTACAGTCGACTATGACAGTACACCAGTCTTATTCTTCTTCTTCTCTCTTCTTTAGGAAAATTGGTACGTTATCTTATGCAAGCCGGCATAATGCCAGGGCAGTGAACTTGCACCCGAGAAAAACAGACGCACACCATTGTGAGTGAGACAGACTTGCGTTACTGTACCGGTCCAGTACATGCAGGTGGTGAAGCTCTTACTTTTCTATTACGGGTGGCACTGAGAATACTCTGTTAAAAGGGCTACTGCTTAATTAATTTAGCTTTCACCCTACAGTGCAAATGAGTATTAGAAAAGGAAAATGAAGAAGCTAAATAATCTGATTATCTATCACTTCACATGGGATGTATTTGATGACATATAGGATGACTTTAGGTGCTTTGCTTATTATTGAGTGAACAGTGATACACCCACACATGAATGACGTACTACTACTAAACTAAAGTTATTAAGAGAGGTAGGGAGTGTCCACCATAATAACCGGATATATGCAGTTGCAATACAAACTACTGCTACTATTCATGGTAGTATTTGGACAAAATTACAACTTCTTTTCCTTGCCTTTCCTACACTGGAACGGACGTGCGGGTGCGGTGTTACATGCTCTTCAAAGTAACACTTAGTTCATCCAGTGACCATCTACTCTCTCTAGATACACATATGCTATCTAAGAGTCAGATAGTACCATGAATGATCCAGGCATCCATCCATTCAAAGTATATGCACACATACAGTTTCTGTTTCACCCACCCAGGCTGTTCTCCTTCCACCCATCCTTGCTTCATCATTCACCCAGTCAGCCATGCACCATACCATATTCTTTCCTTCCCAGCCACCTCGGGGACCAAGCAAACACATATCATTCTTCTTTGCCAGTCATCATTACATTTCTCGTCCTTCCACACTTACTTACACCCCTCTTTCGCTTTTCGTTCATCCCATCCATCAAGTTCATCTCAGATCTGATTGGGATTCTTCTCGCCAAAAACTTCACAGCTAAGTCGAAGTACATTTAGAGGAGGCTACTACCTGGTTTATTTATAATACACCCGTGCAGAAAGCAGACTCTGCAGTCTTCAATCTCAATGAGTAAGGAATATATAGCTTACCTCTGCCCGCCACCACCGTGTCATCCCCACAGAATTGTTCGGCACTTCCACCGCCTCCTCCCCAGAGTTGTCCTCCTCGTCCAATGCCACCACCACCTCCGCGCTGGCCCCGCCTCCAGATGTTCCACCTACAAAGTACATTTAATAATGTTAGAATACACCACTCACTACTATATAATTTTTGGTCTAGGAGGAAGAAAGAAATGTGAAAAAAACAGTATACAATTTAATAATTTGTGACTGTCTACTCTAAAGTTAAAATGTCCCTTTTTCCAGGGAAGGCTGTTGTCTTGCTGCACTTTTTGGCACAACTGATGAATGCTTGCTTTTCATTTTTAACACGCACCACTTTTTCTCCTAACAGACAGAAGCTTGACTTCTAAGAACACGAGCAGGATCAAGTTCAAACCAGGTGAGAGCTCGGCTCGACCACAAGAAATGTGTCCAATTAATCGTCAGCACTAAGCACTTTTCCATTTTCAGTTAGACGTTTACTTTTATGACAAACTTGATTTTAATAAATGTGTTTACTTTTAATAAAGCTTTTAAACTTAAATAGACTCTGTGGTTTTTGGTCCTCCAGACTAGAGTGGATGAGCTAAAGGTTTTGCAATTTTTGCAAGCATGAGTCCGTGCCTCTGACATCATTGGGGAATAATCATAATCATCGGTGACTTTGGGAGCTAAATGACTCTGCCACACTATCTAGTCAGTAAGGAGATTGGGGGTTCAACTACAAAGTCTGTTATCACTGAGGTATGTGGAAAGTCTAACAGCCCATATTATAATTGATAAGCTATGCAATACATTATTTAGTGTCCATAGTTCTGTTTGTGCAGATTTGTCCCTGCAACAGTAGTAGAATGGATTGTCCTCCTATCCAAACCAAAAGTAAAGTAGTATCTTATTCTTTCTTGGTGGTCATTCACCTTTTTATTGTTGGCAATTGTCAAAGCATAAACATTTAGAAGACTTGAAAAGACATTATGGACAATTCCAGAGGACTGCACTCTGTGCATAGAGCTATTGCTGACTACAATGGGAGTCCAATGGAATTGCCAAATGTGCAATCTTAGTTAGCTACACAGACAGACTAATAAGAATAATCTAGTAATACCACACGGAGTCATAGTCGAGGCAGGATAAGAATTTAGATCCAGTCTACAAGAATATCAAAGACGATTTAGAAAAAATCGAATGAGGAACGCTGGGAAAAAATAAGTACTCTATATTAAAATTAAAACTTACTGGGGCCAGCAAAGGAGCCCTCGCCTGCCCGATCCTGGCCTGCATCCTCAACAGCACCCTCCTCCTCCTCCTGTGTCCTCCTCTTGCCCCTGGGGGAAGTTGATGTACAACATGAAAGAAAGAAAAACAGAAAACATGGATGATATTTGTCAACCAAATCAAACATTTCAAAAGAACTAACAAAATATTTTGGCGAAATAGCAAATAGACAACTATTCCACGGGATATATTATTGACCAATCTCATGTGGTCTACTACGTTATTAGTATTGCTTGATTTGCGGACCGTCGAATTGGAAACTTCTTATGTAACTCACTACACAAAGTACTAAAAAGGTTTGCCTAGGATTGGCAGGCAGCAGTCCGCAGCACGCGAAGTGACAGCCAAAGTCCATCATGATTGCAGATCAGCGACAACACTAAAGTTTCCTACTACATTAACCAGTCATTAAAATACTCTAACTATCAATCCACCACCACTATTTCTTCTTATCGCCATGTGTACAAAGGAAGGACTGGACTTGAGTCTGTAGGGGCTGATTTAGAAGCCCCTTGCGGCTCTTTTGCTCCATTGTTGCGTGACTTTTGTGACGCAGCGGCAGCACAAAAGAGGCGCAATGGTGCGGCGTATATTAACAACGTGACGCATATGGGAGATGCATCACGTTGTAAAGCCCTGCGCCATCAGGGGGCGGTCCGGCGCAAGGGAGGGCGTTCCTGCGCAGGAACGCATCCTAAAAGTGGCTGAGGGAAAACTACAAGATTTCAATCACTCACTTTAACGACAATGATGCGTGACTCAAACCCTGCGTCTGCTTGAAGCAGACGTATGGCTTGACGCAGCATTGGGGATATAGGGCACCCCAGAGCATTGATGGAGCTGCGCCATCGTTGCGATGCAACTCCAGCAAGGCGCCGCCCTTACGGCACAGATGCGTAACGCTTTAGAACGTTTTGGGCC
Organism: Lissotriton vulgaris; assembly: GCF_964263255.1. Classification (NCBI taxonomy): domain Eukaryota; kingdom Metazoa; phylum Chordata; class Amphibia; order Caudata; family Salamandridae; genus Lissotriton; species Lissotriton vulgaris. The sequence continues at coordinate 77,061,288 of NC_141699.1, forward strand.
CATGGTGCGCCGCATTGTAAATACGGCGCACCATGGGTGATAGTGGCGTGGCGCACAATTACTGGCGCATCCCTGCTACTTTGCAGGGATGCGCCGGTAATTAAACATCTGAACCTTAGTGTGTAGCATTACGCAGTTCTTTAAACTACACTCATACATAATTTCACAGGCCAATGAAATGAACACAAAATCAAAAACAAATAAGCATAGTAGCAACACTACTGAGAAGGAGAGCAGTGCACCTGAAATGTACAGAATATTTTGAAATATAATATACCTACAATGTAATGAGCAGCATTATTGCTCTTGGTAAAAAAAAAAAATGCAATATAATAACACAGCAGGAGAAAACAGAGAAGTAAAGAAATAGCTACTACTACTACTCACCAAACCCCGGGATCTCGAGGCCAAGCAGGTCGAGCAGATCTCGTTCACGGGTCAGGACATCCGTCCAGTGGTGGGTGGCCTGGTTGTAGGTGCGCCGGACCCGAGAGTGGTGGTACATGGCCTGGCACACCTTATCCCACAGCTTCCGGCGATCCCGCATCCTGTACCCGCCTCCGATCTTGCCGCCTGCCATTATGGTCCTGGGGAGGTGGCGCTGTACATAGAACACTAGTGCGCCCACCTCCTCCGGGTTGAAAATCTCCCGGGGTGCGACTGTCTCCCCCCTCAAACGCCCGCACGGGAGCCGGGCACGGGGTGCGGGACCCTTCCCCTTCTCGGGATGCTTCCCGGCTCCCTTCACCATGGTCTGGGCGGAAAGGAATAAAGAAAATAGAATAGGGAAGAGAAGAAAAGAAAAGAGTTTAAAAAAGTAGTTTAAAATGAACAAAAAGTAGCAGTAAACACAAAAATATAGGGCTAGAAAAATAGAGGGATAGATAATAAGTAAAATAGATCAAAATAAACTTCAAACAAGCAAAGGATGGCAGAGATTTAGAGAGGATACAAGAAGCATGCCCAGAACCATAGCAATGAATGAGAAACAAGATGGCCGTGCCCGTTCACGACCGCGCGGGTAAGTTCGCGCGAGATGTTCCTCGCGAACACTCGCGAAATTGTACTGGTGAGCTGCACACTTTGCAAGATTACACTTCGCGCCCAGAAACGGAAATACATCATGCAAACAAGATGGCCGCGCCCTTGAACGACCGCGAGGGTAACTTCGCGCCTTGCGCTACAAGCGGCTCGCGAAAACCCACAAAACCTTGCGAACTAACACGCCGCAAAAAAAGAAATCGCATATTCGCACAAATTCGCGGCTTCCGAATCCGATCTCGCGCGTGTTCGCGCCCCGCGAATCACGCAAAATTGCAGAAAAATGAGTTTTGCAAAACTGAAAGCACTCGGCAGGTGCAAGAGTTAAAACTCATCATTATTAACCATTCCCTGTAGTGCTTCCTGACTGGGGCCTCTCCAGAGTTCAGTTGCTAGTTGCAACAATTGTATGACCCTGCTCTGACCCTCACAGCAGGCTCATAGAATAGCTAGAAGTAGGCCACAAAGGTCCTGGAAAAAAAATTGCACTGCAACAAAAAGAAAATTACTGATAAGGAAGCAGGTGCCAGACCTGGAATTTTAAAACAGTGACACATTAATAAACTAACCCCAAAATAATTCATGTCAGTTGAAGCAGGGCAGGTGTGCTTGCTTTCCCCCCCCCATAATCTACAGTGATGATGAACCAGAGGGTGGCATTGATATAACAGAGGGTGGCATGGGTGAAAGAGAGGGTGTCAGTGGTGAAACAGAGGGTGCTGGGAGGCTGTGATGATGAACCAGACGTAGAAACAACATAGTCGCGACCGTTGTGAGCCGACAAGTAAGTTCGCAATTGCGAACTAGTACCAAACCCTCGCGAACTGGCAGAAACCTTTGCGAACACAAAAAAAATTAAAAATCCGCTAATTCGCGAGAATTCGTGGATTTTGCGGATTGCGAGTTCGCAAATTCGCAAAATTTGCGAACGCCAGATTCGCAAAATTCGCCCATGAGCGGAGATTCCTGTTGGGTACGTAGAAGGAGAGTCGACTGTTGATATAGGCAAGGCCGGTTTTGTGGAGTACCTTGTGTGCGTGGATCAGGAGCTTGAAGGAGATTCTTCTGTCGACGGGGAGCCAGTGCAGGTTCCTCAGGGGGGGTGATATGAACGCGGCGCGGGACGTCGAGGATCAGGTGTGCAGAGGCGTTCTGCATTCTTTGCAGTCTGTTGAGGAGCTTGGAGGGGGCTCGGCGTAGAGGGTGTTTCCGTAGTCGAGTCTGCTACTGACTAGGGCCTGGGTGACTGTTTTCCTCGTGTCTGTCAGGATCCATCTGTAGACCTTGCGGAGCACACAGAGGGTGTTGCAGCAGGTAGAGGAGACTGTGTTGACTTGTTTGGTCGTGGTGAGTTTCGAGGGTGACTCCCAGGTTGCGTGCGTGGTTGGTAGGAGCCGGGGGTGTCCCCAGTGATGCGGGCCACCAGGAGTCGTCCCATACTGAGGGGTTGAGCCCGAAGATGAGGATCTCCGTCTTGTCTGAGTGGATGAGGATCTCTGTCTTAACTGAGTTCAGCTTAAGTTGGCTTTCCTTCATCCAGTCGGATGAATTTCGTTGCGCACGCTGCATCGCATTTGGTGCTACTGTCTCTTACTCACGTTATAGCCTGTGTGTTTTTTTTTCTCCCTTTCCATGTGAGAGCTATTGGCTTTGACAATGTGTTTTAACCATGTTGTACACCAGTGTGGCTGCTGTTCAGCATGGCTAAAAGTGAAAAGAGTGAGGGGGGTAGTGTAGATTGGAGTGTGGTAGATTAGGGTGGATATATTGGGGTAATTTGGGGTGTTTAGATTAGGGCAGATTGTGGTGGGGTATTTTGGGTCAGGTAGGTAGGGGTAGATTGGGGTGGGGTATATTGGAGTATATTGGGTAGATTGGGCCACGATACATTGGGGTGGGTAGATTAGAGGGGAGTAGATTGGGTGGATATGTTGGGTTGGGTAGATTGAGATGGCATAGATTGGTGTGGTGAAGATTGTGATGGATTGGAATGGGGCAGATTGGGATAGACTGAAGTGGGCTAGAGTAGGGTAAATTAGAGTGGGGTAGATGGGGTAGATTGTAATATGGTAGATTTAGGTAGGTTGTGTGTGGTAGATTGGGTTGGGGTTGATTCAGGCGAAGTAGATTGGTGTAGAATGGGGTGAGGTAGATTGGGTTGGGGTAATTTGGGGTAGATTGGGGTGCGGTAGGTTGAAGTAGAGGAAGGTGTTGTAGATTGGAGTGTGGTAGATTTAGGTAGGGTAGATTGGGTGTGGCAGATTGGGGTAGATTGGTGTGAGGTGGGGAGATTGGGGTGTGCAGATTGAGATTGATTGGGGTGATATAGATTAGGCAAATTGGGGTTGATTGGGATAGATTGGGGTGGGATGGGTGGGGAAGATTGGAATGGGGAAGATTGAGGTGGGTTATTTCGGGGTGGGGTAGATTAGAGTAGATTGGGGTGTGGTAAACTGGAGTGCGGTAGATTGGGTGTGGTAGATTTGGGTGTGGCAGATTGGAGAGGGGTAGATTAGGGGTGGGGTAAATTGGGGTGGGGTAAATTTGGGTGGGCAGATTGGGGCAGGGTACACTGGAGAGGACAGATTGGGGTGGAGTAGATTAGGCAAAGTGGGACAGATTGCGGTAGATTGGGGTAGGGTGGATGGGGTAGATTGGAGTGAGGAGTATGAGGTAGATTGAATTGGAGTAGTTTGAGGTATATTGAAGTGGGGTAAATTAGTGTGGGTAGATTGGGTACATTAGCATAGGGTAGAATGGAGCGGGGTAGAAGGGGTCAATCGGAGTGATGTGGGGGAGATTGGCAATTATTAGGGTGGGGTAGATTGTGTTGGGTTGGAGTGGGACAGATTGGGGTAAACTGGAGTAGTGTATGGGGGTATGTGGGTTAAAATGGATATCGCAGATTAGAATGGGGTAGGTTGGGTTTGGTAGATTGGGTGGGGTATTTTGGAGTGGGGTATATTTGGGGTCGATTGGGTGGGGTAGATTGAAATGGGATGGATTGGAGTGAGGTTAAGTGGAGTGGAGTAGGTTGAGGTAGTGGGGTAGATTGTATTGGGGTAGTTTGGAGTGGGATCGATGGGGTTAGACTAGAGCATGGTAGATTGGGTGGAGTAGATTGAAGTGGGTAGATTGAGGCAGATTGAAGTAGGGTGGAGTAGGGTAGGTTGAAGTGGGGTGGAGTGCTATGCTAACACATAAAGGAAAGGGAGGAAGCAGTGCCATGAAGATGGAGGAACAGTAGTGCGATCAAGAGGGAGGGACAGCGGTGCCATGAGGAAGCAGGGGCATTATTATGATGAAGTGCTCATTCCTCTCTATTAATCAATAGTTGTGTAGGCAATTTGTTTTAGAAAGTGAAAAAAGACTTTCCCAGCACAGGACACATTAATCTCATGATTGCAGGTACATGAAGAAAAATCTAACCATCCAGTTTCAAATGCTTGGGAGATGTTTCAAATGTAGGTATTTAAACATATCCATTTTCTGTAATTTCTTTTCTTTGCATAAAATTAGTGTTGCTCCAGGTGAGCACCTGCAATATTGACAAAATCTGTTTCACTGTATTTCAGCTTCATTTCTTATTAGCCCGTACTGCAATGTCGAGAAAGCAGTTTCAGGGTTCATTTGCATTCCCAAAATGCAATGGGCTCTGATTGCCTATTTAAGCTACTTCCCCCATTTTAATTTGCCTTTAAACCACATCAGCAATATGTTTGAAAGTTGCCAGTAGATAGAGCAGGGTGCATGGGCACCAGGCTCTAGATTTCAAATTACTCTCACTTAGAAATCTTTGCAGATTAGGGCTTTATATACTGTTCTGTGCGATTTACTGTAGCTTATGTTCTGCCTGCAAAACATTACAGCTTCTCCTGCTTCCAAATGTGAAGGGGAAGCAGCGATGTGGAATACAGAGTGGATGGTGTTTGCTTGCTTGTTATTGTAAAAGAAATAGGAATAGAGGAGTACTTCAACACAATCAAAGGTTGGTGTGGTGGGGAACAGACTGGGGGATGGTGAGACAGACAGAAACAACATGATTCTTATGGAGTACAATGAAAAAAGAAGCTCCAAAAAACGAGAGCAGTGGAAGGACACAAGTACTTGGTCATTGCTTTAGAGGAGGGCCAAACACACAGAGAAACATGACGCATGCATGCCATGGGATGTTGAGACTAAGGGGCAGATTACGATGTCGGTCGGAGTTCCCTCCAACCGATACTGTCTTGGACTCGGGATCGGATGACCAGAGGTTGGCGGTTCCAGCAGTTCATCATCCCCTTTTGGATCGCTTTGTTTGCCCAAAGTTGGCAGGGTATGGTCAGACGTGAGTCCCTTACTCACTTTGCCACTGGATTCAAAATAGCCTGGCTGATGAGGGTTATGAACCCGAAACCGGTCCCAGGATGCTTGTTCCCGGTCCAGGGAAGACATGGCTTGGCAGTTCGGGCTGGACTGTTCCCATGTGGCACAGGGTCAGACTGATTTGCATATGGCCATGTCTGAACTGGCGTGGCGGAGTGAGCTAAAGAATGGTGATGGATTAATCCCAGATCAGTTGACTGGGGTTGAGTGTTTGATTTGCTCAAACGCTCTGTCCATCATCCCCTTTTGTATCGCTTTGTTCACCCTAAGTTGACAGGGTATGCTCAGACGTGAGTCCCTTGGTCACTTTGCCACTGGATTCAAGGTAGCCTGGCTGATGAGGGTTATGAACCTGAAACCGGTCCCAGGATGCTTGTTTCCGGTACAGGGAAGAAATGGCTTGGCAGTTCGGGCTGGACTGTTCCCATGAGGCACAGGGTCAGACTGATTTGCATATGGCCATGTTGAACTGGGGTGGCGGAGTGAACTAAAGAATGGTGATGGATTAAACCCAGATCAGTTGACTGGGGTTGAGTGTTTGATTTGCTCAAACGCTCTGTCCATCATCCCCTTTTGTATCGCTTTGTTCACCCTAAGTTGACAGGGTATGCTCAGACGTGAGTCCCTTGGTCACTTTGCCACTGGATTCAAGGTAGCCTGGCTGATGAGGGTTATGAACCTGAAACCGGTCCCAGGATGCTTGTTTCCGGTACAGGGAAGAAATGGCTTGGCAGTTCGGGCTGGACTGTTCCCATGAGGCACAGGGTCAGACTGATTTGCATATTGCCATGTTGAACTGGGGTGGCGGAGTGAACTAAAGAATGGTGATGGATTAAACCCAGATCAGTTGACTGGGGGTGAGTGTTTGATTTGCTCAAACGCTCCGTCCATCATCCCCTTTTGTATCGCTTTGTTCGCCCTAAGTTGGCAGGGTATGCTCAGACGTGAGTCCCTTGCTCACTTTGCCACTGGATTCTAGATAATTCAGAAAAGGGGGTGGTGATGAACAGAGTGTCTGAATTAAGCAGACCACTCTTACCCAGTCCAAAGATCAGGGCTTGATCCATCACCGTTTTTTAGCTCACTGCACCATCCCAGCTCAGAACCTGGCTACATGCAAATTAGTCTGTTCCTGTCCCAGTGCATGATGGGAACAGGGCAAACCAAACTACCAAACCAATTCTTATACTGGGAAGGAAACAAGCTTCCGGGGACCGGTTTCTGGCATTTCAGCCGTCGTCGGCCCGGCTTGCTTGAATCCTGATGGTGCAATGAGCAAGGGATTCACATCTGAGTATACCCTTCCACGCTTATGGTGGACAAAATGATTCAGAAAAGGGGGTGGTGATGAACAGAGTGTCTGAATTAGGCAGACCACTCTTACCTAGTCCGAAGATCAGGGCTTGATCCATCACCGTTTTTTAGCTCACTGCACCATCCCAGCTCAGAACCTGGCTACATGCAAATTAGTCTGTTCCTGTCCCAGTGCATGATGGGAACAGGGCAAACCAAACTACCAAGCCAATTCTTATACTGGGAAGGAAACAAGCTTCCGGGGACCGGTTTCTGGCATTTCAGCCATTGTCGGCCCGGCTTGCTTGAATCCTGATGGTGCAATGAACAAGGGACTCACATCTGAGTATACCCTTCCACGCTTATGGTGGACAAAATGATTCAGAAAAGGGGGTGGTGATGAACAGAGTGACTGAATTAAGCAGACCACTCTTACCCAGTCCAAAGATCAGGGCTTGATCCATCACCGTTATTTAGCTCACTGCACCATCCCAGCTCTGAACCTGGCTACATGCAAATTAGTCTGTTCCTGTCCCAGTGCATGATGGGAACAGGGCAAACCAAACTACCAAGCCAATCCTTATACTGGGAAGGAAACAAGCTTCCGGGGACTGGTTTCTGGCATTTCAGCCGTCGTCAGCCCGGCTTGCTTGAATCCTGATGGTGCAATGAGCAAGGGACTCACATCTCAGTATACCCTTCCACGCTTATGGTGGACAAAATGATTCAGAAAAGGGGGTGGTGATGAACAGAGTGTCTGAATTAAGCAAACCACTCTTACCCAGTCCAAAGATCAGGGCTTGATCCATCACCATTTTTTAGCTCACTGCACCATCCCAACTCAGAACCTGGCTACATGCAAATTAGTCTGTTCCTGTCCCAGTGCATGATGGGAACAGGGCAAACCAAACTACCAAGCCAATTCTTATACTGGGATGGAAACAAGCTTCCGGGGACCGGTTTCTGGCATTTCAGCCGTCGTCGGCCCGGCTTGCTTGAATCCTGATGGTGCAATGAGCAAGGGACTCACATCTGAGTATACCCTTCCACGCTTATGGTGGACAAAATGATTCAGAAAAGGGGGTGGTGATGAACAGAGTGTCTGAATTGAGCAGACCACTCTTACCCAGTCCAAAGATCAGGGCTTGATCCATCACCGTTTTTTAGCTCACTGCACCATCCCAGCTCAGAACCTGGCTACATGCAAATTAGTCTGTTCCTGTCCCAGTGCATGATGGGAACAGGGCAAACCAAACTACCAAGCCAACTCTTTTACTGGGAAGGAAACAAGCTTCCGGGGACAGGTTTCTGGCATTTCAGCCGTCGTCGGCCCGGCTTGCTTGAATCCTGATGGTGCAATGAGCAAGGGACTCACATCTGAGTATACCCTTCCACGCTTATGGTGGACAAAATGATTCAGAAAAAGGGGTGGTGATGAGCAGAGTGTCTGAATTAAGCAGACCACTCTTACCCAGTCCAAAGATCAGGGCTTGATCCATCACCGTTTTTTAGCTCACTGCACCATCCCAGCTCAGAACCTGGCTACATGCAAATTAGTCTGTTTTCTTGTCCCAGTGCATGATGGGAACAGGGCAAACCAAACTACCAAGCCAATTCTTATACTGGGAAGGAAACAAGCTTCCGGGGACAGGTTTCTGGCATTTCAGCCGTCGTCGGCCCGGCTTGCTTGAATCCTGATGGTGCAATGAGCAAGGGACTCACATCTGAGTATACCCTTCCACGCTTATGGTGGACAAAATGATTCAGAAAAAGGGGTGGTGATGAACAGAGTGTCTGAATTAAGCAGACCACTCTTACCCAGTCCAAAGATCAGGGCTTGATCCATCACCGTTTTTTAGCTCACTGCACCATCCCAGCTCAGAACCTGGCTACATGCAAATTAGTCTGTTCCTGTCCCAGTGCATGATGGGAACAGGGCAAACCGCACTACCAAGCCAATTCTTATACTGGGAAGGAAACAAGCTTCCGGGGACCGGTTTCTGGCATTTCAGCCATCGTCGGCCCGGCTTGCTTGAATCCTGATGGTGCAATGAGAAAGGGACTCACATCTGATTATACCCTTCCACGCTCATGGTGGACAAAATGATTCAGAAAAGGGGGTGGTGATGAACAGAGTGTCTGAATTAAGGAGACCACTCTTACCCAGTCCAAAGATTAGGGCTTGATCCATCACCGTTTTTTAGCTCACTGCACCATCCCAGCTCAGAGCCTGGCTACATGCAAATTAGTCTGTTCCTGTCCCAGTGCATGATGGGAACAGGGCAAACCAAACTACCAAGCCAATTCTTATACTGGGAAGGAAACAAGCTTCCGGGGACCGGTTTCTGGCATTTCAGCCGTCGTCGGCCAGGCTTGCTTGAATCCTGATGGTGCAATGAGCAAGGGACTCACATCTGAGTATACCCTTCCACGCTTATGGTGGACAAAATGATTCAGAAAAGGGGGTGGTGATGAACAGAGTGTCTGAATTAAGCAGACCACTATTACCCAGTCCAAAGATCAGGGCTTGATCCATCACCGTTTTTTAGCTCACTGCACCATCCCAGCTCAGAACCTGGCTACATGCAAATTAGTCTGTTCCTGTCCCAGTGCATGATGGGAACAGGGCAAACCAAACTACCAAGCCAATTCTTATACTGGGAAGGAAACAAGCTTCCGGGGACCGGTTTCTGGCATTTCAGCCGTCGTCGGCCCGGCTTGCTTGAATCCTGATGGTGCAATGAGCAAGGGACTCACATCTGAGTATACCCTTCCACGCTTATGGTGGACAAAATGATTCAGAAAAGGGGGTGGTGATGAACAGAGTGTCTGAATTAAGCAGACCACTCTTACCCAGTCCAAAGATCAGGGCTTGATCCATCACCGTTGTTTAGCTCACTGCACCATCCCAGCTCAGAACCTGGCTACATGCAAATTAGTCTGTTCCTGTCCCAGTGCATGATGGGAACAGGGCAAACCAAACTACCAAGCCAATTCTTATACTGGGAAGGAAACAAGCTTCCGGGGACCGGTTTCTGGCATTTCAGCTGTCGTCGGCCCGGCTTGCTTGAATCCTGATGGTGCAATGAGCAAGGGACTCACATCTGAGTATACCCTTCCACGCTTATGGTGGACAAAATGATTCAGAAAAGGGGGTGGTGATGAACAGAGTGTCTGAATTAAGCAGACCACTCTTACCCAGTCCAAAGATCAGGGCTTGATCCATCACCGTTTTTCAGCTCACTGCACCATCCCAGCTCAGAACCTGGCTACATGCAAATTAGTCTGTTCCTGTCCCAGTAAATGATGGGAACAGGGCAAACCAAACTACCAAGCCAATTCTTATACTGGGAAGGAAACAAGCTTCCGGGGACCGGTTTCTGGAATTTCAGCCGTCGTCGGCCCGGCTTGCTTGAATCCTGATGGTGCAATGAGCAAGGGACTCACATCTGAGTATACCCTTCCACGCTTATGGTGGACAAAATGATCTTTGGACTGGGTAAGAGTGGTCTGCTTAATTCAGACACTCTGTTCATCACCACCCCCTTTTCTGAATCGTTTTTGGCCACTAAAGGTATGGCAGGGTATACTCAGACATGAGTCCCTTTTTCACTGCACCATCAGGATTCAAGCAAGCCGGGCCGAAGACGGCTGAAATGCCAGAAACCAGTCCCCGGTAGCTTGTCTCCTTTCTGGTGAAGAATTGGCTTGGTAGTTTAGTCTGCCCTGTTCCCATGATGCACTGGGCCAGGGACAGACTGATTTGCATATAGCCGGGTTCTGAGCTGGGATGGTGCAGTGAGATAAATAACAGTGATGGATCAAGCCCTGATCTTTGGACTGGGTAAGAGTGGTCTGCTTAATTCAGACACTCTGTTCATCACCACCCCCTTTTCTGAATCGTTTTTGGCCACTATAGGTGTGGCAGGGTATACTCAGACATGAGTCCCTTTCTCACTGCACCATCAGGATTCAAGCAAGCCGGGCCGAAGACGGCTGAAATGCCAGAAACCGGTCCCCGGCAGCTTGTCTCCTTTCTGGTGAAGAATTGGCTTGGTAGTTTAGTCTGCCCTGTTCCCATGATGCACTGGGCCAGGGACAGACTGATTTGCATATAGCCGGGTTCTGAGCTGGGATGGTGCAGTGAGATAAATAACGGTGATGGATCAAGCCCTGATCTTTGGACTGGGTAAGAGTGGTCTGCTTAATTCAGACACTCTGTTCATCACCACCCCCTTTTCGGACTGGATTCTAGATAGCCTGGCTGATGAGGGTTATGAACCCGAAACCTGTCCCAGGATACTTGTTTCCGGTCCAGGGAAGACATGGCTTGGCAGTTCGGGCTGGACTGTTCCCTACCACATGTGAATCTCAGGGTGGCATGGGTGAGCAGTCCAAGGTGTCTTAGAGAGGTAGTGTGGGGGTTAGAGACTCAGAACTCAAACAGTCAAACAATAGACACAATAAGTGAAGTGCAGTGATTTCTTTTAGGAATACGAAAAGTACTTTAGTCAGGCAACTAATCAATACTGTACACAGACACATATGCATTTTAGGGATGCTACAGGGTTTCTACACAGACAAACAAAAGCATGTTTGCATAGGGGTCAGAATTATGAGTTGTGTGGACTGCATCACACCTGGTATGCACCAAGTGTGATTAAGCCTTCATCTTCTGTTACATTTTGACCGGTCAAACACCTGCCAGAATTTAATAAGGGTAATTAAGGTCCAATGGGAATTTAATGTTGCATCACTAAATTCTGCATGTGTTTTCCCGGTAAATTCCGAATCCCGGTGTGTTAGATTTTCTTGAGTGTACTGTATATCCTTGGAGACTCATACCCAGGGCCTGGGTGTGATATTGCTGGTCCTCCAATCCTGTCCTGCACTGTCAGAGTCAGACATTGGTTTCTGAATGATGATGTACAGCAATCTGCTTGAGACCTGTGGCTGGAGCTTCAGGCACCATCTTTTTAACAGATTGCTGTGCTTCAGCGCTCTGAACAACACAAACTGTGCACATCAGAAGGGATGAGCAAGTACACACAGCCCATCATCCATGCAGCCAGCATTCTCTTGCTGCTCCAGGTGTCTGAATATGCCCCGCAGAGGCCACTTCAACTTTAGACCCTCAGAGGAGCAGGGACGCAGAAATGGTGTTCTGGTTGAATGCATCAAGGGAAAATCTGCTTCTGCTCATTGTCTCTTACCCTTTTTCTTTATCCCTCTCTATCCTCCTTCTTTTATTACTCTCTCCCTTCTCAACTCTTTATCTCGTGTCATTTCCCCTGCTAAAAACCTCACATCTCCTTTGTTCTCTGTTTGTTCCTTGCTTTTTTATTTCATCTCTCCAATGTCCTTTCATCGTTCCACTGTCTTTCTTCTTGTCTCCTGCTATCTTCCCTCCTCTCGTCTCCCACATCTGGTCTTCTCTCAGTTTTATATTTCATCTGTCTCTTGATTCCTATTTGTGCTTTTGTCACCTGTCCCTATCTCTTCTGCATTTATCTCGCTCTCTCTCTCCAAGATGTCTCTCTTGCTCTGCTCTTCTCCAGGCTGTCTTTTACAACCATCTCTCTCTTTCCTTGGTCCCTCCTGCTTCCTGTTAGTGTCTCTTACTCACTTTATAGCCTGTGTTTTTTCCTTTCTCCCTTTCCATGTGAGAGCTATTGGCTTTGGCAATGTGTTTTTAACCATGTTATACACCAGTGAGGCTGCTGTTCAGCATGGCTAAAAGTGAAAGGAGTGAGGTGGGGTGGGGTAGATCAGAGTTTGGTAGATTGGGGTGGGTAGATTGGGGTTCAGTGGGGTGGTTAGATTGGGCAGATTGTGGTAGGGTATTTTGGGTTGGTAAGGTATGGCTAGGTTGGGGTGGGATATATTGGAGTAAGTTGCGGTAGATTGGGGCTGTGGTACATTGGGGTGCGTAGATTATAAGGGAGTAGATTGGGTGGGATATGGTGGGGTAGGTGGGTGGGGTAGATTGAGATGGGATAGATTGGTGTGGTGAAGATTGTGATGGATTAGAATGGGGTAGGTTGGGATTGACTGAAGTGGGGTAAATTGTAATATGGTAGATTTAGGTAGGCTGTGTGTGGTAGATTGGGGTGGGGTTGATTGGGGTGAAGTAGATTGGTGTGAGTTAGATTGGATTGGGGTAATTTGGGGTTGATTGGGGGGCGGTAGGTTAAAGTAGAGGAAGGTTTTGTAGATTGTAGTTTGGTATATTTGGGTGGGGTAGATTGGCGTGAGGTGCGGAGATTGGGGTGAGCAGATTGAGGTTGATTGGGGTGGTATAGATTAGGCAAATTGGGGTAGATCGGGATAGATTGGAGTGGGATGGGTGGGGATGATCGGCATGGGGGAGATTGAGGTTGGTTAGATCGGGGTGGGGTAGGTTGGACTAGATTGGGGTGTGGGAAACTGGATTGTAGTAGATTGGGTGTGGTATATTGGGGTGTGGCAGATTGGGATAGATTGGAGTGGGGTAGATTAGGGGTGGGGTAAATTAGGGAGGGCAGATTGGGGCAGGGTAAACTGGGGAGGGCAGATTGGGGTGAAGTACATTAGGGGCAAAGTGGGACAGATTGAGGTAGATTGATGTGGGGTAGACTGGGGTAGGGTGGATAGGGTAGATTGGAGTAAGGAGTATGGGGTAGATAGGATTGGAGTAGTTTGAGGTATATTGAAGTGGGTTAGATTGGCGTGGGTAGATTGGGGTAAATTAGCATAGGGTAGATTGGAGTGGGGTAGAAAGGGGTCTATTGGAGTGGTTGGGAGGGGGAGATTGGTGATGATTAGTGTGGGGTAGATTGTGTTATGTTGGAGAGGGATAAATTGGAGTGGGGTAGAGTGGGGTAATCTGGAGTAGGGTAGATTGGAGTGGGGTGTATGGTGGTATGGGGACAGACTAGTGTGTGTTAGATTGGGTGTGGTAGATTAGAATGGGGTAGATTGGTGTAGGTTGGCTTGGGTAGATTGGGTGGGGTAGATTGGAGTCGGTAGATTTGGGGTAAATTGGGTGGGGTAGATTGGAATATGATGGATTGGAGTGAGGTTAAGTGGAGTGGAGTAGGTTGAGGTAGTGGGGTAGATTGTAGTGGGGTCGTTTGGAGTGAGATCGATGGGGTTAGACTAGAGCGGGGTAGATTTGGTGGAGTATATTGAAGTGTGGTAGATTGGGGCAGATTGAAGTAGGGTGGAGTAGGGTAGGTTGAAGTGGGGTGGAGTGCTATGCTAACACATAAAGTAAAGGGAGGAACCAGTGCCATGAAGATGGAGGAACAGTAGTGCGATTAAAAGGGAGGGACAGCGGTGCCATGAGGAAGCGGGGGCATTATTATGATGAAGTGTATATTCCTCTCAATTAATCAATAGTTGTGTGGGCAATTTATTTCAGAAAGTGAAAAAAGACTTTCCCAGCCCAGGATATATTAAACCCATAATTGCAGGTACATGAAGAACAATCTAACTATCCAGTTGCAAATGCTTGGGAGCTGTTTCTAATGCAGGTATTTAAACATATCCATTTTGTGTAATTTCTTTTCTTTGCATAAAATTAGTGTTGCTCCAGGTGAACACCTGCAATATTGACAAAATCTGCAATGTCGAGAAAGCAGTTCCAGGGTCCATTTGCATTCCCACAATGCCATGGGCTCTGATTGCCTATTTAAGCTGCTTCCTCTATTTTAATTGTCTTTAACCACATCAGCAATATGTTTGAAAGCTGCCAGTAGATAGCGCAGAGGACATGGGCACTGGGCCCTAGTTTTCAAATTACTCTCACTTTAAAATCCTTGCAGATTAGGGCTTTATATACTGTTCTCTGTGACTTTGCTGTAGCTTATGTTCTGCCTGAAAAACATTACACCTTCTCCTGCTTCCAAATGTGAAGGGGAAGCAGCAATGTGGAATACAGAGTCGAGGGTATTTGCTTGTTTGTTATTGTAAAAGAAATAGGAGTGGAGGAGTACTTGAACACAATCAAAGGTTGGTGTGGTCGGGGAACAGACGGGTGATGGTGAGACAGACAGAAGCAACACGATTCTTATGGAGTACAATGAAAAAAGATGCTCCAAAAAATGAGAGCAGTGGAAGGACACAAGTACTTGGTTTGTGCTTTAGTGGAGGGCCAAACACCCGGAGAGACATGATGCATGCATGCCCTAGGGTGTTGAGACTAAGGGGCCGATTACGATGTCAGTTGGAGTTGCCTCCATGCGACACCGTCTTGGACTCGGAACCGGCCAACCTGAGGTTGGCGGTTCTGGCCACCTGATTATGATGCAACTGAACGCTGTTCAGTAGGATTCCCACTGTTCTTTATGGGAGTTTGTGTTAGGATTGTAAACCAACGATAATACAGGCTTCTATGGAGAAATGGTTGTGCATGTAAAACTCTGCACCCTATGGAAGGTACGCCATGATGCATGCAACACAGTGCAGGGTTTTACTGGGGAAAACCCTCTGTATACACTTGACTGCCAACTGTAGGCCATGGAGGCAAGGGGGCCCTGCCAGAGGCCCCCAAAGATACATTCCGACAGCCTGTCCATGTCGGAAAGTCCGGCACAGAACGGCTGTTGGAAACTGACACTGTAATCCTGATGTCGGAAACACCATCCATAGGGGATTGCGGTACGGTTCCGACCAACAGCAATACTCCGAGCGCGGGTTGGAACTGAGTCGGAATGACCGGCCGGTTTACGTTTTGACCAGCCGGTTTACATTCTGATCGCTGACATTGTAATCGGCCGGTCGGACCGCAAACCGACCGAGTCGGTCAGAAAGTCACCGACCACGTCGGAAAGCTTCCAACTAGCGTTTGGAGGCTTTCCGGCCGCTATTGTAATCGGCCCCAAAATTTTGAGGTGGAAATATTGACTTGCAAAAATATTGAGTCAAAAATATTGTGACATGGAAATATTTACTGACCCAGGGTATTTCGGGCAGTAGAGCACATGCTGATCTACTGCCTACTAAAATTGCAGAAAATGCAGGTATGACAAACAAGACTGACCTTGACTGAAAACCAGCGTCCCAATCTCGGACCTATGTCGCAACATGTTTAAAAGCTGGTTCGTCACCTTGAAAATAAGCACCCAATAAGAACATTACCATCCTGACTGGAAGCTCTGATCGAGAGGGGGCTAATTAAGCCTCATATACATGCTACAAATAAGACTCCTTGACACAGGAACCCATCACAGCAGTCCACTATGGCACAAAAGGTAACAACTATGCTTGACTTTGAGCCGCCAAGGGTGCACTTATGCAACAGCTGTCGTGACACAACATTGAGAAGTGACATATACTAAATTTAAGGTTGCACAATGATATACATTGCTCACATCACTGTCCTGATGATGATCTCAACTGTTTGAGATCGAAATGGCGACGACCACATAACTAATTAACTCCTTTTTATTATAACAATTCATCAATGGGAGTTTAACGTTATGCATTTTAAGAGTTGTATGTTTTTACTTTTATTCATTTACTAGAGCACCTTTCGTCTTCACTTATTCGTGAGCACTGAATCATGAAAAGCAAATTATATGACTTAACAAAAATATAAAAGAGTATACTAATAAACTGTTAATTTTCAATGAATGAATCAATTGAAATATATAAAAAATATTGGAGTTTGTCCTGCTTTACATCTACATTTTTCAAATTAGATTAGGCTTATTCCTAAGTCACAAATACAAATGTATAGGACCTAAGAAAAAACATTTTTCTTTTCCCTGAAAAGGAACATAAATGGGACCTCTGGACCTTTTTGAACCATTAATACTAAATACATCAGGTTCCAGAATTGTGGGGCCCCCTTGTTCTGAAAACATATGGAAATATCGTCAGCAAGAATATTGTTGTCAAGAATATCGATTTTAAGGTAAGTAATATCGTTTTTTTAAATATGGAAGTCATCAAAATAGATTTCAAAAATATATTGGTGTATAATATCGTATTTTAATTATTGTTATGTATTTCGGGATATGTTTTAAATGTATATGATGTATTTTTTGTATGAATATTGTTTATATTTTTTAATGTATTTGTAAAATTTTAAGTAGTTATTAAATTCAATTTAAGTATATTTTGCTATTTTTTAGCACCGCAGCGGGTTATGGGTGTTTATGGACAATGGTTTGGAAGTAATTTAATTATAATAAATTAATGATTAATTTGTATTTAATTTGATTTTTGTAATAAATAATTGATTATGTCAATAGTGTATTCCATTTTTGTTATTTACATTTTATGTGTGGGTTGTGGGGTATATAGGAGGGCAACCTGGGAAGTAATCAATTTTTTATTATTTAATAATTATTTGTTAACCCTTGGTTTGAGCACGTTTGCCACTGGTTCAAAAAAATTGGACTGTCACAGTTTTGGGATTAACCGGAGAAAATGCCCAAGAATGCTAGAAAAATACTTAAGTCCATGTTTTGGGGCTATTTTGCGAATAGCCTGGTAAGTAAATGAGGATAAGGGTGGGTCTTTAACTAAAAACGTTTTGTCTTTCAAGGATAGCCTCCTGTTCGAGATTTTTCTCGATGAGATTGAACCACCGTTAGCTAAGAGCTTATTCATGAAATTTAGGTACACCAATCTCTTGTATAACACTACTCTGACTAGATGGGCTGTGAAGGGCACCACGGAACAAAGTGCCCCTATGTTAAGTGATGTCTGTACCTTGTGTGATTGGAATGCAAAGGAAGACGATCAGCATGTTTTGTTTTTCTGTCCTGCCTATGCCCAAGTGAGGAGGAAATGGATAAAACCCCTATGTAACATTCTGGGCGTAAGAACTTGTCGGGAGGCCATGAGAATAATCAAGTCAATACTAGTAGAACTATTGTGTTTAGTGTCAGTAGATTCCTTCTTTCAATATATTTTATCCGTAAAAAGAATGGCTGCAAATTGTAATTGTATTTTAAGAGAACATTATGTAAACAGTAATTGTCTTTTATCAATTTTATCAATCTTATACCCCTCCATGAATTAATTCATACTGTTATTATTGTGTAAATTGTAACGAACAACGGGATTTACCCCTCTTTTTAAAAAAATTGTATTGTTATATTCATGTATCTTTTATGGCTCTAAAGTGTTGAAATAAAGAAGAATTGAATTGAATTATTTAATGATTATTTGTTAATCAATTAATGAATTATGTTAATAGTGATACATGTGTTTTTTAAATATACATTTTATGTGTGTGTTGTGGGGTTAATAGGGGTACAGGGTGCTATTTAAATCAAATATTTAATTGATAATTATGTTAATTGTGTCATTTTGTTTACATTCTTGATGTGGGTTGTGGGGTTTATAGGGGTACAGGGAGGGAAATAAATTACTTCTAAGTAATTATTATTAATATTTGCATTTAATAATGATTATTTAATTTGTAATTAATAATGTTAATTGGTTAATACAATTTTTTAACCAAAATTGGAGGTGTGGGTTTGGGTTTTGTTGAGGTATATGGTAGGAAGTAAATTACATTTTAATTCGGCTAGAATAATTAGTAAAATTTAAATGTATTATGTTTATTGTGTGATCAATTTTATATTAAATTTTAGGAGTATGTCGTATATTTTGTGGGGCTATATTGTGGAAAGTAAATTAATTCAATTAAATTAGAACTAATTTGGATTTTTTGATAATTAGTTTGATAAATATTTATGTTAATAGTGTAACTATTTAGGTGTTGCTTGTCAGTTTTGTAGAAGTATATGGTGGATGATAACTAAAATATAATTTTCATAAATTATGCTTTTGTTAAATAATTTTAAATATAAATATTTTTTATTCAAATTTCTTTGGGATTTAAATGTTAACAATGTGTGTTATTATTGATGATAGGTATTTAACATCAATATGTATATATTTGAAATATTTTGTTATATGAAATATTTATATATTTATATTTTAAATTATTTTATTGTTTTAAAAAATATTTTCTTGTTTTGATGATACTTTATTTGTTTTATTTGTTTCTAATGTAGTTCTGACTGCAGTGGGAATATTAATTATTTTCCTACAGCAAACCAACACTTTACTTTTTGTTGCACTGACTGGAGTAGGAATAGTACATTTTGCCACTCCACAATCCAACACTTTCTCTACTTTTGCACTCATTGGATGGAAATAGTAAATTTGATCACTTCACAATCCAACACTTTCCCTACAGTTGCACCTATTGGAGTGGTAAAGGTAAAGTTTACCCCTCTGCAATCCAACACTTTCCCTACTGTTGCACTGACTGGAATGAGAATATTAAATGCTACCCCTCCGCAATCCAACACTTTCCATACTTTTGCACTCATTGCAGTTGGAATAGCAAATTTTATAAAGATGAGAGACAACAGATGGGTAGATAAAAACGGAAAAAGAACCCGGAAGAGAAACGAAGGGTGATACAAAAGAAGGATACATGAAAGGAAAGAAAATAAGGAAGTGAAGGTGAAAAGTAGGATAGAAGGATAGAAGTAGGATAGAAGGATGGACGGATGGATGGATGGAAGGGTGAAAGGATTGAAGGAAAAATGAAAGCTTCGATAGAAGAAAGGGTGAATAGATGTAAGGAAAGAGTGTGTGAAAAGATGCCTGTATACATCGAAGAATGGATTAATGGATGGTGTGATGGGTGAATGGATGGATGAGGAAATGGAAAGGTGAAGGGATAGACAGATGACTGGATGAATAGGTAAAACGTTAAAGGAATGGATAGAAAAAGAATGAAAGGATGAAGATACTTATTCAACGAGGGACATGTTTGCTTATGGTGTGTGCTCCGTGGGATTAGAAGTATGCTTCAAGTAAGGAGTATTTTCTTTTTCTGGCTACTCCTTGTGAACTATATATAGATCATTTTGAAAATCTGCAGGCCACGGAGGTCTTGGTTACATGTAGTGATGAGCTTCCACACCAAATAAGTTTGGGTTCTCAAGTTTATTTCCAAGACACAACATCACTGTGCAGCCACCAAAACTGCCGAGCAGCAACTGCTGCAGCCAGAACCCCAAACCATAAGTCCTAGTGCCTACATGCAAACATTCTGGGATGAGCAGTGGGAACATGACAATGTCATTTCTGGATGATAAGACATATTACCTCAATATCTCCCTTCTTTAGACTAAACAATTAACAATGAGAAACAACAAATATATTAACAATATACCTGCACTCACTCTCGCTAGAGAAACCCACTGTAAAACATTCTGCCCTCTTATGCATCACAGGAATCCAAAACAATATCTAAAACTAAGGTCAAAATCAAATATTGGATTTCAGGTGTGAAAGAGGGGCTCGGTCCTAGGACATAGCATTCCTTTAACTCTAGGATAACATTTTGTAGCCTACCTGGTAATCCACATGCCCAGCATCCTTTAACGTTCACAGACGGTGTGGAAGCAAACTTCTGTCGTTTGGACCAGTCCCCCTTCATCCCTTTCTCTTTCATTTCTCACCCTCACAAGTTGACCAACCTGGCTTTGTGCTTCTCTCAACATATCCTTGTCATACATCATCATGAAACCAGTACAATGCTCTTTACCACTTTCCCTAATTTCGGCGACACACATGTCCTTCCTACCGTAGAACAAAACAACCCTCCTCTCATTCCATTTTGGGCCATTTTGTAGACCAACATGTCACACACAAACACTTTCCACCTCTAGTTGTTCCAGAACTATGATAATCAGGTAGATTCAAAAGCTAAAATTGGCTCGCTTTTTTTGCATTTGGGATTCATCATCCCAAATGCAATAATCCCAAAATTTGAAATCGCTAAATTGCGAGGAATTGCATTTAAGGAATCTCTATTTGAGATTCCTTAAATGCAATTCATGAACCATTTTAGAATTGCGAATTCGCATTTTTTGGCCGCTATTTACCGCGAAGTCTGTCTTCATGGTAAATAGCGAAAACTTAGAAAAATGCACTTTAGTGCATTTTTCTAAGTTGGATGTTACACACACACATGTCCTTTGGACATGTGTGTGCGCAACACCAGTGTAAATCATGATTTCAGGGGTGCTACAGGGTGTCCTTTGGACACCCTGGCACCCTTGAAATCGCATCCTTATTTGCGATTCGCTAATTGCTAATCGCAAATAAGGATTGACTCCCCATTCATTCCTATGGGCCTTTGGCCCATAGGAATGAATGGGGAGTCATTCCTTATTTGCGATTAGCAATTTACGAATCGCAAATAAGGAAGCAGTAGAAATCGCTATAAATTCTGCGATTTCTATATGCATCCCGTTTTGCGAGTCTTTAATAGCGATTCCTTAATAATCGCTATTAAGGACTCGCAAAAGAGGAGCATGATGAATCTGGGGGAATACCCTCTCCTTTCCTCCCTAGTTTCCCCTTCACTCAATCTCCGGCCTTATTCTACCACCCATTGAGTCGAATGGCTTCTCCTGCCACATACTTACTCTCTTCCGATCAACGTGGTATCAACTTTGTTCTTGGTTCTCCCCGCTCATCGCCTGAAAATGTGTTTCCTTGTATTGGTATTCTGCATGGACCTATGGGCCCACATCAATCCCTCTATGGCTTCCTTCAGAGTCTTCCTACCATTCACTGACATTTGAATGGTCCCATTGATCCATTGTCCATTCAACTAAACCATTCCCTTACAGGTTCTACAGTAAAGTCCTCACATGACTCACTTCTTGCAGTCTTGAGAACTCTTAAATTGCATGAGAGGTGAGTTGTGCATTGTTTTCAGTGACTAGGAACTTTGGACATCCTTCTCTCCTAACCATCCTTGAAAAGATTCCCATGGCAGAGTCAGTTGTGATACTCCCAACAAATTCAACCTTTATCCATTTTAATATAAATCAAAAAGGACCAGTCCTGTCTTTCCCAAAACATTTCTTGGTGTTGCTACTCTTACGCAGTGTCCCTGTTTCTTAGATTCTAATCCTGTGTTTCCAGAGACCCGTTTCAATATCCTGTTCCTCCTGCTCCTTTTCCTTTGTTCTCTTTTGTGCTTCTAAGATGGTGCTCGGTTGTTCTAAGGCCTGGTGTCTAATGCAGAGACTTGCTTAGCCATCTTCTCCCACAACCTCTGATGGATGTCTACTACAGCAGTGAAGATAACTGCTCATGGCCTTATTGTGATCTCTTAGTAATTCTAGGCAGGTCGGTAAGCAAGGAGCATGCAAACTATCATTTATATTTAACATATTGTTCTTTTGCTTTCTACTTTCTTTATATTCACGTAATTGTCCTTTCTGGTAGTTATTGTGTTGTGTATGTGTTGTCTCCCTAGTTTTGTCTTCAACAGAGATTGCCCAATTCTTGTCCAATCTTCTGATCCCTGTCTGCTGCACTCTACAGTAGTCTTCCGCTGCTGTCCTGTGTATCTCCATCCAGGTTTCAGGTACTCCCACGCCTATGCTAAACTCCTTTTCCTAAATGCCCTTGTCTCAGCAGAAAGCAAGCTCTTCCTGTTTGTTATTTAAGTCAAATTAGCAGAGGCCCTGAAAGATTCCTTTACAGCTTAGCATCAGGGATTAAAACCAGCCTTACTCACTGAAACTGTGTTTTAACTCACGAGATAACAGATTACTAAATCTAATAATCCAGACTCACACCTACTGACCCAGCTTCACTTGATGGGAGCATTCAATATGATTCACCAAGATCCAGACTCACACCTACTGACCCAGCTTCACTTGATTGGAACATTCAATATGATTCACCATCAGCCAGACTCACACCTACTGACCCAGCTTAACTTGATGGGAGCATTCAATACGATTCACCATGATCCAGACTCACGCCTACTGACCCAGCTTCACTTGATGGGAGCATTCGATACGATTCACCATGATCCAGACTCACACCTACTGACCCAGCTTCACTTGATTGGAACATTCAATATGATTCACCATGAGCCAGACTCACACCTACAGACCCAGCTTCACTTGATGGGAGCATTCAATATGATTCACCAAGATCCAGACTCACACCTACTGACCCAGCTTCACTTGATTGGAACATTCAATATGATTCACCATGAGCCAGACTCACACCTACTGACCCAGCTTAACTTGATGGGAGCATTCAATACGATTCACCATGATCCAGACTCACGCCTACTGACCCAGCTTCACTTGACTGGAACATTCAATATGATTCACCATGATCCAGACTCACACCTACAGACCCAGCTTCACTTGATGGGAGCATTCAATGTGATTCACCATGATCCAGACTCACACCTACTGACCCAGCTTCACTTGATGGGAGCATTCAATACGATTCACCATGATCCAGACTCACACCTACAGACCCAGCTTCACTTGATGGGAGCATTCAATATGATTCACCATGATCCAGACTCACACCTACAGACCCAGCTTCACTTGATGGGAGCATTCGATACGATTCACCATGATCCAGACTCACACCTACTGACCCAGCTTCACTTGATGGGAGCATTCGATACGATTCACCATGATCCAGACTCACACCTACAGACCGAGCTTCACTTGATGGGAGCATTCAATATGATTCACCATGATCCAGACTCACGCCTACAGACCCAGCTTCACTTGAGGGGAGAATTCAATACGATTCACCATGATCCAGACTCACACCTACTGACCCAGCTTCACTGGATGGGAGCATTCAATACGATTCACCATGATCCAGACTCACACCTACTGACCCAGCTTCACTTGATGGGAGCATTCGATACGATTCACCATGATCCAAACTAACACCTACTGACCCAGCTTCACTTGATGGGAGCATTCGATACGATTCACCATGATCCAGACTCACACCTACTGACCCAGCTTCACCTGATGGGAGCATTCGATATGATTCACAATGATCCAGACTCACACCTACTGCCCCAGCTTCACTTGATGGGAGCATTCAATATGATTCACCATGATCCAGACTCACACCTACTGACCCAGCTTCACTTGATGGGAGCATTCGATATGATTCACCATGATCCAGACTCACACCTACTGCCATAGCTTCACTTGATGGGAGCATTCAATACGATTCACCAAGATCTTCTACTGAGCATGCGCTGTTCATGTTCGGTGTCGGTTGAGTTCTTCATCCGTGGTTCAGATCATACCACATCGGTTGACACTAGATGGTGAAAATGAATCATTCCTACTCTCTTCCCATGAAAACTATTTTGGGGTTCATCATAGGTCACTATTGCCCCAATATTGATTAAGTTATATCTTTAAAACCTTGGTGAATGCTTCTTTTATCACCTCTTAACAAAAGCATGTGGATAACATGCAGTTTTAGGATCGAAAATGATCCATGACAGTTCCTCCTGTCAACCAACTATGGAAGGCCTTTCCAAAGTCGAGAGCTGTGGGACCAGATAAAAACTAAAATTAAATTAAAGCAAAACCAAAATTCTACTAGTGAGCAGGAACTTCAAAAACATTACTATGAGAGCAATGCATACACACCAGAAATAGCGGTTATTGCTCTGAAGTAATACATACTTTTAAATCCCCAGACCTCATAGTAAAAAACTGAATAAACTGAGTCCATGCCGGGTCTGGTGGCTTAGTGGACTGATGCGTCCACTGTAGGGGCCTGTAATTGACCTCATGGTCACTGGTTCAAATCCCGGCCGTCCACTCAGCCTTTCATCCGTCTGAGGTTGATAAAAGGAGGACCATTGTGTTGGGTAACAATACACATCTGTTATTCAGTGCCAAGACACCCTATTGGGTGAGAGTATTATGTTCTAAAGTCTTTGGTGAAGGGAGATCAACACCAACTCAGACTCATCAAATTGATCCAGAGACAGATTCCCGAATGCTTAAACTAGTTGTCCAGGCACTGATAGTCACATGATTAGAGAATAGACTCTCCAATCATACTGGTCTGCCTGTTGTCCAGAAAGCCCCATTCAGTGCTGTCCTTAAGGCAACTCCACGACCGGTCACAGACACAAGAAACACTTGAACTGAACCAGAATTTACTGATTTCAAGTCGATTGCACTCGCAGATCTATCAGCATTATTGTCAAAGGTCTAAAATCTCCCCTATTATCTGAGAAGACATTTAGGGGCAGATTTATGAGTTCTGGTGCATCTTTTCAAATCATCAGGGATGCGCCAGAAAAGATGCGACACGCATTCCCTCCCTGCACCACCACAAATGCATCACATTTACAATGCGACGCTCCAGGACACCAGGATAGGGCGATGTGCTTCCTGTGGCATAAGGGTGGCACATTGCTGGTGTCGTGTTGCAAGCACGACGCGGTTCCAGCAATGCTCAGGGGCCGCCTATGCCTAACATGCTGCGTCACTCCTTACGTCCGCTTCAAGCAGGCGCAGGATTTTGACATAGCATGGACTTAAAAGTGACTCAGTGAAATCTTGTAGATTTCACTGCATCACTTTTACGAGGCGTTCCTGTGACAGAACGCCCACCCTGCGCCGGAACACCCACATGAAACCTAATGCTGATTTCATGTGGCGCAGGGCTTTACAAGGTAACGCATCTCCCTAGATGCGTCATGTTGTAAATAAGGTGCAACGTGGCGCATTGTTTACGCCGCCCCTGCGCCACAGAAGTGATGCAACGGCGGCATAAATGTGGCACATGGGGCCCTGTAAATCTGCCCCACAATGCATACAGGGCGACAGAAGCCCCTGCGCAGGTGACGCCTGCAGAGCACCTCCAATCTCAGATTGGCCAACATGTGACTCAATAAAGCCTCCACTATTCCACTATTACCGATCAGGTTTTTCTCTGACGCTCAGTACTGATGTATCCCCATAGGTACCAACAAGAACCCATTCTTTACATCCTTCAAAAAGCACTTGAAAACCCACCTAGTTCTGAAACTGCTGACCACATCCTGGTGGACTCCTGCACGTTTCTTTTTCTACCACCGGCAAGGACAAACCTACTGCTGGCTGTACACCGAAAACCATCCACCGGCAAAATACCCCAACAGCTGTAGACACACCTCCTCTGTCCAGCTTCTTCATGTAAAAGCCTTGTTGTCTCCCATCCATATTCTGCTCTTTGTCCCCAAAATCACCATATGCAGGTTCCCTTTTTCTCGTCTCAAAACCAGTGACATTGGAAATGTGTTATTGTATTACCTTTCTTTCTGATTTTTATGTTGACCACATCTGACACCCTCTTGGATTATGTTGATGCTTAAAAAAATCTGATAAAAAAATACGATAGTGAGAAGAGTGACAACTTGACCTCTGAGAGGAAAGCTCCTTGTAGGAGGACCATCCGCTAACAGGCGGGATTAATACCGTACTAAGCTGTGACTAGGAATTTCCAGGTTTTTCTCGTGACGTAACCATGACATTGTTGTAGAGTGTTTTGCCTAGTCTCACACACTGATGTTAGGTGTGGGAGCTGAGACTCCAAGGGCCTCATTTATGAGGCCGTGCGTCACTTTTACGCTTCCGGTGCGTCACTTTTTTGTGACGAACCAGCAGCGTAAAAAATGTGCCTTGTTGCACCATATTTACAAAGTGACGCATCTAGGTAGATGCGTCACTTTGTAAACCCCTGCGCTACATTATACCTACGCCAAGTATAATGTATGCATGGGGGGCCTTCTGACGCAAGAAAGGGTCATAGAAGTGACGCAGTGAAATCTATAAGATTTCACTGCGCCACTTCTAGGACACAAATGCATCAATTTCTTACGCCTGCCTCACAGCAGGCGTAAGACTGACGCAGGCCCTTTCACATGGTGCTTGCCCCATGCGAAAGGACACATTGCTGGAATTTGTCACTTTTGTGACACACTCCAGCAATGCGTCACTTTTGCGCCATACAGACACATCAGAAATACTGACGTATCTGTAACTCCTTGCGCCATGATGTGTCATACTGTAAATATGACGCATCATTGGTGTCGCAAGGAGGGCGCAGTGAAGAGTGACGCATCGCTGTTTTCACGCAACGATGCGTCACTTTTCATAAATGAGACCCCAAATTTATTTTGGTTTATTTTCCAGCATCTAGGCCACATAGCTTACCTTGTTGGGTTACTTCATTCACCTATCCTCGGTTGCTGCCTGGCAAATATCTGACAACGCATTTAACAAAGATCTCCAGCCTTCTATTGACCCCCGCCCCCGTTTTCAATCGGCTCCAGTCATTTCACAACTGTGCTTTTGATCGCACACTTTAACACTGAGGGTCCCACGCCCCCTCGCAGGCGCATGAGCAGACGCTAAAGTGCCACCACTTCAATGAGATCGACCCGCTTATTAAGGCGCCCTTGAGAGCTGCTGATATGCGTGCAGGTCGCTATGAGGTACCAATTAACAAGGCAATGGCCCTGGATTCCAAAGATGCTCATCAGTGTCCTTCCAATCCCACAAAGACTGGGTGCCTTTGATTCAAAGCTTTGAGCAGTGTCATCTTGGGGATGATATATGCTGGTAGCCTCTGAAACAACTTTAGATTTGAATACCTACTGCTAATTCAATCCTGCATGGCGCCAAACGATATTGAGTTATATGTTAAACTTGCAAAAACAGTGTGACACAAAAACAGTTGCAACACATCTTGCCCAGGACCACAAAAATCCTTGAGATGACGCTCAAAAGAGAGACAGAGTCAGAGGAAGACAGGCAAATGGAGAGATGTTTGGCTAGGTCAATGGACCGAGCAGCAGGGGCCCTGAGCAAATGCACCATTTGTCCATGCCTTAAAGCATCTCAAGCAGTGGCGTAACGAAACTTGAGGGGGCCCCCGTGCAAACTACATGGAGGCCCCCCCCCCTCCCATTCTCCGTGCCAGTCTAGAGCTCTCAGGCCAGTGACCCGCCATACTGCAGGGGATGCGGGCGATTGTTACGCCACTGTCACCAATCCAGCCGTTATAAGTAACACTGGATGGTGGAGTTAAAGGTTGGGCTTAGTCTGCCAGCAGGCTGTCATAGGTGGAGGTCCATTCATTACAGGGTCCCTGCCATCAGTACGTCGGGAAAGTTTGCCCAATTTTAGGTGGGCTTCCTGATGCAGACTCCTGTCATGATATACAACACCGGGCCCACTTATCGTTCAGTTTTGACAAAAGTGCATCCACTGCTCCTTCTCGTTTCCGTTTAAAAACATTAGACAATGCGACAATGCAGTATTTCAAAAGCAGATTTAACTACAAAGAGCACATTTTGATAATTCATTTTT
This sequence comes from Lissotriton vulgaris, assembly GCF_964263255.1. Lineage (NCBI taxonomy): Eukaryota > Metazoa > Chordata > Amphibia > Caudata > Salamandridae > Lissotriton > Lissotriton vulgaris. The sequence goes on from NC_141699.1 coordinate 77,089,187, forward strand.
ATTAGTAGACAATAGCAATCTTAAGAGGCATTGTATAGCTTCATGCACACTTTGACCCCAATTCCATCACTGTGTCTCTCTCTCTCTCTTTCTCTCTCTCTCTCAGTCAGTCAGTCTCTCTCTTTCAGTCAGTCAGTCTCTCTCTCTCAGTCAGTCGGTATATCTCTCTCTGTTATTCAGACTAGTCTCTCTTAGTCAGTCAGTCTTTCTCAGTCAGTCAGTCTGTCAGTCAGTCAGTCTCTCTCTCTCTGTCAGTCAGTCAGTCTCTCTCTCGGTCAGTCTCTCTATCTCTCTCTTTCTGTCAGTCAGTCTCTCTCTCTCTGTCAGACTATCTCTCTCTGTCATTCAGTCTCTCTCAGTCAGTCAGTCTCTCTCAGTCAGTCAGTCTGTCAGTCAGTCAGTCTCTCTCTCTCTGTCAGTCTCTCTTAGTCAGTCCCTCTCTCTGTCAGTCTCTCTCCCTGTCAGTTCTTCTGTCTGTCAGACTCTCTCTCTCTGTCAGTCTCTCTATCTCTCTCTTTCTGTCAGTCTCTATAAGTCAGTCAGTCTCTCTCTCAGTCAGTCTCTCTCTTCTGTCAGTCAGTCTCTCCCTTTCTGTCAGTCAGTCTCTCACAGTCTCTCTCTGTGAGTTTCTCTCAGTAAGTCAGTCTCTCTCTCTCACTCAGCCAGTCTCTCTCTCTGTCAGAGTCCCAGTCTCTCTCTCGGTCAGTCTCTCTCTCGGTCAGTCTCTCTCTCAGTCAGTTTCTCTCTCAGTCAGTCTCTCTCAGTCAGTCAGTATCTCTGTTAGTCAGTCTCTCTCTCTGTTAGTCCCTCTCTCTGTCAGTCACTCTCTCTGTCAGTCCCTCTCTCTGTCAGTCTCTCTCTCTGTCAGTCTCTCTCTCTGTCAGTCTCTCTCTCAGTCTCTCTCTCTCAGTCTCTCTGTCAGTCTCTCTCTCTCAGCCTCTCTCTCTCTGTCTCTCTCTCTGTCAGTCAGTCTTCCAGACAGTCTCTCTCTCGGTCAGTCTCTCTCTCTTGGTCAGTCTCTCTCTCAATCAGTCTCTCTCAGTCAGTCAGTATCTCTCTTAGTCAGTCTCTCTCTCTGTTAGTCCCTCTCTCTGTCAGTCTCTCTCTGTCAGTCACTCTCTCTGTCAGTCTCTCTCTCTGTCAGTCTCTCTCTCTGTCAGTCTCTCTCTCAGTCTCTCTCTCAGTCTCTCTGTCAGTCTCTCTCTCTCAGCCTCTCTCTCTCAGTCTCTCTCTCTCTGTCAGTCAGTCTTCCAGACAGTCGCTCTCTCTGTCAGTCTCTCTCAGTCAGTCATTCTCTCTCTCTCGCAGTCAGCTAGTCTCTCTCAGTCAGGCTCTATATCTCTGTCAGTGACTCTCTCCATCAGTCTCTCTCTCTGTCAGTCAGTCTCTCTCTGTCAGTCATTCTCTCTCTGTGAGGCTCTCTCTGTCAGTCAGTCTCTCCAGCCACGGCCCGTGGAGGGAGTTTCGGTGGGGTGGAGAGGCGGGGCGGGGAGGGGAAGGGTGGGGGTGGTAAAAACTGGAGTATGGATAATTGAAGGTAAGTAAACAATTTAATAAATAAAACGAATTTCGTAGGGCACCCTGCATCTCCGTGGCTGAGTCTCTTTCTCTGTCAGTCTCTCTCTCTCTCTATCTCTCCCTCTCTCCACTGTCTCTCTCCACTCTCTCTCTCTCCACTCTCTCTCTACTCTCCACTCTCTCTCTCTCCACTGTCTCTCCGCTCTCTCTCCACTCTCTTTCCACTGTTTTTCCACTGTCTCCCTCCACTCTCTCCACTCTCTCTCTCTCCACTCTCTCTCTCTCCACTCTCTCTCTCCACTCTCTCTCTCCACTCTCTCCACTCTCTCTCTCTCCTCTCTCTCTCTCCACTCTCTCTCTCTCTCTCCACTCTCTCTCGCTCACTCCAGTCTCTCTCTCTCTCCACTCTCTCTCTCTCCACTGTCTCTCCGCTCTCTCTCCACTGTCTCCCTCCACTCTCTCTCCACTCTCTCCACTCTCTCTCTTTCCACTCTCTCTCTCTCCACTCTCTCCACTCTCTCTCTCTCTCCACTGTCTCTCGCTCGCTCTCTCCACTGTCTCTCCACGCTCTCACCACACTCTCTCTCTCCACTGTCTATCTCCAATCTCTCTCTCTCTACTCTCTCTCGACTGTCTCTCTCTCCACTGTCTCTCTCCACTCTCTCTCTCTCCACTCTCTCTCTCCACTCTCTCTCTCTACTCTCTCTCCACTCTCTCTCTCCACTCTCTCTCTCCACTCTCTCTCCACTCTCTCTCTCCACTCTCTCTCTCTACTCTCTCTCCACTCTCTCTCTCCACTCTCTCTCTCTACTCTCTTTCCACTGTCTCTCTCTCTCTCTCCGCTCTCTCCACTCTCTCTCTCTTTACTCTCTCTCCACTGTCTCCCTCCACTCTCTCTACTCTCTCTCCACTGTCTCTCTCTCCACTCTTTCTCTACTCTCTCTCTCCACTCTCTCTCTCTCTACTCTCTTTCCACTGTCTCTCTCTCTCTCTCCGCTCTCTCTCTCTTTACTCTCTCTCCACTCTCTCTACTCTCTCTCTCTCCACTCTCTCTCTCTCCACTCTCTCCACTGTCTCTCCACCTGCAACATTTTATTTTATTACATCTAGATTTACAATAAATATCCTACATGAATTTGCATTTCTATTTTATATTTCAATATTTTCATTTTTTTTAAATTAAAAATAGGCTTTAATCATTTCCCTTTACTTCCTCATAGGGAGATCTCCACTACAGTGGTGGAAATCACTACCTACGAGTGAAAAGTTATGAGTAGTTATTTTAGACTCATAAATCCTATTGAAAGAAAGTCCACTAGTGGGTGGAAACATGTAAGTTTACACTTAGGTTTAACTCTACATTAGGAAATGCTGGACGGCAAAAAGGTTTAGATTTGCATCTAGGTGCAGGGGTTCAGAGGAGTAAATGCAGGGCTTGAGTTGGGGTACCACGTGTGTGGACGGGGTCCCCCCACTTATTTTACTGGGATCTCGATACCTGGAGCAAATGGAGCCACACATTCACTCTTTGGCCTCTCTGGGGTGAGATCGGAGCTCATTCAGAACGCTGCTCATGCGCTGGCTTCTCTGATGCAATCGCATGTAAGGGATGAGCGAGGGGAGGCAATGAGTCTGATCATGCAAGCCACCTTTCGTGACGTCACTTCCTGTCGTGATGACAGCACCCCCCCCCCACTTCTTTTTTTAAGACTTGTGCCCTGAGTAAATGTACATGTGTAAACTTACGTTTGCAAAGTGGCCCCAATGAATTTCACAGCTGCGTGCCTAATTTTCTTAATTGCTCCAACTGCTTCATCGAACCCTACTTAATGGAGATAATTGCTTTGACTTTTGTGTAGTGAGAAGTTTATGGAATGAAGTAGGCTTCTGACGTAATAGCGCTTTGACTGTACCTTTTCAAATGCATTCTGGGCACGGAGTTAAGGGCATTTCATGTGAAAACGTAGGCTAAAAAAGATAAGCTGCGAGACAGTAAACAAATATTAGTGCTGGCTAAGGAGTCTAAACCTTTCCATCAACTACCTGAGGGGGACTGACGTACCCATGAGGGCAGTGCACGAAGCTGGCACCGCTGGGCATTTGTGCACAGTGTGATATAGGTGGCATCACTGTACAGGAACTGGCACTGGGCAGGAGTGTAGCAAACCTGGGCAGTGTGAGCAGCTGGCACTGGTAGTGTAAGAGGCTGTCACTGGTGGCAGAGTGTGAGTCTGGCACAAGTGGGTAGTGACTGAAGCTGCCACTTGTGGGTAGTCGGAGGAGCTCAGCTGCCACAGGTGGCAGTGCGAGAGGCTGGCTCTGGTGGCAGAGTTAGCAGCTGTCAATGACGGAAGTGTGAGAGGCTGGCACTGGTGGGTAGTGGCTGTAGCTGCCACTGGTGGCAGAGTGAGAGGCTGACACTGGTGGCAGAGTGAGAGGCTGGCACTGGTGGTAGTGTGAGAGGCTGGCACTGGTGGCAGAGTGAGCAGCAGGCACTGGTGGTAGAGTGAGAGGCTGGCACTGGTGGCAGAGTGAGCAGCAGGCACTGGTGGCAGAGTGAGCTGCAGGCACTGGTGGTAGAGTGAGAGGCTGGCACTGGTGGCAGAGTGAGCAGCAGGCACTGGTGGTAGAGTGAGAGGCTGGCACTGGTGGTAGTGTGAGAGGCTGGCACTGGTGGCAGAGTGAGCAGCAGGCACTGGTGGTAGAGTGAGAGGCTGGCACTGGTGGTAGTGTGAGAGGCTGGCACTGGTGGCAGAGTGAGCATCCGGCACTGGTGGTAGAGTGAGAGGCTGGCACTGGTGGCAGAGTGAGCAGCAGGCACAGGTGGCAGAGTGAGCTGCAGGCACTGGTGGCAGTGTGAAAGGCTGGCACTGGTGCAGAGTGAGCGGCTGGCACTGGTGGGAAGTGGGAGGGTCTGACACTGGTAGCAGTATGAGAGGCTGGCACCAGTGCAGAGTGAGCAGCTTGCACTGGTGGCAGACTGAGCGGCAAGCACTGGTGGCAGAGTGAGCAGCTGGCACTGGTGGCAGAGTGAGCAGCTGGCACTGGTGGCAGACTGAGCGGCAGGCACTGGTGACAGTGTGAGAGGCTGGTACCGCTGGCAGAGTGAGAGGCTGGTACTGGCGGGAGTATGAGAGGCTGCACTGGTGCAGAGTGAGTGGCTGGCACTGGAAGGAAGTGGGAGGGGCTGACACTGGTGGCAGTATGAGAGGCTGGCACTGGTGGCAGAGTGAGAGGCTGGCACTGGTGGCAGAGTGAGCGGCAGGCACTGGTGGCAGAGTGAGAGGCGGGCACTGGTGCACAGTGAGCAGCAGGCACTGGTGGCAGTGTGAGAGGCTGGCACTGGTGGCAGAGTGAGAGGCTAGCACTGGTGGCAGAGTGAGTGGCAGGCACTGGTGGCAGTGTGAGCGGCTGGCACTGGTGGCAGTGTGAGAGGCTGGCACTGGTGGCAGAGTGAACGGCAGGCACTGGTGGCAGAGTGAGAGGCTGGCACTGGTGGCAGAGTGAGCGGCAGGCACTGGCGTCAGTGTGAGAGGCTGGCACTGGCGGCAGTGTGAGAGGCTGGCACTGGTGGCAGAGTGAGAGGCTGGCACTGGTGGCAGAGTGAGAGGCTGGCACTGGTGGCAGAGTGAGTGGCTGTCACTGGTGGCAGACTGAGAGGCTGGCACTGGTGGAAGAGTGAGTGGCTGGCACTGGTGGAAGAGTGAGTGGCTGGCACTGGTGGGAAGTAGGAGGAGCTGGCACTGGTGACAGTGTGAGACTGACACTTGTGGGAAGTGGGAGTAGCTGATACTTCTCAGAGGAGCAGAGCCCTGTGGGGAATGCTGTCTCTGGGCCCCCACCCCCACCCTTGTCCCGGGCCGGCCTCCAGCTCTGACTGAAGAGAAACAATGTGAGTTGAAACATAGTTTCTCTAGTCTTGGGAGAGGGGCTCAGAGCAGGCTGCAGGCAGCCTGCACCTGCTTTAGAGGGAGAGAGGCTTGCTTCAGCGCAAGCGTCTCTCACAGCTCTCACCGAAGAGCTGAGGGGGGCCAGGCCCCCTTCATTTACCGAAGCCTCGGGGCCCCTCCCTCACTGCGGGAGCGTTTGTTATGCCCTTGATCTCAAGGAAACACATAAGAAGCTTCCAAACAGAAGGCACCCATGGGCAGTGTAGTGAGGGCTGTAGTACTTTTGTGCAGGCGGCTGTTATGTTCCTGAAGGTCCGCCCCCGATGCCCCGAGGGTTGGACGTGTTGGTCATGTGACTCCCCATAATAAAAAGAGGTCTAGCACGTGCGAGGGCGTTCAGAGAGAGACGCACAGACCGAGCAAGCAAACTTATTCCCAGTGTCCGACTGAGTTTATTATAGGGCCACGTGTCAGACCTAGTTAGGGTTAGATGCCCCTGAGTGACATCGGACTGCGCAGGTACACCAGGTTGAGTTTTGGGATATCCAGTGCTGCCGAAGTTTTCCAGAATGTTATCCAGGAACTGATTGCTGGCATACCGGGGGTGATCAATGTCAGTGATGACATCATGGTGCACGCAAGAACAATCCCCGAACACAACCAACGTTTGGCGCAGGTGTTCCGCAGACTCCGCAGTGCCGGACTCACTTTGCACCGAGACAAGTGCGAATTCCTTCAGACCAAACTAGGATTTTTCGGATATGTGTTCTCAGCCGACGGCGTCAACCCTGATCCTGACAAGGTCAAAGACATCAAGGATGCACCACCGCCCACAACGGTCACGGAGGTCCGAAGCTTCCTCGGGATGGTAAATTACTGTGGCCGTTTCATAAGGGACTTAGCCAACCTGACTCTCCCTCTGCGCGAACTAACCAAAGACTCCACCCCATGGAACTGGGGACCTGAGCAGGAAAGGGCATTCCAAGATATTAAGAGCGCACTTTCCAGCAACACCACGTTGGCGTTCTTTGACCCACGACACTCCACTCTCATTGCAGTAGATGCCGGACCGGCGGGACTGGGGGCCGTTCTGATGCAGAGAGCCCGAGATGAGGTAGACTGGGCCCCTGTTGCTTTTGCCAGCCGGTCCCTCACGGACACAGAACAAAGATATTCCCAAATCGAGAAAGAGGCCATCGCAATACATTGGGGATGTCGTCACTTCCACTTGTACGTATATGGCAAGCCTTTCACAGTAGTGACGGACCACAAACCGCTGCTGGCTCTGTTTTCAGGCACCTCCTCCAAGCCACCCCCTAGAATTGAAAAGTGGATCTTACAACTGCAAGAGTACAATTGCACCATCGAGTACCAGCCCGGGGCAAAGAATCCGGCGGATTACCTATCACGACACCCTAGGCCTGCAACCCCGGAGGAGATGGATGAGGCAGAAGAGACGGAAGCCTATGTACAGTGGGTTGTGGCCAGATCATGCCCGCGCCCCATATCCTTGGAAGAGGTCGTGAGTACCACGGCTCAGGATGCCTGCATACAGCGGGCCAAGGATCTGCTCCGAACGGCCAACTGGCAGAAAGCCAAGGAGAGCTGGAAAGTACTCACACCGGAGGCTCAGAAGATCATGGACAGTCTGTACCACGTGAGGGCTGAATTAAATGAAGACGCGGCGGGATGCCTTCTGCGAGGGCATCGCCTAGTAATCCCGATGGCGTTGACAGGACGAGTGATTCAACTGGCACACGTAGGACACCAGGGGATGGTCAAGACGAAGGCCCGGCTGCGGACAAAGGTATGGTTCCCGCTCATGGATGACATGGTGGAGAGTGTGGTGCGAACGTGCGTGGCCTGTCAAGTCACGGGCGACAGCCCCCGTGAGGCCCCCATCATTGTGGAACCCAGGCCACGAGGGCCCTGGGAGAGAGTTAGTATGGACTTTGGCAGCCTTCCGGATGGAAGACACACGCTGGTAATGATAGACGACCACTCAAAATATCCTGAAGTCGAAATTGTCACCAGCACCAGTGCAGACTGTGTCATCCCCAAAATAGAGAAAATCATTGCCACTCATGGAGCCATGAGAGAACTCAGAACAGACAATGGACCGCCATTCCAGGGTCAAGACTTTGCTGAATATCTCTCGTCTCTGGGAACACGGCATAGGCGCATCACACCGAGGTGGCCTCAAGCCAATGGGGAGGCCGAGAGGTTCATGAGGACTTTGAACAAGGTCATCCGTATTGCTCATGACAAGGGGCAGTCAGTGGAAATGGCCATTTTCACGTTCCTCCGAAGTTATCGCCAGACCCCGCACTCCACAACTGGGGTGGCCCCCGCACATATCCTTCTAGGAAGGGTAATAACTGACTCCATTCCTCATCACCCCCAGTGGGCACCTGCAATGATAGATGAACACGCAGTGGAGAAGAAAAGAAATTCTGCATGTGACAAGATCAGTAAGAGACGCCGGGCTGTGGCCCCGCACTTCAAAAGAGGCGATGTGGTGCTCATCAGAAATCGTGCAACTGGTGGCAAGTTTAAACTTAACTACGAGAAGCGACCATGGCGAGTCATTGGGGTGAAAGGCACACGCATCACGGCCACTCGAGGACGAGACAGGGTGACTCGCAATGTGTCTCATTTCAAACTGTATCATCCTTCAAGCATTGAGCCAGGGCGCCAGCAAGGCGGTGAACAAACCGAAACTGCAACCACGTTGCCGACCGTTGAATCAACACCTCGGCACGAGGTCAGGCAAAGTAGCGAGTATCAGGTTTCTAGCGAAGAAGTGGGAGGTAACGCGGAGGCCCTGGATGAGGCCCCAGATCCGGAGGGGGCAGACAGAGAGGCGCCAAGACACGAGGTGGAAGTTGGAACGGAACTGATGACTCATCGGGGGTCCCAACGTCAGCTACGTGACAATCCCACCCCCTCCGGCTGGCTGAGAGATTACTTTACGTAAGACTGTTTCCATTTATATATATGCATATGATGTTTGAACTGAATGCACTGGCATTTAAAGGACGCTGAAGGCATCGGTCCTAATGTTTCATGAGTACGAAAAGTTATGGTTGAAGCGTGTTCAATGTTTGCAGTTTTTTGGTTTTTCCTTATTTTAGGAGGAATGTTATGTTCCTGAAGGTCCGCCCCCGATGCCCCGAGGGCTGGACGTGTTGGTCATGTGACTCCCCATAATAAAAAGAGGTCTAGCACGTGCGAGGGCGTTCAGAGAGAGACGCACAGACCGAGCAAGCAAACTTATTCCCAGTGTCCGACTGAGTTTATTATAGGGCCACGTGTCAGGCCTAGTTAGGGTTAGATGCCCCTGAGTGCAGGTCCCAGAGAGATCTCCCTAGGGCAGTCCTGTCCCCATCACCCGACACAACAGGCGGCCAAGTCAGTCCTGGGACCTCTGAGGGGAAATCAGGCAGTGCCAAAAGAGGAGGTCAGTGCACCTGACTGGTTGCTCTTAAAGGTTCTCCTGGCAGTGGCGTAACACAAGACCCCACAGCCCCTGTGGCTAAGAGACCTCAACCCGTTCATAGGGGGACGATTCAGCCCAACACCAATGAATATCTATGAGATATGGGCGACTACAGGGTCCCTCATCACATTCTCGGGGGGGCCCATAATTTTGCCACTGACTTTCTGAACTAAGAGCCTGGGGTACACAAGGATTTTGCGGTCACATAGGCTCTGATTGACAAAAGTAAAGGCTTTTTGCGACTGCAAAATTACCTTTTTTTATCTGGCACATCCATCTACAATGCCATTTGCGATTTCTTATTAGCGAAAAATAAGGATTCGCTAATAAGGAATAGCAAAAGGCTATGCATGTAGAAATCGCTTAAAAAATTGCGATTTCTAAACATTCTTTAATTGCGACTCGCAAATTGCGAGTTGCAAATAAGGAATACCTCCAGATTGATTCCTACGAGCCTAGAGGCCCATAGGAATCAATGGGAAGACATTCTCAATTTGCTGTTCTCAATTAGAGAATCGCAAATTGAGAATGCAATTTCAAGGGTGCCAGGGTGTCAAAAGGACACCCTGTTGCATCCCTGAAATGTGCGTGTGTGCACATGTGGAACACATACATGCCCAAAGGGCATGTGTGTGTGTAAAATGGAACTTTGAAAAATACACTTTAGTGAATTTTTCAAAGTTTTTGCAAATTACCATGAAGTACAACTTCATGGTAATTGCACCCCCTATTAGCGAAATCACTAGTTTTTTTACTTTAATGCATTGCATTTAAGGAATCTCAATTTGCCATTCCTTAAATGCAATGGCAATTTAATAAATCGCAATTTAGAGATTACTTAAATCGCGATTTTTTGCATTTGGGATGATGCATCCCAAATACAAAAATACAGGTAGCAAAGGGGCAGATTCCGAGAATCTGCTTGTTTGCGACCGGTATTTGCTTTGATGCATGTGGGCCTAGACAGGGCCGGACTGGGAACAGAAACCGGCCCTGGCAAACTGCTCAGCTGGCTGCCCCAGGGGTGAGGGGGAGTGCACCTGAGCAGTTTGCGAGGTCCGGTTTCGGCCAATTTTGTTACCGGGGACCAATATTGCCGACCCTGGTAACAAAAACGGCCCCCAGGGACCCAAAACCGGCCCCCACTCCAGCCGCCCACTGGGGAAATGCCCGGTGCCCGCTATGGCCAGTCCGGCCCTGGGCGTAGATGTGTAAAACCCAAAGTGCTATTCGGTAACATGTTACCGAACACATATTAGTCAATCACAATTTGAGTTGAAAGAACATACCCAATCACTATATGGAAGATTGTTTATGGCCTAACATTCAAATAACAATTTTCAATGGGATGTATTAATGTTTTGGGAACAAAATACTGTTGCAAAAAAATTATATTTTAGCGACACCTCAAAGGTGGTAGTAACCCATTCGCAAATGGGAAGGGGTCATCAAAAGACCCCTTCCACTTTGTGAAGGTTGACAAAACAATGTTTTAGGAGTAGGCGGTGATTCCATGTCCACTGCCTACTCCTAACAAAAGTTTTTAAAAGTTTTTGTTTTAAATGCATCCAATTTTCCTTTAACGAAAACAAAATAGATAAAAAAAATTACTTTATTTAAAATAAATCATAGACATGGTGCTTGCTGAGCTAAGCAGGCCACCATCCTTGTGATGGGAGAAAATTGTAGTGGGTCAAAATTTGCGACCTATCTCATTAATATGCATGAGGTAATTTGACTTACTACCCACTCAACTAGGTATTTTGCAACCCTGACCTATTAGTATATGGGAACACAAACTGCATTTTAAAAACATGAATGCTTTATTTAAAATGGTGGGATACTGACCCCATAAGACCATGATTTCTGTGGTGACAACGAATCATAGTGGGTCACAATTTGTGACCTTCCTCATTAATATTCATGCAGGCTGAATTTTGACCTACTATGATTTTTTTATTTTGCAAACCGACCTATTAGTACATATGTTGCTTAGCAAACTTCTGTTGAATTCCTCAAGTTGGTGGGCAAACTGCGACCACTTTTAGTGAATCCAATGTATGTACATCTGGCTCCTGGTGACATAATTTATGAAGCTTAAGGCTACAGTTGCAGCATTGGGCACATGCTTATGTGATCTTTGATAGTAGAGGAAGTGCTGAAAAAATATATAAATACAAAAAAGATATTGCCAACAGAGGGGAAGTGGAAGTGAGTGAGTTGAATATGCTGATCCATATGCAGATAACCCCTAACAGAGGCCACCATGTAGTTTTTAAAAGGACTGTCACCCAAATATGTTTTTGGCATGCATCATCATGGAGTCCTTCATCCAGAATAAGCATGCTTCTGGATGGCTACAACCTATAGGTGGGTAAACATTATTTAAAAAATCACATTGTGCTCACTAGTAGGGTTGTCTGTGTATTGGACTATAGATGAGAATGTTTTCGCTCAAAATCAGTGCCCCAGGCAAATCGTCTTGGTCTCTCAGACACTCTTCAGGAAGGCTTTGGCCTCCAATGAGATCTAAATATGTTGCTGCTTTAACAGCTGTAGTTAAACATGTGTTCTTCATGAGGGAGCTCATAGTTTTCTGTTTCCAAATACATTTTAGAGATGTATTTGTCCTTTTCAGGATGGCTATGATGTCATCAATGGGGTAACCAGGTGCTCTCTGCTTTTCAATCAATCAATCATGGGTTTGTTAAGCGCGACTACTCACCGGTAAGGGTCTCAAGGCACTGGGGGTGGGGGAGGGAAGGGGTGCAGGTTCCAGTTCATCAAGGAGGGGGTCAGTCGAAGAGCCAGGTTTTGATTTTTCTTGCGAATATGGGGAGAGATGTGGTCTGTCTGATGTGGAACAGAAGGGCATTCCAGGCTCTGGCTGCCAAGAAGGAGAAGGAGTGGTCTCCCGATCTGGGCTTACTGTTGTGGGGGATCACGGCGTAGGAGAGCTGGGCTGATCATAGGGTACTTTGGGGTGCGTGGAATTTGAGTTGGCTGTTCAGATATGCTGGCCGTTGTCATGGAGGGCCGTATGAGCGTGGGTGAGCATCCTGATGGTGACTCTAGCCTCGATGGGGAGCCAGTGGAGCCTGCGCAGGAGCTGGGAGATGTGGCAGTGTATTGGCAGGTTGAGGACCAGTTTTGTGGCTGCGTTCTGGATCTTTTGTAGCTTGCAAAGAGGTTTTTGTTTATCCCGGCGTAGCTTGCGTTGCCGTAGTCGAGTCTGCTCGTGACCAGGCCGTGAGTGACGGTCTTTCTGTGTTCAAGGGGGATTCATTTGAAGGTCTTACGTAGGAGGTGGAGATCTGGTGGTTCATTTTGAGTTCGGAGTCCAAGATGATTTCCAGGTTAAGTGTGTGGTTCGTGGGGGTGCTCGGGCTTCCAAGGACGAGGGGCCACAAGGTATCGTTCCAGATATCGGGGTTCGGGCCTATAATGAGTACTTCCGTTTTGTTGGTGTTTAGTTGTAGACAGCTGTTTTTCATCCATTTGGGGACAGCTTCCATGCCTTCTCGAAAGTTGTGTCTGGCGGTGTTGGGTTCGTTGGGTAGGGAGAGGATGAGTTGGGTGTCGTCTGTGTATGACACAATGTTGAGTCCGTAGGTTCTGACGATGGGGGCTAGCGTCGCCATGTAGACGTTGAAGAGCGTAGGGCTGGGGGAGGACCCCTGGGGGACCCCGCAGGTTGTTGGTGTAGGGTCTGAGAGAAAAGGGGGTGCCTGATCAGCTGCATTCTGCTGGAGAGGAAGGAGCAGATCCAGTCAAGAGCCTTGTCCTGGATCGCTGCGTCATGAAGTCTACGTATTAGGGTGCGGTGAGAGACTGTGTCAAACGCCGCTGAGAGGTTGAGGAGGATGAGGGCTACTGTTTCTTCTTTGTCCAGTAGGGTGTGGGTGTTGTCTGTTGCGGTGAGGAGGGCGGTTTCCCTACTGTGTTTTTCTGAAGCCGGATTGAGAGGAGCCGAGGATGTGCTCTTCGATGAATGTGGCGAGTTGGCTGTTGATGGCTTTCTCGCAGACTTTGCTGGGAACGGGAGCAGAGAGATGGGTCTGAAGTTTTTGAGGTTGGTGGGGTCCAACAAGGGTTTCTTCAGGAGGGGGTTGACCTCGGCGTGTTTCCAGTCATCTGGGAAAAAGGTGGTCGCCAGGGAGTGGTTGATGGTGTAGCAGAGCATGGGTGCGATGGTGTCGGCGGCTCTGTTGAAGATGAGTTGGGGGCTGGGGTCCGTGGGGGCCCTGGAGTGGATTGACTTCATCGTCTTCAGTATGTCTTCGGTGGAGAGGGCTGTTCAGTTGTCAAACTCTGGCTTCAGGGTGGCGGGTGGTTGGTGAGGGTTCAGTGTGGTGGTTGTCTATGTTGAAGTTGTCGTATATGCTGTGTGTTGATTCTGTGGTGGAAAAAGTGCTGATTTTGTCGCAGAGGTCTTGTGAGGGAGGGATGTCAGTCGACTCACTGGTGGGTTAGGCAAACTCCTTGATGATGTTGAAGAGTTCTTCAAGTGGAGAAGTGTGGCTCAATGGTTAGAGCAAGATTTGAATTGGGACGACATTGCGTCCCTGTACAAGCACACAACTCAGTTACGCCTCTGTGGCAATCATGTTATTATTTCTTATTTAACCCAATAATCCTATTAACTCATGCTTTTCATTCACGTGGAGAAGTGTGGCTCAATGGTTAGAGCAACTTTGTTGAAGTTGTCGTAGATGCTGTTGATTCTGTGGTGGAAAAAGGTACTGATTTTGTCGCAGAGGTCTTGTGAGGGAGGGATGTCAGTTGACTCGCTGGTGGGTTGGGCAAACTCCTTGATGATGTTGAAGAGTTCTTCAAGTGGAGAAGTGTGGCTCAATGGTTAGAGCAAGATTTGAATTGCGACGACATTGCGTCCCTGTACAAGCACCCAACTCAGTTAAGCCTCTGTGGCAATCATGTCATTATTTCTTATTTAACCCAATAATCCTATTAACTCATGCTTTTCATTCACTTATTTCAACTTTTTCCATTCCATTCCACGTGTGGATGTATGTATTAGTGGAAAAAGTTGGAATAAGTGAATAAAAAATGCATGAGTTAATAGGAATATTGGGTGAAATAAGGAATATTGACATGATCGCCACAGAGTCGCAACTGAGATGTGCGCTTGGACAGGGGCGCAATGTCGTCCCAATTCAAATCTTGTTCGTACCTAGGTGCCATTCGGGTAGGGCACCAACCAAGCCGCACGCAACATATCAATACAACAGGAGAAGATTTGAGTAATAATGAAGAGATGGCGTGCACCCCTCACCCCCATTGAATTCAATGGTTAGAGCGGCAGACCCTGATGCGGAGGTCTGGCTCGGGACCAGGGTTCGATTCCCGCCTCGGCGGGTCTTACTCTTGGGCTCAATTTCCTCGGACCTGATAATTCTCGCCTCGGTGCCTATTCTAATCATGGGTCCCACTCTGCAACTCTGGGCAATAGCTTGCTTAAGCTCCACAATGGCCCCAACAGCACTGGGATGCCTGGCTTCACCTTGGGGGTGTCCAGGAGTGGACATTTCACAGGGAAAGCCAGGAAGGGTCCCACAGCAGTATGTGTACAGTGCCAGGAAACCCCGATTGGGATAGAAGTGCGCTTTACAAGTACAAATCCATTTCATTTGATGTTGTATGCGTGTGAGGAGATTGTTTTCAATCACTTATTTTCTCATTTTTCTGATTAGTTGGTGGTGGGCATTGGTGATGGCTCTGAATTGGTAAAGGCCTTCTGTGGCTCTGGTGTTCCTCCAGGCCTTTTCGAGGTGGCGGCAAGTGCGTTTGAACTCTCGAAGTTTGGTGGTAAACCATCTGGCTTTCTTGGAATGGCTGTTGTTGTTTTTGTTGAATGGGCTATGGTGTTGGCGCTGTCGGAGATCTATCTGTGCAGGGTTCGGGCTGCAGTGCTGGGGTTGTCGTATTCTGCAATGGTTGGGGTGGAGTTGCTGAGTGAGAAGATGAGCTGGCCGTCGGTGATTCTGGTCGTTTCTTCATGGGTGCACGTGCTGGTGGTGGATGGTGGGTGTTCCGAAGGTGAAGTGGACTCATCGATGGTCAGTCCATGGGAGTTCAATGGTGTGGCTGAAGGTGATGGAGTTTCCTGTTGTGAAGAGGGGGTCGAGGGTGTGTCCTGCTGAGTGCATGGGTTCGGTCATGATCTGGCGGAGTCCAATGTTGTGGAGGCTGTCCAGGAGGGATGGGGTGCTGGGGCCAAGTTGGTAGTTGAGGTGGAAGTTGAGGTCTCCCAGCAGGGTTTAGTTGGTGGATGCGATTGCCTGCAGGGAGATGATGTCCGTGATGGAGTTGGTGAAAGGTCTGCGGGGATCAGAGGGGTGGTAGATGAGGGTTCCTCGGAGGGTGGTGGTGAGACTGGCCAGTATTTTTGAATTAAGGTGTTCCCTCAGGTCTGTCGGCTCGTCGGGGAGTGTGCTCAGGTGGAGGGTGGAGTTGTGGACGATGGTGATTCCTACACCCGGGCGGGTTCCTGAAGATCTTGTATCCTTGGGGAATGGCGATGGCGATGTCCGGTCCTGAGGTGGTGTTGGTCCAGGTTTCGCTGAGGAACACTATATCCGGTGTGGTGCTGTTGAGGAAGTCCCAGATTTCAGTGACGTGTTTGTGGAGGAATTGTACGTTGAGGAGGATGCATTGCAGGGTCTTTGGTTCAGTTGTGTTCTTGTGGGCGGGTTTTGCTGGGTTCGTGTGCTTGGCGGTGCAGTATGCGTGCTGGCAGCGATGACAGCTGAAGGGTCCGTGGGTTTCGGCTAGCTTGCAGTTGTTGTTGCGTCCCTGTTTGAGTGCGTGGAGTGACCTGGGGAAGAGGTCCAGGGTTCCACTCACTGGTCGCGGTCGGGTCGCGGATGGGCGCCGACAGGCTTGCCTTTGGCGCGCCAGCTGTGCGCCAGCGGCGCACCAGTTGCACCTGTCCACCATTAAGTAGGGGTCGGGAGGGCTGGACAGCTGGGAGCCGGGAGCAGGGTGGGGAGCTGTATTGGGCCAGTCGCGCAGGTCATGCTGGGGGGGAGGGGCCGTGGGGGCAGTAGCGGTGGGGGACAAAAACAGGCGGGAAAGGAGGAATAAAGGAAAAGGGAGTGGAACTGAGCAGAACAGCAGAAAAGTGCAGAAAAAAGAGGGTGAATACAAGTGAAAACAGAGAGGAGAGCGGAGCGAGCAAAAGGAGGAATAAAGGAAAGGGAGTGGAAATGCGTGAAGTGCAGAAAGCAGAAAAGTGCAGGGAAAAGAGAAAAAGCGAGTGAAAGCGAGTGAAAATAGAGAGGAAAGTGGAGTGAGAGAAAGGGGACAGAGGGCCACTGGACTACCAGGGATGAGGTGCAGGTAAACCTGGGGGTGGAGGAGGGCCTCCAAACACCACCACTCTAGAGTGCAAGGGCTCGGGCAGGCCTCACCTAATGGTGGAGCTGTGAGGGTGGAAGAGCAATTTCACTGACAATCAGTCAGTGGTCTTGTTGGGGGCTTGTTGGGGATTCTCATGTCCACACATTCCCATCTCTTGAGGTTATTTTACATTTTTTACAATGACTATGGGGGAGATACAAGGCATTGATCCTTAAAATTTAGAACTACATCTGCTGACTCACATTTTTGCAGTTCTTTATCTATCTTGGTATGGACATGAAATTAAATTCTGCCATATTACAAGCTGCATTGTATTGCCTTGTATAGATGAAATTAGACCTTTTTCCTGCCTAAGCCCACAACAGTAAATAATTATTTGATCTCCTCCATGTTGTCATATGCTTTGTTAGTGTTAACACTTGTTCCTGTTTCAGCTACAAATACTTCTAACTTTACCTTCATCTCGCCTTGTTCAATCACTCTCTCAAACTGCCTCTTCACTGGCAGCACCCTAGTGTCTCCATAAGCATAGCCTCTGAATGACTCAGTTTTCAGCCGTCACGCTGACTTTAGCTTGCAACATTGTTTTTCAGCAATGACATTTACATTGGTGTCAATCACGGCCATGACATCCAGAGCTTTGATGATGGTCCTGCACATGGTGTGAGAGCTGCTTATGTCTCTTCCTCTGTTGCCTGACTCTAGTTTTAGGTTCATTCTCACGGGCTGGTGGCACATCTTGACATAGTGGTTTGGTCTTTCTCAGGCTGGACACATTTGTGTTAGCCCTTTCCTGAGCATGACCCTTTTTGTGGCAAGACGCCCCTGCAGTGTCCATTTTCGGAGGTACTCGTTTTTTCTTTCAAGCATCCATGGGCATCACTCAGGTCCTTTTGATGTAGATATTGACATGTGCACTTGCCCTGTTGCTTGTACAACACTACTGCTGCTACTAATGCACCAATATCATCAATTCAATTCAAAAAGTACTTTATTCGATTTTTTTGTACAAAACCATAAAAGTTCAGGGAACATTAAAACTAGCAGTCCAAGCTAGCAGATAAAAATACACAAGACAAGTTACAGTTTATAAAATCCAACCATTCATATCGTTAAAAATTCGGCTGTTGCACAAACGGGGGGGGGGGGCACCAATATCATCCCTATTGCATGATGATACCACTTCTTAGGGTGATGCATGGGTTCTCCTCATGAATACTATCAATACAACTACTACGTGTTCTCACAACTTCAGGGAGAACATGTTAGAAAGCTAAGCGGTGTTGAGAAACAACTCTCATTTCTCATGTGGCACAACGTTTGCCTTATATGGTCATGCATCTGGCTCATTGAGGCTTTCATAGGGTTTCGGCCTCACTATCCCCTCTAACTACCCCTGCACATATTGTCATCAGTGCACACCAATGCAAGAAGCCAACCTTCACCTAGTCATCCTCTCGTTTTCACTGGCTGTGGCATTTGTGGTCATGCCACCTTGCCTACCTGAGAAGGAAAAGCACCCAGTTTCTTACCATGCCTGGTGCTGCAGTTTTCTCAAAACAAGTTTTCTGTTAATCCTGACAGTGATAGGGTGTTCCGGCCCCCCTTGCTTGTACCTTCAGCCTGTCACTTTCAACCACATCACCGAACTCCACTAGACCGACCACCACTGCATCCACTTCTCCTTCGAGAAACACACCGCACACAATCAGCCACAATGTATCCCACACCGCAACTGGAAAAAAGTCACAGAAGAACAGTTCATCACCACACTTACCTGAGATCCTCCACCCGATCCCTCCAAGACCGACGCAGCACCCACAACTTCAGACAATGGATCAATGACTGCGCAAACACCCTCGCCCAATCAGGAAACCCTCCAACAGGCGCACCGACACGAAAGCCATCTGGTTCAACGCCGACCTCCAGAACTCCAAGCACTCCTGCAGAAGAATAGAGAAGCAGTGGCGCAATGGCCAGACATCAGAGAACCACGTCGCCCTCATGAACGCCAGACGCAAACACCACCAACTCATCCGATGCACCAAAAGAGCCTCCTTCAAGGAACACATTGACAACAACGCACACAACCGCAAAGAGCTCTTCAACATCATGAAAGAACTCCTCACCCCCAGCTTCAGCTCCAATGATGTACTGCCATCACAAGAACTCTGCTGGTCCCTGGCAACTTTCTTCCACCGCAAGATCGCAGACATCCACAACAGCTTCGACACCCTGATGCCAACAACAGCCGCCGACACCCCCGACTCGACACCCACCAACCTTCTGCTGTCCAGGATCAACATCAATGATGAAGACACCATCAAAATCATGAACACCATCCACTCCGGCTCACCTTCCGACCCCTGCCCCACCATATCTTCAACAAGGCAAGCACCATCATTGCACCTCAACTCCGAAAGATCATCAACAGCTCCTTCGAGATCGCCTCCTTCCCAGAGAGCTGGAAACACGCCGAGATCAACGCCTTACTCAAGAAACCCGAATCGGACCCAAAGGATCTCAAGAACTACCGACCCATCTCCTTGCTTCCGTTCCCGGCGAAAGTCATTGAGCAGACTGCCAACAGACAGCTGACCCACTATTGGAGAAGAACAACATCCTGGACTCCTCCCAATCCAGATTCCACAGCAATCAAAACACCGAAACCGCCCTCATCGCGGCCACTGACGACATAAGGACCATACTGGACAAAGGCGAAACCACGGCTCTCATCCTCCTGGACCTCTCGGCCGCCTTCGACACTACACCTTGCACACACGCCTCCACGATGCAGGGATCCGAGGCAAAACCCTGGAATTGATCACCTCCTTCCTCACCGGCAGAACCCAGAGAGTCCGTCTCCCCCCGTTCCGATCCGAAGCCACCACGATCACCTGCAGCATAACCCAAGGATCATCCCTCAGCCCGACCTTTTTCAACATCTACATGGCACCGCTCGCCAAAATTGTCTGAGCATACGACCTCAACATCGTCTTGGACTCCAATGACACCCAGCTGATCATCTCCATCACCAAGGACCCGGCCACTGCCAAATCAAATCTCTAATGAGGGAATGAAGCTGTTGCAGACTGGATGAAGACCAGCCGGCTGAAACTGAACTCAGATAAGACGGAGGTCCTCATCCTCGGCTCCACCCCATCCGCATGGGATGACTCCTAGTGGGCAGCCACGCGTGGAGCTGCCCCGACACCCACCAACAACGGACGCAACCTGGGGTTCATCCTGGATCAATGCTCTCTATAACCCAGCAAGTCCACACCGTCTCCTCCTCCTGCTTCAACACCCTCTGCATGCTCCACAAGATCTACAGATGAAACTCCACCAAAACCAGAAGCACTCATCAGCAGCAGACTAGGCTATGGCAACGCCCTCTACACAGGAACCACGGCCACACTCCAGAAGAGACCCCAACATATAGAAAATGCCTTTGCATGCCTCATCCTTGGGCTCCCTCGCTACAGCCACATCACCACCCACCTGAGAGATCTACAATGGCTCCCAGTCAACAAGAGGATCACCTTCAAGCTCCTCACCGATGCTCACAATGCACTCAACAGTACCAGACCAGCATACCTCAACGAACGACTGTCTTTCTACACCCCGAACCACCTGCTTCGCTCCTCTGACCTCGTCCTCACCACTGTCCCCCGCATCTGCCGAATGACCACCGGCGTCAGATCCTTCTCCCATCTCACCGCCAAGACATGGAACACCCTCCCCGCCCATCTGCGTCCGACCCAGGACCTGCTGACCTTCAGAAGACTACTCAAGACCTTGCTGTTCGACAAGTAGCTGCATCCCCTTCTCCCTTCCCTCCCTCAGCATATTAAGACCCTCGCAGGTGAGTAGCGCACTCTACAAATGTCTGATTGATTGAATGCATCAGGTTGCTGATATCTCCATGCACTCTTTAATCCAAGTTGAGAATTACAACTAGTTCGTGTTGCGCAGTCCTTGATGCACTGTGTCTGGCAGTGCCTTTAATAATGAAGATAATGTGTGATGTGGATATCACTAAGGTCGCGTCATTTAACATGAAACTCCAAGGGTTTCTTCACTCATTTAACATTGAATCGTTGTCGTACATTAAACCAATCTTCTCATGTTTGTTTTCATCTTCTATTTATTCATAGTTGAATCATCATATTTGCTTTTAGTAGATCAAAATTCATTTCCAAACATAAGCCAATATATTGCGTTACTTCATGCTTGCCCAATGCATTTCGGGTTAGGGGTTAACCCTTCGTCAGGGGCCTAGAAAAAGGGGAGACATACAGGACCTTAGCGATCAGAGGGTGCACCATAGTCATATAAAGAAACCAAAATTAGTAAATTATGACACATTTTCATCCGGTATAGCTTATTACATGCTATTCAATTCGAATTTAAATGCTAACCCAAAGATAACGATAGAACAAATGTATATACATTACAAATTAACATTTGTTGTATTAACCATGGAAGATCAATAGATCGATATAGAGTAATAAGTGCTGCTTGAGTATCATGTTGAGTTGCATAATGTGGGATAACGACCAGAAAATAATCTAATGTGCCCATGTTAGTTCGGAGGAGCAAATTTACTTGGTGCAGAAGCATGCGGTGTTCTCGGCGTCTGAATGCGGAAGCGGTCTGGAATATTCAGGACCCTATCAGAGCTTAGGTTATAGCTCTGTGGTCGTCAATTGATATCGGCGTTTACGATAAAGTGAAATCATATAACTAACGACTATACGTGTGATATATCTGTATAAGGGGGGAGTTAACCGAATATGTAAATAAAAAAGTGAACTATGATTAAACAAAACGGTGAAAACCGTAAAGTGTAAGACGGTGAGATATATGACGTAACGATGAAGGAGGTCACATGACGCGGAAGTGGACGCACTCAAAATGGCGAGTGTTAGTTTATGTTGGAAAACAGGGAAGGCTAGAAAGCGCTGTATGTAATGGGTTGTTAGAGCTAGAGTGTGCGCATAATTAAATCACGGAAAAACAAATACATACTCATATTAAGTATAATGACTACACATATTAAGAATAATGAAGATAACCATAGAGGTTGAAAAAAATTATTTTTAAATAATAACAATAGTTCATTTCAGACCGTTGTGATACTGTCGCAGTTCATCCATAGTGGGACAACTCATGAAGTACTTTAACATTAGGGGAGGAAAGGTCCCCAAAGTTCCAAGTTGAGCAATTGTATCTTACAGGAAACATGCTTATTCAATTCTGTCGTTAATTCCAATCGGTTGAAGGGCGTTCAATTTTTTGATCCAGAAAAATTCTGCCTGTAAACGCTGTTTGACAGGATCCATGTCACAGCGTTGTGGGAGTATCTCCAGTATGGTAAATTTAAGTTGGGCTATTTGGTGATTGTTTTCAAGCCAATGGGTTGCGACTGCTGATTTCGTGTTTTTAGTCCGGATATTGCTTTTGTGTTCTGATATTCTAGTCTTTATTTTTCTCTCAGTTTGTCCGACGTACACTTTTCCACAGGGGCATTTGATGACATATATTACATTTTTGGAATCACATGTGCCCGTATAGTGTAGATTGATTTTATGGCCTTTAGTGGGATGCATAAATATGTTTCCATATCAGAAAAACAAACCAACCAATTGAAAAAAAACAACAACCAAGCACTTCTAAGAAGCAGCCTTTTTTAGACATCAGCCCAGCAGCCAACGAACCACCCATTGTCACAACAGGAGGGGCAGACGAATCACCGGAAGAAATAGCAAAAAGAACAAGAAGTCAGAAAACACCCAAAACGACTTAGTGATTAATATTTCACCTAAACATCTAACCACTGCTCAGATGTCCATATTGAATAAAGGCACACCATTCGTCCCCACCTATAGGACGAATCTTGCAGAAACTGAAATAGCACTGTTCAAGTTTTTCAGATCTCTCAAATTAAAATACTTTTTCAAAGATTCAGTAACTACACCACTCTCGAATACAACTTCCTTTAAACCCAAGAGTACATTTTGTGCACCATACTCGCACAAGACCATCGATGTATTTGAAAGATCGCTTCTCTCTGATATACAAAAACTCAACTTCAGCAAAAAATGCAAAAGCAACCTGTCATAAACAGAATTAAGCACACTGATGAACTTATCTGCTGATACAGACCTCACATTCCAGAGAGCAGAAAAGGGAGGAGCTCTCGTCGTTATGGACACCTCCTTTTACAAAGACAATGTTAATCAACATGTGAATGACACTAACATATATATACTTTTGGAAACAGATCCAACTGAAGAATACCAACGGATTCTTTCACAAATTCTGGATCATGCCCTGCAGATGAAATGGATTGACGAAAAAACTATGAAATTTCTTGAAACCAAATATCCACGGAGACCAAAACTGTATATGCTACCTAAAATTCATAAAGACATTGAGAAACCACCGTTTAGACCCATCGTATCAGCCTGTGGGTCTATTTCAGACAGTATTGGTAAATACCTAGATTGTCATCTGCAGCCAATTGTGCAAAAAGGTCAAACATACATCAAAGACACAACAGCTTTTCTTAACATGCTTCGAACCATCCAACTAGATGCAAATCTTGAATATTGGTTATGTACAGTGGACGTTGTGTCACTGTACACATCTATACCTCACAACGAAGGCCTCGAAGCAATTGGGTGGAACTTATTGCAAGATGAAAGATGTGAAGCCAACAAAGTTTTTCTTATCGAACTGATGCAATTTGCGCTACATCATAGCTACTTTGAATGGGACAACAAGTACTACAATCAATGCAATGGCACCACAATGGGCTTTGGGGGGGCTCCCTCATATGCTAATTTATTCATGTCTAAATTCGAACACGACAACATACTTCACAACAATGATTGGACAGATCATCTGGTGATCTTTCAGAGATATATCGACGATATATTTCTAATCTGGAAAGGAAATAACGAGAAGCTACTTGCCAATATCACCGAACTGAATCAATTGAACCCAAGAATCAAATTCACTCATACCATGGATAAAGAAACAATTTCCTTCCTAGATGTGCAAATTACCATCAATAATCAACAGCTACAAACTCGAGTATATAAAAAGACCACAGATCGCAACTCCTGCCTACTTTTTCAAAGCTTTCATCCTGAAACACTTAAGAAACATTTGCCGACATCTCAATTCATAAGACTTAAAAGAATCACCTCAGACACTCGCATCTTGGAACAAACCATCGAAGAACAACAAAATCAGTACCTCTCTCGTGGTTACCCTGAAGAAATCCTAAAATAAGCTCTTGAAAAAGTGACCAAACAAACCAGAGAGAATTTACTTACACGAGTTTCACAAACTAAAGAACAAAAAACTGTATGTGTCTTAAAATTTTCCACAGCAGCAAAACAAATTAAAAGACTCATCACGCGTCATTGGATGTTGATCAAAGATGAACCGGATTTACAACATCTTTATAGTGACCGAGTGACATTCGCATTCAAAAGATCTAAAAATCTGAAAGAAATCTTAACCACTACCAAAATCAAAAAAAGTCAACACAAGGGAATGTCCAAATGCTACAATTGCATTCAATGTAACAACGTAATAACTGGAAACATATTTATGCATCCCACTAAAGGCCATAAAATCAATCTACACTATACGGGCACATGTGATTCCAAAAATGTAATATATGTCATGAAATGCCCCTGTGGAAAATTGTACGTCGGACAAACTGAGAGAAAAATAAAGACTAGAATATCAGAACACAAAAGCAATATCCGGACTAAAAACACGAAATCAGCAGTCGCAACCCATTGGCTTGAAAACAATCACCAAATAGCCCAACTTAAATTTACCATACTGGAGATACTCCCACAACGCTGTGACATGGATCCTGTCAAACAGCGTTTACAGGCAGAATTTTTCTGGATCAAAAAATTGAACGCCCTTCAACCGATTGGAATTAACGACAGAATTGAATACGCATGTTTCCTGTAAGATACAATTGCTCAACTTGGAACTTTGGGGACCTTTCCTCCCCTAATGTTAAAGTACTTCATGAGTTGTCCCACTATGGATGAACTGCAACAGTATCACAACGGTCTGAAATGAACTATTGTTATTATTTAAAAATATTTTTTTTCAACCTCTATGGTTATCTTCATTATTCTTAATATGTGTAGTCATTATACTTAATATGAGTATGTATTTGTTTTTCCGTGATTTAATTATGCGCACACTCTAGCTCTAACAACCCATTACATACAGCGCTTTCTAGCCTTCCCTGTTTTCCAACATAAACTAACACTCGCCATTTTGAGTGCGTCCACTTCCGCGTCATGTGACCTCCTTCATCGTTACGTCATATATCTCACCGTCTTACACTTTACGGTTTTCACCGTTTTGTTTAATCATAGTTCACTTTTTTATTTACATATTCGGTTAACTCCCCCCTTATACAGATATATCACACGTATATTTGTTAGTTATATGATTTCACTTTATCGTAAACGCCGATATCACGTGACGACCACAGAGCTATAACCTAAGCTCTGATAGGGTCCTGAATATTCCAGACCGCTTCCGCATTCAGACGCCGAGAACACCGCATGCTTCTGCACCAAGTAAGTTTGCTCCTCCGAACTAACATGGGCACATTAGATTATTTTCTGGTCGTTATCCCACATTATGCAACTCAACATGATACTCAAGCAGCACTTATTACTCTATATCGATCTATTGATCTTCCATGGTTAATGCAACTAATATTAATTTGTAATGTATATACATTTGTTCTATCGTTATCTTTGGGTTAGCATTTAAATTCGAATTGAATAGCATTTAATAAGCTATACCGGATGAAAATGTGTCATAATTTACTAATTTTGGTTTCTTTATATGACTATGGTGCACCCTCTGATCGCTAAGGTCCTGTATGTCTCCCCTTTTTCTAGGCCCCTGACGAAGGGTTAACCCCTAACCCGAAATGCATTGGGCAAGCATGAAGTAATGCAATATATTGGCTTATGTTTGGAAATGAATTTTGATCTACTAAAAGCAAATATGATGATTCAACTATGAATAAATAGAAGATGAAAACAAACATGAGAAGATTGGTTTAATGTACGACAACGATTCAATGTTAAATGAGTGAAGAAACCCTTGGAGTTTCATGTTAAATGACGCGTCCTTAGTGATATCCACATCACACATTATCTTCATTATTAAAGGCACTGCCAGACACAGTGCATCAAGGACTGCGCAACACGAACTAGTTGTAATTCTCAACTTGGATTAAAGAGTGCACGGAGATATCAGCAACCTGATACTTTCGAACTTCTGTCTACCCCATCTCCCTGTGCACCCACATAACTGACAAAGATGCAATTCGATGATATCGCTCAAATCACGACAAACCAAGCCGAACTTCTAGCTTTTTCAACAGAGGCAGCTGAAGAGATATACGGACTCATACAGGAGACCAGAGCTTTCAGTCCAAATGTTTCGACTACAGCCCAACTAATTAGACAATTCGAATTTCTAAGTAAAAAGGAAATTAACCAAAGATTACATGCCTCGACACTGATACATTACCACAAGAACAGAAGAATCCCTAGGGGATTGAGAATCGCCCTCAAACCAATGTTGTGCAAAAATAATAAACAATTTGTTGAAAAGTGGTACCAAATCTTAAATAAATGTTCGTTGGATTTAATACTTCTAATCATACAAGAACTATCCAAAGTATTAAAAGAAATAGAATCAGATTTAAATAACATGAAAAAGGAACTTGAAAAACTCCCAGATCTGCAAACACTCCTGGAAGATGTCAACAAAAAATTGGACAAATATGCCAAGGAAGTAAACAATCGTAAAGTGAGAAAATATAAAAGAGATACGATCGATTATAAATACGACGAAGTATACACTTGGGCAGAAATATATAATCAAAGGAAATGGCAACAACCTAAATCGAAACCATCGAACAACTCATCTCAAGAAAGTTTAGTTTCTGAATCAGACACTTCTCAAACACGACAACCAATCAAAAAAACAAACCAACCAATTGAAAAAAACCAACAACCAAGCACTTCTAAGAAGCAGCCTTTTTTAGACATCAGCCCAGCTGCCAACGAACCACCCATTGTCACAACAGGAGGGGCAGACGAATCACCGGAAGAAATAGCAAATAGAACAAGAAGTCAGAAAACACCCAAAACGACTTAGTGATTAATATTTCATCTAAACATCTAACCACTGCTCAGATGTCCATATTGAATAAAGGCACATCATTCGTCCCCACCTATAGGACGAATCTTGCAGAAACTGAAATAGCACTGTTCAAGTTTTTCAGATCTCTCAAACTAAAATACTTTTTCAAAGATTCAGTAACTACACCACTCTCGAATACAACTTCCTTTAAACCCAAGAGTACATTTTGTGCACCATACTTGCACAAGACCATCGATGTATTTGAAAGATCGCTTCTCTCTGATATACAAAAACTCAACTTCAGCAAAAAATGCAAAAGCAACCTGTCATAAACAGAATTAAGCACACTGATGAACTTATCTGCTGATACAGACCTCACATTCCAGAGAGCAGAAAAGGGAGGAGCTCTCGTCGTTATGGACACCTCCTTTTACAAAGACAATGTTAATCAACATGTGAATGACACTAACATATATATACTTTTGGAAACAGATCCAACTGAAGAATACCAACGGATTCTTTCACAAATTCTGGATCATGCCCTGCAGATGAAATGGATTGACGAAAAAACTATGAAATTTCTTGAAACCAAATATCCACGGAGACCAAAACTGTATATGCTACCTAAAATTCATAAAGACATTGAGAAACCACCGTTTAGACCCATCGTATCAGCCTGTGGGTCTATTTCAGACAGTATTGGTAAATACCTAGATTGTCATCTGCAGCCAATTGTGCAAAAAGGTCAAACATACATCAAAGACACAACAGCTTTTCTTAACATGCTTCGAACCATCCAACTAGATGCAAATCTTGAATATTGGTTATGTACAGTGGACGTTGTGTCACTGTACACATCTATACCTCACAACGAAGGCCTCGAAGCAATTGGGTGGAACTTATTGCAAGATGAAAGATGTGAAGCCAACAAAGTTTTTCTTATCGAACTGATGCAATTTGCGCTACATCATAGCTACTTTGAATGGGACAACAAGTACTACAATCAATGCAATGGCACCACAATGGGCTTTGGGGGGGCTCCCTCATATGCTAATTTATTCATGTCTAAATTCGAACACGACAACATACTTCACAACAATGATTGGACAGATCATCTGGTGATCTTTCAGAGATATATCGACAATATATTTCTAATCTGGAAAGGAAATAACGAGAAGCTACTTGCCAATATCACTGAACTGAATCAATTGAACCCAAGAATCAAATTCACTCATACCATGGATAAAGAAACAATTTCCTTCCTAGATGTGCAAATTACCATCATTAATCAACAGCTACAAACTCGAGTATATAAAAAGACCACAGATCGCAACTCCTGCCTACTTTTTCAAAGCTTTCATCCTGAAACACTTAAGAAACATTTGCCGACATCTCAATTCATAAGACTTAAAAGAATCACCTCAGACACTCGCATCTTGGAACAAACCATCGAAGAACAACAAAATCAGTACCTCTCTCGTGGTTACCCTGAAGAAATCCTAAAATAAGCTCTTGAAAAAGTGACCAAACAAACCAGAGAGAATTTACTTACACCAGTTTCACAAACTAAAGAACAAAAAACTGTATGTGTCTTAAAATTTTCCACAGCAGCAAAACAAATTAAAAGACTCATCACGCGTCATTGGATGTTGATCAAAGATGAACCGGATTTACAACATCTTTATAGTGACCGAGTGACATTCGCATTCAAAAGATCTAAAAATTTGAAAGAAATCTTAACCACTACCAAAATCAAAAAAAGTCAACACAAGGGAATGTCCAAATGCTACAATTGCATTCAATGTAACAACGTAATAACTGGAAACATATTTATGCATCCCACTAAAGGCCATAAAATCAATCTACACTATTCGGGCACATGTGATTCCAAAAATGTAATATATGTCATCAAATGCCCCTGTGGAAAAGTGTACGTCGGACAAACTGAGAGAAAAATAAAGACTAGAATATCAGAACACAAAAGCAATATCCGGACTAAAAACACGAAATCAGCAGTCGCAACCCATTGGCTTGAAAACAATCACCAAATAGCCCAACTTAAATTTACCATACTGGAGATACTCCCACAACGCTGTGACATGGATCCTGTCAAACAGCGTTTACAGGCAGAATTTTTCTGGATCAAAAAATTGAACGCCCTTCAACCGATTGGAATTTACGACAGAATTGAATAAGCATGTTTCCTGTAAGATACAATTGCTCAACTTGGAACTTTGGGGACCTTTCCTCCCCTAATGTTAAAGTACTTCATGAGTTGTCCCACTATGGATGAACTGCGACAGTATCACAACGGTCTGAAATGAACTATTGTTATTATTTAAAAATAATTTTTTTCAACCTCTATGGTTATCTTCATTATTCTTAATATGTGTAGTCATTATACTTAATATCAGTATGTATTTGTTTTTCCGTGATTTAATTATGCGCACACTCTAGCTCTAACAACCCATTACATACAGCGCTTTCTAGCCTTCCCTGTTTTCCAACATAAACTAACACTCGCCATTTCGTCCACTTCCGCGTCATGTGACCTCCTTCATCGTTACGTCATATATCTCACCGTCTTACACTTTACGGTTTTCACCGTTTTGTTTAATCATAGTTCACTTTTTTATTTACATATTCGGTTAACTCCCCCCTTATACAGATATATCACACGTATATTCGTTAGTTATATGATTTCACTTTATCGTAAACGCCGATATCACGTGACGACCACAGAGCTATAACCTAAGCTCTGATAGGGTCCTGAATATTCCAGACCGCTTCCGCATTCAGACGCCGAGAACACCGCATGCTTCTGCACCAAGTAAGTTTGCTCCTCCGAACTAACATGGGCACATTAGATTATTTTCTGGTCGTTATCCCACATTATGCAACTCAACATGATACTCAAGCAGCACTTATTACTCTATATCGATCTATTGATCTTCCATGGTTAATGCAACTAATGTTAATTTGTAATGTATATACATTTGTTCTATCGTTATCTTTGGGTTAGCATTTAAATTCGAATTGAATAGCATTTAATAAGCTATACCGGATGAAAATGTGTCATAATTTACTAATTTTGGTTTCTTTATATGACTATGGTGTACCCTCTGATCGCTAAGGTCCTGTATGTCTCCCCTTTTTCTAGGCCCCTGACGAAGGGTTAACCCCTAACCCGAAATGCATTGGGCAAGCATGAAGTAATGCAATATATTGGCTTATGTTTGGAAATTAATTTTGATCTACTAAAAGCAAATATGATGATTCAACTATGAATAAATAGAAGATGAAAACAAACATGAGAAGATTGGTTTAATGTACGACAACGATTCAATGTTAAATGAGTGAAGAAACCCTTGGAGTTTCATGTTAAATGACGCGTCCTTAGTAATATCCACATCACACATGATTGATTGAATGCACCATTGATTGCACCAAGATCTCCTGGGGACAACTGGGTGCTTTATAAGAACTTTAATTCAGTCTTTTATTCATTTTGTTGTGTTCCAGATTGTGAACATGTGTCACAGCACATAAAGGAAGGATTAGATGGGGAGAAGTGTTTCTGATTTGGTCTCCCTGCTACTAGGTTCCTAACATGTGCGGCATAGCCTTTTATTTAACGGCGTGCTTACGCCATGGACAAAATCAACCACACAACACTGTGGGGGCATGTACCTGGCTAGTACCCATGGACAGCACTACACAATGATTTATTGATTGATTAATTCAGGGAGAAGCAGCTCCCTTTTGCCCTGGGATGCAGGAAAGCAGCTCACACTGGGTCTGTATTATAGTTACACAGCTCCAGTGGTAAAGAAGGCTGATTGCTCTTGCAATACAGACATCAAGATCACAGTTTCCCTTATAGCAGATAAAGGCAGCTCCTACTGCTTTGATGCAGAAACTCCAACGCTCTTTATTCCTTGATGGTCTATTCTTGGCATGGATGCTAAAATACTTGAGGACGCAGAGGGGCCATGTGGGTACTCACAGGGATTCTGGAAACCACCACGTCTACTGAATTCACCATTTCTCCTTCGTTTAAGTCTTTACTATTTAAGAACAACAGACACAGCAAATGTATTATAGTTGTGTGTGTGTGTGTAGGTGTATTTATAGAGCGCAGACCTGCCACCCAAAGGGCATCCTGGCGCTTACAATTCAGACAGCCATGCTTTCACTGCTCAGACATTTCTAGGGAAAAGGTGCCTTCCTAAAGGGGAGGTAGTCCCTATGACTTCTCAGCGAGAGTGGCAGGGAGTTCCAGAGTTTGGCCGCTGCTACACTAAATGAGCGGCCACCCATCCTAACTCTCTGGAACCTCGGAACCACAAGCAGACGCGCCGAAGAGGAGCGAAGGAGCCGCGGGGCCGAGTACCAAACGAACATATTCTGTAAGGGCACGGGGCCCTGTTGATGTACCACCTTAAACACCAGGCATGCCGCTTTATACAGTACACGCGAATGTACCGGCAGCCAATGTAGGTCCATTAGAGCTTGAGAGGAGGAGCTAAACTTTGGGCGAGAAAGAGCCAGCTTGGCGGCCATATTCTGCACCCGTTGTAACTTCCCCAACAGATTTTTTGGTGCTTCCAGAAGTAGCGCATTACAGTAGTCTATACGACTCAGTATGATCCCGCGAACTACTTCTGGTCTGGCTTGGGCGGGGAGGAGGGGCAGAACTTTACGCAGCATGCGTAACAGCATCATGCATGAAGCGATGGTCTTATGGACATGCAAGTCAAGTTGTAAATTTGGGCCGAAAATCACCCCCAGATTGCGGGCTGACTCCGCAGCTGATATTGGCTCAGGGAAAGTAGCAGCCCAAAACTTCTCTGGAAGTGTCCGCGGGATCCGATCCATGGAGCAGTAAAGCACCTCGGTCTTAGTGCTATTAAATTGTAGAGAGTTGCAGCCAATCCGCTGTAGCTGCCATACAGCAGTGAAATGTCTCCACCCCCTGTCCGACTTTCCGTGGCTCCGATTGAAATGGAGGAAGCGCGACCAGCTGCTGTCGGTTGCTGAGGTAAGATGCCAGCCAATCTCTAGCCCTCTCTGTGACCCCGCACTCTTCAAGCCTCCTGATGAGGGTCCGATGGCACACCGTATCGAACGTGGCCGACATGTCGAGCAGCACCAAAAAGGCTGCCCGACCACTGTCGACACGCGAGCGAAGATAGTCCAATACGGTGACCAGTGCGGACTCCGTCCCATGCTCAGGGCGGAAACCAAACTGGAACTCATCAAACCATCCAATTTCTTCCAGGAAGCCAGACAAGGAGCGGGCCACCCATTTTTCCCCAATCTTAATAGGAAGAGGGAGTAAAGAGATAGGCCGATAATTGGAAAGACAGGCAGGGTCCAGCGTTGGTTTCTTCAGCAATGGTGACACAACTGCCAGCTCCCAGCACTCTGGAACAATTGCCAACTCCAGAGATTGGAGGCAGACGGAATACAAAGGCTGGAAAAGTTCCGCCTGAAAGGCCTTCCAAAATTTGGGTGGCAGTGGGTCGAGCGGGGAGCCCGATGACACTGTATGTGCCATGCTGCAAAATTCCTCAAAGGAGGGACTAGGAAAGAGACTTAGTTGGGGTCGACTGGAAAGAATGTCCGGAGCTCCCAAACTAAGAACTGGAGCACTCGGCTGGGGTCGACTGGGTGCCTGGTCCGGAGCTCCCGAACCGGGGCCAAAGGCAGCTGGCCGGGGTCGACTGGACGGGCTAACCGGAGCTCCCAAGCCGAGACCCAGGGGAATTGAGTTTTTTAAGCCCTCCAGGATCTTAGCGGTCTTCTCCTCAAAGGCACCTGCCAGAGACTCACACAGAGCCTGTGACGCAAGGACCGTGCTGGCCATGCACGCAGGATGAGTCAGTTCCCTGACAATTTTAAACAGGGCTTGGGACTTATTAGGCGCTTGATTCAGAGTGGTTTCTAGAAAGGCCGCCTTAGCCAACTTAATCTGCCCCTTATAGCCCTGCAAAGCCACCCTAAACGAGGCCCTCGCTGAGGACGAATACTGCTTCCTCCAGGCTCCCTCGGCACGTTTGCAGCTCAGCTTCAGCTGCCGCAGCTCCTCCGTATATCAGGGGCAGGCCCGATTCAATCTGGCTCGCGACTTGCGAAGGGGCACAATCCTGTCTAACGTGTTGGTAATAGACCGGCTCAAGCAGAGATAGCTTTCCTCTACCGAATTACCCAGACAAAAATTATCTGGCAATAAGGAAGGCAGCGGAGATGACTTAAGTAGCCGGGACCAAGGTCTGCCCAATTTAGCCTGTTCGGCACCAGCATCCCCCGAAGGATAATCCCCTATACAGAGGGCGAAAGCAACCAGTGAGTGGTCCGTCCAGTCTTGACATAGGATATCATTGACCACTACTAGTTGTGTATCGGCAAAGACCAGATCAAGGACAAGACCCCCCCTATGGGTTGCTGATCGGACCAGTTGCTGCAGCTGAATGTCGCCGAGAGCCTGGCAGAGAGTCATAAGCGCACCATCCGACGGGCCACCCTGCCATAGATTGAAATCACCTAGGACCAGCAGCTTGGAGTGAGCATTAGAGAGGTCATATATCAGGTCAATGAAGTCTGATAAGGAAGGTGCTGGGCCCGGCGGCGATAGCAAAGAACGCCCATGAGCATTGTTCTCCCCCGATCTTTGAAAGAGAAGCCCATCAGCTCAAAGCCAGAAACCTCTCTAATTTTAAGCTGGAAAAAACCCAGCGATTCTCTGAAGATGACACCAATTCCACCACCCCTGTTCTTCAACCTAGGAGTGTGAGTGATTTTGAAACCTGGGGGGCAGGCCATGCCCAATTCAACCAGGCAGTCCTCCTGGGTCCAAGTTTCAGTTAAAAACAAAACATCAAGCCCCGAGGACTCGATAAGGAAGGCAATCTCTGTGTGGTGTTTGCAAAGCGACCAAAAGTTAAGCAATCCACAGGACAGAGAATGAGACGGAGGTAGAGAGGGAGCTCTCTGGGTCGAGGTCAAGAAGCTCGGCCTCAATTTCAATAGAGTAGCCCGAGAATAAACTAGGCGGGGAGGATGCGGAGGGCCAGAGGAAGCGGCCCTATGCGTGCCCGTTACGCGAACGGGCGCAAACGGGCTTACCTCTGGCGCACCTCCGGCACGCCTACGTCGCGCCCGCTGCCCGCGACCGCTGGGCGCTTGGTCCTCCATCCTTATATGGTATTAGACCGAGCGGAAGTCCGCCTCCTGCGTCCCTTGCCCTCAGCAAGATGGCGCCCGAAGTGCTCCCAGCCTTCACCCCCACCCAAGATGGCGGTCGGACCCGCTAAACTGTTGACAAGTGCCCTGGCTTTCTTTTTTTTATGTAATATTTTTATTGTATTTTCATTTACATAAAACTTAGTCATAGAGACACACATACATGACTGGCAGGTATTGTCTTCTGCTTATTTTGGCATATGCAAATACAGGTCTTGAGCAAATTGTTAGTGTCTGTTCGGTTGCCAGAAAGTGCAGCTAAGAAGTCATTAAAACAAAATGGCGGACATTTCCAGCAAACGGTGGGAAGTGAAAATTATGTATTTATTTATCTACTTAATGAGATTTTCTATAGCGCGAGCATTACCCGAAGGTGTCACAGCGCTTTACAAAAGAACCATTTGCGTTACATAAGGGCTTTGGATTACATGAGTTACATAATAGATACAAACAGAAAAAATTGCAAATGTACAAGTTGTAAAGTCACACAAGGAAGAGATACAAACAGAAAAAATTGCAAATGTTCAAGTTGTAAAGTCACTCAAGGAAGAGATACAAATGGATAAACTCTAAAAACACATAGGAATGGTAGTGAGTACAAAAGTCTACTACATATACTAGTGGTTAGAGTTATATATATACAAATAATACATTCACTCAGGATTACATTTTAACAGGGATTAGGCTTGGAAAATTATATATTACATATTTACAAGTCATAGTCCAGTCATGGTCCAGTCGTGGCGTAGAGAACTTCTGTGGAGCCAAAAAAAAAAGTAGTGCAGCATGGAAGGTCTGTGTGTGCTTGGACACCAAACATACTCTCTCTAAGGCTTCCAGGGTGAATGCAAAATACTTGAAGCTGCCAGACAAGGAAGTTTCCCCTGTGCTGCCTTCGATAAGCGCTTGTTTTTAATGTCACAAGAAGTGACTTTAAATTGTGGAAGTGAACAGGCCAACAGGGAACTCAGACGAGCAGGTGACAGGCCATGCCTCCTAAGGGCCTGGAGGCCAGGGACCAAGTCAGTCTCATGTCAGGTGGAGACTAACGATCAACTGACCTTATCCTGAACCTATATTATGGGTTCCTAACCTGGGGTCCGCGGACCATTGAGTGTCAGTTATGCCTACTCAGTGGATCCGTTAAAAAAATTAAATAATATTAGCAGATTAATAAGGAATATATAGATGAAAAAGCAAAAATTAAATAATTAATTCTAAAGTGCTCAGGTAAATGTGAAAAAGTTTGAAATTGGAGGTTAAAAATTAAGGGTCTGGTTTAGAGCTTCAATCAATCAATCAGGCGTTTGTTAAGCGCAACTACTCATCGAAAAGGGTCTCAAGGCACTGGGGGTGGGGTTAGCCGGCTCCAGTCCATCAAGGGATGGGTCTGTCGAAGAGCCAGGTTTTGAGGTTTCTTGCGAAGATGGGGAGCAATGTTGTCTGTCTGAGGTGGAGCTGCAGAGTGTTCTAGGCTCGGGCGCGAGGAAGGAGAAGGAGCGGCCTCCCGATCTGGTCTTTCTGGTGCGGGGGACCACAGCGTAGGAGAGCTGGGCAGATCGTAGGGTCCTCTGGTGCGCTGGAATTTGAGTTGGCTGTTCAGGTATGCTGGTCCGGTGTCCTGGAGGGCCCTGTGGGTGTGGGTGAGCATCTTGAAGGTGACTCTAGCTTCAATGGGGAGCCAGTGGAGTATATCAAGGTGCTGGGAGATGTGGCAGTGTCTTGGTAGGTCGAGGACCAGTCTTGCGGCGAGTTTGGAAGATGGGTTACTTTGTTACAAACATGATGGATATCTAGTCCGCTTCATTACAAGCACATTCTATCTTAAGGCACTTATAATAAGGTGACAGGAAATTTGTTGCATTTTTGACAGAGTTACCCATCGCCGAACTCTAAACTAGGCCTTAAGTCGGAATCTTTAGTTTGATTAGTGGAAGCATCTCAAGTACAGCAAACAGGCCAGTATGGATGATTGGTGCCCTCAAATGAAGCAGTGGTATGCGCTGCCAATTCATAATTTGTTGGATGTATACTTGTTTCAGTATTTTTGTGTATTATTTTGAGGTTTTAAAAAATGTCCTAGGAGGTAGTCCTCGCTTCCAGTAGCTAAAGATTTGAAGTCGACAGAAGTCAAAAGGCAGAGAACAGCTGCCCCAGAGGCCTTGCAGTGCAGCTAGCAGTCTAGATTGTGTATAGGTTAGTCCCCTTCTGAACCACTGTTCATTTGCAAGAAGGCTTTCAGTATTAAACGGAAAGAGCCCAGGGCCAGATCACGTTGTTACACTGTACTGGTGCAGTCCACTTCTGCACTAAAATTTCTAGAGACAGACACAGCAAAAACAATATTTTCACACATTGAACGGTGCAAACAAGGCAATTTTTAGAAGAAGTCAACTAATGCAAATATCGTACACGCACTGGTAAATTGGTGCAAATATTTCAGGAGGCTCAAATATCAGTGCACAATTGCACTGTAGCAATGCATAACACATTCAGCATATTTAAGAGAATTTTGGTGCAGCGTAAGGGCAGGAATTAGATGTTTTTATCCAATACGGCGCAATCCTGTCCTTTCCCCCTGTGCTGGCCCAGTTTCGGTAGCCTACCACCAACGAAGGCACCCTTGCCACCCTTGCACCATGGTGCAATGGTGCCTTTGTTGTAGACAGGATTGCTTTTGTGAACACATAGAAAGAGCAAAAAATTAGGAGAAATAAATACATTTCTCCTCATTTCGCCTAACCTGGGGAGGCG
The DNA here is from genome assembly GCF_964263255.1 of Lissotriton vulgaris. Taxonomy (NCBI): domain Eukaryota; kingdom Metazoa; phylum Chordata; class Amphibia; order Caudata; family Salamandridae; genus Lissotriton; species Lissotriton vulgaris. Next base: position 77,125,691 of record NC_141699.1, read on the forward strand.
TATCTTTTTGGCCCATCTCCAGGTTTCCCAGGTTTAGTAAATCTGGAAATGCATCAAAAACCATGGGATTTGTGCAGGAAAGTGCCCCTTTTTGCATGGTTACCCCACCAATTTTTGCCTAACATTTAATGCAGCTTTACTTGTTGTGCCCTGGGTCCCTGCCCATCATGTTCCCAGTGCCTCTGTTCTTTCCCAAACCTGTACCTTCGTACCCACATTTGGCACATCTCTAGCTACAGGTGAGCCCCATGTAAAAGATACCGTGGGTAGCAAGGGCACTGTGACCAGGAAAGGCCTCAAAGGGCTGCAGCACCTACTGTGCCACTCTTAGATGCCCTGCACCATCACTCCCAATGCAGGCGGTGTGTTTTGCTGCAGAGAAAAGTGAAGAGTCGACATTGCACACATTTCTGTGTGACATGCCTGTAACCCACTGCCTGGGGCCTACGTAAGTCACCCCTCTAGCAGGGTGCACTAGCCCCCAGGTGAAGGCACAGTAGCATGAGCACTGTGTCCCCACAGTGTCTAAGTCCATTCTTAGACATTGTTATGTTATGTTATGCTATGTTATTTATTTTTATAACGCGTACAGCTGCCCCAGCAAAGAGGCGTCCTGGCGCATTGATAAGGCAAACACAACACAACACTGAAAAGAAACGGAAAATAATTAAAACACATCATAGGGGCTAAGCAAATAAAAAGGTCTTGATGGCCCGTCTGAACTGAAGGAGCTCATCGATGGCCCGGATTTGCAGAGGGAGAGAGTTCCACCAACTTGCAGCCAGGACTCGAAAAGATCTGCCCCCAACTCTACTCAATTTAAAGCGCGGGACCACTGCTAAATTCTGACCCAGAGATCTAAGAGTGCGCGAGGGAACATAAGAAGTCAACAAGTTCTCTAGGATTTCAGGAGATGTACCCTTGAGGATTTTGAATGCAAGGCAAAGAACCTTGAATTTAATCCTCTGCTGCACAGGGAGCCAGTGGAGAGAGCGCAAGGATTTAGACACCGAGCACCGCCTAGGCAAACCTGTCACCAGTCGGGCCGCAGCGTTTTGAACTCACTGCAGCCGAAGGAGTTCTGATTGATTAATCCCTGCCAGTAGTGAGCTGGCATAGTCCAGCCGAGACAACACTGATGCTTGAACCACCAGTTGTCTTGTGGGTGCATCAAAGAATTTGAGGATGAGTCGAAGTCCTCTAATAATGCCATAGCAAGAAGCCGCCACCTTCTTGGTATGACAGATGAAACTGAGGGATGGATCAAGCCATACCCCCACATTTTTTATCTCTGATGCTGGAGAGGGAGTCACACCAAGGTCCGAAGGCCACCATTCGTCACCCCACAATGCCGCCTGTTTGCCAACCACCATAATCTCTGTCTTCTTGGTGTTTAACTGGAGACTGTTGGAATTCATCCAGTTAGCCACAGCCCGCAGACCATCGCAAAACCTGGGGCCCTCCAGGTCTGAGTCCCCACTCAGTGTGACCGCCAGCTGTGTATCATCTGCGTAGGAGACCATTGTCAGGCCCCATCGCTTGACGACCGCAGCCAGCGGTCTCACATAAAGATTAAAAAGAGTGGGACTCAGCGATGACCCCTGTGGAACCCCCTGGTCCAACGAGTATGATGACGACTTACCGGGCGGGATCGCCACCTGGAATGACCTATCCGTGAGAAAAGATCGGAACCAGCATAAGGCGAGACCAGAGACGCCCACTTCCTCAAGTCGCTGAAGCAGAATCCTGTGCGAGACCGTGTCGAAGGCGGCACTGAGATCTAATAACAATAGTGCCGCCGTCCGACCCGCATCAAGCACAGAACGCAGATGTTCGACCATAGAGAGAAGGGCAGTCTCCGTGCTGTGACCCGCACGGAACCCGTTCTGAGCACTGTCCAAGATGTTAGCCCTACCAAGATGGTCTGAAAGAGTGGCATTCACATGGGCCTCCACCACTTTCGTGGCCCAAGGAAGTAAAGAGATAGGGCGGTAGTTTTCAGGTTTAAGGGGGTCGAGGGTCGCTTTCTTCAGAATTGGCGTGACTACAGCCTGCTTCCATCTGACGGGAACTACTCCAGAAGAGAGGTACATGTTGATCATAGACAGCACCGGAGTGCAACAAACCGGCGCCAAGATCTTAAATTGTGCCGGTTTCAACGGATCTGCTGGAGATCCTGACTTAATTTTAAGGCTAAGAGAGTCAAACACCTCCATAGATAGGGGGGGCAAGATGGAAAGAGACTCCCTATCACCTAGCGTGCAACCAACCCGCTCTAAAATAGGGGAGCCCATAGGGAAGGTGCGATATATGGCTTGCACTTTTTCATGAAAGAAGGAGGCCAGGCCCTCGCAGTGGGCGCCCGAGCATATTTCCACCGCGGCTGCTCTTTTAGCCATCAGGTCCTTTAATACTTTGAAAATGAGTTTCGATGGGTTAACAGAATTGTAAGTACTGTAGAGCCATAAATAATATATGGTCTAGGAGTTGGTCATTACAAACTCCACAGCATCATAATAGCTTTCCTGAAACCCCCTGCCAGTGTAAAATTTTATGTAAAATGCACTCAGATGGCATCTTGGAGATAGCCCCTGAGAAATGACCAGCCCTGGTGTGGTTCCTTAATGATTACCTACCATTTGCCACCGCAAGACAGGTTTCTGGACCCTTGGGTAGAGGGGCTGTGCACTCTGGGGTCCAAAACAAAGTCCATCCTGGGCAGATATGTGATACCTTCTTCCCCATGATGGGCTGGGTCCACGGAAGGGAAGCTTTAAATGCCTGCCACCTTTAGAAGCTGTCCCTGCCTTTTGCTGCCCCCAGCAACTTGCTCCCACAAGTTCAGACCCCCACTTTGGGAGGGCAAATCAGCCGGGAAACCAAGTTAGGAGGAGAAGTGTGCCCACCTTTGCCAACCCCTCGTCTTAGGTGGGAGAGGTGAGGTGAAGCACACATATCAGTTCCTTCCATCTTGAAGATGAGGGGACACAGCCAATTAGGTAGAGGCTCATGCTCTCCTCCCACATTAGGGTGTCATTATAAGGGATATACTCACCCCAAGGAAGGGACCCATTGGTCCCAAGCTGCACACCCCTGTTAATGCCCCTAAATGTATTATTTAGGGGCAGCCCCGAACCTTGCGCCCTCAGATTCGTGGAAGAGTTGTTCTGACCCAGGAAGAAGAGAACACCAGCTGCTTTGTCCCAAGCCCTACCGATTTGTCCCAACTTCGACCTTACTACAGCAGAAACCCCGTCTTGTCCCGCAGCCGGCAGCTCCCAATAACCCGGAGGACCTGCACCCAGCTTAAAGACTCTGTCTCCGGTGAACATCGGATTTGCTCAACACAGATTCAAACCCAGGCGGCTCCGCCATTCTGCACCACTCTGCACCCGATGCCCACGGCCCGAGTTTCAGTGGCATAGCACCACTAGGATGTCTCCCCAGCAATCCTGACCTAGGATCTGGTTTTCACCAACCTACTTCAAGCTTCAAGCTGACTTCTGTAGCCTCTACCTGAATGGTCCCCCTGACTGCTACCGGAGCTTGTAAGAAGACCCGACGTTAAAAGACACCCCTGCACTGAATGTCCCATGGCCTTAGGTGGCCCAAACAATGGTGTCTAGGCATCCCCAAGACACTAATTTACCTCTGCAGCCAGGAGTCACCTTCAGGAAGTCTCCTTGCCTGAGCCTGCAGCCGTTTCTTCGAAACAGAGATCTCCTTTGAAAACCTGAGGATCCCCAATGTCTTCTTGGCACTCTGCATTCGGCCAGTCCTGTGCCTCTGGTGGTGCAGCTCCTGTGCTGAATGTTGGCCCCTGCAGTGTTGATCTTAAACCCAGGAGCTTTGCTCCCACACCTGGGTGGCCTCCTCTTAAGCAAACAATGACCGAAGGCCCCCGTAGCCTCATTGGCTAACATTGGGCCCCTGCATTCTAAATCCAGCCGCCCCAGTTTCACTGGCGGAGCAATTTGAGTGCCTAACTGAACCTCGGTTACACCTTGGTTCTAATTCCAAAAACTATTCTTGCAGGTTGTTTACTTACCTGCAAACCGATAACCTTCTTTTCTCCATAGGAACCAATGTTGTTATTTTAGTTCCAAAAAATGTTCTGTTGAGTTGAACTTTTGTATTGACAACAAAGCAACTTTGCTTTAAACTCAAAAGTGTAGTACTTAACTGTCAGTGGTAAACTTCAGTGTGTAATTTCTAGGCATTTCACCTCCATTACTCAAAGTAACTGAAAAGTAATCCAAAAGTAATCAAAAGTAATTTTTATGTATTCTAAACAGTTTTAAAAATAAATACAAACCTGTAATATTGCAAAATTCACCCACAACTGCATTTCCTTGTAAAGTTTTGCATTTGAAAGCATATTCTACTTACCTGTTGGTCTGGATTCTGTCTCTGAGTATGTGTAATCAGTCCTTCATTGAGTGTATACAATAAATGCTTAACACACCCTCCTGATAAGCCTAACTGCACGCACACACTGCCATAAAAAGAACTGTTAGAGATTATCTAATTTAACCTCTGCTATGTCTCTGGGGAACCCCTGGACTCTGTACACACTATACCTAACTTTGGTATGGTATATACAGAGCCAGTTTCCTACAATTTGTGTGGCAACAGCTACTACAATGCCCATGGAATGCGTCCCTTGCGCAGAGTAATTCAAAGTGGCTTTGCGTGGCTTCATACATATGACTTAGAGTTTTGTGTTGTGCATGTACCATGTTGCTTGGTACAGGCATAAAACAAAACTCTCTTAATTATGCCCCTTGGTGTCTGGTACCCCAAAATCACCAGCACTCAGAAGCGATAAAGGAGTCTTTGAGGTTACAGTCTCCATCTCTTCCTTTTCTTTACACCTGGACTTGCCTCCCACACACACTACTGATCTAGAGGGTTAACATATCTACTTTAAAGACTGTCAAGGAGTGCAGTGTGTTTTCTTTCATAATACTCTGTGAAATCAGAACCTCTCTGAGGTCAGAACTCAGCCCTTCTGCGCTAACTCATACACATCTGCAGAGAAAACAAGGGGGCATATTTATGTAATTGTAACGCAGCACAGCAAGTCACTTTCCAGCGCTGCACTGTGTGACAGGGAAAGGGCAGGAAGGCACCATATTTAAGGCAATGCATCGCCGTCCTGTCCTTTCCCCTACGCTGGCACCCTGTTTGCTGCCTGGAGCCAATGCAGGCACCCTTGGATCATGGTACAAAGGAGCCTGCGTTACATGCAGGATTGTTTTTGTGCAGGAAGGAGCACCTCCATGCACAAAGATAATTCTGAGAGGCAATAATCCTGAGAAGCAGTGCAAGAAAGAGAAATGAAGATATTTCTCCTCGTTACACCTCACCTGTGAATTCCCAGGTGTACCAGTGAAGGTAAATCTGGGACAACGTAAATATCCATGGGAGTTGTGTGGGAACACCCACGCAACGCCCATGGAATGCCTTTCCAGGGTAGAGTAACGCAACACAGAGATTTGTGCTGCTTCACTCTGGATTTATGAAGCCACGCAAGGTGGCCTTGCCTGGCTTCATAAAGCACATTTTGGACTTGCATAGCGCATGCACCCCATTGGGTGGAGCAAGTGTGACGCCACCTCACACATAACTAGGCCCGCAAAACTTCGGAAGTTGCATGACTAGGCACGTTCTGAAGTTACTATGGGTAACTTGGAGGTCTAGACATTTGGAAACTAAGGCTCAGGTCCTCCTGTGAATTATTCCTCCTTATAATATGGTTATTTGGGCTGCACCATTCCTTACACAGTTCAGGCTGTATGAAGAGTGGTGGTATATATGTGTGGTGGGTCAGACCTGTGGTTCCTAGGGGCCGTCATGGACCGCACCATCTACCTTCCTATCTGAAGGCTAGGGCCAAAGCCTCAGACCCTCCTCTCTGCCCACTAGACCCCCAGCCCTGATATCAACTGCTCACCAACCTGGGATGTAGGTAGAGTGATATGGAAGTCAGTTCACGCCCCTGCAGAGAGACAGTATGAGCACTAGTGGCAAAGGATGGGACTTAGGTGGCCACCACCCGGGTAATGCACTGGGCAGGCTGGGAAACTACAGGAGGCCAGAGTCTGGGGGAGGAATAGATGCAGGACATGCCTCATCAAGCAGAACTCAAGGGCAGAGGAATTAGAGATGCCAGTCATGTTTGATTGGCTCCTTATGTGCAGTGCCCCTCTGACGTCATGTGAACACTTGGTCACTGATGTCCTAGGAGCACTTGGTGGCTACTGAAACACTGGAAAGCTGCCTTAGGGTTTATGCTTTAGCCTCTGTGGGGAATCAGTGATATGCACCAATCAGCTCTCCCTGTCCCTGTGCATTGAGGAGGACTCGAGAGGGGAAGCTGTGCAGCATGGAGACCTACATGACATTGAGATTCCAGAGGCCTGAAGTGAGCCTAGGTTTGCAGTATGAAGAGTCTCACTGCACCTCTACACCTGGCACCTTCATGTGCATTTGTGTAGTCTAGGCTGCACATCAGCCTTCTCCAAGAAGGGCCCAGATGGACCCCAGTGCCTTCTGAGGTGTTGAAGAAAGACTATCTGCTGTGAGAGGGATTGTCATGGCAAAGGATTTGGGTACAGCAGGTCCAAAATAGTAGCAAATGTTTGGGTTTCGCTGAGAGCATTTTTGAGCAGATGCTGACTTTCTGGTACTTGTGCTGCCTTGACCTTCACTCTGGATTCTTACCTCCTGATAGGATCCTGTCTACAGAGCTTCCCTGCAACACTGGTTGCTGCTCTGATCATTAGTGCAATTTTTGATCCTATAGACCCCCTTCTGCCACCTCGTACGGGGCAGCAATCGAGACAGCAATGTCACCATTGCCAGGCACCAGGGAGCCTTTCTTTACCCTACTCTTTGCCATTACAACAGGATTTCAAGCTTTGCAACCTTGCCTCCAAGGACATCACCTACTTCCACAAGAGTCCTGGCTGCACACCACCAGACCTACATGTCTGGGGAGTACTGCATTGGGCTTCATGGTGACTGTGCATGTAGTTATTAATTTGCTTTTGCAAACCACACCTTTAAGGGGCATTAAATGAAGGAGGGTGTGTTCATAGTCCTCATTTGTGTCTTTGTGTACTCTCAGAATAGATCCTACCTCTTGTGTTACAGGGGTCTAACCACATCCACACCCATTTAATTGTGCTAAAGAGATCCTGAGCACCAAAGTAACTTAGACACACACACTTCCCATGTGGGTATCTCTGTACCAACTTCCTTACAGGCCCTTATAGTTACTACCATACCTACCTACCCCAACACTAAGACCACCTTCAGCTTCCTGGACCATACTATCCCTGCAATGCTGGTCAATAGAAACACGTGCTGTCTCTCTTGCTTTCCCACCATAATACCTTATATCCTAACTAATCTTTACAACATTTAATTTTTTTCTATTTCAAACACACTGTTGGACTTGGCCCTTTCTGCAGGTTCACCCCCAAACTTTTTGCCTTCCTACTATTTTTTTTTAACTGAATTCGTTTTTGCTGGCCTTAGGACATAGTGCAATTTACCACTACTAACAAGTGGTAGAGTGCATGTGCTGTCTTCTAAAAACATGGTAAATTGGCTTATACCTAATTGGCATATTTAATTTACTTATAAGTCCCTGGTAAAGTGGTACTACGTGTACCCAGGGCCTGTAAATTACATGCTATTAGTGGGCCTGCAGCACTGATTGTACCACCCATGTAAGTAGACCTTTAAAAATGTCTGACAGTGCAGCGTGTGTGTGCAGTTTAAACTGTTATTTGGACCTGACCAAGTAGACATTTTGCCAGGCCCAAACCTTCCTTTTTAATGAATATGTCACCTCTAAGTTAGGCCCTAAACAGCTCTAAGCACAGGGCAGAGTGTATTAAAAAATTTGAACATGTATTTTTAAGTTTTAGATGTCCTGGTAGTGACAACCTCTTAAATTCATTTTTCACTACTGAAACATTCATAAATTCTTTCTTCACTACTACAAGGCCTACCTCTCCCTTAGGATAACATTTGGGTAACCGTACTACATTTTATAGGTGCATTTTCCAAATGGGAATAGGTAACCAGTTCATGTTTGGTGTCAATGGAATCGCAATTTAAAATCCTAACCTATGGTGGAAGTGGATTTTAAATTACAACTCTGAAAATACCACTTTTAGAAAGCTGGCATTTTGTTGCCTTTGCCATTTGGTGTCTGCAGCCTGTCACTGGGTCACATGACTGGATGTGGGTGACAGTTGGGCTTTGTGTATTCCTCCTAGACAGCAACAGACAATGGGGAGCTTTGGATTTACTGGATTTGACCATAACTGGCAGGATGGGAGGGAGGAGCTGGACCTAGCCCCACTTACACTTGAATAGGCGGTGTCATGTCTATACACAAAGGGCTGCATGCCCGCTGTAGTTAGACTGGAACCAGGGCAAGGAAGGCAGGCCATCTGTACACTTCAAAGTCATGTCTTTAACAGCTTCTCCCCACTTCAAATGCACAACTGTGTATTAATACTGGACATCAGACACCACCTCTTCAGAACACTTCTGGAACTGTGGATATTCTGCCAGAAAGAAGTACTGTTGTGTTGCTACAAGGACTACCAATCTGCTGGACTGCAAATCTAAAGGAACTGCTGCCCTGCTGTGCTGACCTGCTGCCCTCTTGCCATGGGAAGGACTTGCAACTTCATCTAAAACTAAGGACCCCAGATCGACTCCAAGTGCTAGTCTGCTGGCCTTCCGATCTGAGCCTCATGGACATAAAAGGCTCCCCCACAACCTGAACCAGCCCCTGGACCCATCTTCAGTGAGTTCCTGACCCCAAGATGTGCCTCATAGGTCAATACCTTGGTGTGGCTCATGGTAGCTAAAATCAAGCTTTTGGGCTCTTCGCGACCGTGAAAGGGCCTGTTCGCACCGATACCTTGCCTCTTGCACCACAAATCATCGCGGAGCTCCATCAGCCCAATTCTTTGCACTGCAACATCAACCATTTATGGGGACCAACACCACAAATTTTAACCAGCGCTTCACCAACAGCATCCCGCAAAACTCTCCCTGCTCCTCGCGGCCCTCGACAATGTGAATGGGACTCTTGGCATGAACTGGAGAAGATAAACTTTCAGCTGGACTAACTTGGGACTAGATCCGTGCTGTGCTCCATCTTGGTCAGTCTGGACTTTTGAATTTGACCTGGTCCAGCACGACCAGATATCCTGAATATTTGCTTTTTTTTTTTTGATGCTATATACACTTTAATCTTTAAAAAAACATATTTTGAGTTCTACTTATTGGATTTATGTTGTTTTGGTCTTGTTTTATGTATTAAATCCAGCTCTATTTTTCTAACCTGGTGTAGGATCTTTTTGTGTAGTATTTCCACTGTTTACTGTTTGAAAGGTTGCACAAATACTTTACACATTGTCTCTAAGTTAAGCCTGACTGCTCTGTAGCAAGCTACCAGGGGGTTGAGCAGAGGTTAATTTGAGGGTTGCTTGTGCCTTACCCTGACAAGTATTGAGGTTGCTGCTTGAACAGGGTCACACCCAGGTGAACCAGTACCCCAATTTCGCACAGACAGGTAAAACCATATGTTTTTAAAATGTATAAATGTAATTTTACATTTGAAAAATAAAACATGAAAGTAAAGAGATTATTGTATTCAATAGCCTAAGTCTGAGCTGATAAATATTTGATATACATAAATATAACTTACATTTTATAACAGCAATCAGAATAAAAATTATTATGCAATCAATAATAGAGAGGATGAAAACGAGGTCGGGGGATACTTGAAACATAATGATGTAGAGTAATAAAATATATTATACTACTCTAACACACATTTCTTTAAAGTCTTATAGACATATTTATAATCAAATAACCCTGCAAGCATTGTACCAAGAATTATATTACGATAAAGATGAAAAGATATAATGCTTAAGGTGGCTTGTAAATGTCTTCAGAAATTAGATCTTACTTTAGGCTAAATAACTTGACTCATTAGGAAACATTGTAACAGAATTTCATAACATACATCTTTTGATGGCTAGAGATTTAGGTGATATATAAATACCACCAAGATTCGAAACTGGCATTTTTCCAAATAGAAGTTATTTGCTAAAAGGCAACTGCTAGTAAAATATCCACAAGTTTGTGACTTTGGAAATGGTATAGAGACAAAATATCGACTCCAAAATATCGACTGGACATAATATCGAGTTTTAAATATAGACTGGACAAAATATCGACTGGACATAATATCGACTACAAAAATATCGTTTTTCAGGTAAGTGAAGTAATATCGACTGTATAAAATATAGATAGCAAAAATATCGATTTTTTAATAATATATAATATTTTATAGTGTATTTTTATGTAATAATATGTGTGAATAGTGTGTATTAATGTTATTAAATATTTTATTACATGAATTTTGTTTTGATAATAATTGCGTAATGTAATTCTGTAGCGGGTTGTGGGTTTATAGGGGAATAGGGTGGGAAGTAATTTAATAATAATTAATTAATTAATATATGTTTGTTAATATTTTTAATTAATAATTAATTGATAATTAATTAATATTAATTAGTTAATTAATTAATATAATTTTGAATATATTTTGTATTAGTAAATAATTGTTAATTAATTAATTGTAATTAGTTAATTACATTAATTAGAGTACATTTTTTATATATATATAATTTTGTGTTATTTTTCAGTAATTAATTTTGATAAAATAATATTAATTATTAAAATAATTACACCTAATGTTCTAATATATTTACTTTATTGTTATTGTTAATTAATAATTAATTGGTAATTAAATAATATTGATAAATTTTGGGTAAAGGAGCATTTTTAGGGTTCAGGGTCAGTTTTCAGTTCATGGGTAAAGGGGTATTTTTAGGGTTCAGGGTCAGTTTTCAGTTCATGGGTAAAGGGGTATTTTTAGGGTTCAGGGTCAGTTTTCAGTTCATGGGTAAAGGGGTATTTTTAGGGTTCAGGGTCAGTTTTCAGGTCATGGGTAAAGGGGTATTTTTAGGGTTCAGGGTCAGTTTTCAGTTCATGGGTAAAGGGGTATTTTTAGGGTTCAGGGTTAGTTTTCAGGTCATGGGTAAAGGGGTATTTTTAAGGTTCAGGGTCAGTTTTCAGGTCATGGGTAAAGGGGTATTTTTAGGGTTCAGGGTCAGTTTTCAGGTCATGGGTAAAGGGGTATTTTTAGGGTTCAGGTTCAGTTTTCAGGTCATGGGTAAAGGGGTATTTTTAGGGTTCAGGGTCAGTTTTCAGTTCATGGGTAAAGGGGTATTTTTAGGGTTCAGGGTCAGTTTTCAGGTCATGGGTAAAGGGGTATTTTTAGGGTTCAGGGTCAGTTTTGGGTTTTTGGGTAAAGGGGTATTTTTAGGGTTCAGGGTCAGTTTTGGGTTTTTGGGTAAAGGGGTATTTTTAGGGTTCAGGGTCAACAAATAAGATTTTAAAAAATTATTTTTATTATTTTCATTTATTATTTTATTATTATAATTTAATTTAAGTCGTTTTAAGTATATTTTAGTAATTAAAATGTAATATTAATTTAATTTAACACTGTTTTTAATAAAGTCGATATTTTTTACATCTATATTTTTGTTAACGATATTTTGTACTCAATATTTTTGTACTTACCTGTTTGTAGATACAAACTCGATATTTTGACTGTCGATATTTTGTCCACGATATTTTGGCAAGTCGATATTTTGTCAGTCGATATTATTTCAGTGATCCTTTGGAAATGCTATACCTGTGTACTGAGAGACTACCTTTGAGAAAGTAAATTGAATATTAATACAAACAATATTATTAATTTGAGCCCAGACTTTTTATCCATTTTTATTTTATAGTAGGACATTTAAAATAATGCATATGTTTTAAGTCACTTGTTTGATGAGTAAAAGACCAGCAAATATATTAGGCCTCATTATAATGTCAGTGGGACCGCCATCATAATGAGGCCTATTGTGTCTTTACTCAATTTTTACCAACAGCAATGGTGTGATTAAGAAACAGTTATATGTAATAAAATATTGATGTAGTATTAGCTGCTCAGAATGGCTTCTGAATTTTAGTCCACATTTCATCCCATAAACCTATAGGCCAATAAAACATAAGGTCTTCTTATTATTTTAAACCATTCTCGACTGAAGTCTATTAAAGTGAAGAATTATATATATGTAGATTGGAGAAGCCTCAGAATGTGAAGACAGTAACTGGATCAATTTGAAAATATTTTGAGACGTATTATTGCCCTTTGGTAAAAGCGAGAGGGAGATAGACAACACATTACATAGCAAAGTATACTTTTTTCTGAAATTAATTTGGTAAACCCCATTGCTTTTAGAGATCAAAAAGAGAAGAAAGTTATTGTCTGTTAAAAACTGATTTCCAACAAATACCTCTGACTCTCCAAGATTTCCAATAATTAGGCCTGTTAATAATCTTAATAGGATTATTATACCAAATGGAGTTGTGAAGAAAATGATCTTTTAATAAGTGAAGAGGGAACATAAATGTTTGACTAGGTTACAAGCAAGAGCAGCTACAGGTATGGACATATTTGAGGACTTTGCTGTAAAAGTCAACAGCTCCTTCGAAAGTAAAACGGAAAATAAATGAGTTCCCCAACAACACCTGCAACGGAACTGGGGGATTGTTCATCATAAGATATCCAACAAGCAGCTTGCTATAAAGAAAAAGCAGAATAATATTGCTTGAAATATGGAAAATGTACCCCCCCAATCTATATACTCTTCTTGAACAAAGAGAGAGAGAGAATCTTGCTTGATTCTTATTCCATAAGAAATTCAGTAGAATAGTTCATTTATTTAAAATAAAAAAATGGAATATGAGATGGTAAAGTATAAAAGAAGTTAGCATCATTTTAATAGAATCCAGTCTTCCCCACCAGGACAAAATAATAGAATCCATTTTAAAATTGAGATAAATAATATTTTCGAAATTTTCTCAAAATATGTTTCTGTAGTATCTTTAATTGAAGTGTTAAACTATAAACCTTATTACTGTATTTTTACAGGTTTTGAAAGAAAAATCTCCAGAGGTAAAAGAATGATTTGTACTGACTATATAAAGAGGCAATAGTTTAAATTTGTCTGGATTTAATTTGTACCTGTAAAGTACAGAAAAAAAGATTCCTGAGAGAAAACCATCATGTTATATTTTGACAATTTCTCCTGTTTCACGTCCTATGGGAATTTTGAGATACCACCAGTTTGTCTTATTTTAAAAAGAATCGGTTCTAAAGTAATTCTAACATGGAGAGGATAGAAATTCTTTTGCAAAACCATCACATTTAAAGATGACATTTAAAGATGACATGAAATGTAATTTTACATTTGAAAAATAAAACATGAAAGTAAAGAGATTATTGTATTCAATAGCCTAAGTCTGAGTTGATAAATATTTGATATACATAAATATAACTTACATTTTATAACAGCAATCAATCAAAATAAAAATTATTATGCAATCAATAATAGAGAGGATGAAAACTAAGTCGGGGCGACTTGAAACATAATGATGTAGAGTAATAAAATATATTATACTACTCTAACACACATTTCTTTAAAGTCTTATAGACATATTTATAATCAAATAACCCTGCAAGCATTGTGCCAAGAATTATCTTAAGATAAAGATGAAAAGATATAATGCTTAAGGTGGTTTGTAAATGTCTTCAGAAATTAGATCTTTACTTTGGGCTAAAGCACTTGACTCATTAGGAAACATTGTAACAGAATTTCATAACATACCTCTTTTGATGGCTAGAGGTTTAGGTGATATATAAATACCACCAAGATTCGAAACTGGCATTTTTCCAAATAAAAGTTATTTGCTGAAAGGCAACTACTAGTAAAATATCCACAAGTTTGTGACTTTGGAAATGCTATACCTGTGTACTGAGAGACTACCTTTGAGAAAGTAAATAGAATATTAATACAAAAAATATTAATAATTTGAGCCCAGACTTTTTCTCCATTTTTTTTTTATAGTAGGACATTTAAAATAATGCATATGTTTTAAGTCACTTGGTTGATGAGTAAAAGACCAGCAAATATATTTGGCCTCATTATAATGTCGGTGGGACGGCCATCATAATGAGGCCTATTGTGTCTTTATTCAATTTTTACCAAAAACAGTGGTGTGATTAATAAACAGTTATATATAATAAAATATTGGTATAGTATTAGCTGCTCAGAATGGCTTCAGAATTTTAGTCCACATTTTATCCCATAAACCTATAGGCCAATAAAACATCAAGGTCTTCTTATTATTTTAAACCATTCTCGACTGAAGTCTATTAAAGTGAAGAATTATAGATATGTAGATTGGAGAAGCCTCAGAATGTGAAGACAGTAACTGGATCAATTTGAAAATATTTTGAGACGTATTATTGCCCTTTGGTAAAAGCGAGAGGGAGATAGACAACACATTACATAGCAAAGTATACTTTTTTCTGAAATTAATTTGGTAAACCCCATTGCTTTTAGAGATCAAAAAGAGAAGAAAGTTATTGTCTGTTAAAAACTGATTTCCAACAAATTCCTCTGACTCTCCAAGATTTCCAATAAATAGGCCTGTTAATAATCTTAATAGGATTATTATACCAAATGGAGTTTTGAAGAAAATGATCTTTTAATAAGTGAAGAGGGAACATAAATGTTTGACTAGGTTACAAGCAAGAGCAGCTACAGGTATGGACATATTTGAGGACTTTGATGTAAAAGTCAACAGCTCCTTCGAAAGTCAAACTGAAAATAAATGAGTTGCCCAACAATACCTGCAACGGAACTGGGGGATTGTTCATCATAAGATATCCAACAAGCAGCTTGCTATAAAGAAAAAGCAGAATAATATTGCCTGAAATATGGAAAATGTACCCCCCAATCTATACACTCTTCTTGAACACAGAGAGAGAGAATCTTGCTTGATTCTTATTCCATAAGAAATTCAGTAGAATAGTTCATTTATTTAAAATAAAAAAATGGAATATGAGATGGTAAAGTATGAAAGAAGTTAGCATCATTTTAATAGAATGCAGTCTTCCCCACCAGGACAAAATAATAGAATCCATTTTAAAATTGAGCTATATAATCTTTTCAACATTTTCTCAAAATATGTTTTTGTAGTATCTTTAATTGAAGTGTTAAACTATAAACCTTATTACTGTATTTTTACAGGTTTTGAAAGAAAAATCTACGGAGGTAAAAGAATGATTTGTACTGACTATATAAAGAGGCAATAGTTTAAATTTGTCTGGATTTAATTTGTACCTGGAAAGTACAGAAAAAAGATTCCTGAGCTATGTCCCCTCCAACCTGCGCGCCTGGGCGGGCGCGCACACTGCTTTCACCAAGCGCTCAGAACTATTTTATTTTATTTATTTATTTATTTTGGCGATTTTTAGAGCGCGCAAATACCCTTGGGTGTCTCGGCGCTGAAGTTGCAGAACTCTCAGGTGGATGGGAGGTTTAGGCGGGGAACAACCATGTTTTTAGTTTTTTCCTGAAGTCGAGCAGATCGCTCGAGAAATTAGGAAGGAGAGAGCCTGCCTTTTGTCAGTAGATCGTCTTTTGGAAAGACGATATGTGTGAAAGGCAGTGTAGCTGAGAAAGAGCAATCAAACCCGCTGGGAAGGAGGTGTCGGACTCCTGTGGTGGTTGAAAGCTGCACAACATCCTGGGCGTGCAGAGCACAGAGGGGGGGTGGGGTGAGGGTGATTTCTGCTCCATACATGCCTTTAAGCTACTGCCGATCTAAATCATTAAAAACGTTAAACCACTGCTTAAAAACACTGCGTTGGTTTAATGGGACTGAAACACAGAGCTAAAACTGTACATAAAACATTAATATGCATACTGCTTGCCCTGGGGTATGAGATTGCATTGTCGATGAACGAATAGGCTTGGTTCTCACAGGTTGGCATCAATTTTGCCTCAAGTCCTTACCGGTTAGTTTTTACAGACAGTGCCTGCATTTCCTGTGGTGTGGTTTGCCCAGACAGAAAATAAATATGTAGGAAACGAGTAAACGCTCGTATTCCAGGGGCTTTGTTTCCATGTGTAGATGTCAGCAGTTGCAGCGTCTGCAGGCTTACACAGCTTTGGTCAGCATAGTGTAACCATCAGAACCGGGCTCCTGGTCCCAAGCGGGAGTGTGTCATCCCTGTCTGGAGAGCGGGGCCTACCGAGGGGACACCACTCTGGGGAATCTACTTTCTTACGGGAAACCCTGATCTCTCTCACTTACAGGTTGCAGCTGTTATTCTTGCATTGTAGCGACTAGGGAGCAGGTTTGGTACTTCATTTTGTTGGCGATGGACATCTGCCCATAGAGCCCATGCGATATGTGCCACCTGTGGCCTCAGTGTTTTCCACTCAGAGCCTTTTAATCCCACATTCACCCTTTATATTTTTTCACAGCATTCAACATGCTGTTTTTTAATAGACCTTGATTGCCTGAAGGTGTCAAAGAACTAAGGCCAACATAAGAGACATGGATGTGGCGTCTTTCGCTAATATACTCTGGTGCGCTGCTGAATTATCCTTTCTCTGCTTCTCCTTCTGGCCTGTCACTTTCTTCCTAGATTTGTGTAGGGCCAATACATGCTGACATATGTTTGGCCTTGCTGCGATACCGTGCCTTTTTTTTTTTTTCATATTGACTTTAACAGAGATACAGCCTATTTTATTAATCAAGGCGTCACATCACATGAGCTTTTAAACAAAATAAAGATGAGGCGCTTAGGCAACGTGATGTGGAGCATGGCTGTCTGTCACCAGATAAAATGAATGCTGTTGACATAAAACCATTCTGTTATATAGGTTTGCAATAGTGTCTGTGTCGTCTGCAGTGTTATATCATTCACATCTACACCAGAATGAGGTGTGCATCTACAGCAGTCTGATACATGCATCAGCAAAAGTAAAATATGTACTAATATATTGTAATGAAGAACATAGAGCACACAATAGACAAAGATGCATGGCAAAACTCCCGAAGGTACACAAGGAACGATGGCTGCTCCATTGATACTGTCCGATGTGCCACCAGTTTCTTCCTTTCCATTTAAGAATTTCAAATATCCAAGTTTGATAACATTTCCAGCATCACATACTACATCCTTTAGTTATTTGCAAGCTTTAGCTCTAGTGGTATGCAGTCTTGTGCATGTTCCCAGATGGACCTGTGTATGGTTGGCTGCCCCAGTTCAATTAATTCTTTTTGTTACATTCTGGGATTTTTAGCGTTATTTGTCCAGCATCACATACTACATCCTTTAGTTATTTGCAAGCTTTAGCTCTAGTGGTATGCAGTCTTGTGCATGTTCCCAGATGGACCTGTGTATGGTTGGCTGCCCCAGTTCAATTAATTCTTTTTGTTACATTCTGGGATTTTTAGCGTTATTTGTCCAGCATCACATACTACATCCTTTAGTTATTTGCAAGCTTTAGCTCTAGTGGTATGCAGTCTTGTGCATGTTCCCAGATGGACCTGTGTATGGTTGGCTGCCCCAGTTCAATTAATTCTTTTTGTTACATTCTGGGATTTTTAGCGTTATTTGTCCCGTTATAAAAAAAAACTGGACTTCTAGTCCCAGAATACAAAGAAAACCTAGACTGAAGCGGCGAGTCATACAGAGGACTGGGAAACTTTGATGTCAGTCTGAAAATCTCTTGCAAAGGGTTAGTGGATTGTGTGAAATTTGCTTGTACGGTATTTTCACATTATTTCAACTGTTCCAGTTAAAAGAAAGTAAAACAAGCATTGGCATAGCCAATATGTCTCACCTTCGGGACCTTATAAGTGTTTAGCCATGCAACAGTTGATGTTGTTGCCCCAAGGATATTGTGCTGCATAACTAAAAACTTATACAGTCCCAAAAGCGAGACCTATTGGCTATGCCAATGCTCTCTGCCCCCGCGCCCCAACACACTTTGTTTTTTTAAACTTTAAAAAGGGCAGCGCCGTCTTAATGGAGACCGCGCTATGCAATGCAATAGGTGTTGCATTTGGTATTGTAAATAACAATGCCTTTTAATTTTTTTAAAGGCATTGCCATTTACAATATCAATAGCTCAAAATAATTTCATTGCAAGACTTATTGCATTGCAAATGCTTGTTTTTACTTTTAGCCTGGGGGTGTTAGCTGCACAGAAGGGCTTTTGCCAGGTGTGCCTTCTGCCACATCTGCTTGGTATAGAGCAAAAAAAACCTGTTTTTAGAAAACCTTAAAAGTGACAGAGCTGTACTTCACAGCTCTGTCACTTTTAAGGTTTTCTACAAACAGGGCATTTTAGCAGAACAGCGTTTATTCACAGGGCTGTTGTCAAGAAAGTGCTGCAGTTAGGTTTACCACCTTTCAAGGGGAAAAATGCCAGCCCTTTTTAAGAGTCTGCAAGGGCATGATACTAACTAGGACTGTGAATAAAATTTAATGTACTCCTTAGTAACATGAATGTTATGCCTTTTTTACCTTAATTATTTTTAAGGCATAGTTAACTCCACTCTGGAACACCTTTGAAAAACTTTTCTATTTACAATTCCTGTTTGAAGTTGTACTGATAAGGGCTAAAAATAATAGCTTTAAGGGATTCTGCGTATTTTTGTACCGATCGTACATTACAATACCAGTGGTAGAAAACAAACCAGGTGGCTACCCTTGCTGCAGTCCATTACGCATTGTGCACAAAGAAAGTACATCACATGCAAATGATTTGGTACAGTATTTATGACGCCTCCCCAAACCCAACGAGGTACCGAAGCACTTAGATGACACTGCAGAATATAAACAGCCAATTGGTATTGTAATTAATAGCTGTGTGCCAGCTGTATGCCTGTTTGCAATGTTGATGGTGTATAATATAGCAATTGAAATATCAATTTAATGGTCATTTGTTTGGACATTATACCGGGTATGAGAGTTTCTGTGTGTCTGTTTAACAATAAATAATATATTAAGGCCCAGATTCTCAAAGGTTTAGCGTCAGGTTACCATTACTTTTTCAATGCTAACCCGACAAGCCTGTTTTGAGATTTACAAACCAAAGCAAAATAAATATTTGCTTTGGTTTGTATGGAAAAGTAACACAAAGCAGTGCTAAATGCTGCTTTGCATTACTTTGTGTTAAGGGGGTGTTACATGGGTGGTACATGGGTGTTCCCATTTGTTTTGTACAGCTATGTCTTCATGTGGGACAGAACATCAGCAAAGGACTTGATAAAGCTGTACTATGTCTCAGCCTGTAGAGCCATGCACTGTCTCCCAGTTAAGGTTAGCACCCCTATTTATAGTCTAAATCTGTCTCCCTAATTATTCGAAACCCTCACGGATGCTTAATTCCCGAACCCCAATTTCTTCTACAGAAATGCATCTTAATTTTCAAGTGATCTCATTGGTTGAATTGAACAATCATCTCAGGTATAAAAAGCAACCTCCCTACTCATACCCCTGTAGATGATACCCCCCTCAGTTCAAGCATTATTAACACTCTTGAACACTGGCCTGTCATCACCCTGGAATCACTCAATTCCATTCTTAGAACCGTCAAATCAGGCTCCCCTCGTGATCCAATTCCTGCCTCTGTTCTTAAGCAATTGGACACCCCCTCTCTGACCATCATTGCTGAGACTTTAAACTCCTCACTTCAGCTTTCCGCAGTCCCCTCACTCTGGAAACACGCCATGGTCAGCCCACTATTAAAAAAACCGACAGCCAACCCTGAACTTCTGACAAACTATCGGCCCATATCCCTTCTCCCAATCTTTTCAAAATTGCTGGAACGTCACGTTCATACCGCCCTTACCATCTTCACTGAAGAGAACTCTCTCCTTCACTCATCACAGTCCGGCTTTAGAGCGGGTTTCTCTACAGAAACAGCTTTACTAGGAGTTACCGAAAACATCAGGAAACTCCTAGATGATGGCCAGACAGTCGCACTTATTTTGTTAGACTTGAGTGCGGCCTTCGATACCATCTCTCACCCTACACTCCTGGCCACCCTAGAAAGAATCGGTATCCGTGGTGAGGCATTGAATTGGATTGAGTCTTTTTTATCACACAGAACCTTTCAAATCACATCCCCTATAGCTTGCTCAGAGTCAATAAATGCCCTTCACGGAGTACCACAGGGCTCTATCTTGAGCCCGTTGTTCTTTAATTTATACCTCAGACCCTTGGCTGACCTTGCTGATAAATCAGGGCTTACTCTGATGACATATGCCGATGATTCTCAAATCATCTTCTCCCTATCAGAGGAAAATCCACTGACTCCATCATGTCTCAAGCAAGGCCTACAAAATATCTTCAGCTGGATGTCAGCAAACCAGCTGAAGTTAAATGGAGACAAGACCGAGGTCCTTCTTCTGGGGAAAAACAAAGACCTGTGGAATCCATCTCACTGGCCTTCCGAACTTGGCTCCATCCCTACTCCGGCCACGCAAGTGAGAAATCTTGGTGTTATCATTGATAACACCCTCTCAATGAAACAACAGGCAAACAAAGTGGTAGGCCTTTGTTTCACTATTATGAAATGGCTGAGAAAGATCTTATGGATGCTGCCCCTTGCCACCCAGAAGACCGTAGTCAATGCACTCATAACATCTCGGCTTGACTACGGCAACATCCTTTACCTGGGTTCAAATCAAGCCGTCACCAAACGACTGCAACTTGCCCAGAATGCGGCCGCAAGATTGCTTTGCAATATCCCTAAAAAATCTAGTGTGTCCAAACACCTAATTGACCTTCACTGGCTCAGGGTGGAAAACCGCATTAGGTACAAAGCCCTGAGCTACATGTTCAAGATTAAATCTGGCACCGCACCAAAGTATCTGCTTTCTCTTGCAACCCCTTACCTTCCTGCCAGAGAATTGCGCTCTCAGACTTCGGCACTTTTTACAACCCCGAGATTCAAACTAGCGAGAATGGGAGGGAGATCATTCTCGGTACTAGGGCCCACTCTTTGGAACAAGCTCCCGCTTCACATCCGCAAGGAAGACAACTATGCCAGATTTAGAAAGAATCTGAAGACCTGGCTCTTCTGTAAATAATTCCTACTTATTTACCAATTGTCTCCTACCTGTGTCTGACCTGTCATCGGCGCCGGGAAACCCTTTTTGGGTAGCTGTGCGCCATACAAATTTAAAAAATAAAATAAAATAAATAAATTGAATTAAATCAAAAAACACATTAAGCACTTGTTAGCTTGTTATAGACAGCATTTGCTTGCGTAAGGATTTTTTGTATGTCGGCGCACGTAGCCTTACCTATAGTGCACAAACATCCTCCTTTGCCGCACACAGAGGAACAAAATTAGAGGGAACATTGTTCCTGAGAGAATACCATCATTTTATATTTTGACAATTTTCACTGTTTCACGTCCTATGGGAATTTTGAGATACCACCAGTTTGTCTTATTTTAAAAAGAATCGGTTCTAAAGCAATTCTAACAAGGAGAGGATAGAATTTTTTTTGCAAAATCATCACATTTAGAGATGACATTCAGATCTATTAATAAAGAGTTATTAAACCTCCATCTTCCTGGATGAGGTTGAAGAGGTATTAATTCGGCATCTCAGATAACAGGTGCATGATCCAAGATTAACATGGAACCTATTTCAGCATTTAGTATTATTTGGGCTAAACCTTTATTCTCAACAGTAAGTAATCTTTTTGGGATTGATGTTTGGTGGAGAGAAAAAGGTAAATTCTCATAAATCAGGATTATATAATCTCCAGACTAAAGATTTCTGATCAATTGCAGAACACATTTTTGAATACATTCAGGTTGGAATACATTTAACTTTAGAGTTTCTAACAACTGATCGATTACTTGATTACAATCTCCGTCTACAAATAAAATATTCATCATCACATTCTAACATTTTCCTGGAAATATGATTCCAAAATTAGTTATCCACTGGTGCAGTACCATACACATTAAACATTGTCAGTGTTATTTCTTAAACAATTTTACTCCAATCCATCTACCTTCTGCATTGCACTCTTGAGAAATAACTGAGATACTAAGGGGCAGATTTACTAACATTTGACACAGCGCAACGCAGCAAGATAACTTGCTGCGCTGTATCAAATTGAGAGGGTGAGAATGCACCACATCTACTAAGATATGGCACATTCCTTCTCTCTCTGCACTGAGACACTAGAAGCACAAAGAGCCAATGCAGGTACCCTTGCACCATGGTGTAAGGGTACATCATGCAAGGGTACCTGTGTTGCAGGAAGGATTGTTTTGTGCAGGAAACCAAGGCAAAATAAATATGTTTCTCCTTGTTACATCTCCCCTGGGAAGGCATAGCATTTTGATGCACTCCAGGGTTTACTAATGTTAGCAACCAAACACCATGGGTGGATGTATGGGAACACGCATGCTCCACCCATGGAACTTCTTCCCATGGCAGAGTAACATTTACTATGCCTTGCAGAGCCATGACTCTGTGTGGCATAGTAAATCTCACTTAAGGGCTTACGATGCAATTGCATCACCTTCTGTGACACAAGGGCAACACAGGCACTTAGTAAATCCAGGCCTACAGTTTTTGTTATACAAAATAATCGTTCAATTTTTTTTCCCTAAAGTAGGAGAAACAAATACTTTATCTAGACAGCATCTCCTGAGTTTTAAGGCTTCAACCTTAGAAAGATGTGATTCCAGCATTAATGCATTGTTAGTCGTACGCTTTGTCAAGTGAGAAAAACTGTCTTTTAATGAGATTTCTTAATCCTTTACCATTTCAGGATACAACCCTGAATTAAAACCAACAATGTGAACATATGAAACAGATATGTCTATATACTGCAAGTATAAATGTGAAAGAATGCACCATATGAGAATGTTACTGCAAGAAAATATTAAAAGTTGCAAGATGAAAAAAAATAAAAGGATGGAAAAGAAAAGCAAGTAAACAGAAAAGGTAAGCAGAAAAAAGAACAAAAATAAAGTGTAAGGAAGAACATTCAAGGCACAAATCAAAATGATGATGAATGTAAAATATACCTAGGTATATGAAGAAAATAGAGATGGGTAAGGCAACCAGAAAACAAAGGTGACCACATTGTCACTCCAAAGAACTAGGATACCGAAGAACAATTGGAGAAAAGATGTCTGATAGAATTACAAGTACAACAAAAATAAGGACCTGTAGAAAAAACATAAAAAGAGGTTAATATACTTTTCGAAACAACTGTACAGCCTACGAGAAAAACATTATTGTGATATTAAAGAAATAATGTCATGTTAAGAATAAATAAATGATCATTAACTCTTTGAATTTTCCGTTTCTTCTCCTCTACAAGCAATCAAACAAAACAAGAACTTTTTAAGCACATCGGGATCATCGCAAGAAGTTGTTTTGTCCTCATGGGTAACTTTAAATAATCAAAGATGTATCTGACCAACTCTGGCATTCATAGCTGTTAACGTCAGTGTAGGAAGGTAGGATCATTCTTGCACGGTTACTCCCACTTTTTGCCTGGTGTTGCTCTGTCTCATGACTAGTCTGACTGGAATCCTGCTAATCAGGACCCCAGTCACTGTGCTTTCTTCCTAAATTTGACAGTGGTGATTACTTTGGTACCTTCCCAATTGGCTACTGGTGTAATCAAGTATGTCCCTAGTATATGGCACTATGGCACAGAGGGCATAGGTACACCAGGAGTCTCCTATGGGCTGCAGCATTTATTATGCCACCCATGAGAGACCACTCAAACTGTGACTACAGGCCTGCCATTGCAGCCTGTGTAAGTTGGTGCTAGCACCACTTATGACAGATAGAAGTTTCCTTATATCTGAGGTCACTGCACTTAAAATGTGTAAGTCAGCAATAAGGCCCACCTTTCAATCCTGAAGGCAGCGTGCTAGGTTATAAGTGTGAGGGTTCCCTACAATTGCAGGTCACCCCCTACAAACCCGATTTTCTAGGCTTTTCAAATGCGGTCTTCCATTTGATGCATATAGTGGACATCAAGTCAAAAATGAGATGTCTAACTATATAGTCGCTGCATGTTTGATATCAAACATGCTGGAATCATACCCCAACACTGATTTCAGTATTAGATGTCGGATCCCATGTACTGGGGGCTCCCTTAGGGATGCAGTTTCCTCGTTTTTCCCCCATACTCTTTGTTACTTAGGATATGAGAAAGGCACACTTATTTAGTAAAGCAGCCAAATTAAGATTTAGGTGAGAACGACAGCATTGAGGGGAGAAAAACTACAACATGCACTCACCGTAATAGCAGACTAGGTAAACTAGATCTATATAATAAAGAATTGCCAACAGTATCCAGGAAAAATTTGGTTTAACATTTTCATAAACAGATTCTTCAAAACACAAAAAATTTACTTGAAGAATTGCATGTGCAAAAGAAGATGGTGGGTGCATCCCTCTGTAAACCTGCCATTGTGAACTATGCTGCTGAATAACAGGTGATGTGAGAAAGGAATCCTTTAAAGAAAAGTATTGGGTGGCTCATCATGGTTTTAACTGATTGAGCAACCTCCAGGTCAATAAGAATATTTGCTGCAACCACTGAATAACTTGAAGAAACGATCTCCTTAGCGATCTGGTGTCCTTCACAACGTCACTATCTTGAAAGACACCAGGGGCCTCCCTCTATCATTACTAACTATATTAACTTAGGAAAATTGTTGGCTTGTTTGTTTAACATTTTGGTGTACTTGAAAATTCTAGATTGTCAGCTTTGTATTTATCCTTTTTGAAAAATGTCTACTATTTAGATACTCTGCATTTTTTAAACAAACTTCAAAATGATTTTTCCCGCAAATTAAAAAAATTGTAAACATGCTGTATACTACATATTATAAAATCAAATAACTAATCAAAGTGACTGGCTAAACATGAATTTGAAGGTCTATGTCTATGTAGGATTATTTCTAGAGCACAACTGTTACTCCAAGGAGTGTCCTGGCGCTAATGCAGAAGGAACGGTCAGCAGAGCAAATAGGAGGGGAGGACTTAGGGACTAGAGAAGAGCCAGGTCCTGAGCTTTTTTCGAAACACAGGTGTATCCTTGATGCATCTGAGTGTCAGCTGAAGTTTATTCCACAAAGAGGGGCCCAGGAGAGAAAAAGATCTGCCCCCGGACCTTGCCTTCCTAACCCGCAGAACTTTGGCAAGACAAAGACTTACAGAGCGAAATTTTCTCTGGGGAGCATAGAACTTAATTCTAGGACACGCTGAATGACAGGTACCAGATACTACCTCTATGAGTTACGAGAGTTCCCTATTTTTATTTTTTGGGCTTGGCAGATGAGCTGTGGACGCGCCGATTGAAAGGCGCTTAAAACTAGCTTCTGCATGAAATTATAGTGCCGCCTCAGGCCTCAATGTTTTAAATACTTTGTGCCACAATTGTTTTTACTTTTCTTACCCCACGCCGTCTCCCAAGCACTCCTCTCCGTTCCAACTCTGGTTCGCCCGTTGCGTGGAGAGAGGCTTTGCTGACGGGAGCATTCACGGGCAGTCACGGGTTACTACAGGGCACTTCCGGCTCAGACCGGAAAGGAGGGTGGTGTTCTAGCAACCTCCACTATTTAATCCTGGTCCTGGCAGAGGCACTGTGGACGCGCTGAATGACAGGTACCAGATACTACCTCTATGAGTTACGAGAGTTCCCTATTTTTATTTTTTGGGCTTGGCAGATGAGCTGTGGACGCGCCGATTGACAGGCGCTTAAAACTAGCTTCTGCATGAAATTATAGTGCCGCTTTGTGGTAACGCTCTTGCGTTAGCGCACTAGTGTTCCGCTAGGCGGAACAGGAAACACGGGAAACGGAAACGGAAGGCGGCCATCTTATTCATTGGCGCCGACCGTTCCGAGGTGATCAGATGTATATCCCCGGCGCTCCATCTACCAATAAAGTATCTGCTTATACTTACCACGTGCAGTCTTCATTATAAGATATTACAATGGCGACGAGGCTTCAGATCTAACACAGAACCCCAGGAAAGATTGCAGAAGAGCAGTCGAGGTCGAGAAATCGAGCGTGCTGGCAGTGAAGGTGAAACACACCAAGACGGAGCGTGGCAGAGGGCTACACCTGGCAACTCAAGGAGCGCACCCCGGCCTGAAGCACACTGAAGACTCAGGCAGCGGAGGTAGGCCTGCAAGCGCTCAGGGCACCGAAAACCACAGAAGCTCGAGCGAGCGAGCATAGCGATATTGCCCGCGCGAATAGGAGGCGACCCGAGGGGCAGTGGAAGCATCGCCCCAGGGAGAATTAAACCAGCCAAGCAAACTGGCGGAACAGATAGAGGGCAGAGGGGAGTCATCCACCACTCGCCCTGAAGAGACTGCAGACGCTCAGGCGTTAGGAGGGGCAGGGGCGCAGACACTACCCACCCCTTCCCACGCACAGCTAGGAGAAGACAGCGAGAGTGACCCTGAAGAAGGGGACCCGACCAAGCAAAACACTCCAGGCAGCCCCC
Source organism: Lissotriton vulgaris (assembly GCF_964263255.1). Lineage (NCBI taxonomy): Eukaryota > Metazoa > Chordata > Amphibia > Caudata > Salamandridae > Lissotriton > Lissotriton vulgaris. The sequence goes on from NC_141699.1 coordinate 77,152,238, forward strand.
AAGGGAAGACAGTCTCTGTACAACCCACCAGGAACAGAGCGGGAAGAATGGCGGTGCACTCGTCATCCCTCACGCAACTGGTACCGTTCCTAACCAATCCAGGGGAACCGGAGAGGCTTTGGGAGGACTGGAAGAGGTATTTCCTTAACTACCTCGACGCGTTAGAGGAGGAGGCTGACGTTCCATACTCCAGCAAAAGAAGAAAAAAAATCTTGCTACACAACCTAGGCCCGGAGGGGATCAGAATCTACAACACCATTGTGAAGGTGGAAAGAGATGCCGGAGACACTGATGTCTTCAGCCACGCCATAGCCGACCTAGATGCACACTTCAGGCCCGTGGTGTGTGTCGCGATTGACCGTTACAACTTTTTCCAAAGGAAGCAAAAGAGCAGCGAAACGGTAGATGAATATGTAGTTGCCCTGCAGAAACTCGCCATCTCATGCAAATTCGGCGCACTACACGACGATCTAATCCGAGACCAGATCATCATGCACACGTCGAGCACCCATGTCCAGGAAAAACTATGGGTGAACGGAGATGCCCCACTCAAAGAAATCTGGGCCATGGTCAAGAAAGCTGAACTATCAAAACGCTGCGCCCAAGCAGCTAAGAAGGAAACGGGAGGTACGCAGTCGGTGTGCCAGATATCGGCACGACAAAGAGGGGAACGCCCTAAGCAAAAGGAGCCGCTGAAACATCCAGATGGCAGGAAGCAGAAGTCCACCAATCCCACAGACCAGAGAGGGAATAAGGGAGGACGTCCGAGCTGCTACAGATGTGGGAGTGTCAACCATCTGGGGAATGACAAGGCATGCCCGGCGTTCCGAGCAAAGTGCTCGTATTGTGGAATATTTGGTCATTACGAGAAAGTGTGCCGCCGGAAACCTAAAGGAACTACAGTGAAGTTCGTTGACCGAGAGCAGCAAGACGCCACCAACGAATCTGAAGAAACTGATGACCAAGAAGAAATCCTGTACATAGATGTCCAGGTATTGGAGATGGACGACTCAGGAAATGACAAGCCCCGATTAGACATGCACATCGGAGGAATACCGTTGGAGATGATAGCGGACAGCGGAGCTCCCAACTCAATAATTCAGAGGAAAGTATGGGAAGACAAATTTGCGTCCACACACGGAGAAAGACTACGTCCCATGGACTTGCGTCCTGTCACATACACCAGGCAGAAGATCCCAATGTTGGGGTACTGTCCTTTGTCGTTCGAGTTCAGGGACCGCCAAGCCGTGTGCAAACTGTACATTGCGGAGAAAGGCCCCTCGGTGCTGAGCTGGAGAGACCAGGGTGCCTTGGGGATCCAGTTAAACCCAGGAGGAATCGAGAAAATCCTGCTTATGGACATGGAAAGGAGAGACGACGTGGAGTCTTGGAAGAGGGCGTACCCAAGAGTATTTAATGGACAAATCGGGGAGCTGGCGAGATACAAGCACCTAATTAAGCTGAAAGAAGGAGCAACGCCAGTGGTGCACAAAGTGAGGAACATCCCATTCAGGAGCAGAGAGGCAGTACAACAAGAGCTAGACAGACTCGAGAAAGAAGGGGTGATAAGAGCCATAGAAAGTGCAGAGTGGCTTTCTCCCTTGGTGGTAGCTCAAAAACCCAATGGCAAAGTCAGGCTATGTGTGGACCTGAGGGAATTGAACAAAAATATACTCGTCGACAAGTTCCCCCTGCCAAGCATAAACGAGATGTTGTCGAAGACCAAGAACATCAAATGGTTTTCAACGGTGGACCTGTCGTCGGCCTACCATCAGGTCAAGCTACACCCCTCCTGTACACACCTCACCTCCTTCATTACACCGTTTGGTTGTTATGAATTCTTACGGATGCCATTTGGTTTAGCTTCAGCAGCCGCAGTCTTCCAAAAGATGATGCACAAATTGCTGAAAGGAGTCGTCGACGTTCAATTCTTTCAAGATGATATCCTAGTAATGGGGAAGTCCATGCACGACCACAATGAGAAGCTCCACAAAGTATTCAAGATCCTACAGGACAACGGACTGACAGCCGAATGGTCGAAACGCAGATTGGGAGTGAAACCAGTCACCTATCTAGGCCACGAAATAAGTGAAGACGGGATCAGGCCCAAAACTGCCAACATGAAGGCCATTCAAGATGCACCTACCCCGTGCAAGAAGGAGGACGTTCGGTCATTCTTAGGAATGGCTGAATACTACAGCAAGTTTGTGCCACAATTCGCTTCCAAGACGCACCACCTTCGACAGCTGCTCAAAGAGAGGAACAGATTCCAGTGGGGTCAGGCAGAACATGAAGAGTTCGAAACGCTAAAGAAAGAGATGAGTACTACCATCCCACTCCAGGGATTCGATCCCCAAGCAGAGTCAATCCTCACGACAGACGCAAGTGACCGAGGACTGGGAGCAGTCCTAATGCAGAGAACGGAAAAGGGAGAGATACACACTGTCAGCTTCGCATCCAGATCCTTAGCCCCCAACGAAGAAAAGTTCAGCGTGGTGGAGAAAGAGATGCTGGCAGTGGTGTGGGCCATGGAGAGATTCCGTCAGTACCTGTGGGGAGCGAGATTCTTAGTAAGAACGGATCACAAGCCCTTAGTCCGAGTTTTAACATCGAGTGGTCATGCACATGCCACACCTAGGATTGCTAAAATGACTCTGCGCCTGTTAGACTTCATGTACGATGTCGGACACATCCCCGGGCCACAAAACAAAGTGGCGGACTTCCTGAGCAGAGCAGCGGCCATGGAAGTTGGGAAGGACCAAGAGAACTAAGAATGGGAAGGCTATGTGGTCGCCACTATCCAAGAGGCATAGAAAGTAATAAGTATGCAAGAGTGGGAGGAAGCGTACAAAGAGGATACTGATCTGGAAGCCATCAAAGGTTATGTTGTCCACGGATGGCCAGAGAAAAGACATCTAAGAGAAGAGCTCCGAAGGTACTGAAAGGTCAGAGAGGAACTATCGCTAGCCGAGGACTCCATCTTCATGTTGAGAGGAGACAAGGTGATACCCCCTAAGGGCGTACTGGAACATCTGATGGCCTTACTGCACGAAGGACACCAGGGCATCACCAAGACCAAGGCCCTGGCCAGGCAAGCGTACTGGTGGCCGGCCATCGATACACAAGTTGAAAGGCACGTACGACAGTGCGAATCTTGCGCCAAGGCAGACAAATCTCAAAATCTAATCAGACCACCCCTGGGGAAGTTCCCCATACCGGATGGGCCGTGGGAAATGCTATCAGTGGACATTTTAGGACCAGTCCTAAACAAGGCAGGGACTCAGAAATACGTAGTAGCTCTGGTGGACAAATTCTCCAAATGGCCGGAAATTGAAGTAAGAGAAAACATGGACACGGAGGCGGTGGTGAACTTCCTACAGTCCACATTCCTAAGAGAAGGTATTCCGAAGATCATCATTAGTGATAATGGTCCTCAGTTCACTTTGACAAGATGGACAACCTTCACCGAAAGGAATGGGATAGAAGTGAAGCACCCACCCATCTACCATCCCGCGGGAAATGGCCAAGTGGAGCGGTTTAACCGCGTGATCATGGGAACCATCCAAGCGGCCATCAACGACGGCTTAGATTGGGAGAAGGAGCTGGAAAAGATGGTCTGGGCATACCGGATCACTCCGGGCAGAACCGGGTACAGCCCTTTCAAGGTTTTGAGGGGGAGAGAAGCGTTCACCAAGGACAATCAGGCTTGGAGGAAGTTGGTGATACAGAGCAGATGGTCTCCAGCAGTGGTAAAAAGGAACCTGGAAAGAGCACAGGAGATCTACACGACACACTTCAACAAGAACCACAAAGTGAAGAGAGCAGAGCTAGAGAAAGGGGACTGGGTAAGAGTCAAACTAGCAGTCCACAAGAAGAAAGGTGAGAGCAAGTTCTCGCCGCCATTACAAGTTTTGGAGCCGTACGACCGATCGGCTTTGCTGAGCGACGGAAAGGTATGGTCGCAGGACAGGATGGCAAAGTGCAGCAGGACAATCAAAGAAGAATGTGATGTGGAAGATGGTGCAGAGAACGTCGAAGAAGATAGAGAAGAAGAAAGTAGCAGAGAACGAAATGTGAACGTAGAAGAAGGACAGCAGGAGGTAGCCGAGGATGACAATGGCGCAGGAGAGCAAGAAGGACAGAGGAGCGAAAGGAAGGGAGAAAGGAACAAGGACATGACGGACAAGAGTGGTACTCAAGGTAAAGAAAGCATGGAACAGGAGTGCAGAGAGGGAGCGATGAAGGTGAGAACCAGAGTGGGAAGTGAAGACACCAGAGAAGTTCAAGGACTTTAACATGGACTGGAAGTAAGAACTTCTATTGTTGATTCATTGTGAGTAAAGGGGGGAGATATGTGGTAACGCTCGGAAGGGGGCGCTAGAGGGCGCACTGCGGAATGGCCGCACTGTCGTGAGGCTCCCGCTGCCCGGAGCTAATATCCGCCTAGGTATCCTGATTACCGTCGCTGCGCCCTGAACTGACCCCACGGTTCGGTTGGGATATCGGCTGTCCACCCACGGTCCAAATCCTGTGCCATTCGGAGGTTGCTGGCCGAAGTTATGAGGTTCCCAAGATTCTCCGACTCGCGCTCTGGAAGTCTGATGCCATCTTGCCCGGCGTCGCTGTTCATGCCAGTCCGGGGCTCTGCACGTGGGGTGTAGGCCTAGCTCCGCCCATCTCCGCCAGGCCCGATCGCTGGCCGGGCGAGACGCTTGGCTCTCCCTTGTTGTCGGACTTTTCTTGGCTTTCCCATCTGCCTGTCCAGATACCATCGCCTACGGAAGTGCCACGGATTTAATACTTGGTTTCTGGGGTTTGCCACCTTGGGCTGGGAACGGCGCCGGCCTTTGCTCATCGGTGGGAGTGGCGGGGCGCGCTGGCCTGCTCGTGCCCCCACGATTCGAGCTGCTTTCTGCTTGGCCGGGTCCCGTGCCCGACCTGTATCCTGACTTCCATTTGCCTCGTTCCCCGTCTGTACCACCGTCATGGGGAAGCCGGACACTAAACAGTCCAAACTGTCCTTTGACTCTGGAGGGGCCAGGCGTGGGGCGCGTTCGCTCCAGGAAGCTGGAACTTCGCGGCCCCCCCCCCCGAATGTCGCTGAGAGTGTCCCGCACCCACCTCCACCGGACTTCGCCCAAATGATGCAGGAGATGAGGCAGGGGTTCGCCACTATAGTGGACAAAGTGGACAAGATATCGTCACGCATGGATGCGGTCGTTCAGAAATTGGACGTACATGAGGAGCGCTTGACGGCGGCGGAACGGCGCATTTCGGACCACGATGACACGGCGGCCACCCATACCACCCAGCTGGCGAGAATGGACAATATTTTGCGTGTCATCGCCGCCAAGAACGAGGAGTTGGAGGCGAGGAGTAGGCGCAACAACGTACGCATTGTAGGCGTACCGGAGTCCACGAATGTGGGCAAAATGGAGACTTATGTGGAGAGGCTACTGGTGGGCGCCATCGGGGCGGACGTTTTTTCGTCCCAGTTCATAGTCGAGAGAGCGCATCGGACGTTGGGACCTCGGCCGGCCTCTGGGGCTGCACCGCGTCCCATCATTGCGCGCCTATTGAATTATCGTGATCGAGACGCTGCTCTTCAGGCTGCCCGCACTAACAGGACTCTCTCCTTCGAAGGGGTGTCTTTCACCATGTACCCCGACTTCACACCGATGGTACAGGACCAGCGTCGGAAGTTCTTGGGGGTGAAAAGGAAGCTTCGGGACCTTCAAGTGGACTACGCCTTGCTTTATCCGGCTAAACTTCGAGTGACGCACCAGGCTAAACAACATTTTTTCACCAACCCACAGCATGCTGAGGACTTTGCGAAGCGCCTCCAGCGCGAGCGCGCTGCTGCGGATCGTGGTGACGATCGAGATCCGGAGGGTGAACATTCGGCTGCTGAGGAGGAGGTCGCCTGACTCTGGTGACTTTGGACTTTGTCTATCTTTTTCCCGGTTTTTGTAGTATTGTGGATATGTAACTTTTTGTGTTGGGGCCTGCTGGCTTCCTTCTCAGTATTTTTGGCCTAGCCATTGTCCGTATTTGATTTTTTTTTTTTTTTTTTTTTTTGCTGATGCGTGGGTTATGTCTGTAGCATGATGAGTGAGTGCGTTTTGCTGTTTTTGTGGGGTTGGGATGGCACCGCGGGATGGTGTTATGGGATGTCGCGCTTTGGGCACCCACCCCCCCGCGCTGCGCCTGGGGCCGCCTGATACTCGTTGGCGCGGACACTGGCGTGGCGTGAGGGAGTGGCGTCGTGCACCTCTGGAAGGTTCCCCGGAGGGTGTGCCCCATATTTACCTTTTGTTTGGATTCTAGTCCTATGTTGGTTGACTGGATGTGTGTTGAGGGATGGGGGGGAGGGGTGTATGTGGCCTGATAGTTGGGGTGGTGTCAGGTGGGTGGATGGGGGGGGGTTGAAGATGTCCATGTCTGTTTGCCTGGGACTTTTGGTTCGCCTTGGTAGCTGCTACTGTTGTTTGAGTGCATGGACATGTCGGGGCGCCCGCTATCCGGGCTGTTCCACTTTCCTCTCTTACGGGACGGGTTATGGGATCTGTGCTCCCGTCCATTTTGGGCCCGAGTGCGCCGGCCGCCATTTTGGGCTGCCACGTGCCGGGGCGCACTCTGCGAGCGTAGCACGTGTGCATGATGAGGGCCGGGTGGAATGGCTTGGCGGCGCGCGGCGCGTAGGCTGTCCCGAGGGCTTGCTGCGTGGATGGGTCGGTTGGGGGGGTGTTGTTGTGTTCCTGTTTGGCTGTTTTGGAGATGACTGGGGAATGTATGGAGCGTATGTGGAGGTCTGCCCGTGCCCTGAGGCGCGGACCTATCAATGGCTGTTGCTGGTAGTTGGATGCCCTGTATATGGTTATAGGGTCCTGCGGGGCCCTTACTTTACGTGATGTCAACTGCTGTTGTGGATCAGATCTCGATTTTGTCCTGGAATGTACGGGGCCTTAATGATGCCAGGAAGTGTCGCAGTGTGATACAATATTTGGACAGGCATGCTATTCAAGTTGCTTTTCTCCAGGAGACGCATCTGCGTCCCGCTCCCTCCCCCACTTTCGGCGGAAGGTGGGCTGCGGCCAGGGGGTTTGCTTCATACTCTTCTTACGCTCGTGGGGTTGTTACCCTTGTTAAGAAGTCACTTGCATTCCAGGAACTTGGATCTATGGGGGACCCTGAGGGGCGCTACGTGCTGCTGTGGGGACGGCTTGGGCAGACCACTGTACTGTTTGTTAATTGCTATGCTCCCAATGTTGACACGCCAATCTTTTTTGTCACTCTGTGGGGTCATGTTCTTGCTGTGGATGCTACTCACATTGTGTGGGGGGGTGATTTTAATCTTGCCTTTCAGGCCCAGATGGACAGATCGGAGGGTAGCCCTCAGTACAATGTACAGGCAAGGGATGTGCTGCGGGGGATAGTGGAGGAGGCTGGGATGGTTGACAGCTGGAGGTTCACCCACCCTACCGCTAGGGAGGGCACCCATTACACCACACATGCTCGTTCATGGGCGAGACTGGATTATGTACTTCTCTCTAGAGGGCTGATGGCTGGCCTAAGAGGGGCCTCACATTTGGCTCGGACGTATTCTGATCACTGTCCGGTGAAGGTTAATTTGTCCGTCCCCGGGTTACACAGGCCGCGCCCGCCTTGGCGTTTGTTTCCGACTGCTTTGCTTGACCCGGTGTTCAAGGAGGAACTCGGTGCGGAGGTGGAGGCGTTCTTCCCTAGAAACAAGGGCTCTGTGGAGAGCATTGAGGTCATTTGGGAGGCATTCAAGGTTACGATCCGGGGCGTCACTATTTCTAAAAGTTGTGGTGTGCTCCGTCTGATTGTTCGGACCCTCGAGAGGTTGGAGGCTGACTTGCGAGACTTGGAGCGCAGGATGCAGGTGACTTCGGACCCCGATCTTCTGGCGCAGTTTCGCACTAAGCTCTCCGAGTACGAGGAGGAGGCTGCTCGGGAGGCTAAGCACAGGGGGAAATACTGGACAGCGAGGCGATACTGCGAAGGGGAGCGGCCTGGTAAGGTCCTTGCTGCCCTTACTAGGCATCCTAGGCATGGGTCGGACGTGTTGGAATTGTTGTCTCCGGATGGCACTCGCTGTCGAGATACATCGGAGATTCAGCGCACTTTTATTGATCATTATGCACACCTTTACACGACTCAGCAGACGGGTGAGACTCGATACGGTGGCTTCCTCGACGAGTTGGCGCTCTGTTGGCTATCGGATGGCCATCGGGAGTTCTTAGGCAGGCCCCTGGAGGAGGAGGAGGTCAGGAATGCCATCATGTCTCTTTCTAATGGGAAGGCCGCCGGGCTGGATGGCCTTCCTGCTGAATTTTATAAGTGTTATATTGACATTATGGCCCCTGTGCTCCGTGAAGTGTTTGAGGAGTCTCTGGAGGAGGGACGCCTTCCGGGCTCCATGCGGGAGGTCGCCATCACGTCGCTGCTCAAGCCGGGTAAGGATCCACTGGATGTGGGCTCCTACAGGCCCCTCTCATTGCTCAACTGCGATGTTAAAATTCTCGCGAAGGTCTTGGCGGTGAGATTAGCCGAACTCATGCCCGTTATCGTGTTGCCTGATCAGTCGGGATTTGTGCCCGGTCGCGCCACCTCTCACAATCTTCGTACTTTGTTCTCGCTTGTGTCGACCATCGATCCCGCTGTCCCGGTTGCCGCTGTCTTTCTTGATGCCACTAAGGCGTTTGACTCTGTCGAGTGGGGCTACCTTATTGATGTTCTTTGTCGGATGGGTTTCCCCAGGATTTTTATCTCTTGGGTTAAGCTTCTATATACTGATCCGATGGCGAGGGTAGTAGTGAATGGGGTGCTGTCCCCCTCGTTCCCTCTCACGAGAAGGACCCGACAGGGTTGCCCCCTCTCACCCCTCTTGTTTGCTATCGCTATTGAGCCGCTGGCCTGTAGGATACGTCAGTTTCATCAGCAGAGCGCCTTTAATTGTCTTCAGCGACAGGTCGGCATTTCTTTATATGCTGATGATGTCACACTCTATGTCAAGGACCCTGAGAACAACCTTAATTCGCTCCTGCGGGAGCTGGTCGCTTTTGGTGGCGTATCCGGGGTTCATATCAACTGGCGGAAATCTCAATTTTTCCCCCTCACATCTGCGGTGGCCAAGTTTCCCCTTGACTACCCTCTGGAGTGGTGTGACTCGGAGCTGCGCTATCTTGGTATTGTTGTGTCCTTAGATAGAGGAGATGCGGTTCGGCTCAACTATGGTGTGGCCATTACTAAACTGGCGGATGATGTCACCAGGTGGATGTCTTTACCCCTCTCCATGGCCGGCAGGGCGTCTCTTATCAAGATGGTGGTTCTGCCCCGCTTTCTTTATCTCTTTCAAAACCTCCCATATCATCCTGGTGCTTATTTCTTTCGTAGACTTCGTTCTGAGCTTCTTCGATTGTTCTGGGGGGGCAAGCAGCCACGGGTGGCCTGGGCTACCCTTACGTTGCCTTATGCTGATGGCGGTTTTGACGTCCCTGATTTTGAACTCTATTATCTCAGCGCTCAGGCGCACTATGCCTATCATTGGATGCGCCCCACGCCATTCATGCCCCAGATTGCTGCTGAGCATTGGGTCGCCCACCCGCTCCCACTGGAGGGGATGGTTTTGGGCAAGGTGTCAGATGTGGAAACGCCCCGCACGACGGTGACATGCACGGTGGATGCTTGGAAGCGGACGGCTCATTTGCTAGACGTTTCCTTTCTCTACTCGCCGGCCTTGCCTCTGTCTTATCATCCGGATCTGTCGCTGTTGTTGGAGACGGGGTTTCAGCGAATGTGCAAGCGGCTAGGTATTCTTACGTGGGGCGACTTGTTTCATGAAGGTGCCTTTCGCACGCAGGCTCATTTCTTCGGTTCGGCTGCTTGCTCCCCTCTAGACCTGTTCTACTTTGTCCGCCTGCGGCAGGGCATGCGTGCTCTGCTACCGGACTATCCTTCGGAGCCTGGGGTAACCCTCCCCCTCCATGTGCTGCTGGTTTCAGATGGGCGACACCTGGTGTCGAAGTTATACGGGGCTATTCGCCGACAGCGATCGGTCCCGACCAATCGGGTGCGCGAGCAGTGGGTTGCCGAATTAGGTGCTCCTATTACAGACGAGCAGTGGAAATATTGTTGCGGGCTCACGGCCAATGTCTCTTCTAGCTGTCGCCTTAAAATTATCCATTACAAGTTTGTTCAGAGGTACTACTATACCCCGGCGAGGAAACTGCGGTTTCATTTGGCGGAGGATGACAGGTGTGCTAGGTGTCGAGCGGAAGGCGCTGACTTTTTGCATTTGGCTTGGAGTTGTGCGGGGGTTTTGGAATATTGGGCTCAGGTTCATGAGGCCCTGCAGGTTATGGCGGAGGTTGGGGTGGCGTTTGACCCCGTGGTGATGTTACTTGGCTTCCCTAAGGACGTACCTGCCTCTCACCGTAGATTTGTCGACGTTGCCCTGTTGTTGGCTAAGCGTAGGGTTGCTTGCTGTTGGGGTCGTGGTAGGGTGCCGCGCTTTCAGGACTGGGTGACTGACCTCATTTACTGTCAGGATCAGTATAATATCTATTCTGAATTGATGCCTGTTCGATGCAGACCAAAAGACTTTTGGAGTCCGCTCCAGGTGTACCTCCTGACCAGAGCTGCGCGGGACTCTGATTCTGAACTTGAGGACCGTGAGGGGATAGGCTGATGACAACGGGATGGGCTGGGATTTTACACGACACCTGCTGCCCTTCAGATATCGGGGGGGGAACTGACTGTCTCCTGTTCCTGCGAGCTATTGAGGGGTGGGAGTCTCCCTTCGGACAGGTATTTTTATCGGGAATTCGGATTGTACCCCTGCGCGGCACCCCTCTATCCAGTGCTCCTCATACTTGTGTCCCCTCTGGCTCACGTGTTCTCCGCTACTGTACTGTATTCATATTGCATTGTCTTATTGGCTCGCCTGTCCATGCTGGCTCATTGTATTTTAATATCTCCTGCACATTTCGCTTTTGCTCCTTGTATTGACTGATGCCTTGCCCTGTACTTCCTCATGTCTCCATATGTAGGTCTGTTTTGTATGCTTTTTGGGCACTGACGTACCATTGCAATGGCCGAATGTGACTGTTTGTTATGAATGTACACTTCCCTTGTACCTACTTGTCTCCAAATAAAGGTTTAAAAAAAAAAAGATATGTGGTAACGCTCTTGCGTTAGCGCACTAGTGTTCCGCTAGGCGGAACAGGAAACACGGGAAACGGAAACGGAAGGCGGCCATCTTATTCATTGGCGCCGACCGTTCCGAGGTGATCAGATGTATATCCCCGGCGCTCCGTCTACCAATAAAGTATCTGCTTATACTTACCACGTGCAGTCTTCATTATAAGATATTACACGCTTCAGGCCTCAATGTTTTAAATACTTTGTGCCACAATTGTTTTTACTTTCCTTCCCCCGCACTTACCCCACGCCATCTCCCAAGCACTCCTCTCCGTTCCAACTCGGGTTCGCCCGTTGCGTGGAGAGAGGCTGTGCTGACGGGAGCATTCACGGGCAGTCACGGGTTACTACAGGGCACTTCCGTCTCAGACCGGAAAGGAGGGTGGTGTTCTAGCAACCTCCCCTATTTACTCTCATGCCTGGCACGACGTGCAGCGGACGTGCGCAGCGGGCTCAACGGTGGCGCGCCAAAGGCACTCCAAAGGCAAGCCCGTCTGCGCCCGTCCTCACCAGTACACCGCCAGGAGCCATGACCCCTGGCAGTTGTAACTTAGAGGACCCTATTGAGACACGACACAGGCTCACGTATTCTAGGGACACTCTTGTATCCCTAAGACAGACCCCAAATGGCTCAGAACACGATATTGGCTGCCTAACAGAAGGACCCGTTTCATGTTACATTTGCAAATATCAGGCCTTCGCATCACACACAACCAATATATCTTCTAGTGTTAGCTCAGCTAGGGTACATTTCCATCCTGATCCAGCCCTCCCCTCCAAATCCCATGTAAATCCACATAACCAGGAAAAAAGACACTGTCTCCTGGCTAATGTCAGATCCCTCCCTAAACACGCCACTGCAATTTGGGATCTTTTAAACGACAAAAACCCAGATATCTTATTCTTTACCGAAACTTGGATGACACCTTCAGCCACGCCAGCTATTGCTCTGGCTCTTCCGCCAGGTTTTCGCATCCAAAGACTGGATAGACTAGAAAGAGCGGGAGGGGGTATCGCTATTGTCTATAAAGATTCACTACCTGTCACGATCCTTGACCAACTAAGCAATGACCAATTTGAATGCCTCATTTTTAAATGTGATATACATCCCCAACAGAGTTGGAAAGGTGCCCTGGTCTATAGGCTGCCCAGCCCACTACAAAATGTTAATGGTCGTCTACTAGAATTTATTTCCCCCCATATTATTGCCACACGCAACTTCTTACTCTAAGGAGACTTCAACATTCATAGCGAGGACCCTCACAACCCAGAGGCAGTGACCTGACTGGAGGACTTGGCGTCTGCCGGTCTCCTTGAAATTAATAATGCCCCCACCCACATAGCTGGGCACACATTTGACCTAATTCTCTCCAATTCCCAAAACATCTCATATGAGGACACTTTTCCGCTGACCTGGTCCGACCATTCTTTATTATGTTTCCAACTTATAAGTCCATCAACCCCATCCAATCCATCGTCCGTTACGGACAGATGGTATCGACCTTGGCATAAGATCAATGCCGATCTTTTTCCATCCCCTTTTATGACCTGGGACACAGACACTTATCACCTCAATGTTGACCAACAACTATTGCACTTCAATAACATCATCTTGAACATCTTGGATGACATCGCACCTCTCAAGCCAGTCACTCATGCCCACACATCTACAACCTCTGACTGGTACTCCCCGGCCTTACGTGCCGAGAAGAAGGAGTGCAAGAAATTAGAACGCACTTGGCGACTACTCCATAAGGACTCTGACAGAGACAGATTAAAAGTGCTTTAGCAGCATATCACAATAACATCAAGAAAGCGAGAAAAATCTACATCACTCAGCAATTGGAGCAAGCCGGCTCCAACTCCAGGACCCTATTCAATATAGTTAAATCCTTCTCTAATCCCAAGGCATGCGACATGGCGGAATCTCCCTCTCAGGCACTTTGCAATAATGTTGCGACTTATCTTACCCAGAAAATAGATTCTATTTATCAAAACATAATTTCGGCTAACTCTATCTTCACCCACACTATAACCAACACAGCTAATTCACAGGACACTCCCAATCTTCTCATCTCCTTCCCCCCTCTTTCTCCCATGGAAGTTATATCCCTTCTAAACAAGACCAAATCAGGCTCTCCCATGGACATTATACCTGCTAAGATTGCCACCGAATTCGCTACCCAACTCGCTCCCCCTATCTGCTCCATTCTTAATAATTCCCTCAACAGTGGCCATCTTCCAGCCTCTTGGAAAGATGCTCAATTCATACCCTTACGTAAGAACCTTAAAGCTCCTATCACTGACCTTAGTAACTATCGTCCTATATCCCTTCTTCCCTTACAGACCAAGCTCATTGAAAAACACATCAATAAACACCTTTCAGAGTAACTTGGAATCTTCTCAACATCTAGATATTTCCCAATCAGGGTTCAGAGCCAAATATAGCACCGAATCTGCCCTTATAGAAGTCACGGATAACATTTTCATACCCATGGACAAAGGTCAAGCAGCACTTCTTGTGCTGCTTGACCTATCAGAGGCATTTTATACTATCTCCCATCGAGTCCTATTAGAGAGACTCCAGGAGATAGGTGTTGGAGGGCTGGCCCTGAAATGGCTCACTAGCTTTCTGACTGATAGGACACAGGCTGTCACTATGGGCACCTTTAAATCTGCCACGACAAGAGTTAGCATGGGGGTCCCTCAGGGCTTCTGCCTCAGCCCCACCCTTTTTAACATTTATGTTTCCCCCCTGGCCAGACTGATGATATCTTTAGAATTCACCCCCATTTCATATGCAGAAGACACACACCTCCTCCTGACATTTGACAAAAACAATCCCGACACCGAACTTAGGTTTTCCGAAGGCATGAAATCCATTGCCACCTGGATGCAGGCCAATTTCTTACAACTTAATGCTGGCAAATCGGAAATCATGTTGTTTGGAGGAGCTGAAACCCGTTGGACCCCCACCTGGTGGCCGGATGAACTAGGCACTGCCCCACCCCCAAAGAAGCGGTCAAAAATCTCGGTGTCAGAATTGACCGCAAACTAACCTTTGAGACACATGCTAACACCACGGCGGGCTCTTGCTTTTACATCCTTGGTCTTCTGCGCAGGATTTTCCCCTTCTTCCCACATCCACCAAGAAAATGCTGATGCAGGCCTTAGTCGTTAGCAGACTAGACTACTGTAATGCCCTCCTGTTGTCAGCCAATGGAACCTCCATAAAGAGGCTACAGGTAGTCCAGAACACTGCTGCCCGCCTCACTGTAGACGCTCCAGCCAGAACACCTTCAGCACCTCTCCTGAATCAACTCCACTGGCTCCCCATACTTAAGAGAGTAAAGTTCAAAATAGGCTGTATGATTCCCAAAGCCCTCTGGGGGCAAGGGCCTATATATCTGATTAGTAAACTGACACCTTACTTCCCCACCCGCACACTCAGATCCAGCAAGGAGCTTCTGATCACCGCCCCAAGGATCCAAAAGGGCCGCAGTGGAGGCAAAGCATTCTATTACCTGGCCCCAGTGTTTTGGAATAGTCTACCGCTCCACTTATGGGCCTCTTCTAATCTGGCCCAATTCAGAAAGATGCTAAAAACATACCTCTTCTAACTATCTGGTCTTGTTATTCTATCTAGTCTCAGCGCCGAGATACCCTCATGGGTGATTCAGCGCTATACAAATCAATAAACATAAACATAAACATAAACATAGCTAGTAGATAGCCTGGACCGGTTCCATGTAGAGCTTTCTGGGTACAGAGCAATATTTTAAAGATGATCATTTCCTTACCGGGAGCCAGTGAAGACTCTGAAGAAGCTGTGCTTCATGGGAATTACGGGGTAACCCGAATATTGTTCGAGCCGCTGCGTTGCAGACCAGCTGCAGCCGATCAATCAGGTATTTGGGTAGGCCCATGTAAAGTCCGTTCCATGCATGCTTATCTGAAACTTTTGCCATTGTAGTACCAGCAGAAGTGCATTTCTAGAGACCTGGACAACAGTGAGGCCCTTTCTGGTTTGGTAGTGAATTGAAGACCACTGACTATCTGTTGAATATCTGCAGAGGAGACTGGTAGAACCTTAACATTCATTGAGTGGGGCGGGGTATTCTTGCTTTTCTGAATGCCAGTATTGAAAGCACTGATCACTCTTTGTGGAATGTTGTGACTCAAATATTAGATCTGGCTTTTCAATTAACCAACCTACCCTAGACAGAGCTAGGCACATGCCCGCAAAGGCCGTTACAGGGGCTACCGGGCAATAGGGCATTTTTGATTTGTTTGGATGGTGAAAAATGTTGAAGCCTGAGACAGTTGATGCCCCAGCCCCTCTGGCCTTCCCAAAATCATCTGCGTTAATACCAGACTTCATGAGAATGTTCATTTCAGTCAGAGGTTGAAAAGAAACCAATAGGGCTGAAGCAGAGAGCAGACATTTTCCCAACAATTCTAAGAGATCCGTATTCCTTCAAAGGCAGTCTGATGTCACTTCCTGTGATAACATAAATGGTCAAAGGCAAGTCACTGCCCTATCCGACACCACTGAAAACACTGCTTTAGTGTCTAGCAGTAGGAAAAAAGGCAGGAGACAAGCAAACGTGTAGCCTAACAAGTCCCCGGCCACAGGCGTAAACACACATTTACACACCAAAGCAGCAAGGCGGACTGCAGCAGAGCGAAGCAGAGCCCCGCTGATGAACTGTACAGTACAAAGATGAAATCCATACAGTGTTAACAAGAGACGAGTCCTTATTGATCGATACCTCCAAGGAACCGCGAAGGCATTCCAGCCCCGGTCTCAATCGATACTCACAACCTAGGCGCTGCAGTTGAGTCACTCTTCTGGTTGTAAGAGGGGAGGAGGGCTTACTCGCCCCACCAGGGCTCACCTTGTGGACTGTTGTGGAGTGGAGTCAATCAGTGGAAGAATGAATACTTTTATTAAACACATAACTGAGAATGGGCATAATTTAGACTTAGGTGGGAATGGGATAAATGGAAGGGTGTCCTCTGAGGCGTCTAGTGTACACATAGAGTGGGAGCTGAAGTGATGCCTCCTCTGAACTATGAGGTACTCAAGTAGACTGACAGGGAGTAGCTGACCTCCAAAGAGGGAGGAGGTCGAGATCTGTAGGGCACTGTCAGGCAGGCTGTTCAGATGTGTGACCTTGGTATTAAAAAAAAACATCCCTCCACCCCGAGGCATGCAGACAACAGATCACTTGATATTAAAGATGTCTGCCTCCCACTAGCCCACACTGCACAAGTCACCCAGGAAACGCTCCGGTTTATAGCACCAAGAAGGGAGGCCGCGAGCAGCTTTAGTCGAATTCTCCTGCTGCCTCCTCGAGTCTGGCCAGAGATACACCAGGAGCCCCAATCTGAAAGCACCCAGCCAGGTCCATCTGTCCGTCCTTATCACATGATCTCCACGCGGATCTGAGAAACAATAATGCGGTATGGCAAGGTTTATGTTTGTCTTCCCACAGATGTTGCCCCCTGCTCCTGTGAAAGTTCGAAGTTCTTGTTTGCTCCAGTGACTGTCTCCCATTTTTCTGTAGAAATTTGAAGATACTCGAGAGATTTCCACATATTTTTTGGGGGGGATTTCTTACTCATAACAAAGGGAATGTTTGGAGTTCTTCTTCGGGACATAAGGGCACAGTTTGCAGCCTTGTTTTTTTAATTTTTTTATTAAAGCTATTGTCATACATCTGCTTTCAGTCACCTTGGAATGCGTGGGCCACTCAATGTGTTGTCAGGTGCCTTCATGCTAGTGCTAGAATAATTTGTCTACATAAATGGGAGTTTTCACAACACTGTCAATAGGGAAACTGGTCATAAAGGTAATTATTCCCTAGAATGTCAGTAGGTATTGACATGAAATAAAGACGAGTGTCCACAGTTCAATTTCTTCACAGCAGGAGTTTCCGCTTCATGCCTCCAAAACAGAGGCTCTCATTCAGAAATGCTCACCATTTCCGCCAGGCGCAGCTTTTTGAATATATTTCTGAATTGTCTTTGGAACTCTATATAAATAAATAAGTGGCGCACGTTGAAATAACGAAATGCCTGTGAAACTCCATGAGGGGCTACAGTGAAAAGTGGGACTTTCGACCTCCACAAGCTACTTATGAGCCTGCCTCTGACTGAAAAAAAGGTTGCACTCTGATGGCTGGCGCTATTGTGCACTTCAGCCTTGATTTGGAGGGCTTTTTGTAGCATTTTCTGCATGGACGTCATTTAGGGGTTGCAGCTGTGACCGCTTGCTTTCCCTCTTGAGACTCCTGGCACTGCCTTTGCGACCCCTGTCCTTAGAGATGGTGAAGGCAATGCCACTCTATTTTAATTACTTGTGTTTAAATATGCACTTCAAAGCCTCAATATTAGCATTGTTTGTTCTTGTGATGTCATTGGGATTAAGATGACATCACTTTCTGGGAGGATTCAGCATCAGATTATATGGTGTTACTTTATGTGATGTCTTTGGGTCAAAGGGAAGTTATATGATGTCACTTCTGCTTCCTCTGGCATTTTGGTGAAATGATGCCCATGATTTTCTGTTGACGCTCCAAGGTACTTAGAATGCGAGCATCAGATGCACCAGGCATCCTTCCTATGCGCATCTCTGCATTGATCCCTGTTGCTGAAATAATTAATTTTAAAGATGCTCATTATATTTTACCTGCCACATTAAAAATGTCATCTTTATCTGATCTGGTTTTTACAAGGGAGACCATGTGCAGGTGCTCACTATTCAATCAAATGAGTTTTGTACCAGGGATGGAATTTGGGCCAGAAGAGGGGCGGGTTTAAAATGCGAGTATCTAATAGGATTAAAGGTTTGCAAATTCAGTACCACTAAAATTTTTAACATCTGTTATTTACAGTGCTTAGAAGCACAGAAGCAGATGTGTGGTATTGAGGAGGCATGGAAGAAATGTTATTAACACCGGAATTATCGGAGTTCTTTCAGTTATCATGCATTACTCTTGTGATGTGAAATTACCAAAATTACGCGAATAACCATAGATTGAGACATTTGTTGTCGCAGGAGTAGAAGAACAAAGAACTATGGGCCTGATCTACAAGTGCGGCAGTCATCTGACTGCGCACTCGCGGTGGTGCAGCAGTGGCAGGCCACCGTCTGCCGGATTATGACTCTCACCGTCGTACCAGCGGTGGACCGCCAGCTGCTCCAGGGAATAGTCGTTCCCTGTCGGTGGTAGAGCTGCGCCACTATGTAAAATGCTCTGAGCGACTGAGCCAGTTTCGTTGAGCATATTACAAGTTCCTGCACCACCATTCATTTCATGGCAGGAGCCCCGCCATGAAAAGGCTGGTGCTGCAGGAACAAAGGGGGCCCTACAGAGCCCCCATCCCCCCCACCAGGGGATGAATTAAGAGTGGCACAACATGTGCCCCTTGTATGCTTGCACCCCCAGTTCCCACATGGCATGGAGTACAGGAACGTTTTTGCTGTTCCCATTGCGGTGTCTGGTTTTCTGGTGCTACTGCAGGGAAGGCAAAGTACTGTCCGCCTTACAGGAGTTCAACTCATAATAAGGCGGGATGTCCTTGCGTGGCTTTGGCAGAGAGCCTTTTTTTTTTTTTCAAAGGACAGTGGTCCCTAGATGAAAGAATTTTTCACATAAATAAATATAGACTAAATAGAAACTATATTCGTTGTCCAGCCGGACAGTATTTAATTTTTGATAAAACAGATTTCACAAGTAGTTATGGTGTGATACAAGCAGGACACCAGCCGATGCCCGACTAAGACACTCAGGGGAGGGACAAAACAAGGGAATTTAGGCAAGTTGGGGTAGTCTGTGTATTATAAATCATAATCAGACAATATAAGGTGCACACTATTGCTTGCAATCATTTACATAATAAATATGCATATAGTGTGAGTAGGTCGACGATATTTCGAACCCTATAGAAATTCAGAGTTTATCTTCAGGACAAACAATGCATGCCTTTTTAAAAAGATTCCTAGATAGCTTTTTAGTACAGCCCACACTGTGAGACTGAAATTAAGTACAAGGCGGCAGCACTTCAATATTGGGGCGATCAACCCTAAATCGGTTGAATTCCTCGGACAACCAAGCACTGAATGAGTGTGGTCCGGTAATACTGGGAACGGGTCCTCAATGGGGTCCTCGTTGTCGTGAAGGATCCTCACGATCCTTCACGGCAGAGAGCCAGCACAACTGCACTAAAGTCATAATCAGCCCCTCAGAGAGAGAGAGAGAGAGAGAGTGGCTACAGGCTGCTCGTGTCCTGTAGCATGTTGTGGTATTTTCTTTGAGCAAAATGCATCCAATTTTGGACTCGAGGGTGCATTTTGTACTAAGAAAATAGTGCTAAATGCTGGATTGCGTTTCTCACACGATTATGCATAATTACAAGTAATTTTGCTTTAATTATGAGTAATTATGCTAGAGAGAATTACAATATTAATACCCACCCCTAGCATTATGAGCTACACATATAAATGGAAAGAAAATAAAGAAAGTGAAGTGGAGTGCATCCTAAAAGTGAGGATCATGTCCACAACTGTATCAAGTAATACGCACCTGGATAGGTGCCATTTGGTTTGCAATAGAATGAATGCAAGTCCGGCATATTTTGTTAGTACTGACCATGCCCATTACCTTTGTCAAAGGATATCACTGGTACTTTCACCATACGTCACTCCACTCTCAGTTTCTTCCCTATTTACTCTTTCTGTCCACTCTCATTTGCATCACCAACTTGCTGCTACCTTGTGTTTCTTTCTTTCTCTCCCTCTTTCCTGATTTGCCTCTCTTTAGACAAGTCGAGGGTGGACGCTTGGTGGATGTGGGTGCAGCGGGTTTAAGGTATACCCTTATCCCGAGGAGAAGAGATGTCACTCCATGCACAGGCAGCATCCACTGAGAATGAGCCATAAGGGGATTATGTTCTAACCCCTTGGCTGCTGGGGTCATTCCCCTGCTGTGCTGGGGGCGAGGGGGGAGCGCACAGCGCCCCGGTGCTCATGACGAGCTCAGCTCGTCATGAGCCACAGTTCTCGTGTGCTCATGACGAGCTGAGCTTGTCGTGACCACACCCGTTTCATTGGAACTCTCGCACCGCAGGGGAATTTTCCCAGCGTGCGAGCGTTCTAACGGTCATGACGAGCTCAGCTCGTCATGAGCACACGAGAAATGTGGCTCACGACGAGCTGAGCTTGCCTGAGCGTGGGAGGGGTTAATCTCTTATCTGAGGAACAGGAAGTTCACACCATGAACCTTTCTATTGATAACTGCAAATAGGAAAACCTTTTGTGCATTAAAGCTGGATAAAGAACTCCATCAGGAAACAAATGTGCATTAACAGGCAGTTTAATGTTTAAAAACACACAAGCATGTTTATTTTACCTACTAAAAGCTGTTTGAATATGTAATACCCACATTCCACAGTCTAACTTTACGAATTTCGGTATTTACAAAGGGCATGTACGAGTCGTAATGTTAGATTTTTGTCTCAGATTTAAGTTTTGGACTTAAATTTAACTTTTTGGTCTCACTTAAACTTAAGACCAAAACTTAGGTTTAACTGAGACAAAAGCCAAACTTTATTAAACGTAATTGCCCTTTGTGAATACTGAAATTCATAAAGCTAGACTTTCGTCTCAGTTTACCTTTGTGAATCGGGACCTATGTCCCTTTTCGCAATTTCTATGCTCAGTTACCTTGATATGTGGAAAAATATATGTGATTTATAAAAAGTAAATCCTACAAAATGTTATTTTCACATTTCTTCATGATTACGTAAATACGTTTTTGGGAAAATAGCCCTTGACCTTTAAGTGAGGATTATTCTAAGACCACGAAATTCACTTCTAGTGATGCTATTGGTTATGCTGTCATTGTGAAATGCTTATACTAATTAGTCCCCCCTATATCTTCCTTAGGACCTGTGCCCTACATTTGTCATATTTCACTTGCTCCAGCCTTCCACTATTCCATAGTGTTTCCCTCTTCCATTCCCTCCTCTCACCTCTTCCTCCTCTCTTCTCTCCCATGTTTAACCCCTTTCATGCCAGCTGCTCTCTCTGAAATCTATGCACCCTGTATTACTCTGTCTTGATGTAATAGTGGCCATTGTGGTGCAGAGGTTGCAACACCTTTGGTTTCCACTGATTTGGAATGAACCTACAATACTACGGCTAAACGACTGGGCCTGCAATGTCCTAGAAAGTCTTGCAACCATGTTC
Organism: Lissotriton vulgaris; assembly: GCF_964263255.1. Classification (NCBI taxonomy): domain Eukaryota; kingdom Metazoa; phylum Chordata; class Amphibia; order Caudata; family Salamandridae; genus Lissotriton; species Lissotriton vulgaris. The sequence goes on from NC_141699.1 coordinate 77,173,719, forward strand.
AAATAGTGTTTGCTGCTCATTCCCAGTCTCTATGATCACTAGTGCTTTAAAGTAGTGCAATCTGTGAAAATGTGCATGAAAATCGCTTTTCAGTCACTCACTAACTTATCCACTGACTTAGGGCCCGATTCACAGAACTAACTTAAGACAAAATCCTAAACTTACTACTTTGGTATTCACAGAAGTTAGGATTTTGTCGTAAAACAGACTTAAGACAGACTTAAGTTAGGATTCTGTCTTAAGTCTGTCTTAAGTCTGTCTTAAGACAAACTTAAGACAAAATCCTAACTTCTGTGAATACCAAAAGTAGTAAGTTTAGGATTTTGTCTTAAGTTAGTTCTGTGAATCGGGCCCTTAGAGTTTGTGCTGGTAACAGATGGGGAGGATGAAGTCTATGCGCCAATTATGGCGTTGATTCAAAGAAGCGCAAGGAAATGTAAGCAACACCATACACTTATGTGTATGTACATTTTATCTACTTCAAGTGTAATGTACTAAGGAGTAACAACATGCAGGCTGAAAAGGACATTTCTTAGTTTATCTTCCAGCTGAGCCCACAACAAAGGCCTGATTTAAAGGGCAATCAGCCGTTCCTTTGTTCAATTATCATCCTCCCTGGGAGTCATCTGGAGCCTAACACCTGGATGCCAATGTAACGGAAGGAAACAAAGGCGTACAGCTTGTCACTTCAAAAGTACTTTGAAGAAACTATGATTCAGAAGCAGGGTTTCTGGCTTTGGTAGGAGATGTGCATGCACTGTAAGAATGCAATAATAATATGTTTGTATGAGTAATTAAACAAATAATTTAAATGGAACTTAATATATTTTTATTTAATTTGTTTACAGCTCTATCCATCACGACGGTGTAGGGTGTCAAAGAGCTTTACATCGCACAATGAGAGACAATAAAATATACACATTTGTATAGCATTGCTCAGGAAATATTTCATAAGACAAAGAGGGTGCTAATGTGTAGACGTCACATTCAGTCCATACTTGAAGACATTAAGGGCCAGATGTAGGTGGCCAGATACCGGTCGGTAACGGCCGATTTTGGCCGTTACCGACCGGTATTTGTAGTTTCAGATGTAGGGGGCCTAAATATTACCGATTCTGTAAATTTACCGATTCGGTAAATTACTGTATCGGTAAATTTACAGAATCGGTAATATGGGATGTAGGTGGCATTGAAAACAGTGCCAAAGGCCCTTAAGAATTCGTTATTTACCATGAATTACTATTTGATGGTAAATAACGAATTCCTGTGTACATGCACATCTGTGCATGTACACCTGTGCCATGTGGCACACATATATGCCCTAAGGGCATGTAGGTGTGTCACATGGCACACAAGCCTGAATCAGGGGTGCAACAGGGTGTCAAAGTGATACCCTGTCCCCCTTGTCAATTCGGTAATTTTACCGAATCGGTATTTACCGATTCGGTAATTGCCATTGGTACCTATGGGCCTCAAGGCCCATTGGAATCAATGGCAATTACCGAATCGGTAAATACCGAATGTTACCGATTCGGTAATTAATTCGGTAAAAATACCTACACAGCATTTACCGATTTGTAAATACTGAATTGGTAAAATTCGGTATTTACGAATCAGTAAATACTAATTACCTACATCGGGCCCTAAATGTTATCAGTAAATGGGTGGTGGGAGAAACACAAAGTCAGGACTAAAATGTAACACAGTAATTGGAGTTGTCTGTACTACTAAGACTTTATCACTACCTAAAGGACCCTTTATTTGCAAACTTAGGCTAACAACAGCTTGAGAAAAAAATAATAAGGATATAAACCCATGGCTTGCATTTTGCATGCAGCTCCTTGACGCAGATGCATAGCTCCATGTGCTATATTTGAAGGATTGCCATTAATGAACTGGAAATAACAAAATAATCTCTGGGGCATATTTACAAGCCCCTGTCACCACAGGAACAGCACTTTTTGCAATGTTCCTATGGCGATGGGGGTTTCGCCTTATTTACAAAGTGGAGTTAATCAACTTAATGTGGCTTAACACCGCCTCCATGCAAGACTTAGCGTGAAAGGGGTGGGCAATGGGTGTTGCAGTGGGCATTCCACCACAACACCCATTGATTTTGATGCTGCCCGATATTTACAAGGGGGGCGTAACTAGGAGACATCACCAAAACTAAGACCAGGGAAAACCTGGTCTTCACATGGCGAAACGAGGAGAAATGCTTTATTTCTCCTAATTTTTGCTGTTTCTATATGTGCTGCATTGTGCAACACACGTAGAAACAGCAAACTGCCATTAATGATTGTTTATGTGGAGGAAGTGTCCCTTCCTGCACATAAACTACCATTTGAAAAATGACGGTTTGCAACTCCTATGTATGCTGAACAATGCAGCACATACAGGAGTTGCAAATCACCATTCTGGATTGTTTAAGTGCAGGAAGGGACATCATTCCATCACTTGTTTGATGTCATACTTTTCGCCCTAAGTTGGATGGGTATGCCCAGACGTGGGTCCCTTGCTGAAACCAGTCCTAAGATGCTTGTTTCTGATCCAGGGAGGACCTGGCTTGGCAGTTCGGGCTGGACTATTCCCATGAGGCACAGGGTCAAGACTGATTTGCATATGGCTGGGTCCAAACTGGAGTGGCGTAGTGGGCAAAAGAACAATGGATTTAACCCAGATCTTTTGACTGGAGGAGAATGTTTGCATTGTCAGCATTCTATCCTTCATTTGTTTGCTGTAACACTTTTCACCCTAAGTGGGATGGGTATGCCCAGACGTGGGTCCCTTGCTCACTGTGCCACTGGATATAAAGCTAGCCTGGCTGAAGAAGGGTGACATACCCTGAACCGGTCCTAGGATGCTTGTTTATGGTCCAGGGAGGACCTGGCGTGCCAGTTCAGTCTAGACTGTTCCCATGATGCACAGGGTCAAGACTGATTTGCGTATGACTTGGTCCAAACTGGGGTTGCGTAGTGGGCAAAAGAGTGATGGCTTTAACCCAGATCTTCCGACTGGGTGAGAATGTTTCATTGCCAGCATTCCATCCATCATTTGTTTGCAGGAAGGGACACCTTCCTGCACATAAACAATCATTCCCTCAATGCAGGCACCCTTATACTATCGTCCAAGGGTGCCTGCGTTGGCGCAAGGCAGGTAAATTTAGCGCCAGAGCAGGGAGAAACACAGGGGTGTGCCGTATTAGTGTAAATACAGCGCATCTCTATCGTTTCTAAAGTGACGGAGCACTGCATTAGCAAATTTTGAGCTAACTACTGCTCCGCCACTTTATAAGCCCCTCTGTATCAAAAGCAGTAACCTACCTACCTATGTACGTAAAATACAAATCTGTGCTCTACATGCTACATGATGTGCTTGACAGCAGGCATATTAACTCTCAATGCTACTTTGTGGGCAAAAAAGCAGAACTCTCCCGCAACTACATTAACCACTAGAGTTATCTTACCATTAATATAATCCCCTAAAATTACTGGGCACACAAAGATCTCTGCAGCAGGTGTCTTAATCCAGTTAGATATGTTAAAATGCAGCCTCTTTCCAAGCAGCTGAGTGAGCTAGAACAGATTTACTGTAACATTTGCCCTTCTAGCCAATTTCTTTTGGCAGAAGTTCGAAAATGAATGTATAAATTGACTGTCAGCCTATGCTTTTCATGACTCCACCACCCGTGCCCCCCTTTCCTCTGCCACACCTTGAACCTTAATTTAGGAGTTTATGGAATACATTTTTTCCAATTCCAACACTGCTTAATTCACATGAATACATTATTCATGGAGTAAAATACTTTACAATCAGGAAGGACATGAGGGAATCATGTGCTTTTGGTTTTGTGACTCAACAAACCCGGTTTAAAATGGGGCGTCAGGGACGTGACAGAACTCCAGCAGTCCCTTATGCTCAGGAGGCCCGCCCCCAACCCTCCAGGGGATCCTCAGCTGTCAAGGGGTCCCATTCAGCCCAAGGCCAATGAATATTTGTGATATATAGAAGACTCAGGGCCTCTAACGCAGCCGCAGCCCGTGCAGATAAGAGTGGTAGGACGGTGGGGTCAGGTGGGAGGGAGGGGATTTTGACAGATGATGAGAAGGGAACAATTATTATTTATTTATTTTTCCCTCGTGATCGTCTGTCGAATCCCTGACCAACGAAGCCCCACCACTCTTACCTGCACGGGCCGCGCCTGCTCTAACCACATTTTGCAGGGGACCCATCATCTTGCATTACGATACTGAAGAGCGTGTTCATCCCTTGCATTTGTGGCTCCAGGACACACCCTGTCTCGCTTAATTTAAGTGTCAGTAAGATGAGCGAACACTCTGTTCTGTGCACTTTGATTTCCTTTCTGAATTGAGTGTATTTTATTCATGGGTTAATAATTCATCCTTTCCAGCCAAAGTGGATTAGGGGCATCCGAGCTCCATTCCCACAGATAGGTGCTGCCTGTCTTCAAGAGAGTAACTTGGCACCCTCCAGAAGTTCTGTTCAATATGTGTTACCCTTTAGATGTTACTTCAAAGTTACAAGGGATCAAAATACACATCTTACCTACATTACCAGCATCTATGTAGACCTGGTAGTAGCTGGCACCTTTAAAGGGCACAGTTCTGGTATATGAGCCACCAGCGGTAGGAATCGTCAATAATACACAATGACTATAAAACCCAGAGCACTAGTCTGCTCTCTTATCAACATATCCATTATAATCGATGAAACATTGATAAACTCAATATTAAATAAAGCAAGCAATAAGGACACTGACGTCAATTCACCAAAATGCCAGGGGTAGCAGAACTGACTTCACAAGCCCTTCCACCTCCACTTTCACTCACACACACATACTTACACATACACACAAATATACACTCTCAAACATAAACCCGCTCTAACCCGCAAGCATGCACACAACAAGCATTTAAAAGTATTTTTTACTTTCCTAAGATGCCATGGAAGGGGATATTCCAGCTTATCTTACTCCATTTTTATTACACAATATTTTATTTATTCTCTATTAGTGTACTAAGAAATTGACAGAAAATTTAGAGAGTGGAGCCCCAGTTGCCCCTGTGTTCCTGGCACTGAATCAGTCACCTCTGAGGTCAGGGGTCTCAAAGAGAGTGCTAGGGGTTGCAAAGGGTATACCAGCTGCGACCCCTGGTGAACCCTAAATGCCATCCATAATTAAGGAGCACATGGTGTTCTCTTAAGTAGAGCACCACGGCTCTTCTCCAATCCATCACTCCCAGCTGGAATCATGTCGCACCCCTGCCCGCTCCCTGTGTTCAACCAATCTGCACCTCCTTGTTGAGCAGAAGCCCCATGTGCCCATCGAACAATATGGATCTCTACTATAGACTGCCCTCACTACTTCTATTAGATACAACCCTCCCACAAGGAGCCCAAATTAAATCTTAGACCCCACTTCCTTGATCATAAAAGATCCAACCCTGATCTCCATTCTCCCACCACCAACTTAACCACTCAAATGTAAATATATTAAAGAACATAAATACGTGAACGCCTCTGCCAGGAAGCGTGTAAATAGTAGCATCACTGTTACTACTGACTGACTGACTGGCTGAATTATTTTTAGAGCGCTCTTATGCCGAGGCGTCTTGGCGCTGTAAGACGGAGAGATAGGAGTTGGAGTTAGGGCAGCACAACTGAAATGTTTGGAGAGTGTCCACTCAGATCATCATGCGCAGGACAGTGCAGCAAGCCCAGTTTTTGCTGCTGACAAATTGGGTTGTCTACAGGTCATAGGCTTGAATACAGGGAAACCAACTCAGCTTTCTATCTTTCTATTGGTGAATTAAGTACTATTGAATTGAGAATATTAACACCTGCTAATTACAGGGCATAAAACTAACATAAGTGTTGCATAAAAAACTATTTTTAGGTCTCACCTACTGACAGCTTTCAGTCATCTGTAGTCATTGTGGGCCATACCGAAAACTTACAGTGGGCTCAGAGCCCGCCCATTACTTCTCATTGGTTCAATTTATTGTCACTCTTATTTTCTTCTTATTCAATAGCTTGCCTTCCTCTTCTTGTGTTCGCCCCTCTCCTTGATCATACCTTCTCAACCATTCCTTTGATTGAATTACGTCATGTGAGTATGTGTTTTCTAGCTCTCTCCCACTTGTGCAGCTTACCCCCAAACTACCCCTCTCCTGTGCGAGACTCTTCAGTTGGACTCTTCACTTCTATGTTTAGTAAAAACCACTGCAGCAATATGGCCCTCCAAGTCGTTATTTCGAAGAGTGCGAACTTCAGACCAGTAGCGGCCCATGGTGGGAGTGCTGCAGGGCGCTGACGTGGAGCGGGGGACGGGGTTGGTGGGGGATAGTAAACTGCGGAATACAGCCACACAGAGGTAAGTACACAAACAAATAAATAAAACTCATTTCGTTGCGCGCGCTGCATCGCCAGATGTAATGCAGCGCGTGCAACGAAATTCATTTTATTCATTCGTCTGTGTACTTTCCCAGGGCACAAGTCCAGAAAAAAGAAGTGGGGGGACGCTGTCACCGGAAGTGACGTCGCGACAGGAAGAGACGTCATGAAAGGTGCCGAGCTCCTCGTCCCAGAGAGGCCAAAGAGTTAAGTCCAGCTGTTTGGCAGGGGGAACGGTATCCCCCCGGTTAAATAAGTGGGGGGACGCCGTCCACCCGCGTGGTACCCCAACTCGAGCCCTGTGCATACCTTTGTGCAGCCATATTCCACAGTTTACTACCACCTCCCCCTCCCCCGCCCCACGTCAGAACCATTCAGGCTGGACTGTTCCCATGAGGCACAGGGTCAGACTGATTTGCATATGGCCATGTCTGAACTGGGGTGGCAGAGTGGGCTAAAGAACGGTAATGGATTAAACCCAGATCTGTTGACTGGGTGTGAGTGTTTGATTGGTTCAGATGCTCCGTCCATCACCACCCCCTTTTGTATCACATCAGCACCCGGCAGCACTCCCACCACGGCCCACTATTGCATCAGACCGTTTTCTAGAGGCGAATTGTGCCACTCCAAAATGCAAAAACATCGAATAGCTTTTTTTGCCCTTAAGAGCTGAATGTCTGTTTTCACTAAATTATTGGTTGGACAGTTAAATGAAAGCTTTCGGTACAGGATGAAAGATTTTTTGCATATATGTAAACTTCTCATGTCATGCAGTCGCGTTTCATTCAACAACAGCGTAGTTTAACGTGCTCAAGGAAAATCGGGTTATTGCTTATGTGCAAATGTGGGCAGTGCGGGAGTCAGGATATTGATCTGTGATGGTATAGCTATTATGTATTCAGGATGTCTACAGAGGATTTGAGGGAACATGCCCTGAATACTACCCCATACAGCATGTAGTGTAGGTTATGCAAATTGACGAGCGCTGCACGGCGAGGAGCAGTAAAAGCCGCACTTCGTCTCCCACCCATCCCACTGGCGTAACGAAAACTGAGGGGGCCTCCCTGCACGGAACTTGGAGGGGCCCCCTCCGAGCTCAATCAGGAGCTCTCCGGCCAGAGGGCAGTGCCGAGGGGGCCTCCTGGAGCTTGGGGCCCCCCCACACCGCAGGGGCTGCGGGGGCCTGTGTTACGTCCCTGACCCATCCCCATTCACTTGGTGGTCTGCCCCGCTGATTCAGAAAATTAATGCTGAAGCCGTCAATGGCCGCTGAGCTCAGCTAACATCCCAAGTCTTAGGGACTGAAAACAAAAGCATCATGGTGAGAAAAGATGGCTGCAATGCCTCTTTAATGGGAGTGGGCAGCCTCTGCAGCCACACCCATAGGCTGATGGCGGGTGATCAACCTTCTGCCTCTACTGCTGGCATATTACAGCTTTTATGTGAAAACAAACGATCTTCCAGAATGTCTGTTTGCATGTAAATGCTGTAATGTCAGGTTGTCAGCAGAAGAGGGCTCCACTGCCTGTTTTGGGCATGTGTCAGGTGGGTGTTGTTACAGCCCAGCCTAACACATACACAGAACACATCTGGGATGCTGCACTAGCGTCAGACAGTGCTGCATGCCAGATAGTGGATCTTTAGGGCTTGTCAATCATACACCCTCTTACCCAATCAGAATCTGGAATATTGAAAATGTCTATCTCTGTTCCTTCAACCCTATTCCAGCTTCCGATTGGGTGGAAGTTTGTAGATCTGCCTCCGGCTGCTGCAGTGCGATAGGAGTGTCTGAAAGCATGGGTCTTAAGTTTTTTTTATTTTTATTAAAGTGTGTTTGTTTGTCTGTGTGCTGGGGATCGCATATATATATATATATATATATATATATGCATGAATGTATATTTGTGTGCGTGTTTGAAACTGTGTGTGTATGTATGCATGTCTGCTTTTGTGTGATGTAAATGTCTGCCCCAGGAATTGGGAAGGCCGAGGCACAGTGCTGGATCGTGCTGTTGGGCCCCACCACTTCCATAATGCACTAACCTCCACTGCACGGCTCTGCACAAAGTCGCTCACTCATGAAAATAAATTGTTACCCTGCTGCTGGACTCTAATTATCTCCCTTTTGCCAGACAGAATCTGCCTTAGATGTTTGTGTATCACAATCACATGCCATGACGGCTCATATGCTAGTGGAAGCAATAACATGTCAGGGATGTCTACTGCATATCAGGATAGTCACCAAAATCCCTAAATGGCTACTGTATGCTAATGGTCTTTTTGCACCATACCAAATATAACAGCAAGCTAATTCCAAGTAATAAAAACAATGTAATGTTGATACTTGTAAAGCGCACTGTTACCCCATCTCGGGGTGTCCTGGCGCTGAAGACCGCTGGGGAACCCGTCCTGGCTTTCCCTGTGAGATGGTCCCTTCTGGGTATCTCCAAGGTGAAACCAGGCATCCCCGGCGTCTGTGGGGGGCCGTTGTAGAGATGAGGCAAGCTTAATGCCCAGAGTTGCCGAGTGTGATCCCTGGTTAGAGTAGGCACCGAGGCAAGAAATATCGAGTCCGTTGACCCTTGTCCACAACCCTGCCGCGTCGGGAATTGAACCCTGGTCCCGGGCCGTTCTCTTCTTCCGGGTCTGCCGCCTCTAACCAGTGAGCCACACCACACCACAGTCTAACCACATTATCCCAGGAGAGCTTTATGGGGAGGGTTGGCCACCAAACTCCAGGGAGTGGCCAGTTGACACACAATTACGCATACATATAAATAAACAAATTTACAGTCATACACACATTAGCAGTCACGCATACACACTCATGCGAAAAGAAAAAACACACTGACACAAACACAGCACATCCTCATGTTGCTGTGTCTTAATACTCCACTCCCAGCTACTTAGCCAATGATCTCCGTTTCCCAAACCCCTCCTTATCGTTAGTGAAGGTCCACTATCCAGAGATAGTGTAGGGAGCATCCGAGAGGGGAAAGGCCACACCCCCTTTTCCCATGGCAGGCCACTGTCTCATATAAGTCAGTGTGTCTGACAAGAGAGGGCCTGTAATACTTGGCCAGTCATAATGGAATTTCCAGAAAGATGCAGGGTTATTAGCCAGTCTACATAGCTTGCACTGTCATCAATACCGATGCTAAAGAGTGCAAGAAAGTGATGTAGTGGAAACCGCTTTTTAATTGTAGGGATGCATTATAATCACAAATGTAGAGCTCACCCGCATATAATCCTGTGTTGTGTCAACATGAAGTGTTAGGATCTTGAAACGTTATAACGTGAAACGTGATGTGTATAGGCCATTGAATGGTAACATGTAGAATTAACTTAGAAAAGTAAATGTAACTAGCAGAAACCATTAACGTGAACTTGTATTGTGCAACTGACAATCATTCATTTATTAAATGTGTTTATTAATGTGTCATTTTACGTGTAGGTAGGAATGTTAACTGAACGTGCCTTATTTCCTATGCAATTTCGTAAAGTTCATACCATTCTCCTTATGCTAGCTGAATCTTGAAGGCCTGAAATGCAATTTCCTTGGAAGCTCTCATTTGCATTTTAGAATTAACAGTTTGAATTTCATGTATGCTGTGGATTTTGTTCTTTCTCACGTTTTGTGTTGCAGCTAGAAGAAGCGCTCTTTTTAGATAGAATAATGTTTTTTTTTAAATTAGTCAGGCAAGGAGAGATGTACATACATCGTTAGCTCAAGCCGATATGGGAAATTGTTGTGTTTTCACACCAGAGAAAGCCTGGGAATCAAGGTCAACACGTTGTAGTTCGGGAACACCGCTATTCCGTAGAAAATTACCATAGAGATCGTGTTCAGAGCGGATAGTGTGACCTGCAAGGTGTCGTGTCTACGAGGTTGGCACTGCGCAGCACAAACGCTCACGGACACAGGTAGGTGCAATCACGATTCTTTATTTGGATATTGTATACAGCTAGTCACGTGCACGTCCTTCTTCTTGGTCGCCCTGGTCGAATCTGTCCTCTTCCTGTCCCCTGACCGGATGTGGTGTCCGGTGACCTGGTCACCTCCCTCACGACCCACAGGGTCCTAGTGTCTGCTGTCCCTACTGTCCTGTCGCCTTGTCCGTCGTCTTTCTGTCAGGTCATGACATCTCCCCCCTTGTTGCAAACAACAGTTCGTGTCCCAGTTCTACTAATCACTCCGTGTCACCACCCTTTACATTATTGCTCGTCGTTGCAGTGAGAGAGAGAGAGAGAGAGAGAGAGAGAGAGAGAGAGAGAGAGAGAGAGAGAGAGAGAGAGAGAGAGAGAGAGAGAGAGAGAGAGAGAGAGAGAGATTGTCAGTCTCGTCAAGTCTTCTCCCCAGTCTGTATTTCCTACTTCTTTCTACGTAGTCTCTTTGTCCCTTTCCATCCCTTTCTTGGTCGTCGTTTTCTGCCGCCATCTTTCTTTCTGCTCTTCAGTTGTTCTCCGTCCTTTCTCATTTTGCCAGTCGCTCTTTCTCTTTGTCGTTGTTCTCTCCTCTTGCTCTTCTTTCTGTCCTCCCATTGTCCTTCTTCTGCTCTCTCTTTGCCGGCCTCTCGTCGCTTTGATCGTTGTTCTTTTATCTCCGTTTTGTTTCTTGCTCCTCTCTTTCTACAGCCGCCTTCTGTGGTATGTGTTCTCTCCATTGTTCTTTTTTGTTCTCTTCCTCTTTCTTTGTTCCCTGAGTCTTCTCTTTGCTTGTTCTCAACAGAGCTGTTGTCTTTTTTATATGTCATTGTTATAAGGCCCATCGTTTGGGCTGTGCTGCTGCTCATCAGGCATGGCCCTGGTACATCACCTTGTAGAACATGAATGTCCTCCGTGTTCATCTTGTCATTGTATCTCAGTTCCTCTGTGAACTTCCCCAAGTTGGTTACTTCTTTCCTTGCCCCCCAAGTAAAGATCTTTACCTTGGACGCTCTCAGGGTCGGCTTGACTTCCATTTTCTCATACTCCGATGCACACATGACATTGCAAGTTGCACCACTGTCCAGTACAAAGTCTGTTTCATACACACCTACTCTTATCTTTGCATGGTCTGTCTTTCCTCGGGTGCTTCTGTCTGCTGGCTGTGTTGTTTCTCCTGTTTCTTCTTCCTTGCTCTGCTCAGTGTGCACCTCCGACATGTGATATAGTCTTTCTACTTTCTCTGTTTCCTCTTCTTCACCTGACCCTCGTGATGAACTCCTCCTTTCGTTGTCAACATACCTGACATGTCTTGTCGTCGATTCCTGTGGTCTTCCTGTTCTCACATTGTCGTCTCTTGATGGGGCACTTTGGCACATACTGGCGTAGTGATTTCTTCCACCACATCTTTTGCACGTCTGGCCAAAGGCGGGGCATTGACCCCTGTGTGGAAATTCCATTCCGCACTTGTAGCATGTCCTTTCAGGTCGTCTCCTCTCTTTTTGTTCCCTCCAGTCATTTCTTCGTTGGTCTGTGCGATATCTGCTTGTCGTAAAATGTGCGTTTTCTGTTTCAACGCTCTTCCCTCTTTCCATTTCCTTGGCATGTTCCTCTGCTCTCGCCTCTGCTCTCGCTAGTGACAGGATGTTCTCCAATGACGTTGGTTCCTTAAGTATCCTTGCTCTGAATCCTGTGTCACAACAGCCTTCTATGATCCGTAGCCTGATTGCTTGCTCGTTATCAAATTTATCAAATTCACAATGTGTCACCAATTTCCTCAGCCGTGTCGCAAAGTCGTCTAGTGTTTCGCCGACTTGTTGACATGCGATGGTAAAAGTATACCGTTCGAAATCAATGTTTCGTTGCGGGTCGAATTTGGCTGTTAGACATTTCTTTAGTTGGTCATATGTTTTTGTTTCATCAGTCGGCAGTGTCACCAGAAGTTCTTCTACGTCGTCCCCTGCCAAATTCAATAGTAGTCCCAGTTTCTTTCCAGCTACTACATCTGTGTCGTCTACATATCTTTCGAACCGTCTGATCCACTTTTCCCACCTTATTCCTATTTGTGGCTCCGATAGGTTAAACGGTAGTGGTCTCCTGTATTGTGCGTTAGGCTTTGGATCTGCCATTTTTCCTTCTTTGTTTATCTGTTCGTTCCTCTTTTATTTCCTCCTTTTCTTCTTCTTCTTTTGTTCTCTTGCTTTTTCCTTTGTTTTCTTCTCCTTTTGTTTTGTTTTATTGTAATGTTAATGTTAATGTTAATGTTATGTGATATTTGTTGAGCGCTCGTACGCCCAGAGGCTTCATGGCGCTATAGGAAGAAACAGGCGTAGCCGGCGGTTGATGGAGAAAAGGCCGCTTAGTGATATGCCTGGGAGAAGAGCCAGGTCTTCAGAGAATGTCTGAAGCTGAGGATGTTGTCACTTAGTTTCAGATGAAGAGGAAGAGAATTCCAGAAGGCAGCTGCAAGATGGTCGAAGCAGCTGCCTCCGAGACGCTTCTTCTTGTATGAGGGAACAGTCAGAAGGGCTTTATGAGCAGACCGGAGGTTGCGGGAAGGGGTGTATTTTTTAAAAAGGTCTCTGATGAAAGTGGGGCCAATGTCGTGTAAAGACTTGAAGAGAATACACCCAGCTTTAAAGGCCACGCGTTGCTCCACCGGGAGCCAATGCAGCTGTTTCAAGCCTGATCTGACCGATTGCCTTCTAGGGATGTTCAAGAGAAGTCTGGCTGCCTGGTTTTGGACCAGCTGGAGGCGTTTTAGCTCTCCAGTTTGGAGCCCGAGGTACAGACTGTTGGAAAAGTCCAATCTGGACAAAACCAGGGAGATGACGATCTGAGAGAGGGCAGCTTGGGAAAAGAAGCGAGCGATTTTTTTTATTTTCTTCAGCTGAAAGAAACTGGAGGAGACGACAGCTCCGACTTGTCTTTTCAAGGAGAGATCCTCGCTGATAAAAATGCCAAGGCTCTTTACCGAGGATGATTTAGATGGGGGGGCGCCCATACAGGAGGGCCAGAAACTGGGGTTCCAGCTGAGGGTGCTCTGTAATCTTTCTACTTTCCTTTTTTCTTATGTGTCTCTTTTATTATCTCCTTTTCTCTTTCTTTGTTTATTTCTTCTTTGTCTTCTGTTTCTGTTCTTTTCTTTTCGTTTTTTTTTTAGCCTTTCTATGCTTTTCTTCTCTTTCCTTTATTGTTTTCTGCTCCTTTTTCCTTATTGCCTGACTCCTTGATGGCCACTCTCCTTATTTCTATGCCTTTTTCGCTTTTGTCCTTTTTCCTAAAATGGCCGCCGCTCTTCTCGCGAGATTTCGCGTTCGAAATCTCGCTTGCCTGGCCCCAAAATGGCCGCTTCCCCGTTCTCGCCTCTGATTGGCCTAGCCGCCTGATCTCAAAATGTCCGCCGAGACTCTCGCGAGAGCTCGCGCCTATTTTGAGATTTTGCGCGTTCCTTCGCGCTTACCCCAGTTTTGCCGGATTGTTCGTCAGAGGCGGTCGGGTGGGCTCCGATGTCGCTTCTTTTTGCTCTTCTTCTTCACTCTTCTTCTTTTGGGCACATCCAGGGTGGGCACCTGGTTCTTCCAATGTCGATGGCGCCAAGATGCACGTCGGTTCCCTTCACACCCTTCGTCGCCAGTTGTCGTGTCTACGAGGTTGGCACTGCGCAGCACAAACGCTCACGGACACAGGTAGGTGCAATCACGATTCTTTATTTGGATATTGTATACAGCTAGTCACGTGCACGTCCTTCTTCTTGGTCGCCCTGGTCGAATCTGTCCTCTTCCTGTCCCCTGACCGGATGTGGTGTCCGGTGACCTGGTCACCTCCCTCACGACCCACAGGGTCCTAGTGTCTGCTGTCCCTACTGTCCTGTCGCCTTGTCCGTCGTCTTTCTGTCAGGTCATGACACAAGGAATCTTGGGAAAAATACCAGTAATAATACAATGTGAGAGTAGGGAAAGTGCCCACTTCTTCTCTGCCTTCGGAGAGAGGGCATTTTAGAATGAACTCTATCTCTATAGCTTTATGCTATCGAACCATCGATGGTGGAAAGACTTCTTAGGAAGACTACGTATGCTGACACAATTTTATTCCTTTTCCTGCGAATGCTTAAGTATGTATGTCATTTTAGCGCTAGTGTAGGGATAGATTAATGCTTTATTTTCATCAACCCTCAATGCAGGGAAATATGGACTCATGCTTTCTGATCCTCCGGATCCTACTTCTTGAGTTGATTGTTTTGTGCATGTTGCACCGTCTCAGCTTTATTTGCAGGTTTGGCTTTATGCTGATTCGGATGTATTTTTACAGTCTTGTTTTGAGGTGTCTTTATGTTGCTCATTTTTGGCTTTGTAATAAATTAACTAACCTTACGTAGCTGTCTGTGGTTACTATGTGTCCAGAGTCATTCCTCTTGAATTGATTGGCATTGATAACGACTTTCTCCCCTCTACGCTTACATGCTGCTACAAAGAACCATCGGATTGTGATTCTAGAACAGGTCCATAAATTATGGACCCGGCCCTTTCACTGTCCAGGCTGACAGAGAGGCATGAGTGGCAGGGGATATGAGAGTTTGCAGCGATCTATTTTAGGGCTCAGAGCTGCAGTGCCACCCAGCGGTCCTTGACAGAGAAGTTAGTGCTCCTGCCTTCCAAAAAGCCTAGATTACCCATCCGTAATATTTTTTTTCCTTTAACTGTACTTGCAATGATTACTTTATTCATTTATGTATGCATTGCTTTTATAAACCATTACCAACTACCCAGTGCTGATCTCAAGGTACTGTAGCAAGCACCATTGATGCCTGCCACCGGGTGCAAGGATCAACGGTGGGGCACCATAGGTGCCTCCAGGCCACCATCCAGCGGCCTCACACCCATGGGGGCCCTTCTGGGGGCCCCCAGAGACAGCTTATGACTGCCTTTTCGTGCAGGACAAACCGGCACGAAAAAGCAGTGAAAGGCTGCCATCGTACTCCCTCGGTTGCACAGAGGCGACTGTTGAAGTACTGGAGAATTTCTGGACTGCGGACAGGCTCTCCGAGCCTGTTATCCGATATTCGGAAATCCGAGTCGGATTCCTTCCCGACCGAGCTCATCATAATGGCTCGGTCGGGAAGGAATCCAGCCGGGACTGACCTATTCGGTCGGAAGGGCTCCGAACATGGTTCGCAGCCCTTCCGGACGAAATCGGAATCGGCCCCTCAGTGTGGTAGTAGAGAGGCACTAGACAGAGCCACTTCCTGTAAATGAGTTGTAGAGGCAATGCAAGTATGCTTTCCGGTCGGAAAGCATGCTTGCATTGTAAGGTATACAAATGCAACCGAACCCTGTTCGGTCGCTTCGTACTACCAGGGCTGTAACGGACGACAGCAGGTCGGTCGGTAACAGCTCCTGCCCGATGTCGGACGGACTTATGTCCGTCCGACATCGGAATAGGCCCCTGAATGTGGTTCAATTCCCTCAGTGTAACATCTGGTAACTTCTGCTTGGCCACTACATTTCATTCCCACGTCACAAGTCTCTGTGGAGGTCAAGTAGCAGAGGTTTAACACTGGCCATAGTATATGGTCAACCTGGTTTCAATGATCTGTGGAGACCAAAAGGAACACATTCTGTACTGCTCAGAGATGCTAAGACAGGCCTTGAATTCTCCTGTCTTTACAAACTCATGCCTCTCATATATTCCCAGGGCACGACTAAACTCTCTCAGATAAAACCCAAATCGTGACAAAACGATTCTCAGCAGGGATTAAACGTATCCACAGCTTGAGTGGAAAGAAACAGCAATTGAAAAATTAATTAGAGCTTAAAATGATGACTACAAGCGTTTGGAACCAGAGTTTATTCATGCTATAACCCTACAGTGTTACTCTGTAAAATCATGTTAGCAAAGCAAAATGTGCTCCTTGAAAGGGGCTCCAGGCCGCCATTTTGGTGCATCACGACTTATCTCTAGGTAGGGACTGGTAATTCCCATTGAGGATATCAAAGTGGACTGAATTTCGACCGTTCTACAATACATTGAAACCTGCACAATGCTTTCCTATAACTGTGCCTCTGAACTGTGAATGCCCAGCGACGCCCAATATGGTATAGATAAAAAAAGTTTTGGAATTTAATGTAAGTTTTTTTTTCAATTTTCACTCATCTCCTGGAATGCTTTATAGTTTCTTTAACTTGTATTTTATTTTAATCCAAATATCTTTATATCGTTAGCCTTTCATCTTTCATTTTTTTCGCTTCTTAGCTTTTAAAAAAGTTAATGTAACCCATATGTTGCACACGACTCTCTCTCTCTCTCTTTCTCACACACACTCTCACTCCACTATCTCTCGCTGTCTAGCATGTATATATACTATTAGTTCACTTCATATCTTATCTTTCTGCACACCTTTAATACCATAACTTTCAAATAATAACAACAAACACACTCTAAGCGGGGGCTCCTTCGCACTGGTGGAGGAGCGTCACCCCACTCGCTCAACCAGCAGCTGAAAAACAAACAATATTGTTTAATTGTTCAGCTTCTGGGCAGGCAGCGTGTCTGGGGATGCGCGTGACCGGGCCATGGGAGGGGAGCGGAGTGATGTGCACCGTTAACTGCGCATGTCTGTTTGGTTGGCCGTCTTAGGCCGGCCAAACAGACATGCGCAGTTAGGTTTCTTCATTACACAGCCGGGTTGGAGAAACAGCAGAGACATCCTGTTCCTGAGCGAGCGTTACACAAGTCCGCTCAGGCCAATCCCTGCTCTGCTCTCATGTCGCATGAGAGCTGCGCGGGGATTGTACAAGGAGTCTTTGATGCTGCCCCAGGGGCCGCTGGGAACAGGAAGCAGAGGAAATCCGAGGTGTGAGGCGGCAGAAGCAGCATCAAGTAAGTTTTATATTATTTTTTTCTTATTTATCGATCCAAACAGTGTCTGCCATCTTGGACATGCGAATTAATTAAATAGAATGCTGCTTGCATCATTCCCTAGGCGCTCGCATGTGTGGTGATGCGTGCACATGCATAGGGAATGACGCAGCAGCATCTTCGTGTATGTTCTTTCTTTTCAATGTTTCATTTTTTGGTCAGATGGCACACAGCCTGTGCATAAAGCACTGGCAAACCGAACAGGTCTAAAAATGAGACCTATTGTCTTTACCAATGCTTGGTCCTATCTGTATGTGAATCGCCCATTGCGTTTTGTATGTATAAAGAACTTCTGTAATAAAGGTTTTCTCGATAAACAAACACAAAACATGAAGTATATTTTGTTATTTCTGCACACTTCATGCTGTACATTGTGATGACACTTCTAGCTGGTAATAGGGCTGCATAGAAATGAGACGTCTGGAGGCAGCCCCCCAGCCCTCCCCGCCTCCCCCAAGCCTCTGTTTCCCACCTGTCCTCATTAGGCTGCCTCAGTCCTACCTGCTCACTCTTATAACGGATTCACGTGTTGCCCTCAATGCAAAAAACACACTCATGAATATGTAAAGACTGTTAAAAAATACACAACTTAGGTACTTGATGTACAGCAACCTGACAGCCCCATAGCTGAAGTGAACAAGAGAACTCCCTTAAATATGGTAAATAACCCACATGAGCACAAATCATAAATACAAGAGAGCCGAATCCTAGCCAAAGCCGTCGTGGCTGGGAGGGGGCGGTGCCTTCATTAATGGACCGCGGGCCGCAGAGAGCGCATTATTTCAGTAATATATCGGTGTTCGTTGGCAGCTTTATATTGCTTTTCGATTGCACTTGTCAAAGAACCTGTGAAGTCAGTTCCATCTTGTGACATTTGGGAATGAAGCCCCTCAGAATATTCGCCGCGTGACAGCCCTCCTCTCTAATGAAGCCGTGTTGGACAAACACAACAAGCCGCCTTTTCAGTTTGTTGAATCTGAATCCGTGGGCAGGAAGTGGTGTACAGGCTGCAGCCTCAAGGGGGCAGTATTCTAGGAAGCTTGTGCTTGTGGAAGAGGGGGACTGAAGTCATCCTGGTCAACCCTGGCATAACGATACTACTATCTCCAGGGCTTTAAGTGGGATGAAAAAACTTGGGGGTCTCTCAAAGGGGCCTGGTCGATGTAACTAAGGATGCTCTGATAGGGAAAATTTAGCCCACAACTGTAGTTGCCTTGATTCTAGGGTGGGACTCGGTTCCCCAGTAGCACAACTCTTCCCCAACGCCATAAAGCACCAGGGAGTATCCTGCAGTGCGGGACGTGCGTGGGCCAAGTGCGGGCTCGTCTGCGTCAATCCGCGGCCGGAGAAGCTGGGCTAGGCCACGTCCCATTATTTGCAAACACACATCAAGGCTTACCAGGGACCTTGCATGGCTGCCCCTACGGTGGCGGGTGATGACTCTGGCCAGTGGCGCAACCTTCTTTCACTTGTTTTTGTCTTGACCTTTTTTCAAATGTTATTCTTTTATACCACCTGCTTCTCCTCTACACAATCTTAGAGGGGGTCTTTTTGAGTACTCTGATATCACCAAGCAATTATGAGAAGCGGACCTGGCAAGGAAAGATGCAGGCATAGATCCAGCCACTAACCTCATCTTTGCCACCACCATCAATCGATAGAATGATACAGAGGGCCACAGGAGTAGTGGCAACCGAAATTGAACTTATAGAAAGGTGGCTGTCCATAACCCCAGACCCCTGATGCTCTTCAACAGGTTCAGTCACCTGTCTAGGTACCTCCTCTACCCAGCCCAACACCCCTCAGACCCCATACGATGACCATACAAAGTCTAGGGTTGTATCCAGAGGGCATCCACAGAAGGGGGGGTGATATAACAGGTGTTTTTAAGATCGATTAACCAAAAAAATGCCTTGAGGGGTAGCCAAACGAAAGAAGCAGAAGGATGGTACTCTTCATAACACTTCTTGCCCTGATGATCTAGACCCTAGCCACATTGACAGGACACGAGTGGCCACTGAACATCCCTCTTGGGCAGCCAACCTGTTGGTGGACATATGGGAGCAGATTAATTCCATCGCGAAGGAAGAACTTACCCCTTTAGTAGCAGGCCTAGACAAGTTGTCAGAGCTTTGTGAAAATATGATTTCAAGGTGTTGCAAAAGGCCTCCTGAGATCATAGCAAGGGGAATTGATGTCATTATCCAGACAGTTAACCCTAGCACATTTATAGTCCCATTGCCATCAAAACCAACATCAATAACTGGGGATATGACAGGTGGCCCAGTCCACTCCAATGAAGCTCCATCTAGAAACCACATCCTATCGTGCGATCCCAAGAGTAGACAGGAGGGGAAAGGGTATGAGTCTGGCAGAGCTGTAAGGGTTGATAGGGTATGTCTTCCCACCATTAACCTACCCCGCTCCTCATCTCCATACATTATTTCACTAGCAGGGGTACCCTAGATAAAAACAAACCAGAGGGAAGGCCAGCATGATTTAACAAACAAATGTCGGTTTTGGTTAGCCAGACACAGACAATTTCCATATGAGTAAAGAAGGGGAGATTCTTGGGATCTGTAGAGTTAGCTGGGTAGGAAACAGACCCAAAGATAGGCGAGGAGACTGTGTTCTCATCAATTTTAGAAATCCAATGACTGTTCAAACAAATCATCTCAATCAGGATCTGGGCACAAAGAAAAGGTCTCTCCCACTTGGATACTTTTATAAACCACTCCAAGTACCATTGATGAGGAGACCTAACAGCCCTGCACTGGGCATGTTGAACCAAATCCATCAGCACGTTGGACCGCTGAACCAGACACCCAGACCTTTGTTATTTAACCAGCCTACCACAAATAGGTTTAGGGTCTTAGAGGAGGTAGGTTGACTAATAGAACAATAAGAGCCAGACCAATTAAAAACTCTTAAAGGGAGTCCAATGGAGAGGGTAAAACGCAACTTATGTCTGAGCATCCCAAAGAGTATCAATGGGACGTGTGATGGAGGTTTACATTTATGGACAAAACCCATAGAAGCAGTTAGGGAAAAGGGAGGGGATAGGGATGCCTGAACGGACAAGAGCCAGTCTTGTAATGACTGTCAACTAGTCCACCTGCCTACACCTCAATAATGTCAGAACATGAAGACAACTCAGTAATGGTAGAAGGCCTAAGTCCTCAAAGTAACACCCTAATCAATAGTAGCCTCCAACCAGGGCTAGGCGGAAGGTGCCCTAGTGAGTGTCAGAGGGTGAAATTGCCCTTTAACATTGTTATCCATCCAGCAAACCCGGATTTACATTCAGCACCAATATTGGTATGGGTCAATCCTGGAATGTTGCTAGTCTATAAAATAACTTGATACTCCTTAGCACACGTTTTGTATACACTATTGCAAATATATACATGTGTTTCCACCATACATTTCGCACACAATCAAAATAATTTTTATTCCTTTTATTCAGGGTTGGTTGGTGTTTATTTCTGGAGACGTCACAGCCTTGTGGCGCCAACACCTAGTAAAATTACCACTATTCTAGTAGTACAATAGTCTATAAAATAAACTGGACTTTTCTGATTGGGGGTACTTTGTAGACCAACATGACATATGCCAGTTCCAGGAAACATGGTCTAGGGAGGATGTGTTGCGGATGGGATTTGCAAATTTCACAATGGCTGACACTACTAGGGGAAAAGGTCGACCATCTGGTGGTCCCTGTATATGGGTAGATACTCACTTGGGATGCAAGGCCAAGAGGATGAAGTCTTTCTCCAAGGAGATCCAGTGTGTTCTACTCACTTTCACCCCTAAGTTCAGAAGCTTTGGTCAATATTTACTCTAGACCCGTAAGGTCAGGAAAAGAATCGCTGACCATAGACCAACTGGCCTCTCTCATGTCTGTTATCACAGATAGAGCCTTCGTGGTTATAGGAGGCAGTTTAAATTGCCAATTTGAGCCCCGGGAAGAACCCAATGGTGGAGCTGACTGTGAAGAAGACACGCTATGGGATATTCCCAAGCCGAGAATTCTTGCTGACCCTCCAGATTAAATTCTTTACTTTGAATAACTCAGTTAGGGCTTGTAATCGGCGTACGAAATCGGACTCCCAGGAAAGCATGCTTTCAATAGGGCGGGTCATTCTTCCACAATAGACTACATCATGGTAGAAACCAGGATGTGGTACACGGTTGTTGACTTTGCTGTCCTGCCTTGGCATGACAGTGACCACAATGCATTGACCCTGGAGCTGGAGATACCGGTCACTCAAGCTGGATTGCCAGTAAATTTTCCTCCAGACTATAGACAAACACTCACCACAGAAGAATTATTTGGCCGGTAATGCAACAATCCTATGGTTTGATCGCTCCCCTATATGAGGCTGTAAGTTCTTCTCTACAGGAAATAAACAAGACCATAATAGAAGAAGGCACAATTATTTCACTAGGAATGGTTGCAGAGATCCACAAAAAACGGACTACCAAATTAGCAGGTATATATTCTCCAGCAGGGCATCCCAGAGTCCGAATGAAGCCACTGCACTCCTGGTTTGATCGTACATGCTGGGAAGCAAAATCAGCATTGTTAGATGCTATCAAATTTAAAAATAGTCCACAAATTAAATCCAAATGGACCTCATTTAGAGAAACTATTGCTCTAGCAAATAAACCTGGGAACAAAATGAATGGGACTCTCTGTGAAGGGCTTTGACAGACAAAGATCCTAAGGCCTTTTGGTAACATAGTTAAATCAGATTATAGAGCAGGTAAATGGGTTTAGGAGCCAAATATTGTGATGGAAACCTGGAAAGATCATTTTGAGCCCCTGTTTAGCACACCTGAGGATGCGGGAAACTCTGTATATCCAGAGAGTCTCCAGAGTTAACCCTGACTGAGTTGTTAAGAGCCATAAATAAATTAGCCCCGCAAAAAAGCACTGGGACTAGATAAAATACGGGGCCATATTTGTGGGTACTATTTAACGTGGTGCTCCAAGGAATACTGATCTCCAAAATGTGGGTGGGAGCTGAACTTCTCCCAGTCTATAGGAAGGGTTCCCCACTTCTAACAACCAACTACAGACCCATCAGTTTAATTGATGTAATGCAGTAAGTCTTTGCCCGGGTACTATTGGCACGCCTTTAGGAGTGGATCGAGGAGCACAATATCCTGAGGCCGTTCCAAACTGGATTTAGGACCTCTACTGTAGATCAAATCTTCAGGCTCCAGCTCCTGGAAAATTGCGATCCTAGGTGGCGGTAGTCTCTATGTAGTATTTGTTGATTTAAAAACTGCATTCAACCTGGTTCTCAGGGACAAGTTGTGGTCTGTGCTAAATGACATTAGAGTTCCCATATATCTCTGACATATGATTAGGAGACTGCTTGAAGGAAACTTCACCCAAATTAGATATGGGAAACAAGGTGAACTCACCATCCCTCTTGATGTCAACAGAGGAGTTAGACAAGGATGCGTGTTAGCCCCCACACTGTTTTGTTCATTCATTAATGCACTGCGAGACTCGTTGAGTAAGGAGAAGGACACTGATGCACCGAAGGCTGCACAAAACAAAGTACCGGCAATGAAGTTTGTTAACGACACCCTTCTGCTCTTCAAATCACCAATGGGCATTCTAAAGGTTCTTGCTAGCTTAGGCGCTTTCTGCAGTAATATATGGTCTTCAACCCAGTAAACACTACACGCCCTAATCGTTGCCTGAATGGCAAACCAATTGAGAGGGTATCCGTGTTTGAATATTTAGGGGTTACCATAACAGAAAATGTGACATGGACACAAATAGATAAAATTAGCCTCAATTTAGCACAGATAACAGGGGGCTGGCCAAAGTTCATAGGAACTCCTTTTGTAAACTCATCAGTCCCACTGCAGAGATCTACAAAATGTAAGCCAGGGGGGCCACCACGTATGAAGATGAGCTTTGGGTGTCACTGCCCAATGAAAAACATAACCAAGATTGAAAATAATTACATTAGGCAGCTACTTGGACTCTCCTCTAGCACCCCACTCATTCCTCTATGATTGGGTCTCGGAGTTAAACCGATCGCAGAAGAAATAGGACTCATAACGCTAACCTTCTGGAGGTGTATATGGGAGACTCCGGAACTGGTTGCATATGGGTCTGAGTTAAAAGAGGTAATGGGCCTCCCGGGGCAGGGGAATTTCCCAGGCTTATATAATCAGGGACACACTCTAGCATGGGAAGAAGGAGCATATGGAGTGACCCAGAAGTGTCATGTCCTGCAACGTTTAGGAAGGAACTTGTCAGGAGCTTCAGGGGAGGAAAATGTGTTCCCCTGCATGAGATCTTAGCATTAGGTTCTCTAACAGTATCCTTCATCAGAATCAAAGAGCATTACAACATGGAGTCTTTCCTAGATGAAATACAGTCAGCCCCTGCAAGGAAATAGTATGTTCAATTCAGGCAAAGGTCACTCCCCCTGTGCTCATTTTCCAACAAATGGGCAGGCTCCATTCCTCTAGGGTGCTGGGTGTGTTGAAATGCCGAGGAAACCGAGCTTCATGTTTTTTTTCTCCTGCCCTGGATACAAAAAAGCTAGACTAAGATGGCTGATACAGCTGTTCAATAATTCGGGGACTTGTGCAGGAGCATTTAGGCTCCTGAAATACGACACCCATCAACCAATCATATTTGCAGTCTTGATATTCCTGTTTTCCATGTGGTGTGTGCGCACGCCACTCCTGGGCCTTACCACCTAGACCTAAGACTAACCACTGTATGCTTTGGGGTTTGTTTAGGGTACTTGGGGAGGGTGCATGTATTCTACCCAGAGAATCAAGGTGAACAACTGGAATGCTTTGAAATAAGTTAATGGTCGAAAGTCCTACCTCTTTACACAAACATCCTATCTCGCTGGATCCTAGGTTCGTGCAAGCACCCTCTGAGATCTTAGCACTTCTATTCAAGCCAAACATCCGTCCCTTCCCAGGAGGGTTCAGGCCAGAATGCATTTTAGTTTCGCTTCTTCTAATAGGGGTAAGGCATCTCAAACGGGCAGGTTTTATATGTAGAGGAGATAGGAGACCATTTGGACCCCGCACTGGTAAAATATAACTGTACTGCAGATAAATCTGTGTCAAAGGTCTAATTTAATTGAATCCAACTATAATTAGGATCCTATTCTATTTTATTGAGGAAACATTGAATATCTTGTTGTCCGTGCTTCCTTTATTTGAATAGATGGTATAGGTACACATAAGTAGTATTGAAAAAGAGGCATTAAAATCATTGCTGCTTGGTTTTGGGCTGTGAAGTGCATCGTCTGACAAAGGGGGCCGCCCATAGATTAATCCCCATCTTTTCCAATTCTAAATGCAGCAATGAGTCTTATAATATCAGAGGATTTATTCGACGATGGCCCACACACCATTTTGAAATATCAGGCAGTAAATAATGTGCATACCACACATTCAGCCCCATAAGTAAGGCTCCCCTAGATAGGCACAGAATAGACATTTAGCCTGGTGCACCGTATCTGGCCTAACTTCTAGGACTGTGGGTGTATGATGTGAGGTCATATCGATCTTAGTGGCCATTATACACACTAAAGGATATTCCTTGGATATGTGAATGTGCACCTATAACAGTGGTATTGTTTGCTTTTATTGCCTCTGCACTTTTATGGTCAATTGGCCGAAATAAAGTATTTTAAATTTAATTGAAAACACCTAAACTAAAAATCTGTGCTTAGCATAGAGTTTCGTTCAACTGGTATTTTGTTGTTTCTGTCCAGCCTTTCAGATGTAGGATGCTATAAGTAACATTATACCTAAAACAAGCCAGGGCTATTGGCTTTGTCAATAGTTTTTAGTTGCATAAGATAAATAACAACTATGGGTTTGTTGTGTATAACATATTAAAAATGCTTCAGTTCTGAAGATGAGACTGTGAATGAACTAAAACGAGTCTCTTTAAAGTTACATCAAAGGCTTTGAGCAGTGGTGCTGCTGCAGAGTTGAGATTTCCCTTTCACCCTGAAGGTGAAGACAGAAATGGAGAGCCCTATAGCGACCTATCTCAGTACTTGCTTTTAAGAACTCAGCACCGGTAGGACCCGGCCCACTTAAAGACCTGGTATCACAACTGTTTTTTCAAGGTCAATGATGATCTCACAAGCAACTGACTCTTCCCCATCAGCCTTTCAGTAGCAATCAACTGATGAGAATACCACTGACGCATACCTACTGGTCATGCAATAGCAATGGTCTGTCAACCGACTGACTCTTCCCCAACCCTATCGGCCTTTCGAGGCACTGACCTGACATGAGAATACTACGGACCCATCTCTACTGGCCTTTCAAGGACACGGATTAGACAAGCAACTGGCCCCATCTTAACCCTATTGACCTTTCAGGGACCTGCCCTGGCATGAGAATGTCCCTCACCCATCCCTGACAACGTTTCAAGGTCACTGACCAAACACGAGACTATTTCTGACTCCTCCTTCTGTGGCTCCCCCGCCCAAGTGAAGAAACCGCTGCTGCAAATGTAATGACTAACCAAGCCCCCCAGAACACAATGGATATCGCTTTTGGGACCTATTGGCTATGTCAACGCCTTTGGGCTGAGATGTACAGCACTAGTATTTCCTTTTTGCCAATGCTGCACACTAAAAAATAAAAACGTCACCAGGCATGCAGTTGTGTATTTGTTTGTGTAGGCGCCATTTTTTTCTATTCATTGGGCGCCACTTGCCTTGGTAAATAACAAAAAATACCTGTCCCAAAGCTCTTCTTTAGTGGTGACCTGGCAGATGCTGGACCATCTTAAATATGTATATTTTTTAATGACTATGAAGATTGAAGGAGCAACAAAAAAGCTGGAGGGAGGGAAGCAAAGCAACAGAGAGCAGGTAGGGTGAGTAGCGGGTGAAGGAAGCAATAGATGTGGGAAGAAAGGGAAACATCCTTTACAACGCAACCATTACATCGCTCTACACTTACCA
Source organism: Lissotriton vulgaris (assembly GCF_964263255.1). Taxonomy (NCBI): domain Eukaryota; kingdom Metazoa; phylum Chordata; class Amphibia; order Caudata; family Salamandridae; genus Lissotriton; species Lissotriton vulgaris. The sequence continues at coordinate 77,199,959 of NC_141699.1, forward strand.
CGCAGTCATTACATCGCAACATCCTTTACATCACATGTCCCTACGACGCAGGCATTACAACGCATGACACTACATCGCATGACATTACATCGCATGTCTACAACACAGGCATTACAACGCATACCATTACAATACATACCATTACAACACATAGTACCCCTACACTATCCAAAACCTACCCTACTGTTGCACCCCTTGGAGTTAGAATAGTAATTTTTACCCGTACACTATCCAACACTTACCCTACTGGTGCAGCCCCTGGAGTTAGAATAGTATTTTTTAAACCTACACTATCCAACACTTACCCTACTGTTGCCCCCCCCGAGTTAGAATAGTAATTTTTACCCCTACACTATCCAACGCTTTCTCTACTGTTGCACCCCCTGGAGTTAGAATAGTAATTTTTACCCCTACACTATCCAAAACCTACCCTTCTGTTGCACCCCCTGGAGTTAGAATAGTAATTTTAACCCTACACTATCCAACACTTACCCTACTGTTGCACCCTCTGGAGTTAGAATAGTAATTTTTACCACTATACTATCCAATACTTACCTGAAATGCAATGTAATGGTATGCGTTGTAATGGTATGTGTTGTAAAGGTATAATGTGATGTAATGGAATGCGTTGTAAAGGTAGTTTCTAAAAATGCAATGTAGTGTTATGCGATGTAATGGAGTGCGTTGTAAAGGATGTTACGATGTAAAAACTGCGTTGTAAAGGCATGCATTGTAAATATATTACATTCGGACGAAAGCAAAGAAGAAAGAAACATTGTAAATGTTGGGAGAGAGCAACAGGAAATGAGTAGTGGAAGGATATAAGTCAATCAGTCAAGATGGGAGAAGTGAACAAGGGAGCGAGCAAGAAAATATAAGCCCTCTCCCTGATTTTCTAACCCAAAAGAAAAAAATTAGTTCCTTAAAAGTGAGTCGTGGAAGGAGGCGCCACGCTTAAAAAAGATCTTGACCACGGCGCAGGACGCACCCGGGCACATGTTCTGAAAAAAAGGTAAAATTAGTGTACATCGGCAATGTGTAATGCAAAGGAGGTATTTATTCAAGGGGCTAAAATCGTCCATCTATAACTAATTTCCTTACCTTAGTTATGGAGGCAATTAACACCCTATTACGATAGAGGATTTTCCGCATCCTCCGGGCCGGCGGAAGCCACCGCCGGCCCGGAGGGTGTGGAAAATCCTCTGCGGACCCACCAAAGACCCACCTCCACATTAGGATGGCTGGTGGGTCCTGGTTTCCGTCCGCAGCTTTTCCGCCGCGGTTGGCTTACAACCGCGGCGGAAAAGCTCTAATATGGTGACTGTGTCTCTCAGACACCGTCAGCCAGATTAGGAAGGGCTGTGAAACATGCTTTTCCGCGGCGGCTTTTCCGCCGTGGAAAAGCATGTGTAACTTCACTGCGGGGGGCCGTTGCGGGCCCCCTAGGTGAAGGGGGGATGGGGGGTGCACATGGGGGGTACCTATGGTACCCCCCTGCATTTGTATGCAGAAAGCGGGAGGCACCGCGCGGTGCCTGCCACTTTCTACATACAAATGCAATGCGTGCATTTTTAACGTTGCTGTGGGTGCAGCTTGAAGCTGCACCCGCCGCAATGGTAAAAATAGAGGATGTTACCGCCAGGGTGGCGGTCACATCCTAATTGCACAGGAGGGAACTCCGCAGCCCATGCGGAGGTTCCCCCCTACTCTATGGTGGCGGACGGACTCAGGTCCGTCCGCCATCATAATCGGCCCCTGGTGAAGGAACGAATGGACTTTGGACCTGATTCACAAAAGTAAACTGAGATGAAAGTCTAACGTTACGACTTTCGATATTCAGAAAGGGCATTTACGAGTAGTAAAGTTAGACTTTTGTCTCAGTTAAACGTAAGTTATGGTCTTAATTTTAACTGAGACAAACGTCTAACTTTACTACTCGTAAATGCCCATTGTGAATACCGAAATTCGTAAAGTTAGACTTTCATCTCAGTTTATCTTTGTGAATCGGGCCCTTGGTGGAGTGCTAATCCAGGGTTTTGTCTACGGCTATGCCAGTTACTGCAGTCGTGGGAGAACCAAACTTAGCGCATGATGAAATGACTCCTGCCATTGACAGTAGGGACACTACGCTAACAAGAGAGAGATCATGTACTTCACAAAATGCTTGTGTTATTGACTCTCAGTTGGAAATTATTGAGCCTATTACGGTCAATAGAAGCTCATGACGAAACTTTCAAGAAGAATGTTGGCTCCCTAGAGGCGGGGAAATAGTTTCAACATATCCAAAGCAGTGAAGGTTTAGCACAGTGTGTAATAGGTGGGTAGACCCCCAAAGGATTCCACCAACCCTCTTGTGACGCCTTTCTTTACAATCCTTGTAATTGTTTTTTTAAATAAACTGGATAATATGTTGCAGAAATTCTGTTAGGACATACAGGGGCACCTGGACAAAATTGAGGAAAAACTCAAAGCACAATACCTGCCTAATCAGTGTTACCACTGTTGCTGCTCTTCTACAAAGCCAACAAATTCTGGTTTAGTGAGAAAGAAAGATGACCCACTTGATGGTTCTGTTAAAGCCGTCAGTCATAAGTAGGCGAGCCGCAACAGACGAGCCCTCAGTACGCAAACTAACCAAATCATAACGTAATATCTCAATATCCGCACATTAAGTCATACACGGAGGGCTCACGTACTACTGTCTATAATGCCCATCTGTATTTACCTCCTGCCTGCACTCCGTATGTACTTATTTTTAAAAATGCGCCTTCGTTGGCAGCGAGGAAGACTAAACTGGAGCTGGGTTTGAAAGTAATAAAACAACTCTGGTTGGTCTGATGACTTGCACAAAGAAGTCACCTAGTTATGGGGGATTAAGTGCGTAGTGCAAAAACAAGAAAAGAGAGGTCAGATCAAACACTTGATCAATCTAAGCGTAAACTATGCAGACCACAGTTCAAGGAGTCAACACAAGATTAGATTATCACATCCGATTTGGGTGATAAAGAAAGCCCTCACACACTGACCTAGTCAGTGTCATGCTTCATCATCGGGCCCCACCGACAGAGGCCGAATGCCTCTGCGGTGTGCTACGACGCCAGGAAGACTACGGAGCAGGTTTTGTGTGTGGAGGGCGTGCTCTTGTTTACAGTGAAATATTAAAAGTGCCTGGAAAAGGGTATCGAAAAAAATATATTTAATAAATGATCCCTGGGGCACAAAGTAAAGAGTATTACGTGTCTGTATTTACATGCCAAGGTTCAAGGTTGGTAAAATACAGAATATACTCAATTTCTTTCAGTCAACATGTTTCAGCCATAAGGGTGGTATAATACCGTGGCATTCTTCAGGACTATACCCCGGCGGTATGGGCTCTCTAATCACCCACCCTGACCTGGGGACGTGAAAGTGAAAATAAAGAGTGAAAAAAGTGCATAAAAATATTGGAAGAGTAAAATACTCGATTCCAAAAAATACTCCATAAATTAGGAGTGTCGCTGCACTTTCAAAAGGGGTGCTACTAGCACCATGGGTCTCGGGAGGGGGTCGGAGCAACCTGGCACATCGCCCTCAGCGCTCTCGACCCGCTAATAAACCTGGTTGTGGCCTCAAATCCGGACCCCGAGGAAAGTGCAGCGACACTCCTAATTTACGGAGTATTTTTTGGAATCGAGTATTTTACTCTTCCAATATTTTTATGCACTTTTTTCACTCTTTATTTTCACTTTCACGTCCCCAGGTCAGGGTGGGTGATTAGAGAGCCCATACCGCCGGGGTATAGTCCTGAAGAATGCCACGGTAATATACCACCCTTATGGCTGAAACATGTTGACTGAAAGAAATTGAGTATATTCTGTATTTTACCAACCTTGAACCTTGGCATGTAAATACAGACACGTAATACTCTTTACTTTGTGCCCCAGGGATCATTTATTAAATATATTTTTTTCGATACCCTTTTCCAGGCACTTTTAATATTTCACTGTAAACAAGAGCACGCCCTCCACACACAAAACCTGCTCCGCAGTCTTCCTGGCGTCGTAGCACACCGCAGAGGCATTCGGCCTCTGTCGGTGGGGCCCGATGATGAAGCATGACACTGACTAGGTCAGTGTGTGAGGGCTTTCTTTATCACCCAAATCGGATGTGATAATCTAATCTTGTGTTGACTCCTTGAACTGTGGTCTGCATAGTTTACGCTTAGATTGATCAAGTGTTTGATCTGACCTCTCTTTTCTTGTTTTTGCATAACTAACCGGGGACTAAGAGTGCCTCATTCTCCCTACCTCTCCTTTTGTTGTTAAAGATTAAGTGCGTAGGCCAAGATCCGAGTAAAGTTAATGTGGACTGTGTGGGGACAAACTTCATAAAGTCAAGAGCTGTCACACTTTTGTTGAACCGCCTTGGGTACATGCCTTAGAGGAAATTCTGGCTCTTCGTTTGGGATTCTTTTACAAACTAAACCGGCTGGATCATCTAAATATTGTCTATGAGCCTTCTTGGGAGGGAAAACATAGGAGTGTTGAATATTGAGACAGAAAAACTGTTGAGGCCGTGAAACTCCGCTTATTATTTGGATCAACTGAAGTCTGATGGGGATGACAGTGAGACCTATATTTCAACCATGTTAGACGATAATCATGGCCTTGCCAGAATATCTCACGCAGATGATGTGGATATTAAACATCAGTCCCAACAAAGTTTTACAATGGGAGGTGGTGTCTCTTTCCTCTCTTGGAACATAGCTGGTGTGCATTCCACACTCAATAACCCAGACTGGTTAATTTCTGTGAATAATTATGATGTAACATGTTTACAGGAAACCTGGCTAATTGTCCCCTTTGTATTTGACGGGTTTCATTCTTACTTAAACCCTGCAATTCTATCTACAGCTGGGCTTGGTTCTACTGAAATATGTTATGCTTATGCAGTGTTGAAGTGTTGAATTCGATTAGAAGGGTACTTATTGTTATATGAGAGACTAACTTTATCCTAATATTGATTTCTCGTTGATATCTTTTAACTTTTCTGACTGCTTTGACCCGTGGATAAGTTTTAAAGTGGTGGATGTGGTTGATTGTTATTTAACCCGTTTCAAATGTATACCGTTTAGTTTTCTTTTTATGCAACATGTGAATTTAATATGATCTCTTTAGTCTGCAAATTTTCCAAGCATATAGTTACTTGTAAAATGTTTCAAATGTGATTTGAATTTAAGTTTTTTTATGGCCTTATTGGGTTGAATTGTACGTCCCACCAACAACTTTTCAATTAATTTTTATTTCCCAAAGAAATTATTAGCCACACTTCTGCCAGAGCAGCCACTGCCCCAGAGCTTCACCGCACCATCAACTGCTCCATTAAAACTGCCACTTGCTCCGATGACTGGAAACACGCAGAGATCAACCCCCAGCTGAAGAAGCCACCCGCCAACCTGACAGACCTCAAGAACTTGAGACCCATCTCCCTCCTCTTCTTTCCAGTCAAGGTCATTGAGAAGGGCATCAATGTCCAGCTCTCTGAGTTCATTGTGGAAAACCACATCCTGAACAATACTCAATCCGGCTTCTGAAGCAAACACAGCAACGAAACGACTCTCCTGGCTGCGTCCGACGACTTCCACTCCCTCTTAGACCATGGCGAAATCTCAGCCCTCATCCTATTGGACCTCTCAGCCGCCTTCGATACTGTCCACCCCAGCACCCTAATCATGAGACTACATGACGCTGGCATCCATGACAAGGCTCTGGACTGGATCCACTCATTCCTTATCGGCCAAACACTGTGAGTCAGGCTACCTTCATTACTCTCAGAACCAACAGAGATCAGCTGCGAGGTGCCCAAAGGCTTCTCCCTGAGCCCCACCTTCTTCAGCATCTACATGGCCCCTCTCATGGCCATTGTCAGAAACCACAGACTCAACATCATCCCCTACGCCGATGATACCCAGCTGATCATTTTCCTCACTAATGAACCTACAGCTACCAGAACCAACTTCTACAACAGAAGGAAGGACGTGGCCAACTGGATGAAAGATAGCTGCCTCAAGCTCAACTCGGACAAGACTGAAGTACTCATCCGAGGACCCGTCCCCTCAACCATGGACAACTCTTGGTGGCCCACTGCTCTGGGAGAATCTCTCACCCGCACTGACCACGCACGCAACATTGGCATCGTACTGAACTCCTAACTCTCAATGAACAGCCAGATCAATACTGTATCCTCATCCTGTTTCCACACGCTCTGCCTGCTCCTAAGACATTCAGATGGATCCCCACAGAATCCAGAAAGACAGTCACCCAGGCACTCATCACCAGCAGACTAGACTACAGCAATACACTCTACGCCAGCATCACCTAGAAACACCTCAGGAAAATACAGAACATGAAAAACGCCACAGCCAGAATGGCCCTCGACATCCCCTTTCACAGCCACATCCTGAACACCTTAGTCAACTCCACTGACTCCCAGTCAATAAGAGAATCACCTTCAAGCTCCTCATACATACCTACAACACATACCACAACAAAGGACCAGCATATCTGAACCACCGCCTCTCGTTTCGCCCAACTTGCCCAAGCCTCTGTCCCCAGGATCCATATGACTAGAACCCGAGGATGATCCTTTTCCTACAACGTCACCAAGATCTGGAACACCCTGCCCTCCACCTCAGGCAATCACCCTTGCTAACCCAATTCAGGATGGCCCTCAAGACCTGGCTCTTCGACTGAACCTCCATGCCCAAACAGACCCCCCCACCACCCCTCCCTCCCCAGCGACTTAAGACCCTTATAGGTGAGTAGCCATGCTCTATAAATTCCTGATTGATTGATTGACTTCCAAAAAATATGGCCATTTTTATCAGTGAATATGCACAAATGTTTTTACTTAGACATATGCCCATTGTTTTTCTAAGAATATAGTTTGCTCTCATCACATAAGTGCATAGTATCATGCCATATTTAAAAAAATCCATTACAATTGTGTAAGTAAAAATACATGCATGTTATAAGATGTTAGTTTGTTTGCGTGATTTTTCATGAGACAACGCCTATTAACTCACCTTGTTACTCTAATATTGTCTATGCTCTCCCAATGTCAGTGCTATTTTGTCTGCCTCTCTCACCTGCTCTGTTACTCATGTCTTCCTGTAGTGTCTCTCCACTGACATGCACTTGTTCTATATCTGATCTCACTCATTTCATCTGCCCTTTCTTTCTTCTTCTGTCTTGTCTTATTGTTTGTACTCTCCTCTCTGTCTGTCTCTACCCTCTGGGTTTCTTTCCTGTCACCTGTCCCTCTCTTTTTCTCTTATTCTCTTTTTTCTCTCTCTCTTTCTTTCTCTCCTTTTCTTTCCTCCCCTGCCTCTTTCTTTTTCCTTCTTTGTCCTTTTTCTCTTTTACCTCTCACTCCTCTCTCTCAAACCTGCCTCTTCATGTTGTTCTTTTCTCTCATACACCTTCTCCCTACCCTGACAGCAGTATGCCACTCTCTGGCCTCTACTAGGATTCTCTCTCATCCTGGCTGGGCCCAGTCACCGTGACAGGCCCTCGGGAGCATTTCCCTGGCCCGTACCTTGGCATTGCAGCCATAAAATAATGTTACATGTTTTTACTTATTTTCAGCTTGGCAAAGACTGGGCAAGGCCGAGCGCTAGAATGGCGTGCGCGGCCATTATGGCAGTCGCCCAGTCCGCGGGGACCGGGGGGGAGGGGTCGCCGCGCCAGTCGATGGTGCGTACTCCCACCCCCTGGAATGACCTAGGGGGAACGTTGCCGGAGCATGAACCGGAAGCACTTTAGTGCTTCCGGTGCAAGCGCTCAGCCGGCGTATAGACCAGCCTGCCCTTTGCTCCCCCTTTAAAAAGGGGTTGTGGGGAGCAGAACAGTGTCTTGTTCTTTTGCTCCCCCTCCCCACAGGAAAGACGGCCGGGCCCCCAGTGGCCCGTAACTTGTTTTTCCCCACCCACCATCCCCTGAGGCAGGATTTCTTTAAGGTGTATGTCACTAATGTAGTTGTTTTACTTTATTAATTTTCATTACAGGTATCTCAATAAATATCATTAATGCAATTATACGGTTGAAATTAGAATGTAATAAAAGTGTCAGTGTTTGGTATTTTGTTGCAGGTAACATTGTCGTATTTAGTAGGGTGTCTCCGGTCAGGCAGTAAGGTCATGATTGGAAAGCATAGTCTTCGGTCCTTAGCGGTCAGCACCATGTAACTCCAGGGGCAGTGACAGCCGGTAGGTAGGCTGTCGGGGTGCAGTGCCGGGGGAGTCATTTTTCCCAGTGGGCCTGTGGCCACCTTCGCACGTGCATAAGCATCAGGGCGCAGTATGCAGAAGTCTGCAGCCCCTGTGATGGAGTTTAAGGCTCAGGGCACAGGGGGGGCCAGGAGAAAGTATCCATCCGATAATCTGTACCCCTTGTGCAACCTTACTCCTGTGGAGTATTTGTAGTTTTCTTGGACCTGGAGGCTGCCAGTTATTGACCTTGCCGTAGGCTCTAGAGGGGACATGCAGAAAGTGAATATATGCATTGTTAGATTTGAAGTAGGAGTGTCTTGTGTATTATAATTTGTTAAGGTTCGCCATGTTACAGCATTTGTCTATCAATGTATCTGTACTTTCTGCATAAATTTGTACATAAATGTTAATAACTAATGTTTTAATTTTGTAATAAATACAGCCAGGGGGGTCACACACCCCAATCCAAACTTGGTGTGGTGTTAATGATTGACTAGGGGGAGGGAGGTGGCATCCATTCCATAGATTTGGCGGATCCAAAAGAAAAGGGGACTTAGGTAGTACCAGGCCATATAGCCCAAGCTGCTGTTTACAGTACGCTCATAGTGAAGTGAGGCAGAGGGGGCCCTTCCGAGGATGGGTAGCCTGGACCCACATGCATCACGGGGGCCTGCGTTACGCTGCTAATCCCCGGCACATGTGGCCTCTCAGAAACCTTGGTGAGCCCTGCTGAAATCTTCTTATAGAGGCGCGAGCCTGTGGCTCTTTCAGAACTTCAAGAGATATTCACATCATGCGCACGGCAGGCGCAGTCTGAATGCAGAGCGTCACCTACGCAGCGTGCTCCACCAAGGCGCTGCCCTCGCCCGCCTCTGTGAATAATGCAGGCTGCTGGCTGGGGGCAGCCGGCTGCACCGGGCCTGTGCCTGCTAACGAGAGCCCTGCCTGCTGGGCCGCGCACCCTCCGGCATTAGAAGCGCCTGGCCCAGGTTCCAAGCTGCTATGATGAGCACAGCCAGCGCTGTCTTAAACATAATACGAGTATTTATAAAGCGCACCTTCACATGCAGGGCCTCTTGGCACTGAAACAGGTGTTTGTTGTTATTATCCTTTTCAATGGTACTCATTTTATCAACCTCGAAAGGATGAAAGGCTAAGTGGACCCACTGGGATTTGAACCTGTGATCATGAGATCAAAGAGAGATTCCCTGGAGGGACCTCATTAATCAATTGGACCCCCAGATCCAACTTCCAGGGTTTCTTTGTGTGTCTTCCACTGGCCAGAGAGTAGTTTTTTGACCCAGAAAGAAGAATTGAAGGCAGCTTGATATGCCTTGCAGCCCGGGGCGCAACTAGACCCGAACTTCAGGGCAGGGGCTAGTACTTCAGCAGGAGTGGTGGGGCTACCAATTCACGTAATGGGGCTGTTACATCCTCAGAGTCAGGATGAAAACACACATTGGCAATGTGTCTGCTTTTAATGCGCTAACACATGCACACAGCATTCGTGCATGGCTGTATCTTGATACTTTAGCACATTAAAGCCTGTTTCATTCTCTTTGCCAATGTATTCCTCTGAGACACTAAGCACTGCTGGAGCTTCGAGAGTATCCTCCAGACCTGCGAGTATCAGATGGGAAATGGCCTTTACAACGCGGTCTTATGCATGTGTGCCGTTTCCCCGCAAGCTAAACACCGCTTACCTTAACCACGCCTATGCCTTAACAGCGGCAGCTGGCGTCTAGCGGTCTACGCGGGCGGGGAGAGGAACCGGAAGAATCGCTGCAGAGAGGACCAAGACGCAGTCAGGTAAGTTGGGCTGGTGCTGGGGGTGGGTTTTAGGGTAGGGGGGTGGGTTAGTTAATAGAGTCAGAGCGGGTAAATTATAAGGCAGGAAGACCGGATTCTAGGGCTCATGGCAGGAGGAGTTGGGGTGGGATCCTTACAATTCATATACCGTTTTCAAAAATGCCTTTACAACGAAATTCATTGTAAAGGCATGGGTGGTAAAGGCATGCATGGTAAAGGCATGCGTGTTAAAGGCATGCGTGGTAAAGGCATGCGTGGTAAGGGCATGCGTGGTAAAGGCATGCGTGGTAAAGGCATGCGTGGTAAAGGAATTCATGGTAAAGACTCAGTCGTTGTAAAGACCGTGTGGTTAAGCCATGCGTGGTTCAGCCATGCGTGGTTGTGTGGTACAACTGTATTAGATGTTTGCAAGATAGCTGGTACTGAGAGAGCCTTGGGCCTCTGCGCATGTCTGACACACAGAAAATAAAGCACTGACGCCTTATTGGGAAGGGGTCTTGTCTTGCAAAAAGCAACATAAGCTGCATCGTAAACTAATGTTTCAGGGAACAAGAAGATGTTTGTGGGACTGTCCCCCAAGGAGCACAATAAATTGCTGCCACATACAGATACATAGATTTATAGGTATCCTATTAAAGGTGTTGCATGTGTACTGGGATAAAACAAATTATGGGGGCTTCTATCTGTATCTCCCAAAATGAGGGGGCTTCACTGAGAGCTGAGAGGAAGGTGCATTCATAGGGTGCAAGACGAGGGATAACTCTTCACACTAGAAAACATGTAGACATTTGTCCAGATGACAATGACCTTTTTTTACTGTTGTATTTTATATCTTTTAAGGAAGTGCACAAAAGGTTGATGAATTTTTTACAGTCTTTGACCCTGCAATCTTTTTTTGAAATGGCTCTGCGCTGCTGTGAGAGGAATGTTGCAATCTCGAAATTACACCTATAAAGCCAGTTTCTGTTTTGTGAGCTGTAGCTTTATTTTCTTTTAAGAATATAGACAAATGCATTGGCCAAACTTGCACTCAGTCAAATTTTTTTAATCCTAGTGAAAGAGGGTTGGCTAAAGATGACGAGATTTAAATGTGCACATGCTGCACCAGACATTCACCCTGGTAAATAGTGTTGGAAGCCATGTTTATGAAGAAGCCCAAGCTGTGTAAAAATGAGATTAGAGGTTGGCTAGCATCGTCAGTACAAGACACTGCTGCAGAATTAGATTGAGACACACGAGGATAGCTTTGTGAAGAACTGGGCATAGACCCATGCATGTGAGAAGGTGTGAGCATGCCAGTGACCATGCATGTGGGAAGGTGTGAGCATGCCAGTGACTATGCATGTGAGAAGGTGTGAGCATGCCAGTGACCATGCATGTGCGAAGGTGTGTGCATGCCAGTGACCATGCATGTGGGAAGGTGTGAGCATGCCAGTGACCATGCATGTGCCAAGGTGTGAGCATGCCAGTGACCATGCATGTGCCAAGGTGTGAGCATGCCAGTGACCATGCATGTGGAAAGGTGTGAGCATGCCAGTGACCATGCATGTGCCAAGGTGTGAGCATGCCAGTGACCATGCATGTGCCAAGGTGTGAGCATGCCAGTGACCATGCATGTGGGATGGTGTGAGCATGCCAGTGACCGTGCATGTGGGAAGGTGTGAGCATGCCAGTGACCATGCATGTGGGAAGGTGTGAGCATGCCAGTGACCGTGCATGTGGGGAAGGTGTGAGCATGCCAGTGACCGTGCATGTGGGAAGGTGTGAGCATGCCAGTGACCATGCATGTGCCAAGGTGTGAGCATGCCAGTGACCATGCATGTGCGAAGGTATGAGCATGCCAGTGACCATGCATGTGGGAAGGTGTGAGCATGCCAGTGACCATGCATGTGCCAAGGTGTGAGCAGGCCAGTGACCATGCATGTGCGAAGGTGTGAGCATGCCAGTGACCATGTATGTGGGAAGGTGTGAGCATGCCAGTGACCATGCATGTGCCAAGATGTGAGCATGCCAGTGACCATGCGTGTGGGAAGGTGTGAGCATGCCAGTGACCATGCATGTGGGAAGGTGTGAGCATGCCAGTGACCGTGCATGTGGGAATGTGTGAGCATGCCAGTGACCATGCATGTGGGAAGGTGTGAGCATGCTAGTGACCATGCATGTGGGAAGGTGTGAGCATGCCAGTGACCATGCATGTGCGAAGGTATGAGCATGCCAGTGACCATGCATGTGGGAAGGTGTGAGCATGCCAGTGACCATGCATGTGCCAAGGTGTGAGCATGCCAGTGACCATGCATGTGCGAAGGTGTGAGCATGCCAGTGACCATGCATGTGCGAAGGTGTGAGCATGCCAGTGACCATGCATGTGCCAAGGTGTGAGCATGTCAGTGACCATGCATGTGCGAAGGTGTGAGCATACCAGTGTGCATGTGGGAAGGTGTGAGCATGCCAGTGACCATGCATGTGCGAAGGTGTGAGCATGCCAGTGACCATGCATGTGGGAAGGTGTGAGCATGCCAGTGAACCTGCTGCACCATTACACTGGGCTCCTGCAACTGCAGCCGGTGGGCGTCTGCACCACCAACCAGTGGCGAGCTCATGTTCCACCTATATAGATGCCTGTTGATCTTTCACAGGAAGATGGAAGAAATAACTAGCAGTGCAGGGGAGTGCTTTGTCCTTTTCGCTACTGAGGAAGCAATGACTGTAGCCAGAGGCGCTGCACGAAATCCCTCCCTGTGTACCCTTGAAGTTGAGTTGCTCTTACAGGCTAGGTTTGTCAGATTCATCCAAGGCTGGAGAGGTGATAGCAGGGGGTCTGACAGCTGGATAAGTAGTGGATGGCAGGCCTACAAAGTTCACACGCTATTAAGTCTAAATAGCTCAGGTACGAAATGAGATAAACCACATAATATACACTGTATGAATTGAAAATAGGATCCTTTATGGATCAATTCATATAGACCCATGAGCAAGTAAGGAAGACTCACTAAGGCAAATAACTTTTTCCGATAATTAACCTTCTTATCAAACCCACCTATTCCTGACCCCTGTCCCTAGTAAAGCAACCCAATAAAAATGAGCTACAATCTGCAAGTAAATCAGATTTCTGATGTTTAAATGTAAAAAGTGTACAGAGAAACTTAATGTAAGCTATGCAAAAAGACACATGAAATGTTTTACATAATGTATATAGATGTACAGATCTTGTAAATAAAAATATAGAAAAGTACAGATACAGTAACGCCGAACCGTGTAGAGCCGACCATTGGTAGTAGGGAAAACCAGGAAATAAACAAGATGGATAAAATCCATGATATGATTAAGTGAAAAGGAAGTAAATGTCTAGACGTTGAAAATAATTTATCTGTTGTAACAAGATTATAATACTAAAATACTGTTTTTTTACTATCATAGCTACTATTGATTAAGAAAAGAAATATGCAGAATTCCTGAGGAAGGCGAACGGCCGAAATGCGTTGAAAGGAATAATCTCTGCGTATTGTTGAATGTTTTAAATATTTTCTATTGTATAGTAACCAAAATGTATTATATGTAAAAAATATGTGTTAAAAAAAAACAAAAAAGTGTTAATATATTTATAAACAAAAGAAATGAAATAAGAGCAAAAAAAGGAAGAGAAGAAAAAAATCAAAATATGAAATACAAATAAATAATTTGAATAATGATGATCTGGTAGAATCTTTGATTTAAACAGCGTCTAGATTACTCAATAGACATAAATGTTAATAACCTGACTCATCCCTTCCAAAAAAAGTTATTTTCCTTGCTAGGGTTTATCACTTTAGGCAGGGGCCCCAATCTTCCAAAATAAATATACTCGCGGCAGGACCGTGAGCGGTGCTTTAGTTGTATCAAACATATAGGCAATTGTCTAGCTTAATCAATTCAATCGTGTGGTTTCCCTATTCCGTAGGTAGGCACTCCGGCAAGGTAGTTACACGTATCCAAGCGCTCTACAAAATAAAGGCCCTTTTTATAGTCAACGATATACATCACAAACATGTCCAAATTACCAGCATTCGGATTCACCGATGATCAGTATGCTAGTATGGTAGGGAGCTCAGTCTCCTTTGGAGAAAACTCCACAGCAGGCCAAGACAAAAATAAGGATGTGAAGACACTATTAGGCTTAAGAAAAAAGTTAAAAAGAATAGAACAACATGGGCATTTCATGCTCCAATACCTCAAAGCTGGAGTTATACCACAGGGACTTAGAGTTCGCAATATCCCTGGACTATTCACACACATCAAAGAGTTCCTGGAGCGTTGGTCAATGATTTTGAACCGATGTTCTAGGGACTATATGATGTTGATAGTTGAAACATCAAAAGGAATGTTACAAGAGTTGGCTAAAGAAATAGCAGAATTAGAAGAGAAGATAAAAAAATCTGGAATAGTAGAAGATGTAAAAAAACACTGGATGATATAGAAAAAGACCTAAATTCCTATGCTGACTATCTGATAAAAAGAAAAACTGATAAGTTACAAAAAGATATCAAACTGGTATACCCATACTTATCAGATAACTATTATACCAACAATAGTGAAGGAGCAGATAATTGGGGCTATAGACAGAACAGGTATGGGAAAAAAGCATATAACTTCTCAGAATCCTCAGGCTCAGATAGTGATGGAGCCTCATATGAGGGTGGCTACCAACGAGGCAGATCAAATTCAAGATATCAAGGCAGACGTCCTTTTTTAGGTCAACGCCCGCCGAGACGCACAAATTGGAGGCCACAGTATCACCAAAGGTTTCAGAATGCCCCACAACAAGAGTATCAATACCCAGTACATCAAGAGATGGGCTACGATCAATACCTAGAGACCAGGAACAACCGTTACTGGAGAAATTAAAAGAGCTACCCATATTTAATTTAACCTCCCACATGCTATCAACAGAAACCATTACAGTTCTATCCAAAGGTCTCTCATTTGCTCCTCACTCAGGGTTGAACAAGTTTGATCTGTTTAGAGACTTACAAATTTTTCTCAGAAAAATAAGACTAAAATTCTTTTTTCAAAATAGAGATCAAAATATAGAATCAGGAAACTTATCAGGCCTACAGCCTAAGTCCGTGTTCACTCCTACTCTGGAACAACTGCCACCGCAAGTAGCGATTTTTGAACAGATCATGATGGAAAAATTCACCAATATCTCCAATTATGTCCCTAAACCAAAGTTTAATCTTACAGCTAGTCAGTACACAGCCATGAAAGAAATCAAGCAGAATGATAACATCACCATAAAGGCATGTGACAAGGGAGGGGGCATTGTGGTCTATGAAACGACACAATATATATCAAAAATGGAAGAAATGTTAGGTGACCTACGCTTCTATACCCACATCACAAAAGATCCTACTAGTCAAACTGCAAATAAGATTAAAAAACTCACAGCCAAGGCACTTAGAAAAGGTGAGATATGCAGTAAAGAATGTGAATATCCCAATGTAGAGAATCCGAGACTAGCAAGTATCTATGGTATCCCCAAGATACACAAAGACACGCGAAACCCACCTATGAGACCAATTGTTACAACCATAGGCTCAATAACAGAACCTCTGGCCAAATACATAGACACTATCCTTTGCCCGCATGTAGCCAACATCCCTGGACATGTGCAGGACACCAGGCAGATCATTAACCTCGTAGAAAACGTACGATACTGTAACACAGCACACATCTTAGTCACAATGGACATTGTGGCACTGTACAGTAACATACCTATTCTAGGAGCACTACATGCCACGCATTGGTTTATACAAAAATATAACATCCAGTGCCCAAGTGTATTTGTCCTTGAATGCCTCGACTTAGTCCTAAATGACAATGTCTTTGAATTTAACGGCAAATTATACAAGCAACAACAAGGAGTCAGCATGGGGGCTTCCTGTGCCCCCACAATTGCCAACATTTACATGGCCTACTTTGAGTCCCAATTTGTCTTTAATGAAGTGGCACCCTTTTTTGAGTCAGTGACAAATTGGGCAAGATACATAGATGACGTGTTTTTTATCTGGGTAGATAATGAAGACATGCTACAAAATTTTCTATTATGGATAGATTCATGTGACAGCAACATCAGATTCACTCACCACACAGACAGAGAACAAGTAAACTACCTAGACGTGGTGATAAGACATCAAAAAGGAACATTAATTGTAGATCTATTTGTTAAGCCAACTGCTAAAAACACACTCCTCCACTACGATAGCTTCCATCCAGCTACCCAAAAAAATAGTGTACCATTTGGAGAATTTCTCAGGTTGAGGCGCAATTGTACGAACATACAAGACTATGACACCAAAGCTGCAACAATGAAAGAGAAATTCCTGACCAGAGGATATCCAAAGAAAATAATAAGAGACTCATTTAAACGGGCCCGTTTTTATGATAGACAAAGCTTGTTACAACCAAAAACCAACAAGAATATTCCACAATTGGTATTTGTCACGAAACACTCAAGTATAAATGACAGAATTAGACGAACAGTGTGTGCCAACTGGCACATACTGAATGTCAACGTTCCAAAATCTGAACAGTTACCCAAACCCATCTTTGCGTACAAAAGAAATAAAACATTGAAAGACCATATAGTAAGATCCAGAATGATGCCCAAAATCAGTACCACTCAAAGATCTATAACAAATATGAAAGCAGTGGTAGGAAATTACAAATGTTCTAACTGCAAATCATGTGAGTCAGCAATAGAGGGAGAGAGTCTAACCTTCAATAAGCAACTTATTAAACCATCAGACCTCAATAATTGCAGAACCGCAAATGTAATTTATTTGATAATTTGTCCTTGCAAAAAGGGTTATGTAGGACAAACAGGCAGAACCCTCAATGTCAGGCTGACCGAACACAGATCGGCAATAAGAACAAAAAAATTAACAGCACCCATGGTGAGTCATTATGTTGAACATAATCATACATCAGAGAATATGGCATGGTATATTCTTAAAAGGATACATCCAAGAATAGGCTTAGAACCAGAAAAGATACGCAAAATGAGAGAAGTCTACTGGATATTTGTATTGGGTACTGCAACTGATGGGTTAAATGCAGAAATTCCATGGGAACAAGCAATTATTTAATCTTAAAGGATGGAAATAATAAACTAAAAAATGGGTTGTCCTTCAATAGGAACTAGAGGGAAGGGAAAAGTGAAGTCAAAAACCAATACATTGTATATGTGATGTTTTATTTGAATATTTGTGATAGGAAATGTTGTATCTGAATATTGCCTGCAGATGGTAGCATACCCTATATTTCCTTATAAGATCCCTTGTGAGAATTTACAATTACTATCAATTTACAACGTTTTGATGATGTTAAATTGAATTGATCATGACTCATCGACCTGAGTGGTTTATGCCACTTCGTATTCTGATATTATAGTCTATGAGCCCTTAGCATTTTGAACACTATATAGCACCCTAGGCTGAAGACGAGCGAGTACACACCGCTCAGGGCCGGACTGGCTACCGGGCAGTTTTGAATGCTGCTGAGCTGGGGGTTAATTTCGTTGATGGGGACCTGTGTGTACTAAGCGAAATTCGTTTTGTTTTCATTATTTCGAAATACACGCAGGTCTCCATGTACGAAATCTGCCCCCAATGCAGTAAAATATTCCAACAGCTCGGCAGCATTCCAAACTGCCCGGTAGCCAGTCCGGCCTTGACACCGCTACAAGATGGGCGAACTAGGTAACCCCTATCTGCAAAGCCATAGGCCACCTTGTTAACTCTGCGTATAGCAGCAACAGTTTTTAACCACAGGCACAGCACAGGTTCTAAGAAAAGGAAGTTCTTTATTGTAAAATTAGAAAGCAAGTAGGGATAAATACACCGTAATGTCCTCCAAATATGTACAAAGCCCACGATGCAAAGTACAATATTAGAGTGTACAAATATACTCGAGGTCAATCTGGACCGCGTCTCGCTGCCTGTCAACAATATCCAAATGTAGTTTAGGAAATCCACCTTTATCTTCCTAATATTGAAACAAAGGCGGAAATTCAATACATATACACCATCATAAGATGGCGGACCCGCTTACCCTCCAACTCAGTACCAGTAGCCACCCGACCGAACTCTCGCGAGACCTCGCGATTTTCATTCACATAGAACGGCATTGGCGCCAAAACAGTGGGCTTTTTAAACAGAGCAGAGGCAAAAACGCGGTAAATACCCATCGCATCGACAGGAGGGATACGACATAATGCCCAATTCAAAAAGCTGAAGGTATGTACATAGGAGGAAAAAAAACGAGGGACCTTAACTACTTTAACGCGCTAGTTTAACTAGATAAAACAACTTATATGTCATCCCATTTGTCTTTCTAGCTAGAATATTCTTACGAGGCAAAACACGGGTCGACATCCCCGCATATTGGCACCTACATAGTGGATGTATAAACAGAGCAGAGACCAAAACGCTGCAAACAGCCACCGCATCTATAGGAGGGACACTACTTAATGTCCAATATAAAAAGCTGAAGGTATGTACCAAGAATAGATTAGAATCAAGGACCTTAATTATTTATGCGCGCCAGTTGAACCAAATAAAACAGCTTATATACCATCCAATTTGTTATTATAGCCAGAAGAACCTACAGAGGCATAAGACGAGTTGACATCAAGCCCAATTAATAAAGGCGATGACACCATTAACGTGTTAAAGAAGATTCATACTCGGAGCAGCCACGCATATACAGGTAGATCATTTACCTGCCAAGTATTGAGTATAGAAAAAGAGAAAGTCATACCAGTCAGAGTAATACAGCTATATATATTTCTTTTAGAAGCACTTTCCAGAACACCCCAAAAGAGTACGACTCCTGATGCAACCGAGCATGAACCATATCCGAATATATATTAAGTAGCTACGACAATATTCAGGTACAGACCTTCCGCTAAATCCTCTCCACACTAGTACATATGCAGCCAGGGACTCCTAACACATCTATACAAATTGATTGTATCTCTTATTTACAGGAAATAATTTGGCTTTACACCACGCTCGCAGGATACGCTACAAATCCAGTTCACACGCTATTAAGTCTAAATAGCTCAGGTACGAGATGAGATAAACCACATAATATACACTGCATGAATTGAAAATAGGATCCTTTATGGATCAATTCATATAGACCCATGAGCAAGTAAGGAAGACTCACTAAGGCAAATAACTTTTTCCGATAATTAACCTTCTTATCAAACCCATCTATTCCTGACCCCTGTCCCTAGTAAAGCAACCCATTAAAAATGAGCTACAATCTGCAAGTAAATCAGATTTCTGATGTTTAAATGCAAACAGTGTACAGAGAAACTTAATGTAAGCTATGCAAAAAGACACATGAAATGCTTTACATAATGTATATAGATGTACAGATCTTGTAAATAAAAATATAGAAAAGTACAGATACAGTAACGCCGAACCGTGTAGAGCCGACCATTGGTAGTAGGGAAAACCAGGAAATAAACAAGATGGATAAAATCCATGATATGATTAAGTGAAAAGGAAGTAAATGTCTAGACGTTGAAAATAATTTATCTGTTGTAACAAGATTATAATACTAAAATACTGTTTTTTTACTATCATAGCTACTATTGATTAAGAAAAGAAATATGCAGAATTCCTGAGGAAGGCGAACGGCCGAAACGCGTTGAAAGGAATAATCTCTGCGTATTGTTGAATGTTTTCAATATTTTCTATTGTATAGTAACCAAAATGTATTATATGTAAAAAATATGTGTTCAAAAAAAACAAAAAAGTGTTAATATATGTATAAACAAAAGAAATGAAATAAGAGCAAAAAAAAGGAAGAGAAGAAAAAAATCAAAAGATGAAATACAAATAAATAATTTGAATAATGATGATCTGGTAGAATCTTTGATTTAAACAGCGTCTAGATTACTCAATAGACATAAATGTTAATAACCTGACTCATCCCTTCCAAAAAAAGGCCTACAAAGCCCTCCATGACCTAGGACGCGCATACTTGAACCACTGTCTGCACTTCCACCGTTCCCTCAGGGACCCCCTCTCGACACACCTCGCCATCGCGCAGATCCCTCGTATACGCTCCTTCTCCTTTCTTGCTGCAAAGTTTGGAACACCCTCCCCCTCAGCACCTCAGGAAGGGGCTCATGACCTGGCTCTTTGAATGAGACCTACAGCAAGCCCCTGGATACCCTCTTGGGTGACAAGCAGCGCTTTACAAATAATGATTACTTGATTGCTTGATTGTGCAGGATGGGCTGAAGAAGTAGGGCAACTGCCTTGAGTTATATCCATTGACCGAGGTACTCAGTGGGACCACAGATGGAACTGACAGCATATGATAGCAGCAACAGTCGCTCGCAGTGACAGGAGTACGAGTTGCAGGGCACGGCAGCATTATGACATGAAGGCATTGAAAGTAAGGCTTGGTGAAATCAGAAAGGTTCCAAGATACAACAAAAGTAGGAGTTGTGGTAACAGCAGGACTCAGAGTGATAGCTTCAGAAGTTTCAGAATATGACAGAAGCATCTCTAACAGCATTCTAAATAAACGAGTGCGACTACACACATCTTATAAGAATACCACCTAAGTGACAGTGCAGCCGCCGCTACACTTTCACACATGTATATCGTTCGATAACTTTATTTCGGTCGCAACGGACCATAAAACGGCGTAATAAAATACATACATAGCAAAGAATAAAAGAATAAATAACAAGAACCATACAGATTCAAGCTCAATCGTAAAAATACACAGATTTGAAGAATGTGTTACTTACAATTTTCCGTACAAAAGTTTCTGCCACTGAAACTACATTGCCCAGAAGTCCTAGCTGTTACTGACACGCATTGAAAGAAATCGATTTAACGCGCAGTAACCAAATGAACTATGTCAAACAGTGTGATGAATTATATTTTTACTTTCCTTAATTAGTTCAAAATGATACCGTGCAATGATATGAAATTGTAATGTGTATGGTTGAATTCATATGGGTAAAAACAATCGTATTTTTACTATGTCTATTGTGTAAAAGAAGGACTTAAATACACACTGTGTCAAAATGGTGGCCAGTTGACAAAGGCTTAACGCCGAAATGCGTTGTCTTTGTTTGGAGAGTGCACATTAAAAATTAATTGTGCCTGGACCTACCTGGTGTGCCCTTTTTCCTTGAAAACCGAATGTGGAGGTGATTGGGGAATTGCGAGAGAAATTTATATATATATATATATATATTTTTTTTTTTTTGGGAGGGCCACTTCTAGCCCCGGGGACCCCATTCCCCGGGGCTGGCCCTCTCCGTTGGGAACCATGGGGGGGTCCCCAATCCCTCCACGGTCCCTGCCGGCTCCCCGCGTACTGCAGGAGCTGGCATTGCTTTTCTACAAGGGGAACAGCTAACATGCTGCTCCCCATGTAGAAAAGCAATAGGCTTTGGTTTGTGGAAGAGAGAGCAGGTTTCCTGCTCTCTCTTCCAAAAAACAAAACCGTTTGCTATGGTAATGCAGGAGCCGCAAGGCTCCCGCCCTACCATAGCAAACTACAGTGTCCCGGGGGGAGGGCAGCCCGGGACACTGCAGGAGCCAAGGGCCACCACAAGGCTCCAGGAGGGGGGCCATTTAAAAGCACCAGGGGATGGTGGTCCCCGGAGTTGGGGGGTCTATCATGGACCCCCCAGTTAAAAAATGTAGTGCCCTGGGGAGGTGGCGGTACCCGGGGCATGTGGAGGGGCTTGAGCCCCCCACACAGGTTTTTTTTTTATTAAAGAAAAAAGAAGCCCCGGGGTGGTGGTCCCCGCTGCGGGGGGCCCCTCTGGCCCCCCATTATTATTAAAAAAAAGAAGCCCAGGGGGGTGGCGGTCCCCGGGGCTGCAGAGGGTATCCGTGAACCCCGCATAAGTATTGTTAAAGCCCCAGGGATGGTGGTCCCCGGGGCAGGGGGGGGCCCTCTGGGCCCCCATTATAATGAATCACATTGCTCCCGGGACTTGGCCCCTCCCGGGGGCTAATTACCACAAATGCGGGCTTTGGGTAATTTTTTTTTCACGGGATATACGTATCCTACGCGTATCCCACAATTAAAATAAAAAAAATACATTTTGGGGGGTCCTTGAAGGTCCTTGTGGGATCGCCTGAGCAGGCCTAGGGTTCAGGGTGTTTCTACCCTGTCCCCTTTGCGTCTTTTGCACACTTGTTTTTAATCTTTCTTGTGCCTCAGTTCTACCAAGACACAAGATGGCTGCCAACACTTCCTGGTTTGGAGTGTTGACAGACAGTTGACAGCCAATTAGCATGCAGCTCGTGCTCGTAAGGGTCCTCGGAGCACACGCGTACCCTACGTGCCCATAGATACATCTATGATTTTAATTTTGATTTTCTCAGGAACTACTGCACAGATTTACACCATTTAACAAAAAGCGTGAACTGTGAACCAAACTCTACCTTTTTGACAAATTTGGTGTAATTCCATTCAGCAGTTCGGGCTGTAGCCGCAGCTAAAGGTCCCTATGGAAAATTGCATGGGGAAAACACGTTTTGAGACCCCCCTTTTTTCTCACCCCCGCTTGGCGAATCCTTTCAGGATAGGAGCGGAGCGCAGTGCCCCATCTTCTTGGAGAATTTTGCATGGATTCGTCAACCGGCGTCAAAGTTATTCCAAATAGAATGTTGTGGATTTCCTATGGAAACTAGGTCCTAACTATAACTACCTACTGGCGACTGCCAGTAGGTTATATATATATATATATATATATATATATATATATATATATATATATATATATATATATATATATATATATATATATATATATATATATATATATATATAATGCACACAAACCTCCTTGACAGGAAGATTAACGGGACGAACTCCCGTATTTAAGATGTTTTACTATTTTTATTTGATTTTTTAGCCTTCAGATAGCATTTATGCAGAAAAAGACAGACACTGATCAACGCGTTTCGGGAGCACCTCTCCCTTGCTCACGATCACCTGGTCACAGGAAGTCAGTTCTTTTAAAGCCACATTGTAGCATTTCCTGTTTGGTGTGCACATTGTCTCTAAGCATTCTGGAGGTTGTATTTTTAATTAAAAATGTAGGTCTTTGCCTTTAAACATTGTTCCTTGATATTTTGGTAAACTTTGCTTGTTTTCAACATGGTTACATTTCTTTGTCATTGTCCAACAGTTCTCAATTTCACTTTTTCAGTTTCACATTTATTTTTCCTACGTCAATTTTTCAATTTTGAATGTTATGGTTTTTTGTTTTTTGTTTTCAGCCTATCTTTTCCCTTTAGTGGGAGGTGTTATTTTTGTTCTTACTTTCATTCATCCTTCTTATCCTTGTAATTCATTCGTGAGCTGAGATTATTACTCACTTCAGTTTTTTTCTTCTTCTGTTTTCTTGTTTTGTTGTTCTGTTTCCTTTTTCTTCGAGATTTTATAGTGTCATCGAATAAGGTTGAGAAAAAGGATGCAAAGTCAGTGTTGCGCACCTGGGAAAGGTTAAGTCGCAAGGAGATTAACAAATCTTGGGAGTTAATAACATTGCAAAAATGCTTGGAAGTGCAAAGAGTCCCGGGAGGGCTAAGATTTACCCTAATGCTAAGCCATCAGGATTCCTCAAACGAATTATTGCAGGAATGGGGAGAATTCATTTTGAAATCATCACTGGGGCTCAGTGAAATATTGGTGAAACATATAGAGATCAGCCTCAACAAAATAAAGGATGAATTGAATGAAATGGAAAAAGATATAGCAGCAATGAAATTGTCAAGTGAAATGGTAAAATTCAAGGATGAACTGGAGGTGCAGATAGAAAAACACGAGGAAACTGTAAGAGAGAGAAAACATTCCAAATTCATCAGGGATGCTCATGTTTATGAGGAAGGTCGAATTTTTACGTTCGCACATAAATATGATGTGATAAAAGAACAATTATCCTGGAGTAGTGTAACAATTTGCTCAAGAAGTGCCTCATCATTGACATCTAATGAAGACACAGAGGAAAACAAAAGGAAAAATTCTTTTTTACGGCACATTCGTCTCGTACTGCAACAACGGCAGTGAGACCAATCCCACCCCACGTTTCATCAACAAGGAAGAAGAGGGCGTGGACGGCAAAGATATCAAAGAAACCCACAAGAAGGGGCAAAAGGTGCCGGAACAAGTACGGAGAAAATAGGAACAGAGACACGGAGCATGCGCCTGAAGAGGAAGTAATGGATGAACTCCAAGTAGTAAACTTGTTGAATCGTCAGATAACAAACACTGAGACCAAACTACTTAAAAAAGGAATACAATTTTGTCCAACTAAAAGAATGGACCTAGCGCAAGTAAAATAGACCTTTACCTGTACTTTCGAAAAATTCAACTAGCTAAATATTTTGTGGAAAAACAAAATGCAGTATCACGGAAAAAGCCAATTGAAAACACCAGAGGACTACAAGCTAAGGATGCCACAAGCTATCTGACACTAGTGAACCTGGATACACTTGATGAGGATGAAATGAGCCTGGATGAAGCTATTGAACAAAAAGGAGGAGGCCTAAGTGGATTAAAACCAAAATCCACATTTTATCCATAATTAACACCAGGAAACAAAGTGGATTTATTCCAGGAAGCCGTAATTGAAGATTTGTACAGATTAAAAGGTCGAACTCATAAAGACAATTTAGCCAAAGAGGAGAGAGAAGCCCTGAAAAACCTCATGAATGACAGTAATATAGAAATTAAAATCGCAGACAAAGGCGGGAACATCGTGATTCAAGACAAGACTGCATATGTCATGGAAGCTCATCGGCAACTCTGGAATAGTGTCTACTATGAAAGGTTAAAAAAGAACCCGACAAATGAAATAAAAGAGATGTTGGATGGAAAACTCCATGAATGGACAATGAAAGGACAAATCAACGAAGAGGAACAAAAATACCTAACGGTAAATCATCCTGTGATGGCAACAATTTATTTTCTGCCCAAGTTGCATGCGGACCAAAAGAAACCTCCAGGGCGACTGATAATATCGGCGAAAGGATCTCTGCCGGAGCCAGTGGCAAATTTCATAGATTACTTTTTACAGCCCTATGTAAAACAGCTGAGCTCCTATATACAGGACACAACCGACATACTGAAGATGCTACAAAACACACCGTGGCAAGACTTCTACCTATTGGTGATAAAGGATGTTGTATCCTTATATACAACAATAGGGAATGACTTTGGCATAGAGGCATGTAGGTTCTTCTTACAGGAAAGAAACATCGAGTACCAAGATCATAACTACATGCTAAGACAGATGATTGAAATCTGCCTGAACAAAAATATTTTCCTTTTCGGAGAAGAGGTGTACCGGCAACTCAATGGCACAGCGATGGGCTTTTCCTTTAGTCCAAACTACGCCTGCTTGACCATGGGATATTGGGAAAAGGAGGTGGCGTGGAGAGCTGAAAATGATGAATTCCTGAATAAGATCATCACATGGAAAAGATTTATAGATGATCTTTTCATCATATGGGATGGCACGGAAGAGGAGTTTCGAGAGTACTTCGAAATTTTAAACAACAGCACCACCCAACTCAAATTCACGTATGAAACAAGCAAAGATCGTGTAGTATTTCTGGACACAGAAATATACATTAGAGACAATCAAATCCACACCACCCTGCACCGCAAGAGTACTGCCACTAACTCGACACTGGAAGCAACTAGTTTTCATCAAGAATCCTTGAAAGCAATTATCCCTTTCGGGGAATTCCTCAGAATAAGACGAATCTGTAGGGAGGAAGAAGAGTGAAAAAAACATGGCCAACACACAGCGGAACGATTCACATAGAGGAAATACAACAACAAAATAGTTCTGAAAAGTTGGGAAAAAACCAATCAAAAGTCAAGAGAGGAATGCCTAATGCCAAAACAAAGAAACAACGTAATGGGGAAGGAACCAATACGTTTAATAATGGACTTTTCAGTAGAAAGCAAACAAGTCATGAATATACTGAGAAAAAATTGATTGGAAAATCCTCCAGCTGGACAGCACAGTCAAAGAAGTGGTGGGCAAACATCCGGTGGTAACATATCGAAGGTCAAGGAACCTGAAGGATCAAAAAGGGGCAAGGCCTCTGAACACCTTTCTGCAACGCAGATCCCTGGCGCATACTGGAGGTACCTGGTGGGCTAGTTGGCCCCCAGGGACCCTCAGGATTCAAGGGGACTTAATCCCCTAACTTAAAATGCGCCACAGGTTGTACTTGCACAATTGTCACATCCGGCCCCGCCCCCTCCCTGCACCATTGTGCAAACGTGCCCTGTGGCCCGTTTTAAGTTGGGGGATTAAGTCCCCTTGAATCCTGAGGGTCCTCGTGGCCAACTAGCCCACCAGTTGGCCCCCAGGGACCCTCAGGACTTAAGGGGACTTAATCTTCCAATTTACAACTCACCAGGGGGTGCGTTTGCACAGTGGTGCAGGGAGGGGACGTGGCCTAATGTGACAAGTGTGCAAATGTGCCCTGTGGCATGTTTTAAGTTGGGAAATTAAGTCCATTGAATCCTGAGGGGCCCTAGGGGCCAACTAGCCCACCAGGTACGTCCAGTAAGCGCCACAGAGTTGCGTTGCAGAGAGGTGTAAAAAGGGGTGTGGCCTCAGACCACCTCTCTGCAACGCAGCTCTGTGGCGCTTACTGGAGGTACACGGTGGGCTAGTTGGCCCCAGGGATCATCAGGATTTAAGGGGAATTAATCCCAAAAATTAAAACCCATTAGGGGGCGCGTTTGCACAGTGGTGAAGGGAGGGGGTGGGGACTGATGGAACATGTGTGTACTTATGCAATCACTCCTCCAAAACCCAAGCACTTATAAATTCACCATGCACTCTCTTTGCCACACTCTAATCATCCAGTCACTTTCCATGCACTCATGCAATAACCCATGCACTAACTCATGCACTGCTACAACACCCTGAGCAGTACCGATGCAGTTCAGCCATTGCCCTGTCACTACCCATGCACTCTTCAATCACCCAGCGAGCACCAGGTACTGATCCAATCACTCCGCCAAAACCCAAGCAGTTATGAAATCACCATGCACTGTCCTTGCAACACTCTAATCATCCAGTCACTACCCATGAACTCATGCAATGACACAGGCACTAACACATGAACTGCTACAGTCCCCTGTGCACTACCCATGCAGACCTCTAACCACATACACCGTACTGATTCACTCCTCCAATTACCCAGGTGGTACCCATGCACTCCAGAAATCCCTCTATAACTACCCATGCACTCCTCCAGTCACCCATCCAGCATCATGTACTTATCCAATCACTCCGCCAAAACGTAAGCAGTTATAAAATCACCATGCACTGTCCTTGCAACACTCTAATCATCCAGTCGTATTCATGCAATGACCCAGGCACTAACTCGTGGCAAATACAGAGGTGGTCATACTCATTACAGGGGTACCCCAAAGCATAATGCTCCCTAGTGTATGTAGGTGTTTTCACTGAATTCTAAGTGTCTTTTAGCATAGCACTTGCTCCGGTCCTGGTTAGTCAGTCAGTTACCACCAGTACCCGTCACTAAAAAGTTGGGGGCACAGGTGGACTTTCTGCTCCTCTGTTGGTTCTTTCTGTACATCTCTTGCTTCTTCCTGCACTTTTCTTTGTCTTTCTGGACTTCTGTTACCTCTTTCTGCATTTGTCTTGCTTCTTTCTGAGCTTTTCTTCCTCTTTCTTCACATGTCCTACCTTTGTAGGCATAGTTAGAAATTAGCATTTAAAAAACCATTGAAATTCACTGAAAAAAACCAAAGGTTTCAGGCATGTTATAGTTAGAAATTAGCATTTAAAAAACCATTGAAATTCACTGAAAAAAACATAAGTTTCAGGCACGTTATAGTTAGAAATTAGCATTAAAAAAAATTAGAAATTCACTAAATAAACCATAGGTTTCCGGGACGTTATAGTTAGTTGGACATTTCACTCGTACAAAACCATAGAAATTCCCCCGTTATAGTTAGTTCAGCTAATTATAACTCGTGCCCCGGCAATGCACTGCTGATGACGTCACATATTACATCATTTATGACATGGTCAGTGATATCACTGATGATATCACTGATGACATCACAAATGACATCACTGATGACATCACTGATGACATCATCCACGTCATAATCTGATGCACCGCCTCACCCTGTAATGTATTCTTTGATACACCCACTGTAAAATACAGACTACCATTTTCGAAACCATCAACACACCAATACCAGTTACTACATAAGCACTCACTGATTCCTACGTCTACACACACATCCACTCATTCACCAATGCAATCACTCATACATACAGTCGCTCATCAATACAACACTATCATATGCAGTCATTCACATATACAGACACTCACACACTGCAGCTCATCCATGGAGTTACTCACACACCTAGTCAGTCATGCAAAGAATCAATCATACTCTCATTTCCTCACCTATACAGTTATACACACAGCACTTCACTTATTCAAACATATACTACCACATACTTACTCTCTTATACAATTACTGATACAAGTACACACTCATCCATACAG
This sequence comes from Lissotriton vulgaris, assembly GCF_964263255.1. Taxonomy (NCBI): domain Eukaryota; kingdom Metazoa; phylum Chordata; class Amphibia; order Caudata; family Salamandridae; genus Lissotriton; species Lissotriton vulgaris. The sequence goes on from NC_141699.1 coordinate 77,228,630, forward strand.
TCAATCTCACAATCACTGACACTCACAGATAGTCATTTATAAACTCCAACTCTCACATATACTGCCTTTTACATATGTAGTTACTTGGAGATGTACCACTGAGACATACGTTCACTCACCAACACACCCATACACACACTCAACCACCCATACAACTGTTTCCACATGCACTCTTGAACCCATACACCCAGTGAATCAACCACTCACACATCTATGAACAGAGTCACACACCTCTCACCCACCTGCACACACGCTCACTCTCCCATACAAATACTCAGGCATTTCTATGGTTTTGTACGAGTGAAATGTCTAACTAACTATAACATCCCTGAAACCTATGTTTTTTTTTCAGTGAAGATATATATATACGAACACATTTACAGGGCTACATTTATTTATCATTACCTATGGCAGGACCTCCACCTTTAACACCCCTTCCCTCCTCCTCACTCAGTCTTCTCTCAGCTGTGTGCATGGAGCTGACTTCCTCTTGCGCTGCCAGAAACAAAGAGATACATTACAAAAGTTATCTCAGGCTTTAGCAGCGTGAAGCATAGCTTTCAATTGTCCTAACCGGGAGGAGTTAACATTTGCCCCAGACCAGGACATGTATTCAATATTAAGAAAAGCGTTGGGATGCCGGCACAGTCCTCTGGAAACCAGGACTGTCTGGGGTAATCAGAGACGTCTGGTCACCCTACTTTATTCGGGGGTCACATCAGTAGGTTTGTGACATACTCACATGGGCAAATCCATAGGTATCCATTTTAGTGGGATGAGGCCTTACCCGGACCTTTAAGAGGCCACCTGTCATTATATTACAAACACATGATCCGTCTTTCAACTCTTTGTGGTTTTCATGAATGGAAAGACACCTGTTCTTTCTATCCTCATTGACCATGAGAAGTGGAAGAGAATAATAAAAAATGGTCACACTATTGAGTAATAATTTAGAACCTATTCAACAAAAAGAATTAGTAAGATAATGTTTGCATAGGCTACCTCTAAGTCACATGAGCCTCTATTTATAATATTTCATTAGATACCCAGTCAAAAACAACAGACACACTCAACCTAAATGTATGATAAGAAGATAGAACATTTAGTAACATTCTTGTTTTTGTGTTTCAAACATGTCTTGTCTTCCAGATGAAGATTAGCAATGCTCTTTCAGGGGTAAGACTTCAGGAAATATGGTGATGTGTCTGACCAAACAATGTACTGAGTAGGTGTCAAATTCCTTATTTTGACCTGCAGTAGGTGCATGATAAATTCTCCAGTGGTGAATTCACCATCATAAAACTTCATAAAACACCTTCATAAAACTGAGAGGCATGTCAGCATGTTTTTCTAAGATTGTGTGTAGATACTCCATTGTTTTGTACTACTTTTTGGAGTGCTGTCTACATCATGTATCTTCTTCGTTTAATACAGCATTGGAATACCAGCACAATACATATTATATACATGGTGATTTCGTCGGAAGGACTTTGGGGCATATTTATGAGAGTCTTGCCTCCCATTTTGGGCAATGCAAAGGGGTACATGAGTGACGCAAGCCTTTAAGTCAGCTTTATGATCGCATGCTAAGCCACTTTGTGTGGCTTTGAATGGCTTAAAAATCTGTCATAAGGCAACACGGCGGAAATTGCTGCGTTGCCTTACTCTCAATCAATCAATCTATCAAGGTTTTATAGAGCGTGCTACTCACCCGTGAGGCTCTCAAGGCACTAATGGGGGCGAAGGAGGGGTGCAGCTCTAGATCAATTGAAGAGCCATGTCTCGAGGCTCTTCCTGAAGGTGTGAAGAGTGTTGGAGCAACTGATGTTGACTGGGAGCTCGCTCCAGGTCTTTGCTGCGACGTGGAAGAAGTCTCTTCCGCCTGCTCTGGTTCTGCGGATGCGTGGGGTCTCTGCCAAGGCGAGGTCGGCAGAACGGAGGTTCCTTTGGGTTCGTGGATGGAGAGTTTCGTTGAGGTATTTGGGTCCCATGTTTTGGAGGGATTTGTAGGCGTGGGTGAGTAGCTTGAAGGTTACTCTGCGCATGCGAGGCATTCCAGGGGTATTGTGATGGGTGCTCCCACGCAACTCCCATGGTTTGTTGACCATTCCTGGATTTAGAAGAACTTTTAAACATGGGAATGCACCCAAATCTTACGCTTCCCTAGGTGAGGCGTAACAAGGGGAAATATCTTTAGGTTTACTTGTTACTTCCTCTTCATAGGAAGAGGAAATAGCCTATCTGGATTGTTTTTGTGTATGAAGGTGCCCTCTTCCTGCACAAAAGCAATCCTGCAAGGGTGCATGCTTTGGTACTAGGCTGCCAAATTGGCACCAGCGCAAGGGGAAAGGACACAAATGTGCAGTATTGGATAAATGTGGCGCATTCCTGCCCTGTCCCAGTGATGCAGTGGAATGCAGCAAAGTGGCCTGCTGCACTGCCCTGCCCCACTATTTTCATAAATATACCGCATTGTGTATAAGTGACAAACTTATTGCTATCCATAAAGGAGACAGCAATGATTGTAATAAAAGAAACAGAGATTAGCATCTACAAAAGGGTGTTTTATGACTGCCAGTGAAGAATAATCATGTTATACTCAGAAATAAGGAATGCCATTCTGTGGTGGGAGAGTTGTCTAAAGCTGCTAAAAGTTGTCTGTTCTTAAGTTCTAGGGTAATCCTTTTACAGGATGTGCAGACCCTCACCCACCAAAGTGGGCTGCTTCATCATCGGGCGGGGTGGCATTTCTGACTTATTTGACTTGTTTTACTTTGCCTTTACGAGTTGCTTTACAAGCTCTCTCAGTTTGTCTTTTATTTTTTTTTCATTCGTGACAGGACACACCAACAAGAGGACAAACCATGCAGCGTGCCACAGAATCCTTGATGCCGCACCTCAAACGTGCCCGGTCCTGCATCTACCGGACCAATCTGCTGGTTATCATGTTTTCATCGTCACTAAATACCCAACTGACCACAGCGATGTGCCCTTTATCATCTGAGCATGACTGGTGGCACCAGTGGCGTAACGAACCTTGAGGGGGGCCCCCTGCAGGGTACATGAAGGGGCCCCCTCCGGACTCAATCTAGAGCTCCCCAGCAGAAGTGCGGTGCTGCAAGGACCCCTGGAGGGTGAGGCCCCCCTCACCGCGGGGGCTGCAGAGGCCTGTGTTACGCCCCTGGGTGGCACTTAATGATTCAGAACACACAGGGCTCGAATCACAGATGTCTTCCACACTCGTGGCAGATGCTCTGAAGTCATGATGGGGGTCCTTGGCTCATAGTGGGACCTCAGTACTGCAGTTACCAATTATGGAGGTCCTGCCATGAATGTTGGGCCCCCACCTCGAGTGTGGCCCTCCTGCCATGACTGCAGGGCCTCCCCCATGACTGCTGATCCCCCCGCCACGACTGCAGGGCCTCCCCCATGAGTGCAGTGGCCCTTTGTGCTTCGGCCCCTGAATACCTGACAATAAATGTCACCATTACAGCGTGCTTTCTACCATTCTTCTATTACTAACAACTTAATCTAGTGATGGAACTTAGTACGCTGCAGTCCTTTAAGTAGGGATGTAAATGCTAATGCTGCAAAATTCACAAAATTCTTTGAGTTCTATTTACGAGCTGTTTGCATCACGTTTTCACCGCAAATGTGATGCATGCCCGACCAAACCTTACGTTAAATTTATAAAGCCATGCAAGGCCACTCTGCGTGGCCCTAAGTGAATCCATGAATCTGGAGTAGAGCAACGCAGCGCGAATCGCTGATTTGACTTACTCTGCGCAAGAGAAGTGTTCCATGGGCACTGCATGGGTGTTCTCACGAAACTCCTATGGTTTTTGACGTATTCCCAGATTGTCCAGAACTGATATACTTTGGAATTGGCCAAAAAGATATGCATTCGCAGGATAGATGTAATGGCTAGAAATATCTTTATTTCTCCCAGTTACTTCTTCTTTCTGTCATCGAATGAGAAATATGCCTCACAGGATTGTTTTTGTGCAGGAAGGTGCCCCTTCCTGCACAAAAACAATACTCCTTACAACGCAGGCATCGTTGCGCCATGGTGCAAGGGTACCTGTGTTGGTGCAAGGCTGCCAAAAGGGCACCAGTGCAGGGGGAAAATCTGTATTGCCTTAAATACAGTGCATTCCTTCCCTTTCGCTGTCATGCCGTGCAGCAAGGTGCCTTGCTGCACTGCGTGACTTTTTTGTAAATAGTCACCTTTGTTTCTCGTCTCAACCCCAACGGTGAAGTAAAAGGGCTTTTTTCTGTTGTGGAGTAATTCTCACCAGCAACACCCAACATGTGGTTGACAAAGTACACCGGCATATTTACAACAGAATGGCAAACGCGTGGCGTTAAGCAAAAATTGCTAACGCCGCGAATTCGCCATTCTGAAATCGCAGAGATGCACCATATTCATAGGAATACTGTGTACTTCTGCATTTCCCCTAGCTTGGTGCTAAATCTAGCTGCTTAGAACCAACGCAAGCACCCTTGAACCATCGTGCAAGGGTGTCTGTGTTGGGGGAATGAATGTGTATTTGCAGGAATGTTTTGGATTCCTGCACATAACTGATTTGAAACTCCCATGTGTGCTGCATTGTGCAGCACACATAAAAGTAGCAAATCGTAATTTTTAATAATGATTTTTCGTGTGCAGGAAGTGTCACCTTCCTGCCCATACCCATTCATTCATGGCAATTTGCTGTTTCTATGTGTGCTACACAATGCAGCATACATAGAAACTGCAAAAACAAGGAGAAATTATTATTTTCTCCTCGTTTCGTCATGTTAAGACCAGGTTTTCCCTTGTCTTAATTTTAGCACGTCCTCCAATTTACGCCACCCTTGTAAATAGGGGGACAGCATCAAAATCAATGGGTGTTGCAGTGGAACGCCTACCACATTGCCCACTCCTTGCATGTTAAGTGTAGCATGAAAGGGGGCCTTATCACACGCCAGCTTTAAGCCCCATTAAGGGGTCTATTAGGATGCCGGGACAGTGGTAGCAACCGCCGGACCGGCGATGGACATCTGCCCGCGATCGTAAACCAGAAAACCGCTGGTCCCATTAGCATGGAGGTGATGACCGCGGCGGTGAGATTTTCCACCTGCCACTTTTCCGCCTGTTGCATGCCAGCCTAGCGGGCGGAACTGGAGCGCCACAATGGTGCCGGTGCAGGACCAGGCACCGCCGGCATGATTATGACGCTGGCGGTAGCCAGCCTTTTCGCGGCAGTGGGACCGTCATGGAAAGGCATGCGGAGAATGTCCATTGGCCATTGCCCATTGCGGACCCCAATGTGTTGGGGTGATATGTGGGTGCACTGGGGGGGTACCCATGGTACCTCCCTACATGTCCCTGTACAAGGTGGCAGACACTGTGCAGTGCCTGTCACGCAGTGCAGGGACATGCAGGACATGCTTTTTTGGACATCGCGACGGTGCTGCTGACAGCAGCAACCGCCGCAATGTCAAATGCCGAGATCCGACCACTGTGGTCGGATGTCGACTGCAGAGCATACTAATGGGACTGGCGGTTTTCCCGCAGACCTAGCGGGCACGGTTTTCCCCCTACCATGGCGGTCAGAGTGATTTTCCGACCGCCATCCTAATAGATCCCTTAGTGGCTTAATGCCGCCTCATAAATAAGACGAAGAACTTAACACCCCAGGAACCTCACAAAAGCAGATGTTCTTGTGGTGTTAAGCCCTACCATCCTTTGAGTGAATGAATGCAAACTCTTGTCTATCTCTCACCCGTTGCATGAAACCCACCATCTTTGCTATAGAACATGGTCTTCATATCATGGGTGGATCCCATGCGCCTGCTGCGAGTAGGGAACAGGTACTCCATGTTGAATGCAGTAATATTCTCAGGATTATCAGTAAGGCCAACCCTAAGGGACAGGCAACAGTTATGAAAACCATTGTCATTGTATTGATACAGTTGTGTACTACCTCTGTAATGCCCGCCTGCAGGATAGTATTAACTGCCCATCAACAACTTACACACAAACACAGTTGGTTTCTTTGTATGTCTTGTGTCATAACGTGGAAAGAGGAGTATTTCAAGCCAGGCCTGGCCTGATGATTTCAAACATTGTAGTTTGCCAAGCGTGATTATTCTGTAATCTAAGCAAATGTGATCTTAACATAGGAAATTAACTGGTTGCTCATTGTGAAGTAAAAGTGAATACTTAAGTTGTGATAGTCACATAGGTTAGCAGCGCCAGTAGTACCCACTACCCATCATTTATTACCCTGTTGCTTCACCTTGTGTTAATGCCAAGTTATCTGTGGAAATGTGCCTGCCTTGTCATGAATTGTGCTTCACAACATCTCCAGCTGACTTTCTAGTATCTGTGTAAGCTTCAGAAAGGCCAAGTGTGGAAGGCTACAGTTTTGGTTAAGTCCTGCACACTCAATCACTGTGACTTACAGCCATCTACACTTTATACATCAGAGCCGCCTCCTCAAACATCAGAGCCTCCACTCTCTTTTTGAGTTCCGCAAAAAGCTGAAGAGCTGTCACTTTGAATAAGCACCTCGGGGTCCTCGCCCCTACACACCTGTCCAAGTGCCTGGATACCCTTTCAGGTGAATAGTGAGCTATACAAATCAATATAACAAAATAAATGAGACAAATCAAAATTTGGCTTTTTTGCTCAATTGATTACACACCAAGGGCTTGATTTAGATCTCGGTGGATGGGTTACTCTGTCACAAGGGTGACATATATCCTGTCTCCTGAAATATAAATCCTTTATATCCTATAGGATTTATACTTTGGAAGATGGGATATGTGCCAAAGTAACCCGTCCGCCAAGATGTAAATCAGGCTTTGTGTTCTGTTACCATCCTTGTGAATTTATTTACAGTTCCAAGTTGCATCTCTTGTAGTAGACATTGTATTCAATAAATAGTAACTCACCATGACATAAGTAGAATAGTAGTCCCTGGAAATGTGGGTAGCTTTACTAAGCTCCAAAAAGAAACTGCAACCTTTTTGGAGGAAAGTAAACCTGGCAGGTGTCTCTGACCCCTAAGACAGAGTTATGCTCTTGTGAGGAAGGGCGTTAGGTGTCAGAAAAACCTGTCAAACAATCTCCTACGTGCACGTGAAAGTGTAGGCTCACTGCCTCAACCCCACAATCAGTACACACATATGCATTGTAGTTTTTACAAGAAAATAATATTTATTATGAAGTATTCTCTTAAAAATAATGTAAGTAACAATTGTAGCTGTGATTAGTAACTCAGTGAACAAAATGAATAAAAGACTGATGCCCAAACACACCACAACCGTATTTGATCAAATATCCTCAACCAATTAATCCAAATCCTGTTTATGTTGTAACTAGCTAATTTACAGCATATTTTGGAATATCTCTGGTGAGTCATATAGCAAACTGCATACATGTATGGGATAAAGCCTGAAGTCGGAGATACGTCTCTCAGCATCCTTCCATTGATTGGTACGTTTGTCTGGTCCAGCCCCAATTGTTGGTATTTTTTATGGGTAGAGGATGTAGCCTTACGGCTAGAGCGGTCGACCTTGAAGCTGGGGAACCAGGTTTGAGTCTCGCAACGACGCTCAACACCCTGTGATCCTGGGCAAATCACTTAATCTCCCCGTGCCTAACAAAAATGAATCCGGTGCTATTTCGTGACGATTGGTATTCAATCAATCAATCAATCAATCAATCAATCATGGTATTTGTAAAGCGCGCTACTCACCCGTGAGGATCCCAAGGCGCTGAGAGGGGGGGGGGTTTGCTACTGCTCGAAGAGCCAGGTCGTGAGGAGTCTTCTGAAGGCGAGTAGGACTTCGGTCTGCCGTAGGTGGGTAGGTAGGGTGTTCCAGGTCTTGGCGGTGAGGTAGGAGAAGGATCTGCCACCGGAGGTTGTTCGTTGGATGCGGGGGACTGGCGAGGCTGTCGGAGCAGAGCTGGCGGGTGGGGGTGTGGAAGCTGAGTCTGCTGTTCAGGTAGGCTGTGTGAGAAGTTGGCCTGATATGTAGTGTTTCCAATTCTGGAACCACTGGGTATCAGTCCAAACAAACCCCAAAGATGTCAGGTTGTAAGTCAACGTTGTTAGACAAGCTATCCTAGTGGTAGCATGGACTAAGCAGCCTTAAAGGCTTAACTTAAGAGGTCGTGTTAAGCGAGCTGTTTTACCACATACAATCCTGTAATCAAATGAAAGGACACCACACAAGTATATATTATAAAAATATATGTATTTATTTCTAAATTACTCCCCAGTACTCTTTATGAGGAATGGGGCACAAGCGTTAAATCAAAAGCACTGTTACACATATAAAGTTGCACGTTTATGGATGAGGGCGGGTGGCCACTCAGACCATATATTAAAAAAGTGGTATAAGTAACACTTATCGAACAATGGTTAGGCCTAGGGCCTAGAGATTCGCTGGGAGCAGTCAGGACTAGCAATGATGAAGTCGGGAGTAGCCCACAGGAGACGGGTGCAGTACGGAAAGTGCGGCGCGCACCAATGCACTGTCAATGGTGCGTAAAAGTCAGTTAAAGTGAATTAAAAGATACTTCCGCTGAACCTAGGAACACAAAACTTTAGACACAGACCCTAGAGGTGTGTACCAGTGTATAGACACCGGCGTTGCAAAGTTACCTCACCCACAGGCCGTGGGTGCACAGGGTCGAAGTGGCGTCGGGTTCTGTCACGCAGGGTCTTGGTGCTTGAAGCTGTTGCAGCTGCAGGCGCTGTGAAGCAGAAGTGTCCGGTGCGATCCAAGGGTGGATCGAAGTAGAAAAGTACCTGAAAGCAGAGGGGACAGAGTCTGGGTCACTCAGCAGTGACCAGGGTGGAACCAGGACGGAACCAGGCAATGTCGGGCGCAATCAGGCGGTTGTCGATAGGCTTCTCTCCGCTGTCACGTGGGCTCTGGGGCATCTGCGACGTCCAGGAGCAGGTCACGATCTGTCCCACGTAGGCTCTCGCCGTCAGCACCGTCGGCTTCAAGATTGCAGCAAACAGCACTTGGCAAAAGCAATCCACGCGGAACCGGGAGATTGCTTATCACTCGAACCAAGAGGGTCAGAGTGGGTGCTCCTTTTCACAGGAGCTGGTGCAGATCTGGAGCAACCAGAAAAGCAAGTCGTATTTCAAGTTTCGTCGGCACAGGGGCCACAAGCCAGCTGGCAAGTGACCGGGTCAACGCGTCGAGCGCACACAAGCAGAAGGGCCCCACGCAGCACTCGTCGAGTGTGGAGGGGTGAGCTTTGGTGCAAGTGGAGCTCGGGGCTGGGGCTTCTCAAACCCCGGTGTACAGCTTCGAGGGTCACTTGTGGGCTGCACGGTCAGCGTCTCGTGGCCTTTTCAAGATGGCGTGCCCCACGCTTCCGGTCGCCTCCACGGGTCTCAGCTCTGCAGGGACTGTGGATCGGGCAGGTAGAAGGCAGGCAAGCTTGATCTCGTCGATCTCTGTCGCTCGAGTTCCGGCGGGAACTGCAACAAAGCAAGGGTCGAGGGCTGGATGGTGCCTGTTTGCACAGGGTGGTCACTCCTTGACCACAAGGGAGATTCTTCAGTCTTCTCACGTCGTGTAGAAAGTCGAAGGGTCCAGATTTCGTTTCTTATGTTTCTTCAGGATGATCTGAGGTCCGTTGGGACTGCTCCCCCTCTTATTCGAATCTCGGGGGTTGGACATCCTGCTAGGTCCCCTCCTATGGGTGGGACCCAGGAAGGGGGTGGTTACACCCCTCTCCTTTGATCCTGGCCGCGCTGGGACAGGGGCTGGGAGGCCCCAGAACCGGTTTGGCCGGATCCTGCAAGGGGCAGCCTTGTGCTCCCCAGGCAGTGTCTGGTTTCTTTGAAACCTCCCTACTCCAATCCACTATCTCCTGTCTGGGGTGGTTTGACACCGCCCTGTGACAGGAAACTCTTTGTCCAGGCCTCCTCTGCCGGGTTTCGGTCAGCAGCAGGAGGCCAGACCCGTGTCTGTGGCAGGGGCATCCATTTTGTGGATCTGAGGCTCATTTTAAATCAACCGCGTTTCAGTAAAGTAACATGTCTTCTCCCTCTAGAAGGGTGGAATGCTACCCCCGTCGCCAGAACTGGCGAGGGGGTAGTATTCCAATTCGTATGACACCTTACACGACATGTTTTGATAAAGCCAAACCAAAGTTGCTATATAACCGCGAGGATTATAAGGCGCTTAAGAGTATATGGTATGGCATTATCCCGGATCAGCTTAGGGAGTTGTTCCCGACAGCTGCAGACAGGCTCAGCTCATGCCAGAGCACCATCTCACATAAAACCACGCACTCTGCCTCCAGGATTGATGAGGCCTTCCATAGGAGTGGCTTACAGGCTATATATGTGTCCAGATATAGGTTTAGATATAGGTATACTATATCTAAGCAAGGGGTGATTACACCCACTTGCCCCAGCTGAGTGATCAGCCAGTTGTGTCAATTTAAGAACCAGCCAGGGGTGGCAAAAGCTATGCTTCAGCCCCTGGTAGGCCTTGGTGGCACCTATGCCCTGGGCACCTATAGTGCATGGTACAGGGGCTGACAAGGAGTCCATTTCCAATTGTGGTATGTACCTATAGCACATGTATTATAAATTTAGAGAGAGAACAGCAGGCTGGGGGTCTGATTAGCAGGCCCACAGCCTCAGTAAGTCGAAAACCAGTGAAGCAAAAAGCAAAAATTGGGGTGACCATAGGATAGCAGACCCTACTCTCCTACATAACCCCCCCCCCAAACGCAGGGACATTAAACTTAACCTTGACCAGATAAGTCTTCATGTTCTAAGTGGAAGTACCTGGAGAGACCATCTGCATTACCATGGTCAGTCCGTGGGCGGTGCTCCACTGTAAAGTCCATCCCCTGTAGGGAAATGGACCACCTGAGCAGTTTGGGATTTTCACCCTTCATCTGATTTAGCCACAAGAGGGGCTTATGGTCTGTCTGAATTAGGAAGTGAGTACCAAACAAGTATGGCCTCGACTTCTTCAGGGCCCAAACCACAGCAAAGGCCTCCCTCTCAATAGCTGACCAACGTTTCTCCCTGGGGGTCAGCCTTCTGCTAATAAAAGCAATGGGCTGGTCTTGACCATCTTGATTAAGTTGTGAAAGCACAGCTCCCACCCCCAACTCAGAAGCATCTGTCTGTACAATGAACTGTTTGGAGTAGTCAGGACTCTTCAGGATAGGTGCAGAGCACATGGCCTTCTTCAGGTCATCAAATGCCTTTTGACAGCTAACTGTCCACTGAACCTTTTTGGGCATCTTCTTGGATGTCAAGTCATTCAATGGTGTCACAATGGACCCATAGTTCTTTACAAATTTTCTGTAATACCCAGTCAGGCCCAAGAAGGCTCTGACTTGTGTCTGGGTAGTTGGAGGAGCCCAGTCCTGTATGGTCTGGATCTTGCTCTCCAGTGGTTGAACTTGACCCCCACCTACTAGGTGGCCCAAGTACACAACCTTGCTCTGCCCTATCTGGCACTTAGTAGCCTTGATAGTCAGGCCTGCCTTTTGCAGGGCCTCCAGAACCTTCTTCAGGTGGATCAGGTGATCCTCCCAGGTGGAGCTAAAGACAGCAATATCATCTAGATATGCTGCACAAAAGTCATCCAGCCCAGCAAGGACTTGATTCACCAACCTTTGGAAGGTGGCAGGTGCATTCTTCAGACCAAAGGGCATCACCACAAACTGATAATGTCCACTAGGGGTAGAGAATGCTGTTTTGGCTTTTGACTCTTCAGCTAGTCTGATTTGCCAGTAGCCAGCTGTCAAATCAAATGTGCTCAGAAACTTGGCAGAAGCCAATTTATCAATGAGCTCATCTGCTCTTGGAATGGGATGAGCATCTGTCCTAGTGACAGCATTGAGACCTCTGTAGTCCACACAAAACCTCATTTCTCTCTTCCCATCTTTGGTATGAGGTTTTGGCACAAGGACCACTGGGCTAGCCCATGGGCTCTCTGATGGCTCAATCACTCCAAGCTCCAACATCTTTTGCACCTCAGCCTTTATACAATCCCTGACATGGTCAGGTTGCCTGGAGATCTTATTCTTCACAGGCAGATTGTCACCAGTATCCACCTCATGGGTGCACCAGTTAGTCTGACTGGGTGTGAGTGAAAACAAGTGTCTGTGGGCCTGCAACACCTGTCTGCAGTCCACCTGTTGCTGCTCAGTGAGGCTGCCTGCCAAGGCTACTCCATCAACTGAACCATCATCAGGGTTCTGGGAAAGCAGGTCTGGGAGAGGGTCACTCTCTTCCTCCTGTTCCCCATCTGTGGCCATGAGGAGACTCATGTCCTCCCTGTCAACAAATGCTTTCAAACGATTGACATGGAGCACCCTGTGGGGGCTCCTAGGGGTGCCAAAGTCAACCACATAGGTGACTTCTCCCTTTTTCTCAATGATAGGGTAGGGTCCAGTCCATTTGTCCTGGAGAGCTGCTGGCCCCACTGGGTCCAACACCCACACCTTCTGCCCTGGCTGGTACTCAACCAGAACAGCCTTTTGGTCATGCCAGGCTTTCTGTAATTCCTGACTTGCCTCAAGGTTTTTGGATGCTCTCTCCATGTATTCAGCCATCCTGGAGCGGAGACCAAGTACATAGTCCACAATGTCTAGTTTAGGCTTTTTGAGAGGTAACTCCCATCCTTCCTTCACTAAACTCAGTGGACCCCTCACAGGGTGGCCAAACAAAAGTTCAAAAGGGCTGTAGCCAACCCCCTTCTGTGGGACCTCTCTGTAAGCAAAGAGCAAGCAGGGTAAAAGGATGTCCCATTTCCGCCTAAGCTTCTCTGGTAAACCTTTTATCATTCCCTTTAGGGTCTTGTTGAACCTTTCCACAAGCCCATTGCACTGTGGATGGTAGGGTGTGGTAAACTTATAGTTTACTCCACACTCTTTCCACATTGCTTTTAAGTATCCAGACATAAAGTTGGCACCTCTGTCTGAAAGAACCTCCTTTGGAAAGCCCACTCTTGAGAAAACTGCAATGAGGGCTTTTGCCACCACAGGAGCTGTGGTGGTCCTCAGGGGAATTGCTTCTGGGTACCTGGTGGCATGATCCACTACCACCAGTATAAATCTGTGCCCAGATGCTGTTTGAGGATCCATGGGACCCACAATGTCTATTCCAACTCTTTCAAAGGGTACCCCCACCACAGGTAGTGGTATCAGGGGGGCCTTTGTTGTGCCACCTGACTTACCACTGGCTTGGCAAGTGACACAGGAGCGACAAAACTCCTTGACATCTTCTGACATGTGAGGCCAGTGAAAGTGTGGAACAAGCCTGTCCCAAGTCTTATTCTGGCCTAAGTGTCCTGCAAGGGGAATATCATGGGCCAAGGTAAGAAGGAAGCCCCTAAACTTCAAAGGTATAACCAACCTCCTGGTTGTGCCAGGCTTGGGGTCTCTAGCCTCTGAATAAAGGAGTCCTTCATCCCAATACACTCTATGGGTACCTTGAGCATTCCCTGCAGCCTCAGCAGCAGCTTGCTGTCTGAGGGGTTCAAGTGAAGGGCAATCTAATTGGGCCTGCCCCAGGTCTGCCCTTGAGGGTCCCCCTGTCCCCAGAAACTCAACCTGATCAGGTTCAAGCTCCTCTGAGACAGTCTCCTCTTGGACTGCAGAATCAGTTTCCTGTGAAACCTGATCCTCAACCTGGGGCAAGTGGGAAGGCACAGCCTTAACCCTCTTGCTCCTTCTCTTGGGTTGTGGTTGGTCTATTGTTTCAAGATCCACCACTGGTTCAGGAAGGCACTTCTTAGCCTGAGACCTTGTCACTGCAAGGACATGAGCTGAAATCCCTAGCATTTCTGCATGAGTCCTGTACTCCACTTCTGACCAAACTGAGCTTTCAAGATCATTGCCTAACAGACAGTCTACTGGGAGGTCTGCACTCACAACAACTTTCTTTAGGCCATCTACCCCTCCCCAGGAGAAGTTCACAACAGCCACACTATGGGAAGTAGTGGAGTTGCTTGCATTGGTCACTAGGTAACTTTCACCTAGTACAATCTGTCCAGGGTCCACAAAGCCAGGTGTCACCATTGTGACACTGGCACAAGTGTCCCTGTAGGCCTGAGCCAGTTTCTCATTAATTAAGGGAGTCTGCCTATATTTGCCCAGGTTACTGGGGCTTACTGCAGTGGGCAAAGATAAGTCCACATCATATAGGAGAACTGCCTGTGTGGGGATTCTGACTAGGCCAGATTCCACCTCAGTACCCAGGGTCAACCCTACTAAACCCTTTGGCTGTGTACCACCACTGCTGACTGTACTAGGGGGTGCAGTTGCTTTAGGAGCTGCAGTGGTGGGGACTGGATTTTTCTTAGTGCATTCACTGCCCCAGTGTGAAACTGATTTGCAGGTATTACACCAAGGTTTCTTTGGGCCATCATTCTTCTTTTTCTTGTTTCCATTTTGGGAACCCCCCTCCTTATTGCTAGTTTGGGGGCCTGAAGACTTCTGGTCCTTTTCTTTATCTTTCTGATTCCCACCCTTCTGGTCTGTTTTCTTCTGGTCACCTTGGTTCTGGTTTTTCTGCTTAATCCTTGTTCTGACCCATTTGTCTGCCTTCTTTCCCAATTCTTGGGGAGAGGTCAAATCAGAGTCAACAAGGTATTGATGCAACAGCTGGTTCTGACAGTTATTAAGGATCTGCTCTCTCATCATAAGATTGTACAATCCTGTATAGTCTGAAACTTTACTTCCCTGCAGCCAACCCTCCAGAGCCTTAGTGGCACAATCTACAAAATCAGTCCAGTCCTGAGTCTGTGCTTTTTGGGTGTCTCTGAACAACAACCTGTATTGCTCAGTGGTTAGGCCAAACCCTTCAATAAGAGCACTCTTCAGAACAGAGTAGTTTTTGGCATCCTCAGGTCTAACAGTGAGGAGCCTGTCCCTCCCTTTCTCAGAAAAGGAGTACCATAAAATTGCTGCCCACTGATCCTCAGGGACCTGCTGTACCATGCAGGCCCTCTCAAGAGCAGTCATCCATTTGTGGATATCATCCCCTTCCTTGTAGGGGGGCACAATTTTTGTCAGGTTTCTATTGTCATAGGCCCTGTCTTTTTCTTTAGGAACTTTGCTGCCACCAGTGGCATCTAAGCCACACAATTTTCTTTCTCTTGCTAAAGCAAGTTTAGCTTGAGCCAAGGCTACCTCTTCCCTTTCTATTTGGAGTTGGACAGCCCTCATCCTGGCCCTATGCTCTTTTCTCTGGGAGGAAGTCATTCCTCTTTGAGATTCTCTTGAGGCACTAGAAAGATGAGAATCCCTTGATAGAGATCTCACCCTCCTGTTACCTGGGAGAATTTGGTTATGAGATCTGGAGTGGTGCTGGCCCTCTCCATTCCCATGTAGGTCCAAGTTGGCCTGGTTAAGCCTGGCAACCTGTACCTGGTTTCCCTCCTGATCCTGTTCTTCAGGCTCTTCTACATCAGAGCCTTCCTCTTCCTCTTCCTCCTCCTCTTCTTCTTCTGGAAGATTCTCATTCTCAGGGGAGTTTATCCCTTCACCTGAATCTAAGGGAGCCTGACTCACCTTATCTAGATCATCCTTTTCTAGGAGAGCTACTAGGGAAGGAATGGTAGGGCCTCTGCCCTTTTTTAGCCCCCTGGCTGTGCACAAGGCACTCAGGTCTTTGTGGCTAAGGTTGTCATATCTGGATGTTGTCCCTATAGGATCAACTATTACAGGAGCAGAGCCTGAAGCTCTACCTGTATCAGACATGACTGCTAGTGAGGTGTAAGTGGTGCACTTACCTACACTAAGTGGTTTCCTACTGTACCTTGCTAGTGAGTTGTAGTCAGGGTGTGCTAATCCCTTTAATCTACAACTACTAAGTTCAGTAGAACTTAATATGCTAAGCTTTTGATTTATATGTACCTAGAGGTACTTGATGTGATCTTTCAATTTGATAAAGATTGCAATGGTAAAACAAACAGCAAGCTCAAATCCGCACCGCTGCACACCAATGTGAGAAGTTGGCCTGATATGTAGTGTTTCCAATTCTGGAACCACTGGGTATCAGTCCAAACAAACCCCAAAGATGTCAGGTTGTAAGTCAACCTTGTTAGACAAGCTATCCTAGTGGTAGCATGGACTAAGCAGCCTTAAAGGCTTAATTTAAGAGGTCGTGTTAAGCGAGCTGTTTTACCACATACAATCCTGTAATCAAATGAAAGGACACCACACAAGTATATATTATAAAAATATATGTATTTATTTCTAAATTACTCCCCAGTACTCTTTATGAGGAAAGGGGCACAAGCGTTAAATCAAAAGCACTGTTACACATATAAAGTTGCACGTTTATGGATGAGGGCGGGTGGCCACTCAGACCATATATTAAAAAAGTGGTATAAGTAACACTTATCGAACAATGGTTAGGCCTAGGGCCTAGAGATTCGCTGGGAGCAGTCAGGACTAGCAATGATGAAGTCGGGAGTAGCCCACAGGAGACGGGTGCAGTACGGAAAGTGCGGCGCGCACCAATGCACTGTCAATGGTGCGTAAAAGTCAGTTAAAGTGAATTAAAAGATACTTCCGCTGAACCTAGGAACACAAAACTTTAGACACAGACCCTAGAGGTGTGTACCAGTGTATAGACACCGGCGTTGCAAAGTTACCTCACCCACAGGCCGTGGGTGCACAGGGTCGAAGTGGCGTCGGGTTCTGTCACGCAGGGTCTTGGTGCTTGAAGCTGTTGCAGCTGCAGGCGCTGTGAAGCAGAAGTGTCCGGTGCGATCCAAGGGTGGATCGAAGTAGAAAAGTACCTGAAAGCAGAGGGGACAGAGTCTGGGTCACTCAGCAGTGACCAGGGTGGAACCAGGACGGAACCAGGCAATGTCGGGCGCAATCAGGCGGTTGTCGATAGGCTTCTCTCCGCTGTCACGTGGGCTCTGGGGCATCTGCGACGTCCAGGAGCAGGTCACGATCTGTCCCACGTAGGCTCTCGCCGTCAGCACCGTCGGCTTCAAGATTGCAGCAAACAGCACTTGGCAAAAGCAATCCACGCGGAACCGGGAGATTGCTTATCACTCGAACCAAGAGGGTCAGAGTGGGTGCTCCTTTTCACAGGAGCTGGTGCAGATCTGGAGCAACCAGAAAAGCAAGTCGTATTTCAAGTTTCGTCGGCACAGGGGCCACAAGCCAGCTGGCAAGTGACCGGGTCAACGCGTCAAGCGCACACAAGCAGAAGGGCCCCACGCAGCACTCGTCGAGTGTGGAGGGGTGAGCTTTGGTGCAAGTGGAGCTCGGGGCTGGGGCTTCTTAAACCCTGGTGTACAGCTTCGAGGGTCACTCGTGGGCTGCACGGTCAGCGTCTCGTGGCCTTTTCAAGATGGCGTGCCCCACGCTTCCGGTCGCCTCCACGGGTCTCAGCTCTGCAGGGACTGTGGATCGGGCAGGTAGAAGGCAGGCAAGCTTGATCTCGTCGATCTCTGTCGCTCGAGTTCCGGCGGGAACTGCAACAAAGCAAGGGTCGAGGGCTGGATGGTGCCTGTTTGCACAGGGTGGTCACTCCTTGACCACAAGGGAGATTCTTCAGTCTTCTCACGTCGTGTAGAAAGTCGAAGGGTCCAGATTTCGTTTCTTATGTTTCTTCAGGATGATCTGAGGTCCGTTGGGACTGCTCCCCCTCTTATTCGAATCTCGGGGGTTGGACATCCTGCTAGGTCCCCTCCTATGGGTGGGACCCAGGAAGGGGGTGGTTACACCCCTCTCCTTTGATCCTGGCCGCGCTGGGACAGGGGCTGGGAGGCCCCAGAACCGGTTTGGCCGGATCCTGCAAGGGGCAGCCTTGTGCTCCCCAGGCAGTGTCTGGTTTCTTTGAAACCTCCCTACTCCAATCCACTATCTCCTGTCTGGGGTGGTTTGACACCGCCCTGTGACAGGAAACTCTTTGTCCAGGCCTCCTCTGCCGGGTTTCGGTCAGCAGCAGGAGGCCAGACCCGTGTCTGTGGCAGGGGCATCCATTTTGTGGATCTGAGGCTCATTTTAAATCAACCGCGTTTCAGTAAAGTAACATGTCTTCTCCCTCTAGAAGGGTGGAATGCTACCCCCGTCGCCAGAACTGGCGAGGGGGTAGTATTCCAATTCGTATGACACCTTACACAACATGTTTTGATAAAGCCAAACCAAGGTTGCTATATAACCGCGAGGATTATAAGGCGCTTAAGAGTATATGGTATGGCATTATCCCGGATCAGCTTAGGGAGTTGTTCCCGACAGCTGCAGACAGGCTCAGCTCATGCCAGAGCACCATCTCACATAAAACCATGCACTCTGCCTCCAGGATTGATGAGGCCTTCCATAGGAGTGGCTTACAGGCTATATATGTGTCCAGATATAGGTTTAGATATAGGTATACTATATCTAAGCAAGGGGTGATTACACCCACTTGCCCCAGCTGAGTGATCAGCCAGTTGTGTCAATTTAAGAACCAGCCAGGGGTGGCAAAAGCTATGCTTCAGCCCCTGGTAGGCCTTGGTGGCACCTATGCCCTGGGCACCTATAGTGCATGGTACAGGGGCTGACAAGGAGTCCATTTCCAATTGTGGTATGTACCTATAGCACATGTATTATAAATTTAGAGAGAGAACAGCAGGCTGGGGGTCTGATTAGCAGGCCCACAGCCTCAGTAAGTCGAAAACCAGTGAAGCAAAAAGCAAAAATTGGGGTGACCATAGGATAGCAGACCCTACTCTCCTACAGGCTGGTCCGGTGCTGTGGAGTGCTTTGTGTGCGTGGGTGAGGAGCTTGCAGGTGACCCTCTTGTCAACAGGGAGCCAGTGTAGGTTTGTCAGGTGGGGGGTGATGTGGCTGCAACGGGAGACGTTGACGATCAGTCGGGCGGAGGCATTTTGGATGCGCTGTAGCCGTCGTAGGTGTTTGGCTGGGATTCCGGCGTAGAGTGCGTTGCCGTAGTCCAGCCTGCTGCTGACGAGAGCCTGTGTCACCGTTCTTCTTGTTTCGGTCGGGATCCACTTGTAGATCCTGAGGAGCATGCAGAGGGTGTTGTAGCAGGAGGAGGAGACAGCGTTGACCTGTTTGGACATGGAGAGGGAGTAGTCGAGGATGAATCCTAGATTGCGTGTGTGGTCGGTGGGTGTTGGTGCTGTCCCGAGAGTGGTCGGCCACTAGGAGTCGTCCCAGGCCGAGGGGTTGGGTCCAAGGATGAGGACCTCCATCTTGTCCGAGTTCAGTTTCATCCGGCTGCTCCTCATCCAGTCAGCGATGGCCTTCATTCTGTCGTGGATGTTGGTTTTGGTGGTACGTGGGTCCTTGGTGAGGTAGAGGATGAGCTCAGTGTCGTCGGCGTAGGAGATGGTGTTGAGGTTGTGGTGGCGGGCCACTTGTGCGGGGGGGGCCATGTAGATGTTGAACAGCGTTGGGCTGAGGGAGGAGCCCTGGGGGATGCCGCAGATGATGTCGGTGGCCTCGAATCGGAAGGGTGGAAGGCGGACGCTCTGTGATCTGTCGGAGAGGAAAGATGTGGTCCAGTCGAGGGCCTTCTCTTGGATACCGGCTTCATGGAGGTGTGTTTTTAGAGTGCGATGGCAGACCATGTCGAAGGCGGCCGAGAGGTCCAGGAGGATGAGGGCTGAAGTTTTGCCGTTGTCTAATTGGCGCCTGAGGTCGTCTGTGGCGGTGATGAGGGCAGTCTCGGTGCTGTGGTTTCGTCTGAATCTGGATTGGGACGGGTCCAGGATGTTGTTGTCTTTGAGGTGGCAGGTCAGTTGCATGTTGACGATTTTCTCGATGACCTTCACTGGGAACGGGAGCAGGGAGATGGGCCGGAAGTTCTTGAGGTCCCTGGGGTCCGCCTTGTGCTTCTTGAGGAGGGCGTTGATTTCGGGGTGCTTCCAGCTTTCCGGGAATGTCGCTGTTTTGAAGGAGATGTTGATGACCTTCCGTAGTTGGGGGGCGATGGCTGCGTCTGCCTTGTTGAATATGTGGTGTGGGCACGGGTCTGTCGGAGATCCTAAGTGGATGGAGTTTATGACCTTGCGTGTATCGTCGTCGCTGATGTTGGAGCAGGAGGTAAGGCAGTTGGCGTTGTTGGTGTTCAGAGGAGGGGTGGAGTTTGGCGAGGTTGGGTCGGTCGTGGTGTTGAAACTGTTGTGGATGTCAGCGATCTTGCGGTGGGAGAAGATGGCCAGTGAGTCACACAGTTCCTGTGAGGACGGCATGTTGTTGGTGTTGGCGCTGGGGTTGGATAGTTCTTTAACGATGCGGAAGAGCTCTTTGCTGTTGGTGCGTTGTTATCCAGGCGGTCTTTGAAGGAGGACCTCTTGGCTGATCTGATGAGGTGGTGGTGTCTGTGGGTAGTGTTCTTGTGGGCTGCGTGGTTGTCCGGTGTACGTTCGTGGAGCTATTTCTTCTCCAGTTTCCGGCATGCGCGCTTGGAGGCCAGGAGCTCGTTGGGGAACCAGTTGGCTCTCTTGCCGGCGTGGCTGTTGGAGGGTTTCTTCAGTGGGGCGAGTGTGTTGGCACAGGCGTCAATCCACTGTCTGAGGTTGCGGGCTGTGGCTTCTGGGTTTGTGGGGTCGGTGGGTGGGTTCTGGGAGAGGGTGGTGAGCAGCTGGTCTTCGGTGACTTTGCTCCAGCCGCGGCGAGGCAGCTTTTGGGTGCGGTGGTGCGTGGTTGATTTTTTGAAGGTGAAGTGAATGCAGTGGTGGTCGGTCCAGTGGGGTTCGGTAGTGTGGTCGAAGGTGCCTTGGTTCTGGCCCTTATCATGGTGGCCCATGTTCCAATTTCTTAACACATAGGCATGAAGACTCCATGAATTTTAGGATCCAACTACATAGTGAGATTATCATTCAACACAAATATTTGCCCTGACGAAGTTCTTTCAAGAACGAAACGCGTTGGCTGTTGTTTTATATTCATGCACTTGGATGTACATGATTAAAGACTTTTTTCCACGAAGGAACTGATTGAGCTTCTTTATTAATCCTTGGATATTTTGGTAGTGCACCACTCCATCGTCTTTGGAAAAATGAATGTGTCCATCTGTATTGAAACTGGTGCTCATGTAAAGCGCTCTGATACCCGATTTCTCAGGTCTAGTTCGAACTATATAAAACACTACAAAATAAAATAAAAAAATGTATACCTCTTTCTGACACTGTAGTCTATGGAGGTAGGAGGGGCCCACTTATTCTTGGCACTTGCTTCAGCAGCCATGAACTATGAACAATGCTTTTGTTCGGATTTGAGGATGCACACAGGCGCTGCTGCTGTTGTGTCACCAGATCGTCTGATAAGGGACTGCACAAAGCTGTTTAAAGTTGTTGAGCCACACCAAAAGGTAGCTGGGGCACAGAAAGAAAAATCCCTTCTCTGGCTTGTGAAAGTGACCTACGGGAAGATATGTGACAGCTGAGCACAGGTAATATTAAACCCAGAAAAGGACCACATTAGTATTGGACAGGTCTGTCTTCAAGGCCCTAAGCCAGTGCCATGCATGTAAATGCACCCTGCAGAAACCAGAGTCATGTTAAAAACAACCAAACCTGTGCCATATATAACATCACATATACATTTAATAAAAACTAGCACTCACACACACACACACACAGACACCCCAGCAGGCACCCGCTTGCTTGTTGCAAGAACCCTTGCAGAACGCTGATCAGCTCTGCGGCCATGCCCTTCCTCAGGCTGCACACATGCAAAGCTGCTGTTTCTGAAATGTCAGACTGACTAATGTTGATGCTCTATACTCTGTGCACCCCCAAGGATCGTCGTGCTACATGTCCATGGTTGCCACCAGCCTTCTGAATAGAGCCCACGACTCTTCACTGCTTCACCCTTGAGTGATCGCATACCCGTATGTGCTTGGAAGTCATTGTGAAGACGGGATCCACACTCTATTCTATATTTCAAAATCCGCTCATCCCTTTGCAGCTGGAATGGTTTGATCCTAGGAACTCTGCACTGGATTGTTCCATATGGGCAGAGGCCCAGTGCCGGAAGGTCCTATATATTGTATTGTAGCTTGTTTCAATGCTGTTATATCTTTTATGTTCTTGAGTGCCAGACCATCCAATGTTCCTGCTTCATGGGGACCCAGCCTCGTCGCCACTGTTGTAAATGAATTCGAGCATGTGTAAAGAATATCTGCTGTAAGACTTCAGACAACTACAGCTTGTTTCAAATGTTACTTCCTACCTCCAACATTCCGGTTAATATCATTCACCAACTTTCCAAGAGAAAGGATGGGAAAAGAACTCAGGGGCATATTATCAAGCAGGGCGATAGGCAATTATCACCGCTTTTCGGCCGCTAAGCGGCGATAATTCTATCGCCCTATTAGCAAGCTGTCGCTGACTCATGTTAGCGACAACTTTTAGGTAATAGCGAGCGGTTTGGGGCCTGCTTGCATGTCAGCGATGTTTATTGCTAATGACATGCAAAGTGGACGTACCCAACCAGTTAGCGACTGAAAGCAGTCGCTAACGTCACTATCGCCTATTAGCAAGTTAGGCGTAGCGATGGAAATATTCGCGCTAAGCGCGAATATCTCCAAATGCTAACACCTGCCCATACCAGTTCTTAGCCATGTTATCGAATGGGAGGTGGATAACATGGCTAAGAGCATTTTGTCACTAATACGTGAATATCGCTGTATTCTCAGTGATATTCATGCATTTCGCCGCTATCGCTGGATATTTTAGCACGATGGAGAAAAACGTTGCTAATAGCATGTTTTCTCTGCTAACATATCCAGCGATAGGCAGCGATAAAAAAAATGCGCATTTTGCGATAAATATCGCTATTCCTTGGTAATATGCCCCTCACTTTTATGTTTTTTCCATTTATTCGTTTTAGGTATACTCGAATGCTTGAAAATCTAAAATGTCGAGCACTGACACGAAAACTCCCTTTTGGACTATGCAGGAATAGGAAGAACAACTGAGAATGCACGCCAATAAAAGGAATGTAAAGAAAAACACAAAAGAGAGCTGTCGTGTAGAGCATTCTGGGGTGAGTGGGCAGGACGGGATGATTCGCGCCATGTATGCACATAAGTTACAGGAAAAAAGAGGGTGGATTAAAAAAAAAAAAGAAGAAGGAAAGAAAGGCGAGGCAATCAAAAGGAAGAAACCAGGAAAGGGGAAACGAGGGTTGGAGGTGGGAAGAATGAAAAATATTTTTAAAGGTCAAATAAGGAGCAATATAGTCAATGGGACAAATGAGGGCGGGGCTCCCACCTAACTGAAAATAATTAATTCAGCGGTCAGTGCAGAATTTTAAGAACAACCAATCAGCATGACCGCGTTTTTACCCGAAAAGGGCTTTCACCGGGTTGGTCTTGTCGATGTGCTGAAAGTCATTCAACGTACGTTGGATTTATCAGAACTTGATCTACCAGTTTTGTTTTTCTCAAATTTAACTTCCAAACAGTCTTTGGGGTAGATTTACAAGCACCTTGCGCCATTTTTGCGTCATTTTTCCCATGTTAAAAATGACGCAAAAGTGGGGCAAGGGGCTTGTAAATCGGCTCCTTTGTGTTTAGCGCTCAACACCACCACGCGCCTACCCCATAGGACTCGTCAACACGGGATTGTAAATATCAGAGTTTATTTCAAAATGCGCTTTCATTGCTCAGCGAAGAACATATGCGTTATGTCACAGAAATA
Organism: Lissotriton vulgaris; assembly: GCF_964263255.1. Classification (NCBI taxonomy): domain Eukaryota; kingdom Metazoa; phylum Chordata; class Amphibia; order Caudata; family Salamandridae; genus Lissotriton; species Lissotriton vulgaris. Next base: position 77,252,306 of record NC_141699.1, read on the forward strand.
AAAACACGTGTAGGATGTATTTACATTAGAGATATTTCAACGCCTCCATAAGTGTCAGTGACGTCACAGCTTGCAGCAGATGCTGGCAGAACTCTCCCATTCCCACTCGGCGAGCAGAGAAATATTGGACCCCGGGCTCCTGTCTCTGCAATCCATCTCAGCCTTTAGCTCTAAAAAAAAACGACCTATCACCAGCCCGGGCTGCGTAAAGTCTCCGGGAGCCACTTAAAGCAGCCCAGATGCTTGTTATGAGGTGTTTTTTCGCCTACCTACTTGATACCCAGCGCCTATCACGGGCCGAGAGCGCATCTCCGGCTCAGAGCTGTCAGCCCCATTACTTCCTGACGCCGGCCTAATTATTTCAAAATAAAAAATCGTTGGCTGGCATCGAGCGCCTTTTTACACCGGAGAACAGGCCAAGCGTAAACAAATGTCAAACAGGCGGAATCACTCACTGCGCTGGAAACATCTGGGGGCGCAGACGGACGGGTGCAGCGTGCGCGTGCCTGTTTGCGTGAACGGGCGGACGACCTGTTCGATCCACGAGCTCTGGATAGAACGTTACACCATTTATTTATGTATTTGCAACTTTATTTAGCGTCATACATGGCCCGAAGGCATCAGGGCGCTTTACAACGCACCAGTGGCGGCTGGTGACTTTTGAAAGTGGTGAGGCGAAAAAGTTGGTGGTGGGTGCTTTGTCGCGCGCGAGTCCTACCGTCATAAGGTGAGTTTATGGGGTTCTACCCACGGGAATATTTTGGAAATAGAGTGGGGAAATGGTACTTTAAGCTAATTTGAGGAAGCATTAAAGTTTATAAAGCAATGGTGAAAGTGCAGCCTTGAAATATTTAAATAAAATGAACACATAACAAATGCTACGCATCTTATTGAATTAAAACTGTTTATTGTGGCAAGCTAGGCTTTCAGTTATCTTACCTGCACAAGGGTTGACTTTGCACCTATTTATATCGTTTACACTGCAGCAGAGCAGAAACGCTGTCTTTTTGGCCAAATTCTAGTTATACAAATTACTATCTCTACAGGCCCCATGTTTATTATGCCCTGACAAAAGGTTGTATTTATTGCTTGCATTTTGAAGGGGGTGGGGAAGTGCCTGCTTCCAGCAGTTTTAATCAGGTTTCAAGCCATTTGTTCCACATAAACAGCGGACTCGGGCTCAGCGCTGTATTTCGATCCAGGAATTCTAAAGTGCTTTGCCCAGAGCAGGACCAACACAGTCGCTCTCCAATTGGAACCAACAGCAAAACAGGAAAGAGGAGAAACATCCCCTCTACTTTGCATTCAAAAACAGCACTTTTTCGAGGAGTCACTCTGAACTGAAAGTTAACCTCCTCCTCTTGGTGAGACGGCAGTGACAACAGTTTGTAAATAGTCTGACCGAGTAGTGCTGCTACTGCTGATGCAGAAGGTGCCCAGAATACGGCGTCATCGCAGAGCTTCAGCAATCCACACATACAAGAAACAACATGTTAAGCACATACCTACCGCTATTAAAATTGCAAAAATATAATGCCACAATCTCTACAATAGTCACTTGCAGCCACGCACAGTCTACCAAAGATCATCATCAATACAGTGAAGATAATGAACCACAACATGCACTAGTTGAAACTAACCGACAGGGAAGAGGCCCAAAATATATATATATATTAATACAGTTCCATGTCAGACGGTGAGGTCATGTCAAAGATCAGGAAATTGCCACCACTTACAGAGCAAACAGGAAGCAATGAGGCAGAGGTCCCTGCGAGACCGAGAACAGTGACACATTCATCACACTGCCCTTCTCCTCTAGCAGTTTCATAATGCAGGTCTGCCCTCCTCACCCTTACTGCCAACCGGTGAAAAAACTACATTTGTGCCCAGTGGAGCGACTGTAACTGTGCACCCACGCATACAAAATATAAAACTTCAATGGTGTCTGCTGGTGGATTTAAATGAAAACACTCCGTTTTTCAAATAAAACATGCCATGCATGCAGCTGATATTTGCAACAATAGGACTGTGCCAGAGTCTCTGTTTGCAGTGTTTTTAGAGCTGTGAGCGCCCATTACACCCCACCAACAACAATAGGTGACTCGTACATTTCAGCGCGGTATAAACCAAGATGTCAAGTAAGTGACAAAACCCTTGTCGACTTCCTGGTAGCTTGACATTGGCAGGCCTCCGGTCGGGGGGGGGGGGGTACGCGCAGCGAGGGGGAAGGCGTTTAATGTAATGATTAATTAAATGAAAACAAATAAACTTACCAGGCATCTCCGACTCTGCTCCCGCGTCACATCACATCTCCTCTCAGTCACAACATGTCTCTGTCCCGCCACGCGCCTGGCTGTTCTTTGTGTAAGGAAGACATCATCCCTGTAAGTGTAAGATGTCTGAAGAGAACTGTGGGGTCCCCACATCTATAGGGCTGGGTAACCTGAGTTGTGACTCAACCCAAACTGACAGCCATATATACACGCAGGTGTGTCTACACGAGCTGTTGCACCAACAAATGTATTGTAAAAGGCATATCAGGTACAGTGTCTTGTGCAATAATCTGCTGTGATAATCTGTTGCGGGCACTTTAAAAATATGTGGCCATTGGCAAACTCAAAGTACACACTGCAAGGGCCGCCGAGTTGTGGGTGCGTTCAGAAGGTTACAGTGGTGAATCCCTGCCCAGCCATCCCAGCCTTTCATCCGTCCGAGGTGATCCTGAGTACCACAAGGCTGAGTAATCGCAATAACAGTTAAATACAGCGTTGCGCAGCTAGTGACAAATGTGCCGAGCAGCACTGTATAAAAACACACGTTTCTTCTTATTACAAAGACACTACAGTGTCTTGTGAAATAACCTGCGGCGAGCACTTTAAACAAATTTGGCCATCGGCAAACTCAAAGTGCACACTGCAAGGGCCGCCGAGATGTGGGTTCGTTCACAAGGTCACACAGTGGTGAATCCCTGCCCAGCCATCCCAGCCTTTCATCCATCCGAGGTGATCCTGAGTTAGTACCATCAGGCTGGGTAATCGCAATATCAGTTAAATACAGCGCTGCGCTGCCAGTGGCAAATGTGCCGAGCAGCACTATATAAAAACACACGTTTCTTCTTATTATACAGACAACCTTATCACTTGGATAATAGCAACATACCGGTCCGGGGGAGGCGTTTACTTTAATGATTATAAAAACAAATAAACTTACCTGGCATCTCCGGCTTTGGTCCCGCCGCGCCACATCACGTCAGAGGAACTAACTTCTCCCCGCTCTTTTCCTTGAACTTGACTGGCAAATCAGAAGAGGACTGGATGCGACTGCCGGCTACTCTGCTGTATCTTGGCTTGGGACAGGGCACAGGGCGACTGTACGTCACCGCCCGAGCAGGATCCCATCTCCAGACTCCAGCACTACACTAGGCATGCGCAGCATGCCTAATGTAATGTCAATGGAGTGGGGGTGCTGAAATAAAAAGCGCCCCTCGCAGATGCGCAGTCGGAGTCTGGAAGGACTCCTACTGCTCCTGCGTGCTCTGTGCGTTTGTTACTCTGGCATGCGCACATGAGGCAGTGAAGCAGCTGCCAGCACACGGGCGGAAATGTAAACAGACGAATTGTTAAATTTCTTTGTCAATTTGTCTGCTTACATTCTTGCTTTGCTGCCCGATTCAGTGCTTCGTGATTGCCTAGTGGGGCGCTGCCCCAACGCCCCTATGGACCAGCCGCCCCTGCAACGCACAGGGTTACAGTAATAGTAGTTCAACTCTGAAGTTTACATCAGTGGGTGTGTACAGGAGGTACCACAAGAGGCAGTTTGAACAACTGGGCAGAGGACATACATAGTGAATGCATTTATTTGCCATTTTATATAGCGCAGACATGGTCTAATGGCATCAGAGCACTTTACAACACACAGGGTTACACAGGGCACAAGTCCTAAAAACCTAGTTAGGCAGTATGCAAGCGACATCACAGCATGCGACATCACAGCGCATGACAGCACGGCCCATGACATCACACATGGCTTGATGGCAACAAAGGAATTGACATCATAGAAAGTGGTATCACAAGCCACGACTTTACAGGAAGTGGCATCACAAGCCACGACTTTACAGGAAGTGGCATCACAAGCCACGACTTTACAGGAAGTGGCATCACAAGAAGTGACATCTGATCTAAAGCACTCACACATATGTTTAGCTGGTCTATCATGTGTACGTTTGAGCGTGTTGCGAGTACAATAGCACAGTGAGCTCTGGAAGATGATGCAACTTCTACACCTTGTAATCCCCCAATTTTATGTAACACATTTTGTACATCCATCTGCAAACGTATATAATGTATTGTAAATGTAATATGCACGTCTGATGCACAGCGCTCTGACACCTTGCATTGGGATGAGTAGGGATATACAAGAAAAAATTGTGCTGCTTAAATTATTTACAACAAGGGGTGGTGAGGGACAGAGTCTCTGAATTAAGCAGAAAGCTCTCACCCAGTCAAGAGATCAGGGCTAGATCCAACACCGTTTTTTAGCTCACTGCACCATCCCAGTTTCAGAACCTGGCTGTATGCAAATTAGTCTGTTCCTGTCCCAGTGCATGATGGGAACAGGGCAAACCAAACTACAAAAGCCAATTCTTACACTTTGACTGATTTGCATATAGCCAGGTTCTGAGCTGGGATGGGGCAGTGAGATAAATAACGGTGATGGATCAAGCCCTGATCTTTGGACTGGGTAAGAGTGGTCTGTTTAACTCAGACACTCTGTTCATCACCACCCCCTTTTTGTAAATCGTTTTTGGCCACTATAGGTGTGGCAGGGTATACTCAGACATGAGTCCCTTTCTCACTGCTCCATCAGGATTCAAGCAAGCCGGGCCGAAGAAGGCTGAAATGCCAGAAACCGGTCCCCGGTAGCTTGTCTCCTTTCTGGTGAAGAATTGGCTTGGTAGTTTAGTCTGCCCTGTTCCCATGATGCACTGGGCCAGGGACAGACTGATTTGCATATAGCCAGGTTCTGAGCTGGGATGGGGCAGTGAGATAAATAACGGTGATGGATCAAGCCCTGATCTTTGGACTGGGTAAGAGTGGTCTGTTTAACTCAGACACTCTGTTCATCACCACCCCCTTTTTGTAAATCGTTTTTGGCCACTATAGGTGTGGCAGGGTATACTCAGACATGAGTCCCTTTCTCACTGCTCCATCAGGATTCAAGCAAGCCGGGCCGAAGAAGGCTGAAATGCCAGAAACCGGTCCCCGGTAGCTTGTCTCCTTTCTGGTGAAGAATTGGCTTGGTAGTTTAGTCTGCCCTGTTCCCATGATGCACTGGGCCAGGGACAGACTGATTTGCATATAGCCAGGTTCTGAGCTGGGATGGGGCAGTGAGATAAATAACGGTGATGGATCAAGCCCTGATCTTTGGACTGGGTAAGAGTGGTCTGTTTAACTCAGACACTCTGTTCATCACCACCCCCTTTTTGTAAATCGTTTTTGGCCACTATAGGTGTGGCAGGGTATACTCAGACATGAGTCCCTTTCTCACTGCTCCATCAGGATTCAAGCAAGCCGGGCCGAAGAAGGCTGAAATGCCAGAAACCGGTCCCCGGTAGCTTGTCTCCTTTCTGGTGAAGAATTGGCTTGGTAGTTTAGTCTGCCCTGTTCCCATGTTGCACTGGGCCAGGGACAGACTGATTTGCATATAGCCAGGTTCTGAGCTGGGATGGGGCAGTGAGATAAATAACGGTGATGGATCAAGCCCTGATCTTTGGACTGGGTAAGAGTGGTCTGTTTAACTCAGACACTCTGTTCATCACCACCCCCTTTTTGTAAATCGTTTTTGGCCACTATAGGTGTGGCAGGGTATACTCAGACATGAGTCCCTTTCTCACTGCTCCATCAGGATTCAAGCAAGCCGGGCCGAAGAAGGCTGAAATGCCAGAAACCGGTCCCCGGTAGCTTGTCTCCTTTCTGGTGAAGAATTGGCTTGGTAGTTTAGTCTGCCCTGTTCCCATGATGCACTGGGCCAGGGACAGACTGATTTGCATATAGCCAGGTTCTGAGCTGGGATGGGGCAGTGAGATAAATAACGGTGATGGATCAAGCCCTGATCTTTGGACTGGGTAAGAGTGGTCTGTTTAACTCAGACACTCTGTTCATCACCACCCCCTTTTTGTAAATCGTTTTTGGCCACTATAGGTGTGGCAGGGTATACTCAGACATGAGTCCCTTTCTCACTGCTCCATCAGGATTCAAGCAAGCCGGGCCGAAGAAGGCTGAAATGCCAGAAACCGGTCCCCGGTAGCTTGTCTCCTTTCTGGTGAAGAATTGGCTTGGTAGTTTAGTCTGCCCTGTTCCCATGATGCACTGGGCCAGGGACAGACTGATTTGCATATAGCCAGGTTCTGAGCTGGGATGGGGCAGTGAGATAAATAACGGTGATGGATCAAGCCCTGATCTTTGGACTGGGTAAGAGTGGTCTGTTTAACTCAGACACTCTGTTCATCACCACCCCCTTTTTGTAAATCGTTTTTGGCCACTATAGGTGTGGCAGGGTATACTCAGACATGAGTCCCTTTCTCACTGCTCCATCAGGATTCAAGCAAGCCGGGCCGAAGAAGGCTGAAATGCCAGAAACCGGTCCCCGGTAGCTTGTCTCCTTTCTGGTGAAGAATTGGCTTGGTAGTTTAGTCTGCCCTGTTCCCATGATGCACTGGGCCAGGGACAGACTGATTTGCATATAGCCAGGTTCTGAGCTGGGATGGGGCAGTGAGATAAATAACGGTGATGGATCAAGCCCTGATCTTTGGACTGGGTAAGAGTGGTCTGTTTAACTCAGACACTCTGTTCATCACCACCCCCTTTTTGTAAATCGTTTTTGGCCACTATAGGTGTGGCAGGGTATACTCAGACATGAGTCCCTTTCTCACTGCTCCATCAGGATTCAAGCAAGCCGGGCCGAAGAAGGCTGAAATGCCAGAAACCGGTCCCCGGTAGCTTGTCTCCTTTCTGGTGAAGAATTGGCTTGGTAGTTTAGTCTGCCCTGTTCCCATGATGCACTGGGCCAGGGACAGACTGATTTGCATATAGCCAGGTTCTGAGCTGGGATGGGGCAGTGAGATAAATAACGGTGATGGATCAAGCCCTGATCTTTGGACTGGGTAAGAGTGGTCTGTTTAACTCAGACACTCTGTTCATCACCACCCCCTTTTTGTAAATCGTTTTTGGCCACTATAGGTGTGGCAGGGTATACTCAGACATGAGTCCCTTTCTCACTGCTCCATCAGGATTCAAGCAAGCCGGGCAGAAGAAGGCTGAAATGCCAGAAACCGGTCCCCGGTAGCTTGTCTCCTTTCTGGTGAAGAATTGGCTTGGTAGTTTAGTCTGCCCTGTTCCCATGATGCACTGGGCCAGGGACAGACTGATTTGCATATAGCCAGGTTCTGAGCTGGGATGGGGCAGTGAGATAAATAACGGTGATGGATCAAGCCCTGATCTTTGGACTGGGTAAGAGTGGTCTGTTTAACTCAGACACTCTGTTCATCACCACCCCCTTTTTGTAAATCGTTTTTGGCCACTATAGGTGTGGCAGGGTATACTCAGACATGAGTCCCTTTCTCACTGCTCCATCAGGATTCAAGCAAGCCGGGCCGAAGAAGGCTGAAATGCCAGAAACCGGTCCCCGGTAGCTTGTCTCCTTTCTGGTGAAGAATTGGCTTGGTAGTTTAGTCTGCCCTGTTCCCATGATGCACTGGGCCAGGGACAGACTGATTTGCATATAGCCAGGTTCTGAGCTGGGATGGGGCAGTGAGATAAATAACGGTGATGGATCAAGCCCTGATCTTTGGACTGGGTAAGAGTGGTCTGTTTAACTCAGACACTCTGTTCATCACCACCCCCTTTTTGTAAATCGTTTTTGGCCACTATAGGTGTGGCAGGGTATACTCAGACATGAGTCCCTTTCTCACTGCTCCATCAGGATTCAAGCAAGCCGGGCCGAAGAAGGCTGAAATGCCAGAAACCGGTCCCCGGTAGCTTGTCTCCTTTCTGGTGAAGAATTGGATTGGTAGTTTAGTCTGCCCTGTTCCCATGATGCACTGGGCCAGGGACAGACTGATTTGCATATAGCCAGGTTCTGAGCTGGGATGGGGCAGTGAGATAAATAACGGTGATGGATCAAGCCCTGATCTTTGGACTGGGTAAGAGTGGTCTGTTTAACTCAGACACTCTGTTCATCACCACCCCCTTTTTAGGGCTCGGACTACGCCCCCGAAGGGGCGGAGCTTCGAGATCCTAATGTTAAAGAAAAAAAAAGGATATGTAGGGCTATGGCCAGACACATTCCTTAAATTCCATAGTGTTTTATGGCATGTGCCTAGTGATTCGTCTTCGCTGTGCTGTCTATTTAGTAGCCTTGACGTGATAGGCTATATTGACTTTTGGTCCGTCATTGATGTCAGTTTCATGGCATATTCTGTACGTGAACGAGCACAGCAGAGGGATTAATCTTAATTAGGAGCTGTCAGAGTGCCCGTGTAATGCAATCCAGATGATGCGTGCACTTTCACAGCGGTGAGCGCGTTCAGGCAGCAGGCGAGGCTCACAGAAGATGACTCATACATGCTCGTCCACACTGTAGTTCTTGTGTTTCTTGAATACTCTCATTTCCAAAGGTCATTTCCTTCTTTTCCTCGCACGCTGCGCTATTTTTGTCTGTGGTTTAAAAAACGGGGTTTAAAGGCGTTTTATTATAAAACATTTGGATTCTGGTTCTGTAAGCTTTGTTTCCGAATTTTAATAAGTGCTGACATGCAGACTACTGGTTGAATAAATGATGAAGGTTAAAAGTGACCTTCGTGACACGTGCTGTCGAGCCTGACTCCCAGAGTTAACATGCAGTCATCATTATTTTAAAGTTTGTGGAAAAAACGTGAATACGCAATAATCATGGAAAACAGAGCCTTCCCGCTGTTACAATGGGAATTCACAAATGTCTTGTGTGTCTCACGTAATGCCAATGGCTATTTCATTACGAAAAATTAGACTCATTGATACATGCACCACCACCAGCAGTACTACCAGTACTACAGCCACCAGTACTACCACTACCACCACCACCAGTAGTAACAGTACCACGACCACCAGTACTACCACTAACACCACCACCACCAGTACTACCACTAACACCACCACCAGTACTACCAGTACCACCACCACCAGTACTACCACTACCATTACCACTACCACCACCACCAGTACCACCACCACCAGTACTACCACCACCCCCAGTACTACCAGTACTACAGCCACCAGTACTACAACTACCACCACCACCAGTACTAACAGTACCACGACCACCAGTACTACCACTACCAGTACTACCAATACCAGTACCACTACCACCACCATCACCAGTACCACCACCACCAGTACTACCACTACCAGTACTACGGGCAGCAGTACCACCACCACTAGCACTACCACTACCGGTACCACCACCAGTACTACCACTACCAGTACCACCACCACCAGTACCACCACCACCAGTACCACCACTACCAGTACTACCACCAACAGTACTACCACTACCAGTAACACCACCTCCAGTACCACCACCACCACCACCAGTACTACCAGTACCACGACCACCAGTACTACCACTACCGGTACTACCAATACCAGTACCACTACCACCACCAGTACTACCACCACCAGTATCACCACCACCAGTACTACCACTACCAGTACTACGGGCAGCAGTACCACCACCACTAGCACTACCACTACCAGTACCACCACCACCACCACCAGTACTACCAGTACCACCACCACCAGTACTACCACTACCAGTACTACCATTACCATTACCACTACCACCACCACCAGTACCACCACCACCAGTACTACCACCACCCCCAGTACTACCAGTACTACAGCCACCAGTACTACAACTACCACCACCACCAGTACTAACAGTACCACGACCACCAGTACTACCACTACCAGTACTACCAATACCAGTACCACTACCACCACCAGTACTACCACCACCAGTACCACCATCACCAGTACCACCACCACCAGTACTACCACTACCAGTACTACGGGCAGCAGTACCACCACCACCACTAGCACTACCACTACCGGTACCACCACCAGTACTACCACTACCAGTACCACCACCAGCACCAGTACCACCACCACCAGTACTACCACTACCAGTACCACCAACACCCCCAGTACTACAGCCACCAGTACTACAACTACCACCACCACCAGTACTACCACTACCAGTACTACCAATACCAGTACCACTACCACCACCAGTATCACCACCACCAGTACTACCACTACCAGTACTACGGGCAGCAGTACCACCACCACTAGCACTACCACTACCGGTACCACCACCAGTACTACCACTACCAGTACCACCACCACCAGTACCACCACCACCAGTGCCACCACCACCAGTACCACCACTACCAGTAACACCACCTCCAGTACTACCACTACTACCAGTACCACCACCACCACCAGTACTACCAGTAACACCACCACCAGTACTACCACTACCAGTAGCACCACCACCACCAGTACTTCCAGTACTACCACCATCAGTACTACCATTTCCACCACCACCAGTACTACCACTACCACCACCACCAGTACTACCACTACCACCAGTAATACCAGTACTACCACCACCAGTACTACCACCACCAGTACTACCACTACCAGTACTACCATTACCATTACCACTACCACCACCACCAGTACCACCACCACCAGTACTACCACCACCCCCAGTACTACCAGTACTACAGCCACCAGTACTACAACTACCACCACCACCAGTACTAACAGTACCACGACCACCAGTACTACCAATACCAGTTCTACCAATACCAGTACCACTACCACCACCAGTACTACCACCACCAGTACCACCATCACCAGTACCACCACCACCAGTATTACCACTACCAGTACTACGGGCAGCAGTACCACCACCACCACTAGCACTACCACTACCGGTACCACCACCAGTACTACCACTACCAGTACCACCACCAGCACCAGTACTACCACTACCAGTACTACGGGCAGCAGTACCACCACCACCACTAGCACTACCACTACCGGTACCACCACCAGTACTTCCACTACCAGTACCACCAACACCCCCAGTACTACCAGTACTACAGCCACCACTACTACAACTACCACCACCACCAGTACTAACAGTACCACGACCACCAGTACTACCACTACCAGTACTACCAATACCAGTACCACTACCACCACCAGTACTACCACCACCAGTATCACCACCACCAGTACTACCACTACCAGTACTACGGGCAGCAGTACCACCACCACTAGCACTACCACTACCAGTACCACCACCAGTACCACCAGTACCAGTACCACCACCACCAGTACCACCACCACCAGTACCACCACCACCAGTACCACCACCACCAGTACCACCACTACCAGTACTACCACCTCCAGTACTACCACTACTACCAGTACCACCACCACCACCAGTACTACCAGTAACACCACCACCAGTACTACCACTACCAGTACCACCACCAGTACTTCCAGTACTACCACCATCAGTACTACCATTTCCACCACCACCAGTACTACAACTACCACCGCCACCAGTACTACCACTACCACCACCACCAGTAGTGAGTAGAGTAGTGAGTAGAGTAGTGAGTAGAGTAGTGAGTAGAGTAGTGAGTAGAGTAGTGAGTAGTGAGTAGAGTAGTGAGTAGTGAGTAGAGTAGTGAGTAGTGAGTAGTGAGTAGAGTAGTGAGTAGTGAGTAGAGTAGTGAGTAGTGAGTAGAGTAGTGAGTGTAGAGTAGTGAGTAGAGTAGTGAGTGCAGAGTAGTGAGTAGAGTAGTGAGTGCAGAGTAGTGAGTAGAGTAGTGAGTGCAGAGTAGTGAGTAGTGAGTAGAGTAGTGAGTGTAGAGTAGTGAGTAGTGAGTAGAGTAGTGAGTGCAGAGTAGTGAGTAGAGTAGTGCAGAGTAGTGAGTAGAGTAGTGAGTAGAGTAGTGAGTAGGACATCACAGGCAGCAGCTGTGCAAGCTTCTTACACTCACAAGGAGACCACAGGCAGCTGAGGTGCAATCTTCTCCCACTCACAAGAACGACATCACAGGCAGCAGCAGTGCAAGCTTCTTACACTCACAAGGAGACCACAGGCAGCAGAGGTGCAAGCTTCTGACACTCACAAGAAGGACATCACAGGCAGTAACGGTGCTCAGCATTTCATCCTTTTGATGTGGATAAAAGGAGAATACTTTTGGTGGAAATACCAACAACGGCCAGTAAAGCGCCATAAGCACCGCACAGTGTCCTCTACATTACTTTTTGAAAAATATTATATTTACTCCTGAGTCCAGGCTCACCACAATCCGACGCAAATACACAAGACATTGACAATGAAAGAACAGAGTTTAAGCAGTAATGCTAATATTGAAAATAGTGCAGACTGCACGAATATTCTTTGTTTTGCCAGAACACCCTGAAGCGCCTCCTTTAATTTCCCGCTCTCCTCGTATAGCTCAGTGGCAGCGTGCGCCTGCTGCAGTCGCGTGTGGCAGGTTGTGAGTGCAGCGTGATAGCTTCACTTCGCCGTTTTGAATGAAAGCGGGGACTAGCTCAGCATTTCATCCTTTTGATGTGGATAAAAGGAGAATACTTTTGGTGGAAATACCAACAATGCTGCTACCTTAAATGCATATGGGTGTGCCTATATGTCTGTGTGTAGTGTGTGTACTCTTCCATACCTACGGTAGGAGTGAACAAAGGTTGCCTTCATTGTAGATGTATTGTAGAGACACAGTAAAGTAAAGTAGTGAAATGAGGCCCGCATTTTAAAAATCCCGCACCATTTTCCCGGACTGATGTGGATAGGAGACTGGCTCAGCATTTCATCCTTTTGATGTGGATAAAAGGAGAATACTTTTGGTGGAAATACCAACAACGGCCAGTAAAGCGCCATAAGCACCACACAGTGTCCTCTACATCACTTTTTGAAAAATATTATATTTACTCCTGAGTCCAGGCTCGCCACACTCCGACGCAAATACACAAGACATTGACAATGAAAGAACCGAGTTTAAGCAGTAATGCTAATATTGAAAATAGTGCAGACTGCACGAATATTCTCTGTTTTGCCAGAACACCCTAAAGCGCCTCCTTTAATTTCCCGCTCTCCTCGTATAGCTCAGTGGCAGGGTGCGCCTGCTGCAGTCGCGTGTGGCAGGTTGTGAGTGCAGCGGGATAGCTTCACTTCGCCGTTTTGAATGAAAGCGGGGACTAGCTCAGCATTTCATCCTTTTGATGTGGATAAAAGGAGAATACTTTTGGTGGAAATACCAACAATGCTGCTACCTTAAATGCATATGGGTGTGCCTATATGTCTGTGTGTAGTGTGTGTACTCTTCCATACCTACTGTAGGAGTGAACAAAGGTTGCCTTCATTGTAGATGCATTGTAGAGACACAGTAAAGTAAAGTAGTGAAATGAGGCCCGCATTTTAACAACCCCGCACCATTTTCCCGGACTGATATGGATAGGGGACTGGCTCAGCATTTCATCCTTTTGATGTGGATAAAAGGAGAATACTTTTGGTGGAAATACCAACAACGGCCAGTAAAGCGCCATAAGCACCGCACAGTGTCCTCTACATCACTTTTTGAAAAATATTATATTTACTCCTGAGTCCAGGCTCACCACAATCCGACGCAAATACACAAGACATTGACAATGAAAGAACCGAGTTTAAACAGTAATGCTAATATTGAAAATAGTGCAGACTGCACGAATATTCTCTGTTTTGCCAGAACACCCTGAAGCGCCTCCTTTAATTTCCCGCTCTCCTCGTATAGCTCAGTGGCAGCGTGCGCCTGCTGCAGTCGCGTGTGGCAGGTTGTGAGTGCAGCGTGATAGCTTCACTTCGCCGTTTTGAATGAAAGCGGGGACTAGCTCAGCATTTCATCCTTTTGATGTGGATAGGGGACTGGCTCAGCATTTCATCCTTTTGATGTGGATAAAAGGAGAATACTTTTGGTGGAAATACCAACAACGGCCAGTAAAGCGCCATAAGCACCACACAGTGTCCTCTACATCACTTTTTGAAAAATATTATATTTACTCCTGAGTCCAGGCTCACCACAATCCGACGCAAATACACAAGACATTGACAATGAAAGCACTGAGTTTAAGCAGTAATGCTAATATTGAAAATAGTGCAGACTGCACGAATATTCTCTGTTTTGCCAGAACACCCTGAAGCGCCTCCTTTAATTTCCCGCTCTCCTCGTATAGCTCAGTGGCAGCGTGCGCCTGCTGCAGTCGCGTGTGGCAGGTTGTGAGTGCAGCGTGATAGCTTCACTTCGCCGTTTTGAATGAAAGCGGGGACTAGCTCAGCATTTCATCCTTTTGATGTGGATAAAAGGAGAATACTTTTGGTGGAAATACCAACAATGCTGCTACCTTAAATGCATATGGGTGTGCCTATATGTCTGTGTGTAGTGTGTGTACTCTTCCATACCTACTGTAGGAGTGAACAAAGGTTGCCTTCATTGTAGATGCATTGTAGAGACACAGTAAAGTAAAGTAGTGAAATGAGGCCCGCATTTTAACAATCCCGCACCATTTTCCCGGACTGATGTGGATAGGAGACTGGCTCAGCATTTCATCCTTTTGATGTGGATAAAAGGAGAATACTTTTGGTGGAAATACCAACAACGGCCAGTAAAGCGCCATAAGCACCGCACAGTGTCCTCTACATCACTTTTTGAAAAATATCATATTTACTCCTGAGTCCAGGCTCACCACACTCCGACGCAAATACACAAGACATTGACAATAAAAGCACCGAGTTTAAGCAGTAATGCTAATATCGAAAATAGTGCAGACTGCACGAATATTCTCTGTTTTGCCAGAACACCCTGAAGCGCCTCCTTTAATTTCCCGCTCTCCTCGTATAGCTCAGTGGCAGCGTGCGCCTGCTGCAGTCGCGTGTGGCAGGTTGTGAGTGCAGCGTGATAGCTTCACTTCGCCTTTTTGAATGAAAGCGGGGACTAGCTCAGCATTTCATCCTTTTGATGTGGATAGGGGACTGGCTCAGCATTTCATCCTTTTGATGTGGATAAAAGGAGAATACTTTTGGTGGAAATACCAACAACGGCCAGTAAAGTCCCATAAGCACCGCACAGTGTCCTCTACATCACTTTTTGAAAAATATTATATTTACTCCTGAGTCCAGGCTCAAGGAGAGCCCGGCCAGGGTGAGTGGGGAGAGAGCTTTGAATGAAAGCGGGGACTAGCTCAGCTAGCAGCACAAAAGGTACGAACATCACATAATTGGAACAAATCAATATAGCAAATATGTTGCAGGTCCTCTTACATTTGCTATTAAACGGAAATATAGAACAATCACTAAAAAACCTGGATGTTCTGCAAGCGTGCCTCCTTTGCCGTTCTGTTAATGTAATATTCCTTTTAAGGGGCTTTTTGTTTGGGACAATATGCTGCCTATTTTTTTTTAAATGGATCCTTCTGTTAGTGGGAAAAGAAAGCGCCGACTCTGTTTTCCCCGTCTCCATGAAGCCTGAGGTCAGGGAAGAGGCCAGGAATGTGACACTACTCTGAGAAAACAAGATTAGAAGTAATTAACAGACAACAGATGTCCTCTTAACTTTTATGAGGCCAAGAGTGTTTGAGAGTCTGTTTTTTTCTACTTTCTGTAACTTCACTTTTATTTTTAAAAACAAAACATTTGTTGTGTTCTGCTTTATATCACTGTGTTCTTAGAATCATTTCCTTAGTGCTTGTGAGTTGGCTCTAAACTTTAACGCACAGGACCCATTCGTCAAATCGAACTCCTCCTGTTCTCTTATGGGACTTTACGGGTATTGGGGCCGCCTGATGAGAAAGTCCTCGTCTTTTGGAGCCACTGTGAACATTGGAGAGCCAAAGCAAGGTGGCCGGCCCTTTTCATCACACAATTGTATGTGTTAGAGAGTATGCTGTTTTTTTTGTAATTTATTTTAATCCTTGCCTTAGTGGGAGAACAAAGCATCCAATTTATTGGGCCCCTCTCGGTCAAGCATGAGGCCACAGGGAAGTGTAGGGATTTAACACTACTGTGACAAGATGAGATAAGAAGTGATTAACAGTAAACAGATGTTCCCTTCAGTATTCAGAGGGCAGGAGGCCTTTTCTTTCTGTCAACATACTTTCCTCTCTGCATTTAAGTTAGTAACGTAAAATTATTGAAAAAGTACACTTTTGTTGTCTTATGATTTATCTACAATGTTAAAGAAACATTACATCGCCTATCCTGCCGTCTATATAAACTTGAAAGCTAGCTCCAAACTGTTCTATAATGGCTTCCTCTGATATACATTAAATATCTTAACCATGTATATATCACACTCCACAGACAGAACTGCTTATTCGTGCTTAAGTAAAAGCTGCTACCCAACAGAATACATTATTTTATTTTAAACATGTGCACCTACACATAGCACCCTTGTGTGCATTACAAATCACCAAGCAGACTCACATGTGCTATCTTATACCTTTTTTGAAACCTATGCATCCAACTTCTGGCACGTTACTTCACTAAGTCATGTTTGAAATGTGTTATTGCCCCCATCTCATGTGTGTGCACATAGATCACACTTTAAACTTTGTGCACATAGCCAAATCTCATCTGTGTGTACGTAGCCCCTCTGATCTCTTTCCAGATATATTCCTACGCTACTCAGACTTAAATTAGGCAACTCGACATTGTCGAGATGATGTAGCTCCTCTCACCTGTGAGCACATGGAGCCCATTTCTATCATGTGCACTTAACCCCACCCTGGGAACAGTAAATGACTGGGTGTTCACGGCCCTAGATGTATCGGCAGTAAGAGTAGACAGTTATGATGGGAGACTGGGGATATCCGGCAACGCTATATAGGGTAAAATTAAAAGGGACTCTACCGACCCACGCAGAAACAGTGGTGGTGGCCTGAAGAAAGACGACAGCATACCTGCGGTGGAAATGTAATGTAACAGATCACATGCTGCTCTGGTACAGCAACATACTGAGAGCGGTGCGCAACCTATATGTTCAGAAATGGGACCAAATTGTTTTCTCAAATATGGGTGGCTGTGGAAGAGGGGGGGTGCAATCCCTGTGGAGACCCTCAAGAAAGATGATCAATTAGCAAACTCTGAATAATACAGAGACTTACAAGTTAGGCATGCCCTTCTTTCACATATCAAAACAAGAATGGCTGCATGAACAGCTTGAACAACTTCTGCTTTACAAAAAGGCCGTTTCAAGAAAGCCACCCCTCTATACACCGACCTTACTCCTCTCCTTATTAAATCTGTCCATTATAGAAATTACTGTTTTATTTTCTTTCACTAGTTTTTATTAAGAATCTTTTGCAGTTTGCAAAGTTATTTGCGTAGCCTTGGGCAATGTGTCCCACTGTGTGGATTACATCTAAAGTTGAAAACATTGTACGTGAAATGTTATGATCCATGGCTTACTGTTGCAGGTATTGTTACATTTCCTATTACACAAAAACTTTGAAGGAACTTATGTGTTAGAGAGTATGATGTTTTTTTAGTAATTTATTTTAATACTTGCCTTAGTGGGAGAACAAAGCATCTAATCTATTGGGGCTACAGGCAGCAGAGGTGCAAACTTCTCACACTCGCAACAACGAAAAACAGGAATAGCAGAGAGATGCACAATGCTATATTCTCATACTCACAGGCAGCAGCTGTGCAAGCTTCTCACACTCACAAGAAGGACATCACAGCCAGCAGCTGTGCAAGCATCTTACACTCACAAGGAGACCACAGGCAGGTGAGGTGCAACCTTCTCCCACTCACAAGAAGGACATGAGAAACTGTAGTGGTGCAAGCTTCTCACACTCACAAGCAGGACATCACAGGCAGCAGATGTAAAAGCTTCTTACACTCACAAGGAGACCGCAGGAAGCAGCAGTGCAAGCTTCTCACATTCACAAAGAAACCACAAGCAGCAGAGGTGCAATCTTCTCACACTCGCAAGAAAGATATCACAAACAGCTGTGGTGCAAGGCAGCGGCTTCTTGCAGAGGCAAGAAGGATAAAGACACAGAGCAGCCCTGCAGATTACATTACCACAGATCAGGCTTCAGTGCCAGGCAGTGGATATTTGCATACTCAAGAAGGATGATGAGACAGAGGAGCCCTGCAGAATAGATCAGGCAGCAGCAGTGCAAACTTCTCACATCCACTAGGAGACCACAGGCAGCTGAGATGCCATCTTCTCCCACTAACAAGAAGCACATCACAAGCAGCAGTGGTGCAAGCTTCTCACACTCACAAGAACGACATCACAAACAGCAGCAGTGCAAGCTTCTCACAATCACAAGGAGACTACAGGCAGCAGAGGTGCAAACTGCTCACACGCGCAACAACGAAAAACAGGAATAGCACAGAGATGCACAATGCTATATTCTCATACTCGCAGGCAGCAGCTCTGCACTCTCAATCTGCACTCTCAATCTGCACTCTCTGCACTACCACTCTGCACTACCACTCTGCACTACCACTCTGCACTACCACTCTGCACTACCACTCTGCACTACCACTCTGCACTACCACTCTGCACTCTGCACTACCAAACTGCACTCTGCACTACCACTCTGCACTACCACTCTGCACTACCACTCTGCACTACCAGTCTGCACTACCAATCTGCACTCTGCACTACCAATCTGCACTCTGCACTACCAAACTGCACTCTGCACTACCACTCTGCACTACCACTCTGCACTACCACTCTGCACTACCACTCTGCACTACCACTCTGCACTACCACTCTGCACTACCAAACTGCACTCTGCACTCTCACTCTGCACTCTGCACTACCACTCTGCACTCTCACTCTGCACTCTGCACTACCACTCTGCACTACCACTCTGCACTACCACTCTGCACTACCACTCTGCACTACCACTCTGCACTACCACTCTGCACTACCACTCTGCACTACCACTCTGCACTACCACTCTGCACTCTGCACTCTCACTCTGCACTCTGCACTACCACTCTGCACTACCACTCTGCACTCTGCACTACCACTCTGCACTCTGCACTACCACTCTGCACTCTGCACTACCACTCTGCACTCCCACTCTGCACTCTGCACTACCACTCTGCACTCCCACTCTGCACTCTGCACTACCACTCTGCACGGAGTGCTAGAGAGTGCAGAGTGAGTGAGGGCAGAGTAGTGAGTGGAGAGTAGTGAGTGAAGAGTAGTAAGTGCAGAGCTCACAAGGAGACCACAGGCAGCAGAGGTACAAGCTTCTCACACTCACAAGAAGGACATCACAGGCAGTAACGGTGCAATATTCTCACACTCACAAGGAGATCACAGGCAGTACACACCACATGAACACACTCCATAACACATAGCAACAATACATTGGCATTTACAATGCCATTAGCTCAAACTCAAATAAATCCGAGCCCGATTGCATTTCTAATGCTTGTTGTAAATCGTTTTTGGCCACTATAGGTGTGGCAGGGTATACTCAGACATGAGTCCCTTTCTCACTGCTCCATCAGGATTCAAGCAAGCCGGGCCGAAGAAGGCTGAAATGCCAGAAACCGGTCCCCGGTAGCTTGTCTCCTTTCTGGTGAAGAATTGGCTTGGTAGTTTAGTCTGCCCTGTTCCCATGATGCACTGGGCCAGGGACAGACTGATTTGCATATAGCCAGGTTCTGAGCTGGGATGGGGCAGTGAGATAAATAACGGTGATGGATCAAGCCCTGATCTTTGGACTGGGTAAGAGTGGTCTGTTTAACTCAGACACTCTGTTCATCACCACCCCCTTTTTGTAAATCGTTTTTGGCCACTATAGGTGTGGCAGGGTATACTCAGACATGAGTCCCTTTCTCACTGCTCCATCAGGATTCAAGCAAGCCGGGCAGAAGAAGGCTGAAATGCCAGAAACCGGTCCCCGGTAGCTTGTCTCCTTTCTGGTGAAGAATTGGCTTGGTAGTTTAGTCTGCCCTGTTCCCATGATGCACTGGGCCAGGGACAGACTGATTTGCATATAGCCAGGTTCTGAGCTGGGATGGGGCAGTGAGATAAATAACGGTGATGGATCAAGCCCTGATCTTTGGACTGGGTAAGAGTGGTCTGTTTAACTCAGACACTCTGTTCATCACCACCCCCTTTTTGTAAATCGTTTTTGGCCACTATAGGTGTGGCAGGGTATACTCAGACATGAGTCCCTTTCTCACTGCTCCATCAGGATTCAAGCAAGCCGGGCCGAAGAAGGCTGAAATGCCAGAAACCGGTCCCCGGTAGCTTGTCTCCTTTCTGGTGAAGAATTGGCTTGGTAGTTTAGTCTGCCCTGTTCCCATGATGCACTGGGCCAGGGACAGACTGATTTGCATATAGCCAGGTTCTGAGCTGGGATGGGGCAGTGAGATAAATAACGGTGATGGATCAAGCCCTGATCTTTGGACTGGGTAAGAGTGGTCTGTTTAACTCAGACACTCTGTTCATCACCACCCCCTTTTTGTAAATCGCTTAAATTATTTCAACACCTCCTCAAGAGAAGTAAGCTCTATATAAATGCAATTTGCTTTGTGTAAATACTGGGAAAGACCAACACATTTGACATTCTTACAGTGCATCCATATCTCCTAAACAGGGACTGAACAAAGTGAAAAGCTGCCTCTCTTAAGCAAGTGTTAAGTGCTAACAAGGTGTGAGCCTTTGTTTCCCTTCTGCTTCATTTGCATCAGGTGTGAGGCTCCTAACTGCTCCCAGCCAAGAGACTAGAACAAAAGGAGGCCTGATGACCCTTCAAATTCGGCCCAATACGGCTTCCGCAACAACCACAGCAGTGAGACCGCCCTCATTGCCGCCACTGACGACAACAGGATCCTGATGGACAAAGGAGAAACAGTCGCCCTCATTCTCCTGGACCTGTCAGCTGCCTTCGACACGGTCTGCCACCGCACCCTATCAGCACGCCTCCATGACGCCGGAATTCAAAAGAAGGCCCTGGCCTGGACCACATCCTTCCTCTCCGGCAGAACCCAGAGTGTCCGCCTCCCACCCTTCCGCTCCAAAACCACTGAGAACATCTGCGGCGTCCCACAAGGATCCTCCCTTAGCCCGACGCTGTTCAATATCTACATGGCACCTCTCGCCCACGTCGCACGACAGTACAACCTCAACATCATCTCCTACGCCAATGACACCCAGCTGATCATATCCCTCACCGAAGACCCCCACACCGCCAAAGCCAACCTTCGCAGAGGATTGAAGGCCGTCGCCAACTGGATGAAGGACAGCAGACTGAAGCTGAACTCAGACAAGACGGAGATCCTCATCCTCGGACCCACCCCTTCAGCCTGGGACGACTCCTGGTGGCCAACATCGCTAGGCACAGCCCCGGAACCCACCGACCATGCACGCAACCTGGGTTTCATCCTCGACTCCACCCTCTCCATGACCAAGCAAGTCAACGCCGTCTCCGCGTCCTCTTTTCAACACCCTCCGGATGCTCCGCAGGATCTTCAAATGGATCCCTCCCGACACGAGAAAAATCGTCGCCCAGGCCCTCATCACCGGCAGTCTCGACTGTGGGAACGCCTTCTACGCAGGAACAACAACCAAGCTCCTGAGATGACTGCAACTAATCCAGAACGCCTCGGCACGACTGACGTCCCCCGACGCAGCCACATAACACCCCACCTGAGAAGCCTACACTGGCTCCCTGTCAACAAGAGAATCACCTTCAAACTCCTCACCCACTCACACAAAGCACTACACAACACTGGACCAACATACCTCAACAACCGGCTCAGCTTCCACACCCCCTCCCGCAACCTCCGCTCTGCCACCCTCACCCTCGCCACAGTCCCTCGTATCCGGAAAACCACAGGCGGCAGATCCTTCTCCTACCTCGCCGCCAAGACCTGGAATGCTCTCCCTACCAGCCTACGACAGACTCAGGACCTGCTGGACTTCAGAAGACTTCTCAAGACCTGGCTCTTCGATCAGTAGCAGTCCCTCCCCCCACAGCTCCTTGGGACCCTCACGGGTATGTAGCGCACTTTACAAATGCAGTGATTGATTGATTGATTGATTTGTTATGGGCCCAGCAGGACTCTTAAATAAGAAAGCCCCATCCGTCCCCCCTGCACGTTGTTGCTTGTTGTAGAAGGAAAGCAGACAATGTGCAAGCGCTGCTGAAAGTATCCCAGTGTTTGGAAAGTACACCGGGATGAGCTCAGCTCATTATTCAGTGGGGCCCGAATTCTTGGCAGGGTGGACGGCGTCCATCCTGTGAAAGAAGTGGGTGGATGCCGTCCACCCGCGTGTACCCCCGACTCATGCCCTGGGGTTACAGTAATAGTAGTTCAATTCAGACTTTTACATCGGTGAATGTGTACAGGAGTTACCACAAGAGATTTTCAGCTTCTCATTTCGGTAGGAGGATGAGGAGGAGTGCAACCCTCTATGGGTAATGCAAGCGATTTTGAATAGGGCCCGGGATTCAATGGGGAGCCATTGGAGGGTTAGCAGGGCAGGGGAAATTTGGCCAAATTTCTTGAGACCTAAGACGAAGCGTGCAGCAGTATGTAGTGTTGTTCTCAGTGGATCTAGGTGAACTTTGGGAATGCTCGAGAGAAGGGCAATTCCACAGTCTAGTCTAGAGAGAACAAGAGTCTTCACCGCTGTTTTGAGGTCTTGTTCCAGGATCAATTGTCCGATACTGCAGAGCTGCCTATGTTGGTGTTGTGCTCTGTTGGCCATGGCTGCAATGTGGCCATGAAGGTTGAGACAATTATCAAGGGTGATGCCGAGTGATCTGGCACTCTGGACAATGGTGAGCAGCTTTCCAGGGCGGGAAAGTTGGGCACCCATTCTTGTACTGGAGTTTTTGCTTTCGGAGGAGAGATCGAAAGAAATTCTGTTTTAGTTGGGTTGAGTTTTAAATGGTGGTTGGACATCCAGTTTTGAATCTTTAAGAGTGTATTTGAAAGCAGGGCAACATCTTCAGAGGATGCGAGTTTCAAGTATATTTGGGCATCTTTGACGTTTAAGTGGAAGAGAATCCTGGAGTTTCTGAGAATCACACATAGTGGTTCTAGGTAAAGGTTAAAGAGGGTTGGGGAGAAGATGGAACCTGTCCTTGAGGGTCCCCTTGGTGAACGCTGATTGGATTCAAGAACGAGTTGCCTATTTTCACAATTTGGGAACGGTTGGATAGGTAAGAACAGAGCCAGTTGAGGACAGTGCCTCTACGTCCCAGGCAAAGTTCAAGAATACAAAGGAGGTTGAGATGGTTGGCAGGGTCGAATGCGGCGGATGAATCTAGAAGGACCAGGTGGCAGGAGGTGTTGGAGTTGAAGATTCTAAGGGAGTCATCAACTATTTAGGGGATACTGGCAGAAACCTGATTGGAGAGTGTGGCCTGTCCAGGGCAGTATCTACAAAATCAAGATGGCACACCCTGACTAATTTAAACACTATTTAGGGCCCCATTTAGAACTTGGCGGATGGGTTACACTCACACAATGATACTAGATATTCCGTCCACCTGTTTCGGCGGTGGGATATCCGGCACTGTTGTGGGGGAGTAACCCCCCCCCCCCGCCGAGTTCTAAATCAGGCCCTTAGTCATGGATTCATCAAAAGAGGTGGGACGCTGGCGCCTCAGACCACCAGGCGTGTCCAGTGTGTGTTCACCTTTCCAACCCACTCTGCCCTAGTGTTTTCACTTCTACTCCTCCATTTATTCCAGAAACCTCTCAGTCTAACTAAAGGCCCGTTACTAGAACTGTAGGTGGGAACACCGGGTCCAGAGTTACCGATTTCAGCCAGTCTGGGAGGCCAGAGGATATACATGAATTATCCATACTGGACCATAAACCATACAGGAGGCCAAAAGCAATTTGAAAGCAGCAGAGTTCCAAATCCTATTGGTCACAGGTCTCAGCATTCATAAGTCACCGGACTGGGAATTAGGGAAACATGGTAGGTTCCTTACTGCACAATGTCCTTTGCACACTGTTTTGTGCACGTTTTGCTCAGGTGCTTGGATGAATATGCTCAGGAAAAATGTGGAGCCCAGCACAATTTGAATGGAATCTGTGATTTTGAATGAGGGGCAGGCTGTGGATAATGTCAAAGATACCGCAGCACTGACAATGGAAGCATAAGAGCAGACACCAGATTTCCACACAAACTAACAATTTTACCCCGAAAATGAATTCAGAACTTCTGATGAAGCCCTCTTACATTAGCGTCTGCATGGTGGTAATGCCCAGCTCCATGGCCTTCCAGACTCCTCGCTGGCACTCCTTAAGGGCATCCTACATGCTACAGCCTGTCTCATCCAGGGCCTGAAGACATAAGATCACATCACCCCATCCAGATGAAACTACCTAAGAACCCCTTGCCAGCTCGCAGCATCTTCAAAATTAGCTGCATCATTACCAAAGCCATCACGAATAGCCTCTCTAAGTATCTCGCAGGCCATTTCACCATCTTTGGGGGTTTCCAGCACACTCACAGCCAGGACATCATCAGACTGCAGGACTAAAAAGTATAAAGAAAGTAAAAACAGTAGACCTTTTTGGTGTTAACCTGGGCTTCTATGGGAATTCACAAGGGCCTATTATCAAGCCCATTATCGCCGCTTTATCGTCAGTTTCCTGCCGATAAAAGCGGCGATAATGTATCGCCCTTTCTTGATGATATGGCCCTCAATGTCACAACGCATTAGCAGTCCACAAACCAGCTCCCTCTCCTATCACTCATTGACTTTATGTTTGTCGTTGACCCTCTGCAGCACTCCCCTTCCTTTTGGCTAGGTTCACGCTGCAGAAATACCACAAACATACAAACATACAACCGCTTACTTGGTTTTCACATTGAGCAGTAAATGCACTCAACAAGAGTGGAATCACATTGAAGCTCCTTTCCTATGGTTTGTTACACAGTGGAATGAATAAACACATTTTTTTACCAAAAGCAAAGCTCTCGATAATTACTGAGGTGAAAATGTGCAAAGTAAATTTCATCAGTTACTTTGTGCCATTCTCTTTTTTTTTAGCTACAAAACTCAATTTCCCACTTATAGAACATCCGAGGAAAGTGGCAGATCTGGAATTAACATTTTCAACAGCATATTCTGCAGTTTTCTGAACTTTTCTGGAGATCATGGTCAGTGTAAAATTATTCCACTGGTCACTTCCACAGTGGCTGCAGCCATTGGAGGCTGCTTTTTGAAGGTTAGCAGCTTCTGCCTTTGTCTCCAGCTCCCTGGGGTTAAGGTAACAGGCACAGCAGGGAAAGGAGAGAAGGAACAGAGATGGAGAGATTGAAAGAAAGATATTGGAATTAAAGAAGTAGGAGGGCAGTGGGGCTGGCCTGAATAGCTCAGCTGGGGCTGGCTTGAGTATGTTTGCCAAAGATGCTTTTAGTTCCCAGTCCAACCCAGCCATTGATGTTCTGGAATTACATATGAAGACATTATTTCATCAAGTCCCTACCTCAAGCACCAACATGCTACTGAAGACATGTAGTGTTAGTATGCTCCTGCTGGCATGACAGCTGATGCAAATCCTAATTACTATACTTGTTTGTGGAATACAGAGAGGAGAACATAGGAACCCTAGCTGGACATTTGTAGCCCTGGCTTAACTGGCCAGCTGTCTGCAAGGCCTATATTTACTAAGTCTTAAAAATATGCACAGAGTGTACTTTAGCTGCACTCAGAGAAGTATTATTATCCTCTCACCTCAGGCTAATGGCTGCCTGTTATATCTTTCTGCTTTACCTTAAAATAGTCCTCTTTGTAATGCAC
The DNA here is from genome assembly GCF_964263255.1 of Lissotriton vulgaris. Lineage (NCBI taxonomy): Eukaryota > Metazoa > Chordata > Amphibia > Caudata > Salamandridae > Lissotriton > Lissotriton vulgaris. Next base: position 77,278,234 of record NC_141699.1, read on the forward strand.
GAAGGACCATTTACCATCTGAAAAGTGCACACAGTCACCATGCTGTTTGTCATATCCAACACTTTATCTTCTATAAGAATTTTTTGACATAAGTAATCCTTTCTACTACTTTTTTTCTAGCTGTGGCAAAGCCAATAGGGCTGACTTTAATTAGCTCATCAGCTTTTGTGCATGCAACATATTTGAACTGCATTTGTGAATGTCTTTGTTTACATGCGCGGGCACAATAAAGCTAGACTTAGTGCTGTGGCGTAGCTTGTTTTCTCTCTGTACCACTGCTGAATGGTGTAAAATGAGCCCCTAAATCCGCAGGTAACTCCTAGCAGAAGCATAATTTAGGCAAAGGGGGTTTACCTGTAAATTTACCAGAGATTCTAAATGACCTTGGTGGGCTCTGCCTTTACATTGGCCTGAAACATATTATATATAAATGAATACCGAAATTGTGCTATTATGTGCACTACTTTTTCACACTCCTCATCTGCACTTTATTTTCTGCTTCTTGCCAACAAGCTGCTCTTTGCACATTCATCCATTTTGACATCTTTGGACGCTTTACACTGGCGCCAAGGGAAATCAACCTTTACAAAGCGGTCATTACACCGCAATACCTTTACAACTCAGTCGTTACAACGACTGCGTTGTTACAATTCGAAGCCGTTACTACACAAGTCATTACATCGGCTTGAAGTAGATGGCGCTCTAACATAAGGAATAATATAATTTACCATTCCAACACCTTCCCTACTGTTGCGTAGGCTGGAGTTAGAATAGTAAATTATACTATTCCTAATGTTAGAGCACCACCTACTGCAAGTAAATGTAATGACTTGCGTAGTAATGTAATCGCATTGTAACAACGCAGTCGTTGTAATGACCGTGTTGCTACGGAACGCAATGTAATTGCATGCGTTGTAGCATGCTATATGCGGCACCAATTCATAGTAGTAACTTGCTTTAATATATTTGGTCTTTTGCTGCCCATAATTTACAAAGTGTCTGACAACCTCATACAAAAAATTCTTCAAGCAGCTTTGCCTTATTTGCACTGGGTTCTCCAAATACTTCCCTGCTGAACAGCCTGTGATTATCATATCGCCTAACGGTTTTGACTTAATTGCACCACGTTCTCCACTTACTACACGAACCATTTCCTGATGAACAGTCCTCAATTTTCATATCGCTTAAACACTGCTACATACAGTAATTTTGGTGCTCTCACCTCTGGCCAGCTGGCCTAGAGGAGGCAGGCTTTCAGCCCTCGTCCCGTTGTCAGTGACCGGCCGGGTCCGTCCTTGATGGGCACATACGTTGCACCCTTCTCGATCATTTGGTGCAGCATCTTGATATACTTCTTATTATATAGATTCAGAGCGCTCTAGCTCAGTCCTGATGATGACCTCAGAATAATCAAGGCCGAAACGTCATCGATAACCAGACTTATGTAGACTCCATTTATATTGTTAAAATCAATCAAGACAGGAGTCATAGGTCTTTTTAATAGCGATACACTGTTGTCTACTACCTTTATCACACCTCACTGCACCTTCCCTTCAGTGCAAAGCAGGAGCACTAGTTCTTGTCTATTTCATTATATATAATTCAAGGATATTTTGTGCAATAAATGAATTTATTTGCCGTTGAAATGTGTGTCCTTGACCCTGTGTACACTAATTGCTTATAAAAAGATTTGCGTACGCATTTTGTGTTACCCAGATGGTGAAACTACGAAAGAGATGTATTTCCTTGTGAACTATTGTTTGTGTAAACACTGTTCATTCTTTAAAACAGCAGATGTCAGCAGCAGCAGACATGCCACTCACCCTTGTGCACAACATCTGGAGTGAGTCCATTCAGTTTCTCATTGTTTTCAACAAGGCACACCTTCCAGCACCTGGTCTTGATGATTCGTGGGAGCTCCACAGTCCATTAATATCCTTCCGAAGGGGCCTCTTTCTCAGGCGCAGCAGGAGGTATGGAAATGAGGGCACATGCATCTCTTCAGGCCTGAAATACTGCAGTTAAGCAAAGGCCAAACGCTGATACTGAATCACACCTGACACGAGCAACAGAAGGTGCTTCATCAGAACTAATGGACACCATGGCTCTCCTTGGAAGACGAATAATTAGATAGGGAATCTTCAGTAAGGTGGCCAGAAGGCACGCGCCAGGGAGGTAAACGCTCCTTTAGGTGGACTGTAGAGCTGAACGTTCCTTGCTTGATAAGTGGATATTTGTAAGTTAATCACAAGTCACTGGTAGGCTCCAGCTCGCCAAGAAAGCAAATGATGAAATGCCTCTTGGTGTCTGTAGTAATTTCCAAGGAAACACAGGAACAGATGTGTAGAAATAATATCCTTTATTCCAACTTTCAGGACATGAAGTTGACTCTTCAAGAGCCTAGCAGAATCTGCCCACCAGGTTCCAATTGCAAGTGAAAGAATGTAGAACAAAGAATGTGCATATGGAAGTTCTAACTTCCAAGCTGCCTAAACTAACACAGATTAAGTACTAAACACCTACCAATGATACTAACACAAATACTACACATCCTTCCCCTTTAAAATAACAAACTAAAAATATAATACTTTATTCACATACAAAATCATTAAAACAAAATGGTTTCTTAATAATCCTGCCACTAGAGGTCTTTAGATCATCAAATGTCGAACAACACTCCAAAGGCAAGGAAGTTTCAATAGAACCAGGTTGAGACTTATCTTGAGAAACAACCTTAAAATCAGAAGAAACTCCATCATCAGAAGTAGGTTGAAAATTATCTTGTGCAGCAGTTAAAGTACCTGAAATAGAGTCATTAGAACTTTGTAGAGAATCATCTTTGGCAGATGCTTGAGGACAAGAGGAACTTGTACACAAATTACAATCCAACACCCACCAAAACTTTTTTTGAGTAGACAAATCTACTAAATCTTGAGTTACATTTTTACTAATAGCTAAACGGTTCATATGCCAAACTTCACCATTATCAAGAACAACAGTATTATTGTTTATTTTAATAACTTGATGAGGTTCGCTAAACCTGCTAACCCCTTTATGAGCTTTTTTAGCAAGCTTAACATGGACCCATTGACCAACAGAAACATCACAAGGTTTGCTACCATGTTTCATGTCGAAATAAGCCTTATTCTTAGATTGAGACATTTCAATATGGTGTTTAATATCATCCCAATCAGAATGAACACATTTACTTCTGTTCATCCAAATAGGATTGCCTTTTGAAAACGGAATCCTACCCCTCATGATGGAAAAAGGGCTGCAACCTAAAGAAGGGTGACTAGTCACTCTGTAAGACCAAGTCATTTTCCTTAATTCATTTTCCCAAGACAAATTAGAATTGTTATAACTTGAATGATACCTTTGATAGTTCTGTTAATTCTTTCTACAACACTATTTCCACTGGGATTATATGGTGTAGTACATTTTTGTTCAATTCCAGAAGATCGTAAATACTGTACCATTTCATTTGATTTAAATTGGACCCCATTATCAGTGAGAATATATGCAGGAAAATCTTCCCTAATAAACACAGAATCTAAACATGTTATAACACTTTCCTCAAAACTTAACTCAAACCATTTTGAAAATACATCCACCAGAACAATAATGCATTTAGTGAAACCATCCTTCCAAGAAATAGGACCCATAACATCTAAAGCAATCTCCTGCCAAGAAGAATTTGGACAATGCAAAGGAAAAGAAGAAGGATTAGGAATTTTATGAGATTTGTCTGCAATTTCGCAATTGACGCTCTCTCTAACAAATTGCTCCACAGCAACATCAGCTCCAGGCCACCAATATCAAGCTTTAAGCCTCTGCTTGGTGCGTGTGATCCCAGAATGACCATCATGACATAAACTGATAATTTTCTTTCTTAAAGACAAAGGAGGTACTACCTTATCTCCTCTCAACAAAAATTGACAATTAATACTTAATTCATTTCTCACCTCACAGAATCCCCTGAGTTCATCTGTAATATTCTTTTTATCGACATCATGCCAACCATTAATAACTTTGGATTTGACATTGATAAGACTAATATCCTCATTTTCAGCTTTTGACAATTCAGAACGCTCAATAAAACCTTGAAAAACATCCACAAAAGAGACATTGGCCACAGAAAATTCATTCCAAGAATTACAATCAACCTCTGTTAAAGATAAGGCCATTCTGCTTAAAAAATCAGCAGTTCTATTTTTAACACCAGGGACATACTTTATAGAGTACAAAAAATCTTGGAGTCTCATGGAAAGTGTAGCAATTCTAGAAGTGCCCTTGGATAAACCTTCAGTCATAAGAAGTTTAGATAATGGTTTATGATCAGATCGTAAAACAAAATGCCTGCCCTATAAACATTTTCTAAAGTGTTCTAATGCCCACATGCAGGCTCATGCTTCTCTCTCAATTACTGATTATTTTTCTTCTGAGGGAGATAATGACCTAGGAGCAAAAGCAATAACCACCTCTTTATGATCACCATCCATTTGTGTGAGCACAGCACCTAACCCTTTTGAGCTTGCATCGGTAGTGCCAAATGTGTCAGCTGACAGGTCAAAACCTTGTAAACATGGGGCTTTGCTGGTGGTTTATTTTATTGAGAGAAAAGCTTGCTGACATTCAGAGGACCATTCAAAACTGACTTTATTCTTTAAAAGAAACCTCATAGGATGAGTTTTCTCTGAAAAATTCTCAACAAAATTAGAGTACAATTCTGCTAAGCACAAAAATGACCACAAACCATCCTTGGACTTAGGTGATGGTGCATCAACAATAGCATTGATGAGTTTAGATTTGGGTTTGATACCTTCGCAACTTACTTCATGGCCCAAATATGTTACACTGCGTTCAGCGAACTTGCATTTTGAAATTTCACCAGTTAAACCTTTGGACAACAAGACCTTTAAAACATTTCTTCATCTGTCATCATGTTCAGCTTTGTTATGACCCATTATAAGAATGTCATCTTGAAAGAAAGTAATACCCGGCATATCACCAAATAATTGAGTCATTAATCTTTCAAATACAGCAGCTGCAGATGCCAAGCCAAAAGGCATTCTGCAAAATTGGTAACAACCAAAAGGAGTACAAAAAGAAGTTAGGCTTCTGCATGATGGATGTAGTACAATTTGGTGATATGCCACGGAAAGGTTGATTGTAGAAAACCATTTTGAACCTCTGGTCATTGAAAGCATCTCATCTATTCATGGGAGGGGGAACTGGTCTACAGTAATATTCTCATTTAAATTTCTGAGATCAACACATAAGCGGATTTTTCCGTTGGCACGTCTGGCAACCACCAACGGAGAAATCCACTCAGAAGCTTCTATGGGCTCAATAAAACCAGCATCTTGCAGCTTTTTTAACTCAAGTTTAACCTCTTCTCTTGCAATCAATGATATATTGCGTGCTTTGTAAATTTTGGGTATGGTAGAAGGTTTAACTCTAATAAGATGAGTGAATCCCTCAAGTTTACCAATTTTTCCATTAAACACTTCTTTGAATTCACTCACAACCCATTTTTTGTTTCTTCACTGTCGCAAGCTACTCAAACTTGTTCTGGACTATTTGGATCAATAATAATATTAAGAGCCCTCTGATCCTTCCATCCTAAAACTGAAGGACCATTATAAGCAATATAAAGTTTGCACAATGCTTGCCTTCCTTTAAATTGAAATTTAAGTAAATGATAACCAAGCATATTTCAGTTCAGTTTATAACTTTATTCGAGTGTTTAAAAAAACATCATAAAAGTATACAGTTAAAAACATTACATATACATGATACACAAAATGAAAAACAGGGATAGCCTTGTCACATGGTGTGGGGGTTGCTGCACATAAATTTACGGGAAAACCATACTAAGTCTGGCTCTAATAGATTTCAAAATAAAAGTGGCAGTAAAAAAACATATATCAGGGCTTGAAAGTGAGAAGAGAAGCCTCATGGCGTTACCAGTGGTATACATGGAATATTTAAGGAACATAGGCTTGAGGAAACAGATGCGTTGCGCTTTATACAAAGGACAGAGTAATAAAAAGTGCGATGTGCTTTGTTTGGAAAAACCGTCACACGGACATGGAGTAACTGGGTGAGATTTCATTGTTGGGAAGGCAACCAGGTTATGTACTATACCTAATCTCAGTCTTGAGAGAACAAACTGGTGGGACTGTCTGTGGATAACATTAAGGTACATAGGAATACCACGGCTATCATCATTCAAAGACAAGTGAAAAATATGTGTGGAATATTCTCTAGTAGCATAACTTCGCACATCCGATTTCGCCCTAAGATAGACATTTTTTAGTTCCTGTTTGTTTAGAGAATTCAGACAGGTGGGGTCGTTACACAAATCCATGTCAAACAGGTCTTTAACAGTCGAAACTACATATTTTAACCATGGGATACTTAAAACTTTGTCCAAGAGTAAGCAGTCCTTGATGATATCTTTGGTGAATGCAGTTTCCATCTTGGTAAAAATGGATTTCCATACCAGCAATGGCCTTAGTCCGGTAAGATCGGACAGGTAATCCAAATCTAGTTCCAAATGAGTTAAAACAGTAGATGCCGAGGAGGGAAGACAAAGCAGCCGTTTGATGAACTTGTTTTCTTCAATTTGCAGGGCCCTGGCATTGCAGTGTCCCCATACCCCCGAACCATACAATGCTATCGAGGTACATCTGTGTTTGTATATAGTCAGCATATCAACAATACGGCGGCTTCCTACTTTGGAGGCAAAGCGGAAGACGCCTGAGGATGCTTTCCCCATTCTGGCTTTGACATTTGTCTCCTCAGGGGCCCACGATCCTCTATCATTAAAAGTAACACCCAAATAACAAAAATTGGTGACAGTTGCAATATGGTTTTCCTTAAAAGAGAAGGGTTTAAAAAGTTTCAGCTTTTTCCCACACACCATGACAAACGTTTTGGAGTTATTGATTTTGAGTTTCCTTCTCAATATAAAATCATAGAACCCGTCCATCAGTTTTTGAAGGCCTATAGGGGTCCTGGAGAGTAGGACCGTATCGTTGGCATAAAGTAATACCGGTATGGGGGTGCCTCCTACTTGGGGGGCATCAGCATGGATTTGCTTTAATTCTTGCTCAACCGAGTTAATGAAGAGCGAAAAAAGCAACGGGGCCAATACACATCCCTGTCGGATGCCAGATCTTACTCTAATCTTCCGTGTGCACTCCCCCTCTGGACCATAACGAATTTGGGCGGATAGGTTTGAGTAAAGTGTGGCTAAAAAATGGATAATATCAGGGGGGGCTCCCATACCCAGTAAAGTTGTCCATAACAGGGCATGGTCGACCAAATCAAATGCGCTTGAAAGATCTGCAAAACACAAAAATAGTGATCCCGGCTTGGCCTTGGTATACTTCCCTATTAAAAGGTTCAAGTTGATACATTGTTCAATCGTACCAAGGCCCTTTCTAAAGCCATATTGGGATGGGGCAAGAATATCGTTATCTAAGGCCCAATCTTCCAAACGTGCTAGCAGGACCCTACTCAAGATTTTTAGTGACGAATCCAGAAGGGAGATAGGGCGGTAGTTCTTAGCCTCTCCTCTATCCCCCTTCTTATAGATTGGGATAATAATGGATTCACCCCAGGTAGAAGGAGTCCTGTTATCCATAGCAGCGTTAAAAGCTATGGTCAATAATGGGCTCCAGAGGGCTGGATCAAATTTGTATAGGTCGATTGGTACCCCATCTGGGCCTGGAGCCTTTCCCCCTTTGCTATTCATTATTGCCATATCCACCTCATGGATCGTGATTCTCGGGGTTTCAACTGGGGTAGTGCAGATGGAGTTAAAATTGGCAGTGGACTCTCCAATAGGATCAAAAATCCCTGAGAATTGGGACACCCAGCCATCTTCACTAACTTGGGCAGTGAGAACAGGGAATTCCTCTTTTTGCAGGAACGGGCTATTGATGGTACTCCAGAATAGTTTGCTGTCCCGGAGGGCTGCAGCTTTGCTCAGATCTTCCCAGGCTATTTCTCTTAGTTCTTGTTTCCTGAGTTTGAGCTCATTTTTGTAATTGGCCCTCAGGGATGTAACCGCTACCCTGTCTCTCGGGGTTGTGGAGAGGGCAAGTTTGAGGGCTTTTAATGCCCTTGTACATGCTTGGTTAAACCAACCCTGTGTAGCCCGTCTAGTTTTAGCCTTTTTTGTGGTGAGGGTTTGCTTAATTATGATACCCAACTTCTCAAAGTTATTTACAGATTGTTCTGGGGGGGCTTCCGTATCAAGGCAACTAAGTATCGTATTTAAGCCAGCTTTCACCACCCTACAATGTAAATTCTCTGATTTTTCCCCACTCCACTTGATGCGAGTCCCATTTGGTCTACATGGGGTAATGTCGTCGACAACCCTACCGGAGAATACATCCCTATGGAGCTCACAATATATGACCATAGTAAGAGCATTGTGGTCACTCAGGTCGAGATCTAAGATCTGGGGGACCGAACAATGGGGAGCTACCCGGTTGGAGATGATCAGGAAATCAATAATAGAGGTGGTGTTTCTCCCCGTGAAGGTGGGCGCCAGGTTACCCTCATTATCAGGGGCATGTTGGTGGATGGATACATCAGATTTTAACATCAGGTTGTTAAGGGAAGTGCCATATGGAGAGTGTAAAAAGTGAAGTAAATTTTCCCCATTTTCCCCATCATAACCACAAGTAGTTGAATATGAGAGAGGGCAAGTTCTGATGTTAAAATCTCCCCCCCAAACAATATCATAAGATACAGTCGAATTGCAGAGAATGGAATCCAGAACAGATTCGAGTTCGTCTACTACAGTGGTACTGGAAGGGTCAAAGATGTTATTGTAATGATTAATCAGCAATAGATTTCTGTCCCTGCCTACTGATATTTCCAAAATTTGCGAATGGGACCCCACAATATGGCTTTTCCTTACATGTATAGGGAGGTGTACAGACAATAAAATCAGCAATCCCCCTTTGGCCCTCCCCATTGCAGATTCTACCGCATTACAGTTGTATGAAACAAAACCATCGAAGGCAATATCTTCCACTGACCACGTTTCTTGCAGACATAAAATATCAAAGTCCACAATGTGTTCCCTCCAACCCAGGGCTGAAACTTTTTGCCGCCACCCAGCAATGTTCCAGCTCACCAATGAATATCCCTTAAACCTTGGGTCCTGTACTGTATTAGTGTGGGTAGTTGAGATAGAAGGTGTAGTACGGATCATATCTGGGGGGATCAGGTCCGGTTCAGTGGGGGTAGCTGGGGTAGGAGTGATGGGAATGGTTTCCGAGCATTGTGTAGTAGGGATCATAACGGGTGAAATCTGGACCGGATTAGTGGGGATAGCTGGGATAGGGGTGGATAAATGAACCATGGGTGGGGCATCAGGATTAGCCAGGATATGGGTCGGCTCCAAGGAGGGAGAGACGGGGTGTAGTCAGTCTACTCCCTCTAGGCCATCTAAGCAACCAAAGCGGTTATGATCCATAAAGGGGTGGAATTGGGGTGCGTATTGAGGTTGTCTAGGTGGTCTGGCATCATACGCTCGTTGCCTGCCCCTCCGTTCTACAACGGTCCAGTCCCCTCTTCTCGGCTGGTAGCGAGTGTTGGTTGGTGGAAAGAAATAGGAAACAGGAAGGGTCTGGATCGTTGAATCAAAAGATCTATTGAAACCTGCACATATATGGGATACTGTGCGGGGGTCTCTGAAACTAACGGTTAGGCAGTCCCCATTGATGTTTTTAGGGGTCTTGCCTATCCAAGGAACCCTCCTGACCATAATAATTTCGTTGTGTAGGTGGCCCGGGAGTGGTCTATTCCAGTTGAGCCATTTTATTACTTTGTTCTTCAGGGAACTAAAGGTTTCTGATTCCCCTGTTTCTAGTGGTGGTACTAAGATGACAGTAAACCGGTTTGCCTCCGGTGGAAGATCAGGCCGTCTAGGTCTAGGGGTATTGTGTGCCTCACTTGGTGCTCCCTGGTTTCCCTCGGCCGTATGGGCTGGTGGGTTAGATTGGCTTGGTTGTTGACTCACCACATTATCGGCTGTTGGATTATTGGGTTGAGGGGGGATATGGGTTGGTATGCAGGTATTCGATGGGGGGATATTTGGTTGGTTCGGATGCGGGTTGGGAGGAGCGGGAATCAAGGGGGTTAAGATAGTCGGGGGGATGTGTTGGCTCTGAAGGTTACCGAGGGTGGCTAAAATGGAGGCAGATGTTTTCTCTACATTGGATATTCTGGAGCAAAGCCTATCCAGTTTAGCCTCTAATGGGGATATGATTGATTTAAGTAAGGCCACGGCCCATTCCATGGATATTTCTCTGTTCGGGAGATGGACATCAGGGGGATTAATGGTGGTCTGGGGTGGTGCCTTCCGCACCTTGGCAGATTTTGCAGCCCTTCCCGTTTTAGTTTCTTTCTTGTTATACACTCTTTTCCGTTTCCTAACTGCACCCTCTCTTTCTCCTTGGCTCTTATTCTCTGTAGTACTCACATCAAGGTGGGATAAGAGGGAGGCATTATCGCTTACGGGGACACAGTTAGGGTCAGCCACAATGTCAGTTGTTGTAACCAGGGTAGCCAAGAGGCCAGGATCTTCTCTAGGCGGGGATATTGTGTCCGCAGTAGCAGACTGATCGCTATTTCTATTGGGCGTTTTAGCGTTAGCAAGGGGTCCTATGGATGAGCGTTTAAGAGAAATGAGTTCAGTTGATAAACGCTTTTCCAGTATGACTACCTCCTTGTCTATAATGTTATTAGCCCTTATGAGGAATTTCTCCATACCTCCGGCGGTTGACAGGCTACCAGTTAAGGAGGATTTGATCCTATTGTCTCTGCCAGCCATAGTCCTTAGAAATGGAGACTCACACAGGTTAGAGGGTTGGCCCGGTCCGGTCACTCCGGGTCACGAACGGCCACAAACGGTCCCGCCCTTTTCCCGGGCTTCTCCCGGCGCCCTCCCGCGCGCTCCCGCGCAGTGGGGATGGCGCTTCTCTTTTGTTACTGGCTAATTGGTCTCTAGGGGCGGAGCCGGCAGGGAGAGCAGCCCAGGTGGACACGGGCGCGCGGGGACTCCTGGAGCTTGGAGTCCACCGCTACACACTTGCAGCCCTGCCGGTCTTAAGAGTACAGGCAAGCCCCTTCCAGGTGCCAGAAGTCCGCTCCCAGCCGCGAAGCGGGACCCGCGAAGCGGGTCCGGCGAGTCGTGGCGGTAGAAGCAGGCAAGCGACAGCAGGCTCCCTCGGCTCCCTCCTCAGTTCTCCGAACGCAGGTCAGGCAAGGAATCCACTGATGTTAGGGCGGGACGCCGCTATATCCTTCCAGGTGGGGGCGGAGCCGGCAGGGAGAGCAGCCCAGGTGGACACGGGCGCGCGGGGACTCCTGGAGCTTGGAGTCCACCGCTACACACTCGCAGCCCTGCCGGTCTTAAGAGTACAGGCAAGCCCCTTCCAGGTGCCAGAAGTCCGCTCCCAGCCGCGAAGCGGGACCCGCGAAGCGGGTCCGGCAAGTCGTGGCGGTAGAAGCAGGCAAGCGACAGCAGGCTCCCTCGGCTCCCTCCTCAGTTCTCCAAACGCAGGTCAGGCAAGGAATCCACTGATGTTAGGGCGGGACGCCGCTATATCCTTCCAGGTGGGGGCGGAGCCGGCAGGGAGAGCAGCCCAGGTGGACACGGGCGCGCGGGGACTCCTGGAGCTTGGAGTCCACCGCTACACACTCGCAGCCCTGCCGGTCTTAAGAGTACAGGCAAGCCCCTTCCAGGTGCCAGAAGTCCGCTCCCAGCCGCGAAGCGGGACCCGCGAAGCGGGACCCGCGAAGCGGGTCCGGCGAGTCGTGGCGGTAGAAGCAGGCAAGCGACAGCAGGCTCCCTCGGCTCCCTCCTCAGTTCTCCAAACGCAGGTCAGGCAAGGAATCCTTGTAACGCGAGTTACACCTACAAGAGGCGCGTCAGTCTCGTGCAGGCAATAAGGCCGCACCACCAACTCACTCCTCCGCGGTGACTCGTCCTCCAAGATGCCAAGCATATTTATTTTTTCACCTGTAAAGCTTTCAGGATTAATATCCGTAGGTTCGAAGTTTGGACCTAAAACATTCACAAACTTATCATCCCATATAGAACGAGCAATAATAGTAAAATGGGATCCAGAATCAGCAGCTACCTGTAAAGGAATACCTCTGAAATTAATAATACACAAAGGTTTGTTTTTATCAGAGTCTGTGATATTAAGGACAACTTTTTTTGAATTTGAAGTAGAAATGGAAATAAAATGAGCATCCTCAGAATCACTTTCAGAAGAATCAGAATTTTCAGTAAGACAAGCAACTTGGTTAATTTTTTTTTTCTATTGCAAACTTTAGCTAAATGGCCTACAATTCCACAATTAAGGCATTTAGAAGATCTAGCGTAACATTTGTGAGAACTAGCATTGTGCTTGGTGCTGCCACACCTGTAGCAAGGACAATTATAAACATTTCATTGAGATTTGGAAGTACTCTTGTCAGATGACTTGTGGTTGACCAATCTTTTATCTGTGAAGAACTTAAGTTAAGCTTTCCCTTAGGTTTGGAAGAAACTAAACTGACTGAAGATTTCTCTGTACTAGCTGAAATGGATTTCGCGCTCCTTTCAGAAAGTTCAGCTTTTTTTAATCAGGGTAATTATATATTTAAGGCATGCGTCTCCTTCAATACAGAGCTTGTCTTGTATACTTTAATTTTTTTGACAAACCACAAGTTGATCTCTTATCATATCATCGTGAAGTGTTCAAAATTTACAAGGAATAGCCAAAGATTTTAGACAAGAAATATAATCCTCAATGGATTCATTTGACTGTTGTTTTCGTTTATAAAATGTGCGTCTGGAAATGGCTATGCAAACAGTGGGAGAAAAGTTATTATCTAAATCCATAACACCACACTTAAAAATATCAATATCGCCAGCTCTATCTGCTTTCTGCATTTGATTGTAAACTCTTAAGCCTTCAGGTCCAAGACAGTGCATTAAAATTCTTTTTTTTCCTTCAGGTGTAAGAAGACCACTATTATCTTCTAATGTGGCAATATAATTGAGTAAATATTCTTTCCAGTCTGCCCATTTCACAACAGGCTCACCAGGATTGGTGAGAAATTATTTAGGAGTTTTCAGGTTAATTCCCATAACCAAATTGTTAACCACATTAGTAAGAGACAATGTGTTTTCAGAATTCCTTTCACTGTTCATTCAAAACATGCACAAAACAGAAAAAAATACAAGAAAATAAAACTGACTAGTATTCAAGAACTGTAGCTGAAGTGAAGCAATATTAGCGTATATTGAAATTGATTCAAATCAAATGAAGGAGAAACTCTGAGCTTCACGCTGAAGTTAACACAAAGGAACGTTGCAAAGAGACTCGCAACGCTATGCTCTAAAATTGCGGCATGCAGAGGTCATGCAGCGTGACCCACTATAGTTTCCCAAGATACCTTGCGTGTGCGCCAATGCGCCATTAATCAGAAAAAGGAAGCATCGGAACGTTAGAGCTGAAGAATGTTGAATGTCGGTGAGTGCGAGCCAGAGATCAAAAAATGCGGGCAACGGTAGACCATCAACGGTAATGAGAATAGTTTGAAGGAAATGAGGAAAGCCCCAAAAAATATATTCATATTTACCCGAATTTGTATAGCAATGAACACACGTCGTATTTCGGTAGAAATAGTTGAAAATAGTAGAAGTTTCCATGAATGTCCGTCAGGTAGCTGTAATAGGTAATCCGTCCTCATAGAATACCATGAAATGACCATGAAAACACGCTGTGGGTCCCGGGTTGGTTCTCCTTGTCGCCAAATTTCTGTAGTAATTTCCAAGGAAACACACGAACAGATGTGTCGAAATAATATCATTTATTCCAACCTGCAGGACATGAAGTTCACTCGTCAAGAGCCTAGCAGAATCTGCCCACCCAATTACAAGTGAAAGAATGTAGAACAAAGAATGTGCATATGGAAGTTCTAACTTCCAAGCTAACTAAACTAATACAGATCAAGTACTAAACACCTACCAATAATACTAACACAAATACTGCAGTGTCTACAATGCCCAACTTCTGCAACTGGCACTTCCTCCCAATGAGCTTCCGCTGGAACAGAGACAAAATGGCTCCTGATGGATCCTGCAGTATTCTCCAGTCTGTTCTCTTTCCCCTGGTACGCTTTGTCGCAATCCATTGTTGTATTCTTCTCATTTGCTCTCTCACATTCACCATTCTGCCCTTACTTTCCTCTACCTGTTCCCTCTCCTCCTCTTCCCCCATCAACCTCACTTATACCTGTTCCATCAAATAGCGCTAAAATTGATGTATGGTCTTTTCCAGTGTTTTATTTTACTCTCAAACCGCTGAGACCAAGGTTTTAAACAGGGGAAAAAAGACACCAGGTCACCTTGAGAGGCCTTTTGACCTTCAAGGTGGCAGAGCTTAAAGATTTAACCCCCCTGGGTGTTCTGGGAGATACCTCACAATCACAATCATGTTCCAGTTAAAATATAAAGAACAGAAAAACGTGTATTTTGTGTAGGAAAGTTGTATCCAGCCGCTGAAGTGTCAGTGCAGTGCGCAAGATGGGGGTCTATGAGCCTGCTCGCCGTGGTCCTCTGTCAAATTCTGCGCTCCACCACATCTTCTGTCCTGCCCATCGCACCTGGGGAGGCCATACATTCCCCCCTCCTCCCTGACAAAATCCCTGCATGGTCACGGGACACCAGTGCCCTACCCATGGTCTAAGGACACCAGTGCCCCACCCATGGTCCCAGGACACCAGTGCCCCAATCCTGAGACCCAACTCTGTGCTCAATCATACTTTGTCTGCCACTGAAGCTTCCAGTTCACAGGATGTCCCGCCTTCATGGGCAGGATATCCTGTGCCTGGATAGAGGTCCATCTGGTTGTGGCTGCAGAATGGGGAAGTTCTAATCAGTGAAGCTGGGCAGAATAATAGGGAAACTGGTCACCTTCGGCAATAAAAGGTTTTTCAAATGGGCTACAGGACTCTGCTGAAGGAAAATCGTGCTATACCTCTAAACATAGTGCGCCCTGTACATGACACGCTCGGCGGTCACCAAGTGATGTCTTGCACCATAACTGACAAATGGGTAGCCACAGGGGCGGCTGGTGACATTTGAAAGTGGTGAGGCGTAAATACTGCACTGTGGCGAGCGCACGCAGCGAGCGAGGCCCAACCACCTATGGGGGATTTGGGGGTTCTCCCACGAGAACATTTTGAAAAAAGAGTGGGCAAATGGTGCATTCTTAAGCACCCTGGAGTCACACAGGCACACTGCTCACCCTGCGCTTACACAGACATCACCAACCCTGCACTGTCACAGACATCACTCACCCTGGACTCACACAGGCACACTGCTCACCCTGCGCTCACACAGACATCACGACCCTGCACTGTCACAGACATCTCTCACACAGGCACACTGCTGACCCTGCGCTCACACAGACATCGCTCACCAGGACTCACACAGGCACACTGCTCACCCTAATCTCACACAGACATCACTCACCCAGGACTCACACATGCACACTGCTGACCCTATACTCACACAGACATCACTTACCCAGGACTCAATTTTCTTCACTCTCCCTGGCTCTTTAAAATGGTGGTGCCTGTGCATACATTAGTGCTAGGGTTCGAACCTGGGATTGCAGCAGCAAAGGCTTAACCCATGGAACGATCCTACCAGTTGGAAGTAATCTAGAATAGACACTCTCGCTCTGTTCTGCTACTGATGACAATTGTTTGACATGCATCAACTTCAAGGTCGGAAACAGAGCAATGATGTTATAGCTATACATTATCTATGTGAAGAGGTCAAGAGATGAAAGCATGAACACTTTAACAAACTGACAAATCAATGCAGAACTCGCGAGGTGGGTGGCGGGGGAGGGGGTCGCGGTGGGGGGTGCGCCAAGGGAGATAACATTAAGAAAACTTACCTGACCACCTCTGCTCCTGGTCCGCGTTGGCGCCTCATCTCCAAACAGGAACAGCAGCACCGAGTGGCAACCCCTAAGCCAATCTGCAGCGCCAGGGCACAGTTAAACCTCGCCCGCAGCACGCCCATTAGGAGACCTAATGGGCATGCGCTAACAAGTTAAAACACAAGTGCGCATGCGTGGGCACAGTGCGAAAATTCGCCCTCCGTCCCCACTCATGCGCACTTGTGTGGTGCTGCTGCCCCCATGTCTGACAATGCATGTCAGTCAACATGACGGGCGGTATGACGTCATGCTGGCTGGCATGCATTGTCAGTTCTCCCTCGGCGTCGGTCTTTGAACTTAAGTAAACTATTCAGTTCAGAAACGTCGGAGATGCGGGCGGCTGCGGGCGGGGGGGCTACACCCCCACGCCCTAATGGACGCACCGCGCCTGGGTAGCCATGGACCTTATATAACTAGTAAAATGGTATTGGAGGGCTAAAGGGACATTTAAAGACCCGTCTAAGTCCTATTCCCTTACTGGAACAATATGAACAACAGACAAACTTAGAGGTCTAAATCAGAAACCTAATCTGAATAACTTTCAAAATTCCTTCATGTCTAAAGAGTACATCAAGATAAAGAAGTGGCCAACAGGTATGAACAACAGACCAGATCACCAAACAAGGGGCCACTTGTAATTGTTAGTCAAAACCCATTCTGGATTCCCATCAATAGCTTGTATGGATCAATGTTTTCATTTGGTAATCCTGCCAGGGTATTCTGTCTCTTGAACATTGAGACATACGGCATACCCCCATCGTTGGCATGGGGTAATGACCTTCAATCACTGGATTAGACCAAATGATGATGATCTGATGGGAAAAGTGCAGTGCAAACAAATGAATGTGAAAGTGATGATTAAAACAGGATAGGGAGCTTTAACAAAGATTTCTTTAATGGGCGTAAGCTCCTTCCTTGTTAAAAACAAGAACAGTGCAACAACATAGGCGCAGTTTAAACAAATAGCTGCGAGAGGACCAACATGTTTCAGCCTATTATGGGGAGGAGCCCAAGGCTTTCGTCAGGGTCTCTGTTCTAAAGAAATGCTACTGCCAAATAGTGAAAAACGTGTGAAAAAGTATAATAAAAAACACACTAGTGAATTTACAACAGTAAAGGATATATTTCTCCTGTATCTGTTTCTATTCCTCCTTGGCACCTGGTGTGATCTATAAACAACAAAAACAAGTGTGAACCCCTATAAGGTACAGAGGTCTGTTAACAATGATAACATTTTCATAAATATTCAAGATTTTTCAAGTACTCACCCAGTGTGCCCGGGGAAGGACCTCACCTCTTCCTGGACCTGGCTCAGGTAAATGTGAGACCCCACTCTGTAAGGACAAGACAACCCCTACACTTAGTACAGATAGAGCGAGCCACTTTTACCCTGCTCTTGTCTATTCATAGCGCTAGGGGTACACCAATGTGTCTTGTGCATGGAGCCAGACTTCTTGGTATACACCTGTCACTCAAGGAAGTCCTTGCATCCATTAGCAACTCTCTAACTAGACTCTTATGACAAATATCTATATGTCATTGTTATAAAATTAAACTTGTTTACCCAAGCAGCAAAAGATCTTATGTCACCTACTCCAAGATATCAAGCAAGAAAAAGGGGGGGGGGTTAAATATATACAGAGACAACCCAGCCGTTATTAGCTTGTTTGTTGTTATAAACGTTAACCAAATCTTTAAATAAAACAAAACAGAACACCCCATAAAGATTCTGGAGCCTACCTGTCCGTCGTTGTCCCAAACGGTGACTTAGTCAGGGGGAGGCATTTGGCTGATCAAAAGAGCCTCTATTTCATTCGTTGGGGTGAACTCTCATAAACCAATCATGTCGGTCCACCCTCAGACTCTCAAAGATATTCTTAAAAATATACATGTATCATCCCTCCTAAGGCTACCACCAAATCAAGGGGATCATATGGTGAATATCGGGACGATGTAGTTCAAAGTAAACTGTATTTTTACCGATAACATTTTCACTCGTGTGCTCTCGCGAGATGTCAGGCAACTACAAAATGATGTCACAAAATAGGAAGGAGTAGTTCTAAACGATCCCGGGTAAGTTTGCGTGTTCCCGCGAGATATAAAAACGAACTACTGAATGATGTCAGCAAACCAGGAAGGGGTAGTTCTAAGCAATCAAGCCCGATTGCATGTAAATTTAATGTTTATAGATGAACAATACAGAGAGATTGCAGGCAATATCAAAGGTGATACACATCCTATATTTTATAAAATAGAAGACAAACTGTACGATGGCATCCCTCAATCAGCAACAGTAGTTGGGCAGATAGTAAGCTCAGCTATATTTACTCTCATGCATCTACTGGAAGTTTTAAAGACACTAAGTGTGGTAGTCTTGTGAGTGTCAAAAGAAGATGCAATCTGTGTTATCATGATAGAACTGAGTCAAGGTAGATTGAACCACGAAATATCATTGTTTAGCCCAATCCTGTCAGTGTGTAACTTGAAAACCCATTTCTGTTCTTTGAGAAATAGGAATTTCGATATATCACTTATGTGTGATGGAATAAACGGTTTCTCGAGAACAACCCACGTAAAATCTGTTTCACTGTGGTTATGTTGTAAGAAATGTTTAGTTAGTCTTGAGACATCTTTTCTGCAACGGAACGTACTTTTATGTTCTTGCATTCTCACTCGCACCCTCCTGGTGGTCATGCCTATATATCGTAAGTTACACGGGCATGTGATTTGGTAGATCAAATTAATGCTGTTACAGTTGGTGAAGTGTCTCAACTGCCAAGGGTAGTCAGTGCCTATATCGATGCTAGTTGTCTTGGTGGTTAATGGACAGACCGAACATCCCCCACATGGATGATGTCCCATAACGGGAGGTAGGTCCCACAAAGTGCCCACCTCTCTGGTAGAAGTCTCTCTAGCACGGGTGTGTACCAAGCGGTCCCTTAGGTTACCCTACCTCTTAAACGCAAAGAGGGGAAACTCAATCTTATCATTGCTACTGTTTAGTATGCGCCAATGACGCCTGATAATTTTCTGGATACAATTAGATTGTGTATTATAGGTAGTGACCAGAGTCAGGCGGTCCTGTTTGATCCTCTCACGAAGTGCTTCACGGTGGTTGTTGGCCGCACATTTCAGCGATTGTTTGATGAGTTTCCTGGGATAATGTCTGCTGGTTAGTTGTTTCGATAGTTCCTCAGCATGATGTGCAAAGGTTTCTGAAGTTGAACAATTCCGTCGAACTCGGAGGAATTGTCCAAACGGCAAGTTATCGCGTAAGGATTTAGGGTGCTGGCTTTCATATAAAAGTAACGAATTTCTTGCCATAGGTTTTCGATACAGTTCACTTTCGAGACCAGTCTCTGTCGTGTAGATGGAGAGGTCCAGAAAGGAGACCTTCTCTTTGCTTGTTTCAATAGTGAAACGCAAGAAATCGTTCTGATTGTTCAGCCACTGATGGAAGTTGGTAACTGAGTCTATGTCCCCTCTCCACACCACTAGAACATCATCTATATAGCGTTTCCACCACAATATAGACGAAAAAAAGGGGTTAGTTGGACTTAACACTGTTGTCTGTTCAAACATATGGACATACAGATTCGCTAACGAAGGAGCAAAAATGCTGCCCATGCTCGTACCCGAGACTTGAAGGTATATCGTGTCTTCGTACTTGAAAAAATTCTCTTTCATAGCTATGGTGGCTAAAGACATTATGAAAGGTACAGGAGTGATCGAGGCAAGTTCAGTACCACCCAGGATGGATCTGATGGTCTCCAAAGTCTCATCCTGGGGGATTGAGGTGTACAAGGACTCAACATCTAGAGATACTAGATAGTCCGTCTCTTGATTGAAAGGAATATCCGGGATCACCCTCAAGACATCTGTGGTGTCTTTCAGGTAGGTAGGCATGGTATGCACTATGGGCCTGAGAAAGTGATCTACAAAAGCCGAAAGAGGCTCTAAAACCGAGCCTTGGCCGGAAATAATCGGCCTCCCTGGTGGTGGTCTCTGAGGTTTATGCACCTTGGGTAAGATGTAGAAATAGGGCATGATGGGATGCTGTGTCTGCAGAAATTGGGACTCCAAAGGGGTTATCCAACCTTCTGTTAAGGCTTCCTCTGTTAAGGTTTTTATCTCATTCATTAGTCTAGGGGTAGGATCTATAGTAAGCGGCTGGTATGCATTGGTAGGCTCCAGAATCTTTCTGGGGTGTTCTGTTTTGTTTTATTTAAAGATTTGGTTAACGTTTATAACAACAAACAAGCTAATAACGGCTGGGTTGTCTCTGTATATGTTTAACCCCCCCCCTTTTTCTTGCTTGATATCTTGGAGTAGGTGACATAAGATCTTTTGCTGCTTGGGTAAACAAGTTTAATTTTATAACAATGACATATAGATATTTGTCATAAGAGTCTAGTTAGAGAGTTGCTAATGGATGCGAGGACTTCCTTGAGTGACAGGTGTATACCAAGAAGTCTGGCTCCATGCACAAGACACATTGGTGAACCCCTAGCGCTATGAATAGACAAGAGCAGGGTAAAAGTGGCTCGCTCTATCTGTACTAAGTGTAGGGGTTGTCTTGTCCTTACAGAGCGGGGTCTCACATTTACCTGAGCCAGGTCCAGGAAGAGGTGAGGTCCTTCCCTGGGCACACTGGGTGAGTACTTGAAAAATCTTGAATATTTATGAAAATGTTATCATTGTTAACAGACCTCTGTACCTTATAGGGGTTCACACTTGTTTTTGTTGTTTATAGATCACACCAGGTGCCAAGGAGGAATAAAAACAGATACAGGAGAAATATATCCTTTACTGTTGTAAATTCACTAGTGTGTTTTTTATTATACTTTTTCACACGTTTTTCACTATTTGGCAGTAGCATTTCTTTAGAACAGAGACCCTGACGAAAGCCTTGGGCTGCTCCCCATAATAGGCTGAAACATGTTGGTCCTCTCGCAGCTATTTGTTTAAACTGCGCCTATGTTGTTGCACTGTTCTTGTTTTTAACAAGGAAGGAGCTTACGCCCATTAAAGAAATCTTTGTTAAAGCTCCTTATCCTGTTTTAATCATCACTTTCACATTCATTTGTTTGCACTGCACTTTTCCATCAGATCATCATCATTTGGTCTAATCCAGTGATTGAAGGTCATTACCCCATGCCAACGATGGGGGTATGCCGTATGTCTCAATGTTCAAGAGACAGAATACCCTGGCAGGATTACCAAATGAAAACATTGATCCATACAAGCTATTGATGGGAATCCAGAATGGGTTTTGACTAACAATTACAAGTGGCCCCTTGTTTGGTGATCTGGTCTGTTGTTCATACCTGTTGGCCACTTCTTTATCTTGATGTACTCTTTAGACATGAAGGTATTTTGAAAGTTATTCAGATTAGGTTTCTGATTTAGACCTCTAAGTTTGTCTGTTGTTCATATCATAGCCATGGACTTTCACAAAAGTACATTTGAGGCTGATGAACAGCCATGAAGACGAACACAAGCATTGAAGCATCTTTGGGCAGGACATAAAGGCATCTCATGGGCTCTTCCAATCTACTAGGCTGGCTGTAACTTTCAAGATGACTCAATATATGTGAAGAGGGAACCACCATGAAGGTGGAGTTGGCTTCTAGATGTCTGCCAGTGGGAGGCCACACTTGCAAGCTGCAGCCACCAGAGAAGCTAAATGATTTTCTGGTGGCTCACAAGTTATGGTGAAGCCGGATTTTAAATTGCAATTCTAAAAATGCCACATTTAGAAAGTAGGTATTTTCTTACTTTAAAAAGAACAATTGATGGACAGATTGCAGAATAATGTCATACATTCACCCCAGTACAGAGATCTGGGCCTAAATCCATTGTTTTTTTGCTCACCGTGCCATTCCAATTTGGACCCAGCCACAAGCAAATCAGTTTTGACCCTGCACCCAATGAGAACAGTCCAGCCCGAACTGCCAGCCCAGGCCCACCCTGGACTGGAAAAAAAGCATCCTAGGACTGGTTTGGGCTTTCAGCCCTCATCAGCCAGGATAACTTGACTCCAGTGGCATGGAGAGCACGGGACCCATGTTTGGGCACACTCATCTCACTCAGGGTGACAAATGCAAACAGAACAATTGATGGACAGAATGCAGAATATTGTCATACATTCACCCCATTACCGAGATCTGGGCCTAAATCCATCATTTTCTTTTCTCACCATGCCATTCCAGTGTGGACCCAGCCATATGCAAATCAGTGTTGACCCTGCGCCCAATGAGACCAGTCCAGCCCAACTGCCAGGCCAGGTCCTCCCTGGACTGGAAACAAGCATCCTAGGACCGGTTTCGGGCTTTTAGCCCTCATCAGCCAGGATAGCTTGAATCCAGTGACACAGCGATCCCAGGACCCATGTATGGGCATACCCAGTGCACTTGGGACGAGTAAGAAAAATAAACACAATTGATTGACGAAATGCATAACAAATCAAAACATTCACCCCTAGTCAAGAGATCTAGGTTAAATCCATCATTCCTGTGCTCACCATGCACCCCAGTTTAGACCTGGTCATATGCAAATCAGTCTTGACCCTGTGCCTCATGGGAGACAGGGAAGCAGTCTGCTAAACCTGAAGGAGTCTCTGTCTGGAAAGGAGGCAGGTGCCTGTTGGGCACCCAGAAGAGATGGCTGCTAGGGAGTGATCTGTCTGACCCAAGAACCAGTAGGTCTGCAGAGTCTCTGTGCGGATTCCTGGCAGGAGCTGTAATCTGTGACCGCAAATGCTGATGCCCATTTGGAGCTGTGACTGCATGTTGTGATCGGCCTGTGCATGGCAGCAACTGGTTAGTGGAAAATCAGCCTGGGTGTGGTCGTACCTGCTGGAAATGTACTGGCCTGTGCCTGGCCTCAAGTACCAAGTGGAACAATGGCCTGTATGTGCCTGTGCCACCTTGAGTTGTGCTCGACTTGTGCTTGGCTGCAACTATTCTTGTGCTGATCTGCCTGTGAGTTGTCGCAACTGCCAAGGTGAACAGCCATGCGGGGGAAATGACTGTAATAGTAGTGCTTGGCCCCCTTTAGGCTGCAGCAGCTGAGGTTGTGACTAGTGTAGGGGAGTTATGCATCTGCCCAGAGTGTCATCAAACCCAATGAGGGTTATGGCAATGACATGCCAGCCCCGGCATGGGCCCAGTGCCAAGTACCCATAGTCAGAGAAACCTACTGTTGCTCTGGTCGAGAATGGGCTGAACAAGGACTGCCATCTCCTACTCCTGTTGCATAAAGACCTAGAGCACATACACCATCATTTGCACCTCCAGCGTCTGAGGCAGAAGAGAAGAGCTACCGATTGGTGGACCACCAATTGATCTGGCAGTTTATGTGGGCATGCTTGAAGGCTCAGGTATGCAAGGCTGAGCTGTGAGTACTGATTCCACTGGAGGGTGATAATACAATGAACTGAGCATGTGCACACATACATTTTGGAATGACAGATCAGCATCTGAGCTTGATTCATGCTATTAACGCATTTCCAATAGAGAGGGGTTGACCTAGTACAAATGATAGAGGCCTAATGGGGCAGAGAGGAAGGATTGGGAGAAGGCGCACCTGTGACTCGAATATCCCCCAGGGACACTAAGGGCCAGATTAAGATGTCAGATGGACCGGAGTCCGTCCGACATCGTTCTGGAACAGTATCAGAATGACCTCCTCTTGTCGGTTACTGCCCAGGAATTAGGATGTGACTAAACCATTTTCGGACGCATGCCTATACTTACAAATGCAAAAAGAATTATTGAAGGGCAGAATGCAGAACAATGTCATACATTCACCCCAGTACAGAGATCTGGGCTTAAATCCATTGTTTTTTTGCTCACCATGCCATTCTAGTTTGGACCCAGCCATATGCAAATCAGTCTTGACCCTGCGCCCAATGGGAACAGTCCAGCCCGAACTGCCAGGCCAGGTCCTCCCTGGACTGGAAACAAGCATCCTAGGACCGGTTTCGGGGTTTCACCCCTTTTCAGCCAGGATAGCTTGATGCCAGTGGCATGGAGAGCACAGGACTCACGTCTGAGCATACCCATCCCTCGCTGTGACAAATGCAATAAGAACTTTTGATGGACAGAATGTAGTACAATGTCATACATTCACCCCAGTACAGAGATCTGGGCCTAAATCCATAGTTGTTTTGCTCACTATGCTATTCCAGTTTTGACCTAGCCATATGCAAATAAGTCTTGACCCTGCGCTCAATGGGAACAGTCCAGCCCGAACTGCCAGGACAGGTCCTTCCTGGACTGCAAACAAGCATCCTAGGACATTTTGCGGTTTCACCCCTCATCAGCCAGGATAGCTTGATTCCAGTGCCATGGAGAGCACGGGACTCACGTCTGAGCATACCTATCCCTTGCTCACTTTGCCACTGGATTCAAGCTAGCCTAGCTGATGACGGCTTATTAACCAGAAACCGGTCCCAGGATACTTCTTTCCGGTCCAGGGAAGACATGGCTTGGCAGTTCGGGCTGGACTGTTCCCATGAGGCGCAGGGTCAGACTGATTTGCATATGGCCATGTCGGAACTGGAGTGGTGGAGTGAGCTAAAGAATGATGATGGATTAAACACAGATCAGTTGACTGGGGGTGAGTGTTTGATTTGCTCCAATGCTCCATCCATCATCCCCTTTGGTATCGCTTTGTTCGCCCTAAGTTGGCAGGGTATGCCCAGACGTGGGTCCCTTGCTCACTTTGCCACTGGATTCAAGCTAGCCTGGCTGATGACGGCTGATTAGCCAGAAACCCGTCCCAGGATGCTTGTTTCCAGTCCAGGGGAGACATGGCTTGGCAGTTCGGGCTGGACTGTTTCCATGAGGCACAGGGTCAGACTGATTTGCATATGGCCATGTCAGAACTGGGGTGGTGGAGTGAGCTAAAGAATGATGACGGATTAAACCCAGATCAGTTGACTGGGGGTGAGTGTTTGATTTGCTCCAATGCTCCGTCCATCACCACCTTTGGTATACTTACAATGGGAACATGCATTCCGAATGGAATGCATGCTGACATTGTAAGGGGTAGAGGTGCAGTTCAACCTTGCACGCCATGGCAAGCACCTTGAGGCTAATCTCACAAGGAGGGACTGGGGCTTGGGAGATCCAGCATGCAGGCCCCATGGAATTGTGGTAAACAAGAGAGTACGCTGTTCCTATTAGGGAAATGAAGAAGGAAGAGGAAGAGGAGGACAAGAAGAAAACATGGGTGATAGGTAGGGCATTATATGTTACTTACAAACAGGTGCTGCTGATAGCTCCAATAAGGAGCAAAGTCCCTTACATCCCCCAAAGGGTGTCATGCTTCATCATAGGGTAGCTCCTCGTTGGGCCAGTGCTGCAATGCCCAACCGGACCCACATGGGGGCTCTTTGCCGGAGGTCTCCTCGGTTTCCCGTCGTGAAGCTTAAAGATTTTGTGGATGGAGCTTATGTGTAGTGAGTAGAAGTGGGATGGTGTGTGTGTGGTTAAAAATAGCTACAGGATTCTCCAATGGTAGTTTATTCGTGGGGTACCTATACCATGAGTGAAAACATTGACTGGAAAGTCATGAACTGGAGAGGGAAAAGTTAAACCGGCTTCACTTTAATGAATGAGTGAGTTGTGCAGGGGGTCGACATGTTTCATGCCCTATAAAGTCCATGTGTATCTAGGCATCTCATCAGGACCTAAATATCCTCATCTACTCTTGGGGAGCGGCATGTGCGGGACCCTGGGACAGCCGGCAATGGGTAGGTCCCATGTGAGCAGACACTTCGACTAAGTTTTGTCTCTGTCACAACTCCAGCGAACAGCCCGGCATGTCTCAGTTGGGGCAGATCAACCCCCCCATTTAGGTGCACTCTAGAAGGTATGAAGGTATAAATGTACCTCTTGTTTTTACCACACAATAGGTCTACAGATGAGTTCAGACTTGATAGACGTGACTTCTTCTTTTTCTTTACCTTGAACACGCCGCCCCCCAAGAGTAGATGAGGATATTTAGGTCCTGATGAAATGCTTAGATCCGCATGGACTTTATAGGGCATGAAACATGTCGACCCCCTGCACAACTCACTCATTCATTTAAACTGAAGCGGGTTTCAGTTTACGACTTTCCAGTCGGTGTTTTTACTTATGGCACAGGTACCATGCGAATAAACTGCCATTGGAAAATCCTGTAGCTATTTTTAACCACACACACACAATCCCACTTCTACTCACTACACATGAGCTCCCTCCACAATATCTTTAATCTTCACAAAGGCAAACCGAGAAGACCTCCGGCAAAGAGCCCCCATGTGGGGCCCATTGGGCATTGCAGCGCCGGCCCAACGAGGAGCTGCCCTATGATGAAGCATGACACCCTTCGGGATGTGTGAGGGCCCTTGCACCTTATTAGAGCTATCCCCAGCACCTGTTCATAACTAACATAACATTTCCCTACCTGCCACCCAGGTTTTCTTCTCATCCTCCCCCTTCCGCTCCCTTCTTTATTTCCCTAATAGGAACAGCATACTCTCTTGTTTAAAAAGGCATCTCATGGTGCATGCTACCGGGTGCAGGGATCAACAGGGGTGCACCGTAGGTGCCCCATAGGCCATCATTCAGCTGCCTGGCACCCATTGGGGCCCAGTTGGGAGACCCCAAAGCTGATTCCCAATGCCTTTTCGTGCCAGAAAGGCCGGCACAAAAAGGCAGTGGGAAACTGCCATCGTAATCCCTTGGCCAGAATGAGCCGGACGGGGGATTACTGTGGGCCTTCAGGATGGTGGACAGACTCTCCGAGCCCATCAGAAGCCATACGGAAAACTAATTCAGTTTCCCTTCCTACCGACTCCATCATAATGGGTCGACTGGAGGGAAACCAAATCGGTAGTTACGATGCGGTTAGGATGGCTCCGACAAAGGGTCGGAGCCAAACCTAACCACATCATGCTGGTAGTGTGTAATATTGTATTGTAGTGTGTAATACAGTACTTTATTTCTTGTAAAGATAGTACTGGGCTGCACATTCACTTACTAAATTGTTGATGTCCAGTAGCCCCTGCTTTAGCGATGCCACCCCAAACAGGGTCTGGCAGTGTGTTTGGCTGAGCTATGAGTTTGTTGTCCTAGGTATCTCTCTGAGTCAGCCTTGGACTGCTCTGTATCACTTCTGGAGAGCTAAGTTCATGTCACTCATGTCAACCGTCTTAATAAATTGGGCATTGCTGATAAAGCCCTGGCCTTACTTCAATTATTTCCATCCGACAGAAGTCACTCAGTTAAGTTTGAGAAATGTTTATCTAACTCCTTCTAACTTCCTTGCGGGGTCCCCCAGGTATCCTCTCTAAGCCCTCTGCTCTTCAATGTCTATGTTTCAAAATTGTCTCCCTTGATTAGATCTTTTGGATTTTTCCCTACAGCTTAAGCAGATCATACCCAAACCGTGGTGTCGGCTTCTAACAATACAGAAGTAACCATCTCTCAGTTTCACAACTGTATGAGAGCTGTTAGAGACTATATTGGAAGGCATTGTCTCAAATTCAACTCAGAAAAAACTGAGGTGATACTCTTTGGTAACAAACCTTAATTTTGGAGCCTAGCATGCTGGCCAGCAGAGTTGAGAACACTCCCAACCCCAGTCCCCAAAGCAAAAAACTTAGGCATAACTATAGATGACAAACTGAACTTTATTAAGCATATTAGCTCAGTTGTCTCTACCAGCTTCAACACTTTGAGAATCATCAGGAAGATTCTTCCTTTTATTCCTCTCACCACCAGAAAAACATTTGTTTCCCTACTAATTCGAGCAAAGCTAGACTATTGTAACAGACTCTTTATTAAGCTTCAAAAGCAACATATGAAGAATCTTCAAAGAGTACAGAACGCAGCAGCCAGGCTTATTTGTGACCTGCCCAAGTTCCACCCAGTTTCATCCTTCATTAAGGAACTCCACTGGTTTACGGTAAATAACCGCATCAAATTCAAGGCATTATGCCTCACCTATAACGCCTTGCATGATCTAGGTCCTAGTTAAATCAAACAATCCCTCTCCTGGTACATACCTAACAGAGATCTACGTTCTAAAAGTTCCCTGGCGGTTTAGCGCCTCAGTTTCAAGAGACTTAAATGGGGAGGCAGTTGTTTCTCCTCTGTAGCCCCGGTTCTATGGAACAGCCTACCAATGAACATTAACGCAGCTCCCACACTATTTATTTTAGGACACTAACAAAACCTGGCTTTTTAACCTCTAGTATCCCACTGCTCTCACCTTACTGCTATCCAACCAGCACCAAGACACCTACGGGTTTTCGAGCGCTTTAGAAACATTTTAACATAACATAAGTTCTAAAAGAAGTAATAAGCCACAGGACAACGGGGCTCATTATTGATTCCCAGGACACCCGAGGTGAAAGACCCACATTGCCACTAATGCTTCTGAGTAAAGTTTGATTCTTTTGAGGCCTGACAAACCGGGTTTCTCTCAACTTTTATATACCTTTAACTTGGTCCACAAATGCTTTGTGCATGTGATCTGTAGAAAAACAGTTCAGCTGTGCTATGGGTCATCACTAGTATTTGGAAAATGTATTAAGAGATTGTACATTAAAAATAGAATCCACTATGTAAAGTGATAGGTTAAAAACAATGCATCTAAATCTTTGTATGACCTTCTCGCATTGGGAGAGACTATCTCATTTTCCAGAATATCTGTCAAACACTAAGGGCCTGATTACGATGTCGTTCGGAAGGCCTCCGAATCGGATTTGGCTTTTCCAGATCCGATTTGTAGCCCTTGTTTCTGACCTAGTCATATACAGGTCCGAACGACCAAGTAGGATGCAAAGATCGCGTACGCGTCGACCGAATTATTTCCGGGACCCGATCCTGTCCGTATGACGTGTTCGTAGTCAAAGCATGCGGCGCGATGGAGACGGATTCCGACCAAGCAAGTACGATGCACGATTCAGACAGCCGCATCGACTCGGTCACAGCAAGATGAAATGGCTGTCGGCATCGTACTTCGGGGGGCAGTAGCCGGCCCCCATTTACCCGGGGCCCTCCAAATCTATCACAGGGGATGCCCATGGGTCCCCACAATCCACGCATGCACAGTGTGGCAGGCATCATGAGGAGCCCGCCACAGGGTGTAGGCTTTTCCTCACCCACCTCTTTTTTCTATAGAAGCCTGTGTACTCGTCAGTACACAAGCTCTCATGGAATTCAATGGGAGTCTGAGCGAACTGAGTCCGTAAGCATACAGATGCATCGCACTTACTCCTTAGGACTCCCGGAGCACGTTTCATACAGAAAGCCCTCCGGATCCAAACCATATGGAGGGCTTTCCTAGCAAGTTCGTAATCGGCCCCTAAGATGCAATAGAAAGTTAAGAAGCCTGGTGGAGTTTTGCAAGAATTGTTTGTTCATCAGCACTATATAACACACTACAGAATACCTAATAATGTTTGCTGTCGAAAATCCACTCCATCTGCTCCTCCTCCCATAATTCTGATGTTTCATTTCTCTTTTCTTTTTTAGGTCTCGCCTAGACGAAAGCAAAAGCGAAGCTTTTGCTGTCTATGCGAGACAACTTATGTTGCCACTTTTCTGGGAATATTGTGGACATCAGACTGTTACGAGCTTTTTCTGCTGTAGTCAGGCTGTCACGAGCTTCTCCTTTGGAGATTTGACCTCGTGAGCGCGCCTTGACTGCATCTAATGGGCCGTGCGCTTCCTTTAGTCAGTTTCACTTTGACGCCTGCACTTTCAAAGTGAAATGAAACAATGTGTCTGGTAGTTGTTCATGTGGAGTGCCTTCTGACCTCGTGAGCGCGCCTTGACTGCATCTAATGTGTGTGGCTTTTTTTTTTCAACGTGGCCCTGGCGCTTGCTTCAGTCAGTTTCACTTTTAAGGTGCAGGCATCAATGGGTCTGGTACTTGTTTTATTTCCATTTAATGCTCTTTGGAACAACAATTTTATATTACTTGTGTGTATTACCACTGGCCAGAATTTCAAAGACTTATATTCACGCAGGTGAAATAATACTATTGTGATTAGGGCCGATTTTTGGAGTCTGACCGTTCAGAGTGCAGAGTGGAGCTTCAGAGTGGAGCTTCAGAGTGGAGCTTCAGAGTGGAGCTTCAGAGTGGAGCTTCAGAGTGCAGAGTGGAGCTTCAGAGTGGAGCTTCAGAGTGCAGAGTGGAGCTTCAGAGTCGAGCTTCAGAGTGGAGCTTCAGAGTGCAGAGTGGAGCTTCAGAGTGGAGCTTCAGAGTGCAGAGTGGAGCTTCAGAGTGCAGAGTGGAGCTTCAGAGTGGAGCTTCAGAGTGCAGAGTGGAGCTTCAGAGTGGAGCTTCAGAGTGCAGAGTGGAGCTTCAGAGTGGAGCTTCAGAGTGCAGAGTGGAGCTTCAGAGTGGAGCTTCAGAGTGCAGAGTGGAGCTTCAGAGTGGAGCTTCAGAGTGGAGCTTCAGAGTGCAGAGTGGAGCTTCAGAGTGGAGCTTCAGAGTGCAGAGTGGAGCTTCAGAGTGGAGCTTCAGAGTGGAGCTTCAGAGTGGAGCTTCAGAGTGGAGCTTCAGAGTGGAGCTTCAGAGTGCAGAGTGGAGCTTCAGAGTGGAGCTTCAGAGTGCAGAGTGGAGCTTCAGAGTGGAGCTTCAGAGTGCAGCTTCAGAGTGCAGCTTCAGAGTGGAGCTTCAGAGTGGAGCTTCAGAGTGGAGCTTCAGAGTGGAGCTTCAGAGTGGAGCTTCCGAGTGGAGCTTCAGAGTGGAGCTTCCGAGTGGAGCTTCAGAGTGGAGCTTCAGAGTGCAGAGTGGAGCTTCAGAGTGGAGCTTCAGAGTGGAGCTTCCGAGTGGAGCTTCAGAGTGCAGAGTGGAGCTTCAGAGTGGAGCTTCAGAGTGCAGAGTGGAGCTTCAGAGTGCAGAGTGGAGCTTCAGAGTGGAGCTTCCGAGTGCAGAGTGGAGCTTCAGAGTGGAGCTTCCGAGTGGAGCTTCCGAGTGCAGAGTGGAGCTTCAGAGTGGAGCTTCAGAGTGGAGCTTCAGAGTGGAGCTTCAGAGTGGAGCTTCAGAGTGGAGCTTCAGAGTGCAGAGTGGAGCTTCAGAGTGGAGCTTCAGAGTGGAGCTTCCGAGTGGAGCTTCCGAGTGGAGCTTCAGAGTGGAGCTTCAGAGTAGAGCTTCAGAGTGCAGAGTGGAGCTTCAGAGTAGAGCTTCAGAGTGCAGAGTGGAGCTTCAGAGTGGAGCTTCAGAGTGGAGCTTCAGAGTGGAGCTTCAGAGTGGAGCTTCAGAGTGGAGCTTCAGAGTGCAGAGGGGAGCTTCAGAGTGGAGCTTCAGAGTGCAGAGTGGAGCTTCAGAGTGGAGCTTCAGAGTGCAGAGTGGAGCTTCAGAGTGGAGCTTCAGAGTGGAGCTTCAGAGTGGAGCTTCAGAGTGGAGCTTCAGAGTGGAGAGTGGAGCTTCAGAGTGGAGCTTCAGAGTGCAGCTTCAGAGTGCAGCTTCAGAGTGCAGCTTCAGAGTGCAGCTTCAGAGTGCAGAGTGGAGCTTCAGAGTGGAGCTTCAGAGTGGAGCTTCCGAGTGGAGCTTCCGAGTGGAGCTTCCGAGTGCAGAGTGGAGCTTCAGAGTGGAGCTTCAGAGTAGAGCTTCAGAGTGCAGAGTGGAGCTTCAGAGTGGAGCTTCAGAGTGCAGAGTGGAGCTTCAGAGTGGAGCTTCAGAGTGCAGAGTGGAGCTTCAGAGTGGAGCTTCAGAGCGGAGCTTCAGAGCGGAGCTTCAGAGCGGAGCTTCAGAGTGGAGCTTCAGAGTGGAGCTTCAGAGTGCAGAGTGGAGCTTCAGAGTGCAGCTTCAGAGTGCAGCTTCAGAGTGGAGCTTCAGAGTGGAGCTTCAGAGTGGAGCTTCAGAGTGCAGAGGGGAGCTTCAGAGTGGAGCTTCAGAGTGCAGAGTGGAGCTTCAGAGTGGAGCTTCAGAGTGGAGCTTCAGAGCGGAGCTTCAGAGTGGAGCTTCAGAGTGGAGCTTCAGAGTGGAGAGTGGAGCTTCAGAGTGGAGCTTCAGAGTGGAGCTTCAGAGTGGAGAGTGGAGCTTCAGAGTGCAGCTTCAGAGTGCAGCTTCAGAGTGCAGCTTCAGAGTGCAGCTTCAGAGTGGAGCTTCAGAGTGCAGAGTGGAGCTTCAGAGTGGAGCTTCAGAGTGGAGCTTCAGAGTGGAGCTTCAGAGTGGAGCTTCCGAGTGGAGCTTCCGAGTGCAGAGTGGAGCTTCAGAGTGGAGCTTCAGAGTAGAGCTTCAGAGTGCAGAGTGGAGCTTCAGAGTAGAGCTTCAGAGTGCAGAGTGGAGCTTCAGAGTGGAGCTTCAGAGTGGAGCTTCAGAGTGGAGCTTCAGAGTGCAGAGTGGAGCTTCAGAGTGCAGAGTGGAGCTTCAGAGTGGAGCTTCAGAGTGCAGAGTGGAGCTTCAGAGTGGAGCTTCAGAGCGGAGCTTCAGAGTGGAGCTTCAGAGTGGAGCTTCAGAGTGGAGCTGGAGAGTGGAGCTTCAGAGTGCAGAGTGGAGCTTCAGAGTGCAGAGTGGAGCTTCAGAGTGGAGCTTCAGAGTGGAGCTTCAGAGTGCAGAGTGGAGCTTCAGAGTGGAGCTTCAGAGTGGAGCTTCAGAGTGGAGCTTCAGAGTGGAGCTTCAGAGTGGAGCTTCAGAGTGGAGCTTCAGAGTGGAGCTTCAGAGTGCAGAGTGGAGCTTCAGAGTGGAGCTTCAGAGTGGAGCTTCAGAGTGGAGCTTCAGAGTGGAGCTTCAGAGTGGAGCTTCAGAGTGCAGAGTGGAGCTTCAGAGTGGAGCTTCAGAGTGCAGAGTGGAGCTTCAGAGTGGAGCTTCAGAGTGCAGAGTGGAGCTTCAGAGTGGAGCTTCAGAGTGGAGCTTCAGAGTGGAGCTTCAGAGTGGAGCTTCAGAGTGGAGCTTCAGAGTGGAGCTTCAGAGTGGAGCTTCAGAGTGCAGAGTGGAGCTTCAGAGTGAAGCTTCAGAGTGCAGAGTGGAGCTTCAGAGTGGAGCTTCAGAGTGCAGAGTGGAGCTTCAGAGTGGAGCTTCAGAGTGGAGCTTCAGAGTGGAGCTTCAGAGTGGAGCTTCAGAGTGGAGCTTCAGAGTGCAGAGTGGAGCTTCAGAGTGCAGAGTGGAGCTTCAGAGTGCAGAGTGGAGCTTCAGAGTGCAGAGTGGAGCTTCAGAGTGCAGAGTGGAGCTTCAGAGTGGAGCTTCAGAGTGGAGCTTCAGAGTGGAGCTTCAGAGTGG
The DNA here is from genome assembly GCF_964263255.1 of Lissotriton vulgaris. Lineage (NCBI taxonomy): Eukaryota > Metazoa > Chordata > Amphibia > Caudata > Salamandridae > Lissotriton > Lissotriton vulgaris. Next base: position 77,311,503 of record NC_141699.1, read on the forward strand.
AGCTTCAGAGTGCAGAGTGGAGCTTCAGAGTGGAGCTTCAGAGTGCAGAGTGGAGCTTCAGAGTGCAGAGTGGAGCTTCAGAGTGCAGAGTGGAGCTTCAGAGTGGAGCTTCAGAGTGCAGAGTGGAGCTTCAGAGTGCAGAGTGGAGCTTCAGAGTGCAGAGTGGAGCTTCAGAGTGCAGAGTGGAGCTTCAGAGTGGAGCTTCAGAGTGCAGAGTGGAGCTTCAGAGTGCAGAGTGGAGCTTCAGAGTGCAGAGTGGAGCTTCAGAGTGGAGCTTCAGAGTGCAGAGTGGAGCTTCAGAGTGCAGAGTGGAGCTTCAGAATGCAGAGTGGAGCTTCAGAGTGTCAAGAGCAATGCCAATAGCTCTAACTTTAACAAAGGCAAAACCATTGCATTGTAAATGCTTGTTATTTTACCGAATCACATGCTCATGCTGCTGCCTGGTTTGTCTACATGCACACAGGCAGAATCACTCGGTACAAAATGGCTCCTGTTCACTCGTCAGTACGGTCTTGCGCCGCCCCACCTTCCCCCTGCCAAATACATTCATTCCAAATACTGCTTATTTTCATATCAGACTGACTTCTCACATCTGGGATAGCAGGGGCACCTTCCACAGTGATTAGTGCTTCACAAAAAATAATTCTCGGCTAGCGCTCAGAAGCCTTGAAGCTTTGATTGAATGACACTGCAGTTTGATGCCCCGCTCGTTTTTTGATGCTATGCGTTCCAGACACTGATTTTATTAAGACTCACTTGGAGCTCTAAACTGTCACTTGATCTTTCTTTGGGTCATTTCGTTTGCCCGGAAGGACTAACATATCTGTGAAACCCTCTTCTTTTATAGTTTGAGCATCGTCTTCGTTTAGCAGGATAACATTATACATTTGAAAATACAAATATCCGGGAAGAGCAGAGAGCAAATCTCCGCGATGTTGGGCATTCTCCTATCATAAAGGAAGCGTGTTGGTGGGACCTGTGGCATCTAACGCATCATTTAACCCTATATGCGTGGGCACCTACCACAATAATGTATAGGATGAGTTTGTTCCGTTCCCGTTTTTAATTTGATGTAAAACTCAAATCACTGCACACTCTCTACTACACACTCTCTACTACACACTCTCTACTACAGTCACTACTCTCTACTACACACTCCCTACTACAGTCACTACTCTCTACTACACATTCTGCTACACACTCTCTACTACAGTCACTACTCTCTGCTACGCACTCTACTCTCTACTACACTCTACTACACACTCTCTACTACAGTCACTACTCTCTGCTACGCACTCTACTCTCTACTACACTCTCTACTACACACTCTCTACTACACACTCTACTACACACTCTCTACTACAGTCGCTACTCTCTACTACACACTGTACTACACACTCTACTACAGTCACTACTCTCTACTACACACTCTACTACACACTCACTACACACTCACTACTACAGCCACTACTCTCTTCGACACACTCTATACTAGACACTCTCTACTAGACACTCTCTACTAGACACTCTCTACTACACACTCTCTACTACACACTCTACATTACACACTCTGCATTACACACTCTACATTACACACTCTACATTACACACTCTACATTACACACTCTGCATTACACACTCTGCATTACACACTCTACATTACACACTCTACATTACACACTCTACATTACACACTCTACATTACACACTCTACACTACACACTCTACATTACACACTCTACACTACACACTCTACACTACACACTCTACACTACACACTCTCTACTACACACTCTACTACACACTCTACTACACACTCTACTACACACTCTACTACACACTCTACTACACACTCTGCTACACACACGCTCTACTACACACTCTACTACACACCCTCTACTACTCTCTACTACTCTACTACACATTCTCTACTACTCTACTACACACTCACTACTTTCTACTACACTCTACTACAGACTCTCCACTCTCTACTCCACACTCTCTACTTCAATCTCTCTACCTCAATCTCTCTACCTCAATCTCTTTACTTCAATCTCTCTACCTCAATCTCTCTAATTCAATCTCTCTACTTCAATCTCTCTACTTCAATCTCTCTACTTCAATCTCTCTACTTCACATTCTGTATTACACACTCTCTACTACACACTCACTACTCTCTAGTACACACTCTCTACTACACACTCTACTACACTCCCTACTACACATTCTCCTACACACTCTACTACACACTCTACTACACACTCACCACTCTACTACACACTCACCACTCTACTACACACTCACTAGTCTCTACTGCTCACTCTCTACTACACACTCTCTACTACACACTCTCTACTACATACTCTCTACTACACACTCTCTACTACACACTCTCTACTACACACTCTCTACTACACACTCTCTACTACACACTCACTACTCTCTACTACACACTCACTACTCTCTACTACACACTCTACTACTCACTACTCTCTACTCACTCTCTACTACTCACTACTACTCTCTCTACTACTCACTACTACTCTCTCTACTACTCTCTCTACTACTCACTCTCTACTGCTCATGACAATGCCATTTATTTATCTGTTTCCAAAACCAACACAAATAAAACATTTGTCATTTACAATGCCAAAAGCGCTAACTTTTGCAAAGGCGAGACCGTTGCATTGTAAATGCTTGTTTGTAATATGTGTTACAAAACTCCAATCTCCTTTGCCCGAATGGATTTAGTCACAACTTTTGTTGAAATTTTCAAGAGGGAGGTGCCTTTGTCAATTCTTACCAATGTTTCTGTTTTTTTACATATTTTTTCAAATCGTATTTGTTCTTCTCCTTTTGTAAGAGCTTTGTATGTGGCAAAATAAGTAAATATTAAACAAAAAATAACAATTTTCCTTCTGGGTCTGCGCTGGAGACAGTTTAGAACTAAGGCCCAAATGCACACATTTTTTTGTGGTCAGAGAGTCTGTGATTCACAAAATTGAAGGGTTTGCATTTGCAGATGATTTATAAAGTCATGGTTTTGTACCTTATAACCAGCGTCGTGCTTTGAGGTCTGCTGAACTTCAGTTAGCTTGCATCCCTAAATCTTAGAAGCTCAAATTGGTGGTCGCTCCTTTCAGGTACAAGCAGCGCAACTCTATAATATTCTTCCACTGGCATTCAAACAGATGCAGTTTCTTCTTCTTTTTAGGAAGTTACTGAAAACCTGGTTATTCCAGCAATAGCGTGAAAATTACCTAGCTTAGAGCCCACAGTTAACCCACTCAGAATGTTTAGCGCCAGGACACTCTATCGAGTAGCCGTGCGTTCTATAAGTACTTAATAACATAACATAACAGAAACCGGATTTGCAATGTACTAAAAGTACATAGAGAGTTGTAAAAGTAAACATTACGACTGTTTAGAAACTGGTTGAAAAAAGTAGTGTGAAACAGGTGTCCCCCTGTCCCAGCAATTCTCAATCAGAGCTATCAATGGTTTGTGATCACAACTGAAACATTTCAGCCATTGCTTGGACCAAAAAGGAAATGACAACCATTTGCAAGATTGAGAACTGCATGTGAGGGACAGCTTCCACTTTTTGAAATTTGGCTGCAGACATCAGGAGGGTGCATAGCAGTTGAACTGACAGCTGATTGCTCCCAACAGTGCACTTTGCATCAACACATTTTTTTAATGCAGCTCTTTCCCTTTTAGTGCAGAAATGGAGCTCTACGCTCCCTTGCAAGTCTCCATTCAGGCATTAACGGACATTCGTGAGTATTCGCTCAGATAATTCTGCCTCATTGATATGCATGTGGAAGGATTTTTTCAAATTCTACCAAAAGGCACTATTTCTGGTGGTGGATTTGTACTTTCAGCACAGCATTTCTGTGTAACACAATAACTGATTTGCGATCAGGGACTAGCACATTGGGGCCGTATTGTGCAGTCGCACCAGAATCTTTCACCAGTAGTATAGCAAGCGTTCACAGCAGGGCACAAGTCCTAAACAAGCATTGGAAATGCAATAGGTCTCGCAGCATTAGAGTTAGTGCTTTTAGAATTGTTTATGGTTTTTTTTGTAAATCTTTAGCATTTTTGTTTCCTGTAGCCAATGCTAAAGAATTAAAAAAAAAAGCCATAAACATTTCTAAAAGCTCTAACTCAAATGCTCCGAGACCTATTGCACTGTGTGAGGGTGAGGGGTTGAGGGTGAGTGAGGGTGAGTGAGGGTGAGGGTGGGTGAGGGTGAGTGAGGGTGAGTGAGGGGTTGAGGGTGAGTGAGGGTGAGGGGTTGAGGGTGAGTGAGGGTGAGGGGTTGAGGGTGAGTGAGGGTGAGGGGTTGAGGGTGAGTGAGGGTGAGTGAGGGTGAGGGGTTGAGGGTGAGTGAGGGTGAGGGGTTGAGGGTGAGTGAGGGTGAGGGGTTGAGGGTGAGTGAGAGTGAGGGTGAGTGAGGGTGAGTGAGGGTGAGGGGTTGAGGGTGAGTGAGGGTGGGTGAGGGTGAGTGAGGGTGAGGGTGGGAGAGGGTGAGTGAGGGTGAGGGGTTGAGGGTGAGTGAGGGTGAGTGAGGGTGAGGGATTGAGGGTGAGTGAGGGTGAGGGGTTGAGGGTGAGTGAGGGTGAGGGATTGAGGGTGAGTGAGGGTGAGGGGTTGAGGGTGAGTGAGGGTGAGGGGTTGAGGGTGAGTGAGTGAGGGTGAGTGAGGATGAGTGAGGGTGAGGGGTTGAGGGTGAGTGAGTGAGGGTGAGTGAGGGTGAGTGAGGGTGAGGGGTTGAGGGTGAGTGAGTGAGGGTGAGTGAGGGTGAGGGGTTGAGGGTGAGTGAGGGTGAGTGAGGGTGAGTGAGGGTGAGTGAGGGTGAGGGTGAGTGAGGGTGAGGGTGAGTGAGGGTGAGGGTGAGTGAGGGTGAGTGAGGGTGAGGGTGAGTGAGGGTGAGGGTGAGGGTGAGTGAGGGTGAGGGTGAGTGAGGGTGAGTGAGGGTGAGTGAGGGTGAGGGTGAGGGTGAGGGTGAGTGAGGGTGAGTGAGGGTGAGGGTGAGGGTGAGGGTGAGGGAGGGTGAGGGTGAGTGAGGGTGAGGGTGAGGGTGAGTGAGGGTGAGGGTGAGGGAGGGTGAGGGTGAGTGAGGGTGAGGGGTTGAGGGTGAGTGAGGATGAGTGAGAGTGAGGGGTTGAGGGTGAGTGAGGGTGAGTGAGGGTGAGGGTGAGTGAGGGTGGCTACGGTATGGGATGTCTCATATTAAAATTACGTGTGACCTGTGAAAACGTGAGTGAGATACCGGCATGCCATGTTCTCATGTTCTCTTGTACAAGCGCAATCGGGTGTTCAACAATGCCATAGTGGGCCGGTTCATGGCTACGTGTTCTATCATAAAAATAGTGCAAATGCTCATGTTTAAAAATGTCAAAGCCAAAGGAAAGTGCGATTTAATTTTAAAATCAAATAACTGATTACGGCGTGGTGACAGCGTGGCAGGAAAGTGAAAGTGAAAGTCCGATTGAAGTGGATATTTTTTTAAAACCAAACAACTGTCTAACTAAAGGCAGCGGGTCAAGCGTGTCAGTCCCTGGAGCTTACCTCCTCTCAATGTCCGTGAGTTTTTCCGGCATGCGTGCACCGCGTGGTGCAGTAGCTGGATGGTTCCTGGAGGCTCGACGTCCTGGTAACCAATAGTATGCAAGGGGGCGGGGTTCAGTAGTAGGGCATTATTTTGAACGGGTTTACGTTCAGAGTTGCGTGTTGTCGGCTGCTGTTTGTACGAGGTAATTGCCATTGTGGTGCTCCGTTGGGGGTCACAGCATTCCTTTTGGTGGTGCGTGCTGGGGGGCGGGTGTTTGCTCTGCCATTTCGAGTGAAGTGATGCATTGATTGTCAGCATTGGGGCGCTTGAGCTCGGCGAGGCTCACGTGTACTGTGCCGCAATTGTATATTAGCGTTATTTTCTCCTCAAGCGAAAGGATCGGAGACACGGCGACACGGCAGGTAAAATAAACAAAAAAGAAGCCGGAGGGAAGAGAGGGGAGGGGGGAGGAGAAATGCGACACGGCGGGGAGGGGGCGGAGCGGGTCAAATAAACAAACAAGCCGGAGGGAAGAGAGGGGAGGGGGGAGGAGAAATGCGACACGGCGGGAAGGGGAGGGGGCGGAGCGGGTAAACAAAGACGGACGTGCACGCGCTTTTAAGCTCAATGCGCATGCGCATTGAGCTTAAAAGTCACGGGCACTGCAAGGAATCGCCACGATTCCTTGCAGTGTGGATAAAGAGCGGATAAGTCCCAATACTCTCGCCTTGCTCGATGCGCATGCGCATCGACAGGCGAGACCTAAAAAAGAAGTGGGGGGACGCTGTCACCGGAAGTGACGTCACAACAGGAAGTGACGTCGCGAAAGGTGGCTCCGATCTCGTCCCAGAGAGGCCAAAGAGTGAAGTCCAGCTGTTTGGCAGGGGGGACGGCGTCCACCCGGTAAAATAAGTGGGGGGACGCCGTCCACCCGCGTGGTACCCCGAATCGAGCCCTGGTGCACAGGTACTGATGCAAGGAAGGAAATGGCCCCTCCTCATGGTTGGACAGAAAGTGCAGAAATAATAGGGATGGTGTGTGGGCCTATCACACATCTGCGCACAGTGCCACTACACCTGCTGCATTAATGATAGCTATGCCCCTGGCCCCATATCAGTTCAAATGACAAGGTAAGGACAATTGTGCCGGAATCGTCTTTGTTAACGCCAATCAGGAACATGGCTTCCGGCTTTCAGCGGGAACCTGACCCCGGGGCGCCCAGCACGTGCTCTCTGTGCACTTTTCCCACAATCCTCTCATGTCAGAAGCTCTAATTGCTGGCCCGTGACCGGAATGGGAAGCAGCTGGATTTGCACATCTGACGCTCGTGCCACGCGCCTGCAGCTCGGGGCGCCAATTATCCCGCTCTCGCGTGCTAACCTTCCGCGGAACTCTTTCCAGCGCGCGCCTTTGTCCTCCGAGGTTACATTTACCTCTGATTGTTCAATGTGCTGACGGCAGCCGCAGGATGGGGTCGGCGAGAAGGACTGACCTACGCGTGTGAAGCGGACCACCGGAGGACGTGACACATTGTCCTTTTCAAAGATCAGTCCCTGGGCAGGTATCCGTGTTAACAAAACGGCTCTAGTCAGAGGAAAAACTCAATTTATTCAACATTGTGCTGGGCTGCCAAGTTTCCCAAGTCCCTGCTTAAATAGTAGCTCAAGTCCAGGACTTTTCTTTGCATTCTGCGACCAATAGTCTTGGTTTCAATTTGAGATAAGCCTACAATTCCCAGCATGCAAAGAAGCCCTGGACTGGAGGAGATGGTCACGCACAGTCCTTGGACTGATCGGTCAATGCTCTTTCATTAAAAAGATAAGCATTGACGGGGACAGTACAAACAACATTTGTGGCAGGAATCAGTTGAGTTTTTTTGCTGCTATAACCCATTACTGCAATCTTAGGTTAAACAGTATTTGTGCACGTCTGCATTCACGATATAAATCTTTATTGTACAGTTAATTAAAACGACCTTATTTGTAACTACAATGCAGGCAGTATTAAATATACACCTGCTTTCATTGTTATGGTCATTGTATGAGTTAAAAATAAGAAATAAAATATTAAATAAGGCATCACTTCAAATTTATTCCACAGAGGCTGGTGCCTGGAGTTAATTAAAATATTCATGAGCGCTCTTATACCGTTCCTATAGCAAGAAGGGATGTCTTCAGACAAGCCGACCTCTAGGACAGAAAATGACAATATTAACCAGGCGTGTGTGAGATCTGCCAAAATACGTACAATCTCAATATTTTAAATTTTTTAAAAACTTCATAGGGTTCTTGTCAGTACAGAGCCGTATAGATCATTGAAGCGCAATGTTACGCGGTAGGAGGTAGGAAAGTGAGTTGGAGTGGACTGCTTTGTGTACGAGGCAGGCTGTTTTGTAAACTAAGCGTGATTGTAGGGGAAGTCACTGATGGGATTTGGGAACAGGTAAGAACTGGGCGGATTTCTTGGAGTTTGCGAATACCCTGCCTGCTGAGTATGGGATTCTCTGATGGGAACGAGAGGAGGCATGGGCAGATCTGTGAGCACGTCTTTTTCCTACTCCATCCAGCATATAACAGAAGATTTTATGTATATCCTGGTGATACAAGGTGTGATTGTGCGCACCAGCTTCAGAGATTACTCATTTCTTTGGTGACTTTGTTGATATGGAAGTCAATATTTAGAAAAACCAACCTGAAACCAAGAGACATTTAAGTGAAGCTCCTTGGGTTGACCATTCCAAATTCTTGTGATTTAACTGTTGTAGAGGAAGGGATTCCATCTTGCGTGGATTTAGCTCCAGTTTCATCTCTAATATCCAGATATCCAATATCCTCCAGACACAATACCGTTTTGTCAAAGCAATCTGTGGCAAGTTTTACAATTCCGTGGCTTGTTGTGCATGCTCAACCAAAAGTCCTAATCTTTGTCACCAGAGTTTTTTCTGGCAGGGTTGTGTTCCTTCCAGAAGGAAAGATTTAGCAGTTCTTGAAAGTGATACAGGCGCTCATGAAAGTCAGTGAAATCCTCTGACGGTCGGCGTGTACCGGCAGTACTTGCAAAGACCTTTAATGAGGCTTCATAAAAGGTGTTCTTCAGTCCATTTGAGAGGATCTCGGTGATGGCCGCTGTAGGAAGGTGGATATCGGACTATGGTTGCCCCCAACTTTTTGCCTAGTGTTTTGCTGGTTTTCAACATAGTTGGCCTGGGATCCTGCTATTCAGGACCCCAGGATTCCTGCTCTCTCTGTTAAAATGGACTCCATGTACCTTAGGTACATATCTAATTGGTATTGGTTCACTCTTGTAAGTCCTTGTACAGTGTACCATAGGTACCCAGGGCATAAGTGCACCCAAGGCCTACCAGGGGCTGCAGCATGTATTAGGCCACCCCTGGCTGGCCATCCAAAACTGACACAACTGGCTGCTAACACAGCTGGGACAAGGTGGTGTAATCACCCTTTGCTTTACCTATATCTAACCCTAATATGGACACATATACTCCTATAAGTCACTCCTATGGCAGGCCTTAACAATCCTGGAGGCAGAGTGCTTCAATCAATCAATCAATCAATCAAAGCATTTATATAGCGCACTACTCACCCGGAGGGTCTCATGGCGCTTGGGGAGGGGGGTCCGCTACTGCTAGAACAGCCAGGTCTTGAGTTGCTTCCTGAAGGCGAGGTGGTCTTGGGTCAGGCGGAGGTGGGTCGGGAGGGAGTTCCAAGTTTTGGCGGCCAAGTAGGAGAAGGCCCTTCCTCCTGTGTTGACTCTTCGGAAGCGGAGGACGGCGGCGAGGGCATGGCTGGTCGATCGAAGCTGACCTGTGGGAGTGTAGAAGTTGAGGCGGCTGTTGAGGTATCCTGGGCCTTGGTTGTGTAGGGCTTTGTGTGCGTGGGTGAGGAGACGGAAGGTGATTCTCTTGTTGACCGGGAGCCAGTGCAAGTCTCTCAGGTGTCCGGAGATGTGGCTGCGACGGGGGATGTCCAGGATGAGTCTTGCTGAGATGTTCTGGATCCGCTGGAGTCTCTTCTGGAGTTTGGCAGTGGTTCCGGCGTAGAGGGAGTTGCCGTAGTCCAGTCGGCTGGTGACGAGGGCCTGGGTAACCATCTTTATGGTCTCGGTGGGGATCCACCAGAAGATCTTACGTAGTATGCGCAGGATGTTGAAGCACGATGAGGAGACGGCGTTGACTTGTCTGGTCATGGAGAGGGAGGAGTCCAGGATGAAGCCCAGGTTGCGTGCGTGGTCTGTCGGTTTGGGTGCGCTGCCCAGGGCAGGGGGCCACCATGAGTCGTCCCAGGCGGAGGGTGAGGAGCCCAGGATGAGGACCTCCGCCCTGGAATTATGTGAGATGGTGCTCTAGCATGGGCCTGTCTGCAGTTTTCGGAACCAAGTCCTTTAGCTGTTTCCATGATAACGCTATACCATATACTCTTAAGTGCATTATAATCCTCGCGGTTATTGCTAACTTTGGCTTAGCATTATCAAAACATGCAGAGGAAGGTGTCATACGAATTGGAATACTACCCCCTTTCCAGTTCTGGCGGCGGGGCAGCATTCCACCCTTTTAGAGGGAGACGACATGTATGTAACTGTGAACCCCGGTTAAAGTTAACTCGAGTCTCAGCATCACAAAATGGATGCTGCCACCACAGACACAAGTCTGACCTCCTGCTGCTGGGAGTCCTTCCAGCGAGGGAGGCCTAGACAAAGGGTTTCCTGCCTTGGGAGGTGCTAGCACCACCCCAGACAGGATTTTGTGTATTAGGTAGGACAGGCCTGAAAGGAATGAGACATGCCTGGGGCACACAAGGTGTCCCTGTGCATACACCGGTTCAAACCAGTTGGTGGGGCACTCCAGCCCCAGCTCTGGCGCGAAACCGGACAAAGGATAGGGGGGTGTAACCACCCCCCTTCCTGGTCTCACCCATAGGAGGGACCTAGTCATAGTACAGCCCCCTTTAGGAAAATAAAGGTAGGAGCTGGTCCCATTCCAAATTAGATTAATCCTGATTTGAAACTCTACAAAGAAGAAACTCTGGACTTCGATGTTCTGCTCCACAGAAGACTGAAGAAATCTCCCTTATGGCCAAGGAGTGACCGACCTGCACAAGCAAGCACCATCAAGCGTTCCAGCGGTTCACTTTGTCGTCTTCCCTGGTGGTTCCAGACTTCAGAGCCCGATGAGACCCGGACTTCCAGACCTCTCCGACCTCTACCTACATCTGCAGCACAGCTGAGATCCGTGGGTACGACGAGACACGTGGGACCGGCCATCTTGGAGAAACTGCACTTTGCTTCTAGCACGACTTCAGAGGCATCCTCAACAAAGTGCTTTGGGGATTGAGAAGCCCCAGCCCCGAGCAGCTCCTGCACAGAAGATTAGCCCTCCAGCATCCACAAGATCTGCGTGGGGCCCTTTCGCTTGATTGCTGCTCGACGCCACTTGCCGGCTGGCTAGTGGCCTCCTAGACGACGATCCACCACATCTATACCGCTGGTCAGGTTGCTCCAGATTGGCCCTTGCTTCCCTGCAAAGGAGAAGCACCCCGGACCCTCCTGGTCCGCACCAGATGCCGTTTCCACTCACCGCTTGGGTTGCCTTTGCCAAGGCCTATTGGCGCTGAATCCGGAACCAACACCGCCAACAGCGAGAGCCTGCGTGGGACAACTCGTGCCTCCATCCTGGTTGTCCAAGACAAATCCTGGTCCACGTGGCTGCAGAGTCAAGCGTCCACTCTTCACCTGATCGCGACAACAGCATCTGGTTCCTGTCTGGTTCCACTCCGGTCACTGGCTAGTGACTGTGAACATTGTCCCCTCTGCTTTCAGGTCTTCATCTTCCTTGATCCACCCTTGGATCGCTCCAGACAGCTTCCTCCTGGTCGCCTGCATCATCTTTCTTCAAGGCTCCATAGACTTCAACGCTGAAACCCGACACACTTTCACACCTATGCACCCGCAGCCCGTGGGTGAGGTAACGAGAGCATTTCGGTGCTCAAGGGTAGATTAACTCTCTTAGTGTCCAGATTTCCAGTCGTTTTAGTCCTAACTAGTCAGAACTGTCCGTACTCACCTTTTTCGTAATATGTACTGTCCATTGACTTTGTTACGCATCTAGCGTGTGAGTTCACACTCTGCACACGCATCCCGTGGGCCTCCTGCTACTTATCTAAGGTTAGGGTAGTGTAGTCCCAGTGATCCTACAGCCTCTGGACAGCTCCTTTCCTTCTATCGATTTCCTTATACCACTTGTTTAGTATTTGGTTTGACGTGCCCCTAGGGCAACATTGTTACTTGTGCAACTAAACGTATTTTTCTTAAGAGTCTTGTCATGTGCTTAGCCCTCTGATCTCATAAAGAGTTCAGAGGTGTTTGTTAGTTAATAAATATCTTGTTTATTTTCATAACTACTTGTGTGGTGTGCTTTCATTTGGTATTCAAGGGGTTATATGTGGTAAAACAGCTGGCTTCACATGCCCTCTTGAGTTTAGCCTGAGACTGCTTTGTCCACGCTACCACTAGGATAGCTGGTCTATAAGGTTGACTTACAACCAATCACCATAAGGGTTGTTTGGACTGATACAAGGTAATCACTAGAACTAGTGAGCATCATATATCAGGCCAACTTCTCACAGCCGCCAACAGACTATTACCTCCATCGAGATGGGAAATGAGACGAGTATTCTTCCAGGAGGAAATAATTTACTCTGTGGGTCCAGTTTCAATTGATTCCAGGCAGCCTTTGTCTTGTGATCCATGTGAGGACTGAAGCTGAGGTTGGTGTCAAAGTCAAATTCCTGCGCCTTGGTACTCAGGAGCGAAGTCATTATGATTCGCCTCAGAGAGCCAGCATTGTACCTGGTGTTCTGTGTGGTCACGGGGGAGTTCCGTCTCAATGGGGCTCCATTTGAGCTTGGCTGTGGACATCTAGGCTTCAAAGATAGACAATCCTTCAGGCAAACAATATCATAATATAAATCTTTCAGGGAGTGGCCCACGCATACTGATGGATTGTGCCATCTTTGTTGCTCAGCAAAGCTCCCACAGGCTCAGCTGTCAGCAGAATCAGGTTATGTTAAAGTTTTGGAAAAGGCTTTATGCCATTCTTTGGTCACATAAAAGCACATATGAAATACAAACAAATGTCTGCATCGCCTCTGTGTTTCTATATTGTGCCTCTGATCTGCATATAGCCTAGATCTCAAGCGTGTGTCGCTGTTTAACTCTTCCTTTTGCCTGTCAATGCACAGGAGTAAGGCTTTGAAAAGTACTAGGGACCGCACAGAGAATCTTGAGCCATTTGTTTAGGACCAGGAGACAAATACAGAAAACAGTAACCAGACATGGAGGATTAGGAACCACACATAAGGGACTGTGAGCTAATCACAACAGACGTGGAATTATTTACGAAAGACCAGGAATGGGGCACTAAGGCTCAAGAATCATACATGAAGGACCAGGAGCCATGCACACAAGCAGCAGAACCATATCTAGAGAGCCACACGCCAAACATGGATGTCCAGGAGCAGGGCGAGGAGTAGGACCACGAACCAAAAACCATGTACAGAAGACTACAAGATGTTCATACGTACATAGAGGAATATGAATTGTACAAGAGAGGAGTATGAACCATATAGAGGAGCAGAAGCCATACAGAAAGCACAAGCAGCCATACTCAGAAGACCACAAATAGTACATAGAGGAGTAGGAAGTGTTCCTGGAGGAACAGGAAACATACACGGAGTGCTAGAAAGCATGAACATAGAAGCAGGGCCCAATATCAGTGGACTGTGAACCATATAGGAGTACAAGTAACTCTAGACAGAGGAGAGGACCTGAAAACATGCACAGAGGGCCCTCAAACTGGGAACCACACTTGAAGAACAGGAAATAGTATATGCAGGTATATGAACTATACATGGGGAGCATGAACCATACACAGAGGGCCATCAAACTGGGGCGTAGCATAAAAACCGAGTATAATATATGCAGTATTATGAACTATACATGGGGAATCAGGACTCATACACAGTAGTAAATTAAACATATGTAGAAGACCAGGAACCATCTTTGTCGGAGAAGGAGACTTACATCAGTGAGATGGAACCGTACACAAAAGAGTAGGAACAGTACACAAAAGTTGTGGAACTGTACATGATGGTCCTGGAAGCATACACAGATGACTAGAAATCATATAAAACACAAATTACACACAGAGGACTAGGAACCATGCAGAGAAGATAAGGGATGATACATGGATGAGGCAAAACCAATCACAAATGACCAAAAACTGTAAAAAGATGTCTAGATACCAAGCATTATACAAAGAAGATTCAGAACCATGTACAGGAGAGCTGGAACCATAGGTACATTTTCTGGTACCATATGTAAATAATCTGGAACCATACGCTTGGGACCTGTGACCCTACATGAGTAAGCAAGTGCCATGCACAGATAGCCAGGTACCTAGCAGGGAGAACCATGAACCATTCATGAAGGACAGAAACCTATACATGGAGGACTTTGTACAGAGGAGCAATAGCCATACAAAAACAATCTTAAACTGTACACAGAGAACCAGAACCCAAGAATGAAGGTCTTGGAGACATACATAGAGAATCAAGAACCATACAAAGAGAACCTTGAACTTACACTGCGAACAGAAGACTATGTATGGGATAACCTTAAATTGTATTTGAGGGCCCTCTATGGAGGACCTGGAATTATTCATGGATAAATGGATTATTTATGGAGAAACAGCAATCGTATTTGAAGACCAGGAACCATATTCAGAAGGTGTGCCTGTGGCACTAAAGATAAAATGCACCAGCCTGGCAGAGACCAATCATCAGAGAGAAGAAAATAAAGATCCAGGAATGAGTAGAAGGAACCCAAGACTGTGGAAAGTGTGAGGGTTCATCACATCTATATATGGAGTGGCAGGAGCTGGAACCACAAACTGTGTGCCAAAGAATCACTAAGAGGCTTAGAGTACTGAAGATGTTATAGACGCTTCATAATAGAGATATTATCACATTCTATGATTGAGACATTGTTGATGTCATGTAATTTAGACATTAATGAAGTTCTTTGTTGAAGACAATGTTGACATGGCGTAATGGAGACATTAACACACTCTGAGATGGAGACATTGACGATGTCATGTAATGCAGACATTAATGATGTTCTTTGTTGAAGACAATATTGACATAGCGTGATGGAGACATTAACTCACTCTGTGATGGAGACATAGACGATGTCATGTAATGTAGACATTAATGATGTTCTTTGTGGAAGACAATATTGACATAGCGTGATGGAGGCATTAACTCACTCTGTGATGGAGACATTGACGATGTCATGTAATGTAGACATTATCTTTGTTGAAGACAATATTTACATAGCGTGATGGAGACATTAACTTACTCTGTGATGGAGACATTGACGATGTCATGTAATGTAGACATTAATGATGTTCTTTGTTGAAGACAATATTGACATAGCGTGATGGAGACATCAAACTATGTGATGAGGCATCATTGTCATTTTGGGAAGAAACATTAATGCTGCTCTGTTATGGTGACATTTTTAACAATATCTGATGGTGACATTACTGATATTCTGTGATGGAAACCTTACTGTCAATCTGTGATGAAGCCACCATTACCCTTTGTGATGGAAACATTATTGGCATTCTGTGACGAAAACATTATTATTGTTCCGTGATTGAGACCGTATTCACATTCTGTATTTGAGACTTGTAGGTGTTCTTTGATGGAGACATTAATTAGGTTCTTTGATGGAGGCATTAATGTGTTTTTGTGATTTAGGCATCATTGACATTATGTGATGGGGATAATGCCACGCTCTGTGATGGAGACATTAATGATGTACTGTGACTGAGAGGTAAATGAAATTCTGCGATGGAGACATTATCCCATTGTATGATCGAGACACGACGGATGCTCTGCGATAGAGATTTTTGCAGTTCTGGGATGGAATAATTAATGATGTTCTGTGATGGGACATTATTAGATCAGTGATGGAAATATTATTGACATTATATGAAAGAGACATTATCACAGTATTTGATGAAGGCAATACTGTCTTTCTGTGATGGAGACATTACTGATGTTCGATGATGGAGACAATACCACCGTCGGTGGTGGATACATTATGGACGCTATTAACTTTATATGGGTGAGACTTTCTCTAACTTTGTGATGCAGACATCACTGACATTGTATGAGAGAAATAATCTCATTTTGTGATGGAGGCATTATTGACATTTTGGGATATCAACATTAATGATGTTCCTTGGGTGAGACCTCAAGCCATATTGTATATGTACTTTTATGGTTTGAATCAAAACCGAAATAAAGTCTCTATTAATTGATTGACATCTGTTCTTTACAGCTCCAAGAAGTGGCGGAATTGCGATATGGAGTGCTACACAAAATATATTAGTAATGATATTTTTGATCAAGACATTATTGTCATTCTGTGAATTACACATAAAGGTTGTTCTGTGATGGAGACATTAATGAGTTTATTTGATGTAGAATATTGATAGGGTTGGGCGAAATTCGTGAAAATCCATGATATTTCGGGAATATTATGTGAAATGCAAACTCACCATTTAGCTCTATATTTTAGAGCGAAATGCATCTTTGCACCAAGGTTTGATGCAAAGATGCATTTTACAGTAAAAAACATATCATGAAAAGCTCAGGTGGTGCAGGAAGCAGCCGCTTGTGTTCTGGCCAGTCGCGTTAATTCTGAGCGCTTGTGGTAAAATGTTGCCACAAATGGCCGTAATTATGAGACGTGGCATAAAGGGTCTGTGATGGAGACATCAAGCACTGTTTGTGATGGAGACATTATTGGAAATCTGTGATGGAGGCAATATCATGCTCTTTAATGGAGGCATTATTAGCGTTCGGTGACACAGACAATAATCATGTTCTATGATGAAGACAATGAAGAGAGCGATGGAGACATTTATCATGTCTTGTGGGGGAGACATTATTGACCTTCTGTGACTGAGACAATATCATACTCTTTAATTGAGGCATTATTAGAATTGGGTGACAGAGACCATAATCTTGTTCCATGATGGAGACATTAATTATGTTCTGCGATGGAGACATTTATCATGTCTTGTGATGGAGACATTATTGACCTTCTGTGACTGAGATAATATCATACTCTTTAATTGAGGCATTATTAGACTTGGGTGACAGAGACAATAATCATGTTCTGTGATGGAGACATTATTGATGTTCTGCGATGGAGACATTTATTATGTCTTGTGGGGGAGACATTATTGCCATTCTGTGATGGAGACAACAATATCATACTCTTTAATTGAGGCATTATTAGAATTGAGTGACAGAGACAATAATCATGTTCTGATGGAGACATTAATGATGTTCTGCGATGGAGACATTTATTATGTCTTCTGGGGGAGTCAATATTGACATCCTGTGACAGACATTGTCCTCTTTAAAGCACCGGAAGGCAGGCGGAACTCCTGTCAAATGGCAGCCTGTGATCCTGAGCACACAGACTGCCCTCAGAGGCTGTCACGTGCTGATTGATCTGATGTCGTCATTTCTGGGTCTAGCCCCGCCTCCCCCTCCCAGATCTGCACAGTGAACCGCGCATGCTCGGCGTGTCTGGGAGAAACGAGGCCAGCATGCAGCATGAAGGATGCGAGTCTGAGCCATCAGCCACAAATCAAGACACACTGGTGGGCGGCAGACGGGCCACAGAGCTGGGGCTCGCTTGCAATTAATCAGCAGCCAATTAGAGCGGGCAGACCCCAGCGTGTCACTGCAGGCTCAGTGCTGGGGCATGCTGGGCGCGAGCATCAGCGTTGCAGAACAATGCAGAAGCAATGTGCGGGGATCAGGAGGCCACTGTTACATTAGCAGCAGCTTGGCGCTGATGCTGACGTGTTTGAGTGAATCTCGACCAGATTCACTCAGGGCCCAATTCACAAAGGTAAACTGACACTTTTTGTAAATGGACGACTTTTTGCAATTCACAAAGCAATTTTACGAGTAGTATCTTTACGACTACCTATTTTTTTATGTACAAAATCTATGCCACGAGTGCGCATACTCCGCAGTCGTAAAAATACTACTACTAAAATTGCTGTGTGATTTGCAAAAAATTGTAAATGTATACAGAAGTGCATGTTTACCTTTATGAATCAGGCCCTCAGAGTATGGTGCACAATGGCTCTGTACACATGGGTTCTGAATGAGCATCGGCTGTGAATGCACAAGAAACGTGCAATCACTGCTCACGTAATCAATTCCTACAGTCAGTACACACAGCTGAGGCACACCTGGAGGGCGGAGGGATTGAGGACACTATGTATACTTTTATTTTTTATTTCACTGAGTTTTATATAGCACGAACTTGACCTGAATCGGGTATCAAGTGCTTTACATATCACCAGTTGCATTACATGAGGACACATTCATTTTTGTTAGGCACGGGGAGATTAAGTGATTTGCCTAGAATCACAGGATGTCAGCGTCTTTGCTGAGACCTGAACCCAGTTCCCCAGATTTGATGCCGACCGCCCCAGCCGTTAGCCCAACTCCTCGCCCCATATATACCTGAATATGGCCCGTCAGAGGATAGCAGCTATTGGAGCAGATACAATCCAAGGCTATCTCTCTCACATAAGACACTTAAACGCATGTCAGATAAACTAGTTACATTGAGTGTGAGGTGGCTAGAACAAGTGGGGGGACGTGAATTTGTAGACTGGGAAACTGGCCTGATGCACAAGATGGAGGTAGCTATAAAATCCCGCCTGCACCTGATTCAGCTCAAAATTTTACATTGTGTCTACTATAATCAATCAATCAATCATAGGCATTTGTATAGCGCGCTACTCACCCGGTAGGGTCTCAAGGCGCTGGGGGGAGGGTTCGCTACTGCTCGAAGAGCCAGGTCTTGAGGAGCTTCCTGAGTGAAAGGTGATCCTGGGTCAGTCGAAGGTGGATGGGGAGGGAGTTCCATGTCTTGGCTGCCAGGTAGGAGAAGGATCTTCCCCCGGGGGTGGCTCTGTGGATGCGTGGTACAGCGGCGATGGCGAGGCTGGTCGATCGTAGCTGGCGGTGGGTGCGTAGAAGGTCAGGCGGTTGTTGAGGTACTTGGGGCCCAGGTCGTGGAGGGCCTTGTGTGCGTGGGTGAGGAGCCTGAACGTGATCCTCTTGCTGATGGGGAGCCAGTGCAGGTCTCTCAGGTGGCCAGAGATGTGGCTGTTTCGGGGGACATCCAGGACGAGTCGTGCGGAGGCATTTTGGATGCGCTGGAGTTTTTTCTGAAGTTTGGCTGTGGTTCCGGCGTAGAGGGTGTTTCCGTAGTAGAGTCGTCTGGTGATGAGTGCCTGGGTAACCGTCTTCCTGGTTTCGGTGGGGATCCATCGGAAGATCTCACGGAGCATGCGCAGGGTGTTGAAGCATGATGATGATACAGCGTTGTCTTGTCTGGTCATCGAGAGGGAGGAGTCCAAGATGAAGCCCAGGTTGCGTGCATGGTCTGTTGGCTTGGGAGTGGTGCCCAGGGCAGGGGGCCACCAGGAGTCGTCCCAGGCGGAGGGCGATGATCCCAGGATGAGGACTTCTTATCCTCGGAGGACCTCTTACAGTGCATGTGGAGGGCAGCATCCCTGGGGTGCCTGAGATGTGGGGAAGAGAGGGGCTCCTTTATTCACATGCTCTGGAGTTGCCCTGTCATCCAGTCATACTGGTCGCGGGTGGTGGGCGAACTTGGTCGGTGAGACCATTCCTCTTGATCCCAACTATGTTCAGCTGGGTTTAAAGGGAGATGTGGATGTTCCCTGGGCGCAACTCCTTTTTCTGTAATCTGGGGTTAGTGCTGGCTAAGCGCTATGTGGCACTTCATTGAAGGGCACTTGAGGCCAGACTTTACAGGAAAGGAGGAAGGGGATTGACCTATATATGGCAGCTGAGTGGGTAAGATACAAGAGTTTACGGTGCCCGTGCAAATTTCAAAAGATGTGAGGATGGTTGAAGTATTCCAACATATATCTTCCATCACATGCTGCGACCCCTTTGACATGACTTATCATAGCTGTATGTACTGGAAGCTGAAGCTGTGTTAGTACTATGGTGTAGAGGATGCAGCCTTACGTTCAGAGATGCTGACTTTGGAACTGGGGATTCAGGTTTGAGTCTCTGCGTCAACTCAAAATCCTCTGATTCTCGGAAATTCACTTAATCTCCCTGTGCCTTAAAAATGAATGTAACTTTTTGTATTGTAACTGGTGCTCATGTAAAATGCTAGAATACCTTTGGGTCAAGTTTGCGCTATATAAAAACTGTAAAAGAACAAATATGGTTGTGCTGAATGCAACAACAACATTTTTTTGGATTGTGTGCTTGAATTAATCCCACCCACTGTCTTTCGTTTTTTTTTTTTTGCTCACCTTGTCGCTCTGTACTTTAAGCCTTATACAAATCAGTATCAACACTCCTTCTTATGGAAACGGTCCATCCTGAACTGCAGGACGAGGCTGCCTCCAGAAGGGACCCTAAGCAATTCCAGACTGGTTTTTCCACAACTGGGACTCTCCTCAGTGGGGAGGAGCTTGAGTTCCAACACACTTAGGGTGTCAACATCAAGTCGATGGATGGAATGCTTGAATGAATCTCACGGGCAAACTACTCTGGGCCTCCTTCTAGTCCATCGTTTTTTGTCCACATGCCACTCTAGAGAAAGGTATGCCTGTAAATCAGTAGCAATCCGGATCCTCATGGGAACAGTCCACCCTAAAGGTACCTAAGGCCCCCTCCAGAAGGGAGCACAAGCAGTTCCAGATTGGTTTTGTCCTACTTGGGTCTCATCAGTAGGGTATAGCTTGAATCCTATGGCATAGTGAGCACATGACCAATTTCTGGGCATTGCCATCACACTTAGGGTGTCAACTACAACAACAAGTTGATGGATGGAATTTTTGAGTTAATCTCAGAAACCAGCAATTGCTCAGACATGATTGTTCTTATTGGAGGTGGGCCTTGACTAATTTGCAGAAGGCGGCACTCTCTCTAGAATGACACAGCGGGAAAACAAATAATGGCCCGAGCAAGTGCCAGTGGCTGAGATTAATGCAAGCACTCCTTTCATCACCTTGTTGTTTTTGCAGTAGATTTCCTAGTTGTGGTGGGTATGCCTGTGCTCACTGTGCCGTAGAACTCAAGCTATGCTTTACTGATGAGACCTAAGTAGGTCAAAACCAGTCTAGGGTTGCTTATGTTCTCATCTGGGGGTACTTGGCCTGGCAGTTCACACTGGAGTGTTCCTATTGGATCAATATTAAGACCGGGTTGCATAAGGTGGGCTTCTGGCTAGAATGGTAAAGAGGGTGAAAAATGATGGTCTGGAATGCGGCCCAAGTGATTGCCCGTGGTTGAGAATAATTCAAGCCATCCTTCCGGCACCTTGTTGTTTTTGCTCTGATTTCACATACAATGCCTTCAGCCTGGCTGTACCCTGTTACACTTGAACTTTCTTGAACAGAACAGGGGCAGGGCAAGTTGCAAGTGCTTTCCCTTGAGGTCTGCCAGTGACCCAGATATTTTGGCCACTTTCCAGATCCCGAGTTCCCTGGTGAAAGGCACAGGATTCACAGTCTTTCTGATGGTGTAATTGTGTTATTGGTCCCATCGCTAATTCCAGGGAGCCTGTAGTGAGGCCCTAAATAAGAGGCCAATGTACCAAAGGGTTTTACATCATCTTTGGGAACAACACCTCGCCCTGGAATGACGCATGGTGGCCCGTGAGTCTCGGACCACCACTGGCCCCAACAGACCATGACCGCAACCTCAGCCTCATCCTGGACAGCAAGCTCTCATGAAAAAACAGGTCAATGCAGTCTCGTCTGCCTGCTTCCACAACCTCCACATGTGTGAGCACAAGGGACAGGGGGCAGAGTGGCAATGGAGAAGAGAGGGCAGTGAGTGAGCAGAAGGGGCAGAGACCAGAGCAGTCAGTGTGGGGGAAGAAGGGGCAAGGATCACAGAGACTGGGCAGAGAGGGGGAAGAAGGGGCAGAGACCAGAGCAGTCAGTGTGGGGGAAGAAGGGGCAGAGACCAGAGCAGTCAGTGTGGGGGAAGAAGGGGCAGAGACCAGAGCAGTCAGTGTGGGGGAAGAAGGGGCAAGGATCACAGAGACTGGGCAGAGAGGGGGAAGAAGGGGCAGAGACCAGAGCAGTCAGTGTGGGGGAAGAAGGGGCAGAGACCAGAGCAGTCAGTGTGGGGGAAGAAGGGGCAGGGAAGAAGGGGCAGAGACCAGAGCAGTCAGTGTGGGGGAAGAAGGGGCAGAGACCAGAGCAGTCAGTGTGGGGGAAGAAGGGGCAAGGATCACAGAAGCTGGGCATAGAGGGGATTGTGTGAGCAGAATGGGCAGAAAGGGGACAGTTTGAACTAAGGGGGCTGGTGAGTAGTGAAGACATGGCATGAGCAGAAGGCACAGAGAGCAGGCCTTGCTTGAGCAGCAGGGGCAGGGAGGCGAGTGAGTAATGTGTGAGTAAAAGGGCAGGATATAGAGTATTCAGTGAGTGAGCGAAGGGGCAGAGCCTGCAATGCACAAGAACAAGGACAGGTAGGAAAGGGAGCAGTGTGTGATCATAGGGGGCAGGGGGAGGAGTGTGCGCAGAGGGTGCTGAATCAGCGAAAAAGGTAAGAGCCAAGGGGAGAGTGGGTGAGTGGAAGGGGTAAGGTCGACGTTAAGAGAGCAAAATCAGCAAAAAATGAGCTCAGGGTAAGAGGAGAGGGGAAGGATAGTGCGTTGGTGTGAGAAGTGGATATAAGAGAGACAAATCCAGCAAAATAACTTAAGCAGCAGTGAGAGAGACAGCATGTTGAGAGGTGGGTGTGAGAGGGCAAAAGCACTGAGACAAAGTAAGATGCTGAAGGAAAGAGGATGTGCAGTGAGGGACACTTGTGGGACACAGGGTCGGACTGGCTGTTTCTCCGGTGAGCGCCACGGTGGGGGCCGGTCTTCGTTTTGTTACCAGGGCCGGCAATATCACCCCTTGTAAAAAAATCATCAAAAACCAGCCCTAGCAAACAGCTCGGCCGCACCTCCCACCTTCCCCGGGGTATGGCTGAGCACCTTGCCGGGCCGGGTTCAGTTCCTAGTCCAGCCCTGGTTGGACAGGTGCAGCAAGAGGTTAGATTATGGGGGAAGAGAGTTGAAGTGTAGAGAAGATAGGGTAGAGGTTGCAGTGAGAGAAGCATGACCGGCAAAAGAACTAAAGAGGCTGGAAGAGAGGTGCAAGTTAAGAGTACGGCAGGGAGGTGGCAGGGGCATGTACAAGTGGCAGTCAGAGCAGAGAAGAGGATGGAGGACTAATAAGGTGAAAAGTAGGGCATGGAGGGTAGAGGTGGATGTAAGAGGAACAGAATCTGTGAAAAAAGATAAGAACCTGTGGCGAGGTGGATGTGAAGGGGCAGAACCAATAAGAGCAGATTACAGGCTACAGAGAGATGGCGGTGCAAAGTGGGCGGGCAGGACAAAGGTGGATATAAAACAGAGAGAACTAAGAAGAGAAGGAAAGAATCTGGGAGAGAGGGTCAAGCAGAAATAGGGATGAAAGATGAAAAGAATCTACAAAATGAAGGAAGATGTTGGGGAGAGATGCAGTGAAAGATAAAGCTTCGGTGGATAGGTGGACGTAACGGGCGGAGTCCGTGATAAAATGTAAGAGGCTGGATGGAGGGTGGAAAGCAAGAGTTAGATTTGAAGTGGGCAGACCTGTGTGAGAAGTGGAGAGGAAGAACAAGTAGGAGAATGTAAGAGGCCATGGGAAGGAGGAGGGGAAATAATGGATGCAGTGAACGGGTAGAACCCGCAAAAGAAGGTAAAGGGAAGGGGGGGAGAAAGGAAGGGGAATGGTGCACGTGAGAGATCGTAACCAGCAAGAGAAGGTGAAAGGCAGGGGAGAGATGAGAGGTGAAGTGTGTGGGTGGTAGAGCTAGATGTTCAAGGTGAGAATTAGAATGAAAATTTAAGAGACAGGAGAAGAGATGAGGGTACAATTGGAGTAGGGAGGGGTTGAGGTGAGAATAGCAGAGCCAGTGAAAAGGTAAGAGCCTGAAGGAGTCATAAAAAAAACACTTTTAACCAGTCCATATTGCTGAATCTATTGAGAATAACAATGATCTTTGCAAATCTGTGTTTTTTTTCCCATGAAAACGTTGAATTAAATTGGACTAGTTTTGAGACATGTTTCGCGCAGGGTTGTATTTTTGACCCATCTTGAATGCTCCTGGAGAAAAAGAGCCTGTACTTCTCTGTGTACTCTGTTACCAATCTTGCCCTTTCTATTCAATCTTGCTCCGCGTGGGTTGCCTATATGCGTATGTCCTGATCGGAGGGCTTGGTTCCATTTGTCTTGCTCCTACCGCCTTTTTTGAAAAAATTTCTTTTCGAGGAGCCAGGTCCTTCTGCTTGTTCTTCTGCTGTTAAAACGTCCAGCAGCATCAAACGTCTTAGCAGCTTCTCACATATCTCTTTGTTTCCCTTCCCAACTAGCATCCTTAAAAAGTAAGTAAACTGACCAATCTCCACCTTATTACAAGTGATTCACTCCTTGAGGATGCTCACCCTGGTGCTTCACTCTGGTCACAGAATGGAAGCAGCACTTCCTGCCGTGTCAGATGATTCGCGCCCATCTCTCACCCCCCTCCATTACCACATAAGTCCTTCTATTACTAGACCTTAGTTCAGCATCCGACCTTGTTTCCTGTCAATCAAGTGGAACAACTGGAAGTACAAAACTCTCCTCTGCCTTTTCTGAGCAGTCCCAAACAGTCCACCCCCCATAACAGACATGTTCTAAACCTGGGGGCTCCTGCCTGCGCCCTAAATTGTTTCATCTTTATCGTAGACTGCTGTAATCCTGTGGTTCTCACTGGTGCGTGAACATGGCACCCAGGTCACCATTTCCTTCAGAGACCACCTGGGCCCTGCCAGAGAGAATGGTGGTCTTGCATGCAAGCAGGTTCTTTCTGAGTAAAGATTTGCTCATCAAAAATTTTTAGAGACATATAAACGTCATCTTTACAGGACCTCCTTTTATATTTTCCTTTCCTTGGTGGCAAGTGGAGCTGGGCCAGTCATCCCCCCAATTGAGTCAGCAAAATATCTTAGATGTATTTCCAAACACGCCTCCTCTCTGATCAGATGAATCATGTTTCATCCAATTGCTTTACTGTGTCTGTGTGCAACACAAAATCATTTTTCTTCTTTTTCACTGTCATAAGTCTTTTGAACAGTCTATTATCTTTCTCTATCCTGGTCTTGGGGACTATTGCCTTTCTTCCTCCAAATTATTCAGCACAAAGCGGCTCTGAGTGCTATCTCTTTGCACATTTCTGCTTCCATCGACTTCCTGTCACCAAGTAATCTATCTTCAAGCCATTATTCAGAAGTCATTGAGTCCTCCATGAAGCAGGGCCTTTTTTTACAGCCTCATCTCACTCCTCAGGTTATTTCCAGGACCTTACACTCTGCAACAGTCTAGCCTTTGTGCCTTCTCAAAATTAGCTGATCCTTCTCCTTTCAGGCCTCATTGCATTGGGAGTTTTTCTCTACTGAGCTCCAGTTTATGTTCACTCTTCGGTTTTCTGGAAAAAATGTCAACTTAGGGCCATATTTAAGGCATATTGACGCAACGCAGCAAGTCACCTTGGTGCTCTGCGTTACAGGGAAAAGACAGGAACGCCCCGCATTTAAAAGAATACAACGCATTCCTCTCCTTGTCTCTGCGCAGGCGCTGCTTTGACTGCCTAGCATCAACAAAGGCACCGTGGTGCAAGGGTGCCTGCGTTACAAACAGGACTGCTATTGTGCAGGAAGGCACACCTTCCTGCACAAAAACAATCCTGAGCGGCGTATTCCTCTTTTTACATGTGCTATAGAACTCAGCACACACAGAAAGAGGGTGCAACAAGGAGAAATAAAGATATTTCTCAACTTTACACCTCACCTGGGGAGATATATATTTTTGGTACATCTCCAGGTTTCAAGTTCTTGTAAATCAGGAGATGCATCAAAATCCATGGGAGTTGCGTGGGCACACCCTCGCAACGCCCATGGAATGCCTCCCAAGGGCTGAGTAATACAACGCAGCAATTTGCAGTGCCTTGCGTTGCACCAGATTTTTGGAGCCACTCAAAGTGGCTTTGTGTGGCTTCAATATTCTGTTTTAAGGTTTGCGTCACTCTTTCACCCCGATGCGCGGTGCAAGAGCGACGCAGCCTCATAAATAGGCCCATTAATTTTCTCCATTACGGCAGCGCGCACCTTGTCGTTGGTAATGTGCCAAGATGCCTAGGAAGCAGGGCACTTTACAAATTATTTTCATTCATCTTATTCACTAGAACAACAACCAAGGAAATATGCTTAAATTGCCTAATTTGCTGCAATTTTCTGAAACGTCCCAGGGGATGGGGATGCTCAAATTGCTTATAAATGTGTTTTCAAGGCCTATTCAACTGAGACGAATACAACTGACTCCAGCGCGTGTTTCCTTTGCTCCCTTCACCATTATCTGACAAAGAAACTAGAACCATAAATATCAGATCCTGCCAAGAATCCTCTCCCAATGTGTAGAAAAACGCAGCATTTATCATTAGTTCGGTTAAAATCCCTTGAAGAACCCTGAGCTTCCAGTAGCAGTTGGTGAAATGACTAATGTGTATCACACCACAACAGAGAAGGGATCCCTCGCCAGGAAATTCGAGTCTGGCTGTCAATTTGGTTCCTCTTCCAGTGTTTGAAGTTGTACCCCTACCCCCTGCCCCCCCCCCCCGCCCCCCCCACCCCACCCCCATCAAAATTTGTGTCTGGCGGCGCCTGTTCTATGCATGTTGACAACTATGCACATTCACAGTGTGAGTTCAAATTCGACGCGTCTCCAGTGCAATGCAGATTTACAGCCCGTGCATCTTCACAGTGTCTGCACATTCCCAATCTATGTGATTTCACCGTGTTTGTATTTCTAGTGTAAAGAAGATTCACAGCCTGTTTATTCAGTGTATGTGCATTCCCAGTTTATGTGGGTTCAGAGTGTACGCGAATGCACAGTGTGTGTGTGTCCTGTAAAGCAGATTCACAGTCTATGTATTCACAGTGTATGTGCATTTACGGTTTTTGCTGATTCGCAGTCTGCGTGTGCCAATTGCAAAGCAGATTCACAGCTGTGTATAAACAGGGTTGGTGCATTCGCAATGTTTGTTTGTGAATTCACTGTCTGTGTGCATCCAGTGTGAAGCAGCTTCACAGTCCGTGTCGCCACAGTGTATGTACATTCAGTTTATGTGGTTTCACAGTCTGTCTATCCAGTTTAACCCCTTGTATGCTAATGACGGAACCGCTCCGTCATCAGCTGTGGTGGCGCTGTGCTGATGACGGAGCGGTTCCATCATGGCCCGCCCACCGCTCATGCGCGGCGCGTATTCCGCACCTGCGCTGAGCATTCTATTGAGCGGGCGGGGCCATGACGGAACCGCTCCGTCATAAGCACAGCGCAACCGACGCTGGTGACTGAGCTGTTCCGTCAACAGCATGCGCCCGCCGCTCTTCCGCCCCGCCCCCTTAGCACTGCGGCGGAATAGCCGCCGCAGTGAAGGGGTTAAAAGAGATTTACAGTCCATGCATATTCAGAGTGTATGCACGGGAGCGAGTGTATGCACGGGAGCAGTGTATGTGAACTCGCAGACTCTGTTTATCTAGTGCAAAGCAGAATCACGGGGGCCTATTTCTGAGCCCCAGCGTCACTTTTGTGCCGCCGTTGCATCTCTTTTTGTGACGCAGCGGCAGGGTAAGATATGCACCATGTTGCGCCATATTTATGAAGTGACGTATCTAAGCAAATGCATTACTTCATAAACCTGTGCGCTACATTATACCTGCACCAGGTATAATGTATGCAGGGTGGGCATTCCCCCGCAAGAAAGGGTCGTAGGAGTGGGGCAGTGAAATCTTTGAGATTTTAGTGCACCACTTCTAGGATGTTCATGCGTCAAAACCTTAAGCCTGCCTCATGACAGACGTAATGGTGACGCGGGCCCTTTCACATGGGGTTTTCCCCATGTGAAAGGAAACATTGCTGGAGTTGCATCTGTTTTTAGACACACCCCAGCAATGCTCCACTAATGCGCCAACATATATGTCAGTTATACTGGCGTATCTGTTATTCTTTGTGGCATGATTAGTTGTACAGTAAATCTGACGCATCCATCATGTCGCAAGGAGGGCGCACTGAGAAGTGCCATATCAGTGCTTCCACGCAGCAATGTGACACTTCTCATAAATGAGGTCACCTGTCTCTGTATGCACTGTGTATGTGAATTTACCGTCTGTGTATCCAGTGTACAGCAACTTTTCAGTCCGTGTCGCAACAGTGTATGTACATTCAGTTTGTGGATTCACAGTCTGTCTACCAAGTTCAAAAGAGATTTGCAGTCCGTGCATATTCAGAGTGTATGCATAGGAGCAGTGTATGTGAACTCCCAGACTGTGTGTATCTAGTGCAAAGCAGAATCACAGTCTGTGTATTCACAGTGTATTTGCATTCACATTGTATGTGCATTCACATTCTGTGTGTAACCAGTGGAAAGCAGATTCACATTCTATGCATATTCAGAGTGTATGCACAGGAGCAGTGTATGGGAACTCACAGACTGTGTGTATCTAGTGCAAAGCAGATTCACAGTCTGTGTAATAATCATAGTTTATTTATATTCACAATTTATGTGGATTCACAGTCTGTGTAACCAGTGGAAAGCAGGTTCACAGTCTATGTACAGTCAGTGTAGGTACATTCAGTTAATGTGGATTCATAGCCTGTCTACCCAGTCTGTGTGTATCCAGTGTAAAGCAGCTTCACAATCTGTGTTGCCACAATGTATGTACATTCAGTTTATGTGGATTCACCGTCTGTGTTTACCTAATTCAAAACAGATTTACAGTCTACTCATGTTCAGAGTGTATGCACAAGAGTAGTGTATGTGAACTCCCGGACTGTGTGCAAAGCGGATTCACAGTCTGTGTATTCACAGTGTATTGGCATTCACATTAAGGGCTTGATTAGGATCGCAGTTTTCCCGCATCCTCCGGGCCGGCGGAAGCCACCGCCGGCCCGGAGGATGCGGGAAAACCGCTGCGGAGGCACAGAAGACCCACTGCCAAATTAGGATGGTGGTGGGTCTCAAAATCCGTCCGCTGCTTTTCCGCCATGGTCAGACACCGCCAGCCATATTAGGATAGCGGAAAACATATGCTTTTCCACGGCAGCTTTTCCGCCGTGGAAAAGCATATGGGGATTGCCTTCGGGGGCCAGTTGCGGGCCCCCTTGGTGATGGGTGCCTTGGGGGTGCACATGGGGGGTACCTATGGTACCCCCCTGCATTTGCGTGGACAAAGCGGCAGGCACCGCGCGGTGCCTGCTGCTTTGTGCACGCAAATGCCGTGCATGATTTTTTAACATTCCGGCGGGTCCAGCTTGAAGCTGCACCCGCCGCAATGTTAAAGGTTGAGGATGTGACTGCCACCCTGGCGGTCACATCCTAATCTGCACGGAGGGACCTCCACAGCCCGTGCGGACGGTCCCTCCTACTCTATGGTGGCAGACGGACTCAGGTCCGTCCGCCATCATAATCGGCCCCTTAATGTGGATTCACAGTCTCTGTATAACTAATGCAAAGCAGATTCACAGGCATATTTAGAGTGTTTGTACATGAGCAGTGTATCTTCTTCTGGGTAGTCGCATATCCATTCATTCATTCACTCTGCTACATGACTTTCATACTTTCCAAGGGAGAAATGAGGTATGTCGCTACAGCGTCACATGTGGGAGTGGAGGAACTGCAAACCATACAGAAAACTGGGTTCTTTAAATACTTCCAAATGAGTGGGGCTGAGATATCACTCATTTCAGAGCCCCCAGATCAAATACAGGTTTTCATTCACAGATGGAAGCCACGAGGAAGGGCAAGAAAGAACGCAGGTGGCAGATAGGATGCTGCCCCCTGAACTTAACGCAAAAGACATGACAATGGCTACCTTGGATGTAGAGACACACTGATGATGGGTTTAAACGTGCTATTGTGCTATCATTGTGTGTCTTTATCTGAGGGAACCATTTTTATGTCTTTTGACTTTAGCACCAAGGTTCCTAGGGATAACGGGTAGGCCTTTGTTATCCTTATATCAGAACTTAACATAGTCGTCTTGCCCATCATGTATGCATTCTGTCTCTCTCCCTATTAAATCTTCACAGCCACATTACACTTATGCAATTATGTGCTTACTCGCACAGTCATTCACTGGCTCACCCTTTGATATGCGACTATGGGTCCCCTCCCAAACGCAGAACTGCTATAATGTCCCTTGTCCTTGGGTATGGAGGCATCACTCCCTCTCACTCACCCCTAGCAGTCCAAGATCTGAAATTCTAGAGCAAAATGCGTAAAGATCTGCATCTATCATCAGGGCCGGCTTTAGCGCTGGTGGCGCCCAGTGCGACAATCACTTTTGGTGCACCCTACGACCCATGACCGCTTCCTCGGATTCTTCCACTACCACAGGGCAAAAGTCTCCCTCATCTCTCCTAACATAATACATTGCTAAACACTGCGCCCCCCCCCTTATGTCAGCGTCCCCTCCTCAGGTCAGTGCCCAGTTCGACCGCACCGGTCGCACTGCCCTAAAGTCGGCCCTGCCTATCGTACTTCCACACATCCCATTGTTAAAGATTGGAGGGATTTGTTAGCATAAGCTGAAAGCCATTTTGTATTTTGGCAGCCATTTTAGGTAGCCATGTGCTCGCCATGTGCTGTTTCCCATGTCAGAGCCTTGCACATGCTCAGAAGGGCCTAGCTAGTAGAATGCACCTGCTCCTCTGGTATAACTGTCAGGCTACTTTTGCTGCTGTATGGAGAAGTAACTCTCCTCGCACTTTGTTGAGCAAGCAGATCTTGCATGCCCATATTAGGCATTTTGCATGCTTACATTAGCCAGGACCTTCCCTTGGTCTTATGCTGACTATGTAACCCTAAGCATATATAAGGCCCCAGTTTTCTGTACTCCTTAGACTGCCTCATTCAGTTGTTAAGACTTCTGTGTGACGTAGTCTCCCTCATTTGAGGTTATTAAAGATGTTACTTTTATATTTCCGCTTATGTGCCAATTTCTTCTTTGTTGGTTTAAAAGGACCAAGTATCAGTGAGACCCCTGAGAAGGTTTCTATTTTCTTCACCATTTGCCTTAATCATATCCCGAGCTCTTATACATCCAAGTGCACTGGGGCTTCATTAATGTAGCCACCTAAGCAAACTTTGGTGAGACCTTAGGCTTGAGTAGACCAGTTTATGCCACCTTAAGGTAGATGAGTGCCAAGGCCTGGCCTTCAGAACCTCTCCATGAACCCTGGCACCTCTTCCGTGTTAGACATCAGCGACGAGAGAAACAAATGGATATGTCCATATTTGTGTTCGGTCTTCAGCTTGTTGAGTAAATACATATTGAATATACTAATTAGGGACTGACAGCGAACTGAGGTGTTTGTGTACGGAGGAGGTGTGAGTCTTCCACTCCGATGTGATTCTCATTAGCCAACTATCACCACATTAGGCTGCCTTTATTTGTAGCCTGTGGCATGCCGTGTGCCACTGCCTGCTCGCACTCACACAACCCCTTCCTACCTCCCTTCCTGATTCTATCCATCTGTTTCAAGTGGCTACCTGGGCTTCCTGTTCTCTGCATGACCTAATGTTCTCACAGGTGTTTAGACAGAATATCTGAAACAGAAATACCCTGGGAAAAAATATTGTGTCAGGAATATTCAGGACAAAAAAAAATGTGTATCCCTACTTGCACTTACCTTCTCGATATTTTGATCCTCGATATTTTTGACACAATATTCTGTCCATGAGATCATTTTGTTTCCATTATTCGGTCAGTGATCCGCTCTTACAGGCACTCTTTTCATAAGCATTTGCTGTATACTTCAGGGCTCTGCTGTCTATCCATCCAACTGCCTAAGGAAGGCTGCCAGTTTCCTCCCGCCCCACATCATAAAGACCTTGAAGATGGTCCTTTTTCAATCTTGCTGAGAGGAGTTTGATTTGCCATTGCTGGAGCAAGGGTTCTGGCCCTTGGCACCTTCGGGTCTCAACAGGGGATTCTCTTCAGGAGTCGCCCTTAACCATAATCCACCAGGGCAATAGGACTCTTTGAGGAATGTGAAGAAAAAGGCTACAACCTTGTCACATGTCTTACTCAGATGAACCAGGCTAGCCAATCACAAGCCAACTCAGTCTCCATTTCTGGAAACAGCAATGCTCCTGTAAGAAACAATAAATGCCAACAACAGTGGGCATCTTTAAAGAAGCAAGTTAGAAACCTACCACATGAAGCACATTTAAAGCAGCAAGTTTGCTAGCATTTACACACAAAAACACAGTTTTCGACTTACACATGAGTGTCATATTTAGAGTTCGCAAAGTACCCTCTCCACCAAACTCATGGTGTAGTGTAGTTCCTATATTCCCAATAGGCTCTGCGCATTGGAATAATATATCCTGTAGCTTAGACGGAGGACTGAGGTCTACTAGGTCTCTACCAGTTATATTAGACTTAATTGTGAGTGCCAGCTAGCTCAGAGGTCACTAGAAACTTTCTCGAATAAACAAGCAGGGATTAGTTTCTTACAACCGCAAAAAACATGACAACTTTGTTTCCCAAGAATAAGAAATCAAATCTCTAGAGTCGTGGCAACAATAGATAACTATTTCACTCAGTCAATCGTGCATGCTTAGTTTCACCAGAAGTGCAAGAGGAATAGAGAGATGGGCGTTTTCAATAAAATGTATTTATTGAACAGTCTTCTTTCTCAAGCATTGAAAATGAACTGCTACAATAGTAAAGCTTACTATGAAGTACAATGCATATAATACGAACAGTATTATAAAGTAGTACTGTAAAAGCATGATATGGTTTCTAAGCCATAAAGTGCATAAAATGTATAAAATACATAAAATACCTACAGTGATAAAAGGATGACTAAAAGTACTCAGCTGGTGTTTCTAAATACGCCTACCCCGGTGTACCTAACCTATGTCTAGTAAGAGGGAGGAAGTATAAGAGGAGTAGCTAAAGTTTTAGGAGTTCTCTGCCAGGAATCTGATTCCAATAATCCTCTAAGAGGTCTAATGAGCTCCGTACCTTGGTTCTAGAATGAAGGAGGTCTTGTATCTCGTTCTCGGGACTCGATTTCCCAGATACCCGCAAGGGTAGCCTGGAAACACTGGAGCTGGATTTCTCGGCAGAGTCTCGCAGTGCGTCTGCTGGAGGGTCGGCTTCCTTCGGCACTTGCTGCTGCAGGGCGTCGGGCAAGTAGATAGTCGATCTGCTCCAAACCACAGTGTGTTTGTTTAGGCAAATCAAGGCCTATTTATACTTTGAAGTTGCCGAGTTTGATGCATGTTTGGACTTAATGATGTCACTCAAAGGCTCATTTCTTGGAAAACGCCGGGAGTTCTAGGAGAACTTAATATTCAAGCAGGGGGAAGTCCCGGGCTGCTGAAGGCGGGTTTTTCCAAGAAAACGTTGGTAATTGTTGGAGCTTAGTGGAAGTATCCATGCCATATTTTGGCTGTATGGTTTAGGCCAAATATGGTAATGATTTCTATGCCTATATAAGGAAATGATAAAGTATACCTATATAAGGGCATGAATCGGGAAATTTATACTAGGGTCCGAGATTCATTTACAACAATGGTCTGATTTACAGGCAGGCGGACCCCTATGTCTGCGAGGCAGCATACTCAGTCTCTATCGCTGACATACTCCTACGAGGGCCAGACGGAGTACGGGGCTGTTGTAGTTTTGGCCATTCAACTGCTGGCCCAATTTAGTAGTCAAATAGCCACTTTTCACTCTCCCATACTGCTATGAAAAAAATTGTAGAAATGAACAGTGAAAATGTTTTAATGACCCCCTACCACACCATAAGAGTCAGCTCCCAGTTTTTTTTTATGATAAGCAGTCGTCCATCTGATTTTTAAATATTCACTGAAAGCGCCATGAGAGCGATTGCTGCCAATGTTAAAAGATGTTTGCAGGGTTGCAGACATCCTTACATGTGAAGGACAGATACTACTAAGTCAGAGCGATGGAGTATTTTACTCCTTCGCCCTGACAGAGTAAAGCTCATCCTGCGCCATCTAAATCAGCCCAGAGTCTGAAATATTTTCACCAAAAAGCAAAAAACACTTTTCTAAAGCAAAATCCATCAAACTTACACAAAAAACAAATTTAACAACGGGAGGAAAGGTGTGAACTTTTTTCGAAGTAAAATCAACAAACACAAGCATATTTACCTAGTGGAAAGGGAGGGTGAGGGGAAGTGTTAACCATGTTCGGGTCTTGTGTACCACCAAATTTCAGTCACACTGAAACATTAACACCAACTCGGAAAGTAGCACGTCATTTCCTGGGGCGACAGAGATTGATGTTGGGGCACCGTTGGAGTGTTGCGTCCCCTCACTCTGACATGCCTGTGGAAAGCAGGCCCTGTGACCGTCCCAGCAGCGACAGCCTCCATCAGTGGAGAGGGGGGTGGGGGGGAGACCTCAACCCCCGCCGCGCGGGGAGATAAAACGACCCGCATCCTCCTCTTATCTGCCTCCGCGTGTAATTAGGTTTTCAGGCTGCGGAGATATAGAAAACAAACTGTGCCAGGGTGATATCTTTCTGTGCAGTTTCTTGTCAGAGCCACAAGCTGGAAAAAATGTAATTTGGAGCCGGTGGCCACGTCTGCTTGGCGGATAAGAGATGGGTCCCTTGGAAGGGATTTGAGCTGCAGTGAATAGTTAGCAGGGCATTGCTCACTGAGACACAGTCACGTGGCAGTGGGTGAATGGATGCATGTTGATTATGTACTGCTTCTTGGCGCTACCTTGTGCCAGTGGAGCTGTGACCAATCCTTGAGCTACTGTCAAACAGTTCAGGGACCGAAGGGGCCTTTGTGGAGTGACCAGGACAATGGAGCCCTGAAGCGAGGGTTGAGAGCATGGACATCATTTAGGGATTGCTAAGGGGTCGCAGCTGTGACCCATGCTTTCCCCCTTGCTACTCCTGGCTCTGCTTTTGCGACCCCTGACATCAGAGGTGGGTAAATCAATGTTTGCACAGGAGAGGCTCTTCCTTATGGACGCTGGTCAGAGCTCCACTTGCCTGGTTTCTGTCAATCGTTTTATTACACAATTAGTGAATGTCAATCTTTTTATTACACTATTAGTTTAATAAAACACGGATTACATTAGCTGGAATATGACTCTATTTGGAAGCTAAAGTAAGTATAAAACGTGTTACATTTATGCTGTATGCATGCGTGCAGGTAATGTAATGTAATGTAAATTGATACTTGTATAGCACACTACTCACCCGCAAGGGTCTCAAGGCGCTTGTACGAATACCGCTGTGGAACCCATCCTGGCTTTCCCTGTGAGGCGTCCACTCCTGGGCACCCCCAAGGTGGAGGCCAGGCATCCTTAGCGTTGTGGGGGCCGTTGTGGAGATTAAGCAAGTTATTGGCCAGAGTTGCAGAGTGGGACTCCATGATTGGAATAGGCACCGAGGCGAGAATTATCAGGTCCGTGGAATTTTGAGCCCAAGACCCGCCGAGGCGGGGAATTGAACCCTGGTCCCGGGCTAGACCTCTGCATCAGGGTCTGCCGCTCTAACCATTGAGCCACACTTCTCCCAGGTGAGTGTGCTTGTGTGCGCAGGAGTATGTGAATGTGATAAGATTTGTAAGCATGTGTGTGTGAGTCAAAGTAAAGGTCAAATGACGTGCGATGTCACTTCCGCTACTCCTGGCATTTTAGTGAATTGGCGCCCATGGGTCTGTGTATCACTTTCAAACTCCAGTTCACTAAAGCAATAGTTCTTCATCTGGGGACTGTGGACTCCTGCGGGACCGTAAGGGGCTCCCGACTATTAAATATAAGCATATGAATAATACATACCCACATATAAAATCCAAATGTAAAACTCTAGGGGCAAGTTGTACGACCCTTTTTTAAGCTCGCAAATAGGAGATTGGCCCATTTGTGACCGCATTGTCACCCCAAATAGGATTTTGAATGGATAATCTGGAACCATTGACAATGCTGTAGAAGTGAGGAAATAAGCTTTACACCAACTCTTATTGAAAAGTATTGTGGATAAATGTTATGGACATTATGTTTTTTTATTAGAATGTTTCACTGGCTGAAAATAAATGGTTTGTCATGTAACATCTGACTAGAGGAAATGCTGAAAAAGTTTCAAAATCAATAAAAAAAAGTATTTAAACACACACACACACACACATATATATATATATATATATATATATATATATATATATATCCAACCAACAGAGTCGCTCTAGAACCTTGCCACTTGCCAAAGGCGGGCCTCGAATGGGATAGCGAATCCCAAACCCATCCAACCAACAACCTTCTCCAGTCAGGAAAAAGAAATCCGGGCCACTTGTAAATGCAAAGCGAGATTTATTCAATGGCTTTCTCTTTATATATATATATATATATATATCTATATATATATCTATATATATCTATATATATATATATATTCATTGAAAAAACCATTGGTTATAGACCATATATAGTTAGGGATTAGCATTTACAAAACCTTAATTTACTCGCACAAAACCATAGAAATTCGCATATATAGTTAGTTGCAATAACTATATATCGCGCACCCGCAATCCACTGCGGATGATGTCACATATTACATCATTCATGACATGGTCAGTGACATCACTGATGACATCACTGATGACATCTCAAATGACATCACTGATGACATCTCAAATGACATCACTGATGACATCACTGATGACATCTCAAATGACATCACTGATAAAATCACTGATAACATCTCATTTGACATTACTGATCACATCACTGATGATATCATTCATGTGATAATACGATGAACCTCTTCTGCCTCTAATATAACCTTAGATACAATCAGTGTAAACAGACACTCACAGACTGTCACTCATCCATGGAGTTACTCACACACCTAGTCAGTCATGCAAAGAATCAATCACACCTCCATTTCCTCAACTATACAGTTATACACACCTTACTTAATCAAACATATACTAACACATATTTACTCTCTTATACAATCACTGATACAAGTTCACAATGATCCATACAGCCACTCACACATTCACTGGCTCTTATGCACAGTTATTCATATATGTCAACTCTTACATGGACTGTGTTTTACATATGTACCTACTTTGACATGTAGCACTGAGAAATCCAATCACTCACCAATACACTCATGCAGACAGTCAACCGCCCATACAGCTGTTTCCACATGCACTTTTGAACCCATACATCTAGTGAATCAACTGCTCACACATATATGCACAGAGTCACATACCTCCCAGCCACCCCAACACACACACTCACTCTCCCATACAAATATTTGGGCAACCAATCAATAACCCATATAGTTACTCATATAGCTACTGATCAACACATGCAGCAGTTTACAGAACTACAGAAATAATGATGCACAAATTAAGACAGTTTAGTTACTAACCCATGCACTCAGTGAGACACATTTAATCATTCTCTCATACAGTCAGTCATGCACCTACTAAATCCTTGATCCAAACACTTATACATCCACTCATTATTCAATATGTAAGACATATTTTAACTTTACAGAAACATACAGTCACTGGATGTTGTCATCAGGGATGTCATCAGTGATGTCATTTGAGATGTCATCAGTGATGTCACTGACCATGTCATGAATGATGTAATATGTGACATCATCAGCAGTGGATTGCGGGTGCGCGATATATAGTTATTGCAACTAACTATATATGCGAATTTCTATGGTTTTGTGCGAGTAAATTAAGGTTTTGTAAATGCTAATCCCTAACTATATATGGTCTATAACCAATGGTTTTTTCAGTGAATTTTCATAATTTTGTAAATGCAAATTCCTAACTATATATGGTCTATAACCTATGGTTTTTTCAGTGAATTTCATTGGTTTTTTAAAAGCTAATATCTATAGCTGTAAAATATATTCTTTATTACGTGACGTATCACGTAGCCACGTGAGACGCCTCATGACGCGTCGCATAAACGTGACGTATCGTCTCTGCAGCGCAAACAAAATCCGTAACGTAAGCGCGCCAGAGCACGCTTACAGATATATATATATTTTTTTAACCTTAATTAGACAAAATCCACACGTGCACATATCTTGAGGCCTTGCAAAGGCACATCAAACAAACAGTCCCTACAATTTTGCCAAGTTTGGTGGAAATCTATTCCTTTAAATTTTATTTTACTGTTTCTCTTGGTTTTCCCCTTGTTACGCTTACCGGAACGCTACCCAGTACGCAAACCGGACGCTCCAAAAACACAAGATGTCGGACTCCCGTTACGCTGCCGGTTAGCTGCCCGGTTGGCGTACCGGGAAGCGCCTCTACCGCGAAAAATCGCAATTTTCTTTTTTTTTCTTTTGCCCCGCGGGGCACTTTAATATCCCCCTCATCAATCCTAGGGGGTCAGGAGGGGTCTACCTTGCCCCCTTTCCTTCATTTCCCCCTTCGTTTTTCACCACCTCTTGTCTCTCGATCCTACCGAGAGACAAGATGGCGGCCGCTCCAGACTGTTTACAATGTTGACACCCATTCAGCTTCTCCTCAGACTCCCGTTACACTGCCGGTTAGCTTCCCGGTTAGCTGCTCGGTTCACGTACCGATTTGCGCCTCTACGGCGAAAAATTGCAATTATTTTATTTTATTTTTTTTGGCCCCGCGGGGCACTTTAATATCCCCCTCATAAATCCTAGGGGGTCAGAAGAGGTCTACCTTGCCCCCTTTCCTTCATTTCCCCCTTCGTTTTGGCCTCCTCTTGTCTCTCAATCCTACCGAGAGACAAGATGGCGGCCGCTCCGGACTGTTTAGAATGTTGACAGACACCGGACAGCCAATCAGCTTTGCTTTGCAAAGCTCCGTTACGCGAATAGTACGCGAACTAGTCCGCTATCCAGGACGCTGTCACAGATATATCTGTTTTTTAAAACGTTAATTTCTCAAAATCCACTGGAGCACATATATTGAGACCCAGCAAAGGCACATCGGGCTAACAGTCCCTACAATTTTGCCAAGTTTCGTGTAAATCCATTCAGCCGTTCGAGCTAAAAGTGAGGCCAAACGCCCTATGGAAAAATGAATGGGAAAAACGCGTTTTGGGACCCCCCTTTTTTCTCGGCCCCCCCTTGACGAAACCCCCCTAAATTTTCAGGGGCTGATCAGAAACAAAATGTGCCATTTTCCTGAAAATTTCAGCCGATTCCGTCCACAAACGCCAAAGTTATTAGACATAGAATTTTCAAAAGTTCCATAGAGAAAAAATCCTAACTATATATACCTACTGGCGACCGCCAGTAGGTAATATATATATATATATATATATATATATATATATATATATATATATATATATATATATATATATATATAGTCCCAAAACATAGTTGTGGAGCTAAGAATTGTTTTTTTTTTTAAGTATTTTTTTATCTGCATTTTATATTGAACAGCAGGGTATTACAAGATAATAGAGCAACACATAGCCTCAATAATGATATCCATCACTGTGATGAAGACAGGTTTGGACAGGTTTGGATAGCATACAAGTTATACATCAATATCAATCATGTGAGAATAACCCCTTTCTTTTACGAAGGGGGGCATGTAAACAACACTACTGTACTGCAGATCTGTATGTCGAGAGATTTTAGCTGCCAAATATGCAACATTTGAGTCAAAGTATCAATAATAGATAACGGAACGAAAAAATGCAAATAGACAGGGAGAATTCACCCTTACAGATAAACCAGTTAGTATCTCATCCCCAGTTTTCAACTTCCAGGGGCAGTGGCCTTCAATTGGCAGGGGTGCAAGTGTGTGGATCATGGGCCCTTGACGGCTTTTTCCCCGCGTCTGTAAGGATAGTCTGTACCTTTCTGATCGTGCCCGTTACATAGTGTGTGGTGTAGGGTGATGTTAAGTAAACACCACACCAAGAGTAGAAGAAGTGAAGGCGTTTATTGAATTTGGACCCTCAAGCCCCGGCTGACAAGTGAAGCGCACTCAACATGCACTCAACATTCTACGGTGAGCTTCACACCAAGATTCTACGGGGGGAATGTACCACTGGGAGGAAAGGGTAAGATGGAACGGGTGAAGGAAAGTGACACTGGAATAAGTTTAGGCACTTAGTTACAACAGGTGATTTAGTTACTTCTCTGTCCCCCATCTGAGCAGTGTGGAAAGGTCAGTATCTAACTGGTATTTTCCTGTTGGAGAATAGTTAATCTACTTACATGTATAGCCTTACCTTCCTGAAATTGTGATAGGCAGGACCATATTTTCTATTGTTAAAGTTTTAGATATGTATTTAAGAATATTTCATTTATGCTATAACACTTTCCTTCGTGATAGAGTGGTTGTGATATTCTGGACGCAGCAATTGACAGGCTGATATTTAAAACTCGACATGGTGTGGGGGTAAAACGCCTTGCAAGTTACCCTGGTTTGAGAAATCATTGTAGAATCAAACTGGAAACGTGAAGGAGAAAATGGAATCAAGGGAGAGGGGCTGTGCTGACCACGGACCTCACACCCTCTATGGACCAGCTCACCTGTGCAGGTAATGAGGACCCGTTCACCTGTTCAGTAATGAGCACCAACTCAACTGTTCAGGTAATGGGGTGTAGGCACTGAGGACCATCTCACCTGTGCAGGCACTGAGGACCAGCTCACCAGTACAGGTAATGGGAACCATCTCACCTGAGCAGGTAATGAGGACCAGCTCACCTGTGCAGGTAATGAGGACCAGCTCACCTGTGCAGGCACTGAGGACCAGCTCACCTGTGCAGGCAATGGGGACCAGCTCACCTGTGCAGGACCTGAGGACCAGCTCACCTGTACAGGTAATGAGGACCAGCTCACCTGTGCAGGTAATGAGGACCAGCTCACCTGTGCAGGTAATGAGGACCAGCTCACCTGTGCAGGCAATGAGGACCAGCTCACCTGTGCAGGCACTGAGGAACAGCTCACCTGTGCAGGCAATGGGGACCAGCTCACCTGTGCAGGACCTGAGGACCAGCTCACCTGTACAGGTAATGAGGACCAGCTCACCTGTGCAGTAATGAGGACCAGCTCACCTGCGCAGGTAATGAGGACCAGCTCACCTGTGCAGGCACTGAGGACCAGCTCACCTGTGCAGGCACTGAGGACCAGCTCACCAGTACAGGTAATGGGAACCAGCTCACCTGAGCAGGTAATGAGGACCAGCTCACCTGTGCAGGTAATGAGGACCAGCTCACCTGTGCAGGCACTGAGGACCAGCTCACCTGTACAGGTAATGGGGACCAGCTCACCAGCGCAGGTAATGGGGACCAGCTCACCTGTTCAGTAATGAGGACCATCTTAACTGTGAAGGTAATGGGGAACAGTTCATCTCTGTAGGTAACGAAGACCAGCTCACCTGTGCAGGTAATGAGGACCAGCTCAGCTGCACAGGTAATGGGGACCAGCTCACCTGTTCAGTAATGAGGACCAGCTCACCTGTGCAGGTAATGAGGACCAGCTCACCTGTGCAGGCACTGAGGACCAGCTCACCTGTGCAGGCAATGAGGACCAGCTCACCTGTGCAGGACCTGAGGACCAGCTCACCTGTACAGGTAATGGGGACCAGCTCACCTGTGCAGGTAATGGGGACCAGCTCACCTGTTCAGTAATGAGGACCAGCTCACCTGTTCAGTAATGAGGACCAACTTAACTGTTCAGGTAATGGGAACCAGCTCACCTGAGCAGGTAATGAGGACCAGCTCACCTGTGCAGGTAATGAGGACCAGCTCACCTGTGCAGGCACTGAGGACCAGCTCACCTGTACAGGTAATGGGGACCAGCTCACCAGCGCAGGTAAGGGGGACCAGCTCACCTGTTCAGTAATGAGGACCAACTTAACTGTTCAGGTAATGGGGAACAGTTCATCTCTGCAGGTAACGAAGACCAGCTCACCTGTGCAGGTAATGAGGACCAGCTCACCTGCACAGGTAATGGGGACCAGCTCACCTGTTCAGTAATGAGGACCAGCTCACCTGTGCAGGTAATGAGGACCAGCTCACCTGTGCAGGCAATGAGGACCAGCTCACCTGTGCAGGACCTGAGGACCAGCTCACCTGTACAGGTAATGGGGACCAGCTCACCTGTGCAGGTAATGGGGACCAGCTCACCTGTTCAGTAATGAGGACCAGCTCACCTGTTCAGTAATGAGGACCAACTTAACTGTTCAGGTAATGGGGAACAGTTCATCTCTGCAGGTAATGATGACCAGCTCACCTGTGCAGGTAATGAGGACCAGCTCACCTGCACAGGTAATGGGTAACAGCTCTTCTGTTCAGGCACTGAGGACCAGCTCACCTGTATAGGTAATGGGGACCAGCTCACCTGTTCAGTAATGAGGACCAACTTAACTCTTCAGGCAATGGGGAACAGCTCATCTCTGCAGGTAATGAGGACCAGCTCACCTGTGCAGGTAATGAGGACCAGCTCACCTGTGCAGGCACTGAGGAACAGCTCACCTGTGCAGGCAATGGGGACCAGCTCACCTGTTCAGTAATGAGGACCAGCTCACCTGTGCAGGTAATGAGGACCAGCTCACCTGTGCAGGCACTGAGGACCAGCTCACCTGTGCAGGCAATGAGGACCAGCTCACCTGTGCAGGACCTGAGGACCAGCTCACCTGTACAGGTAATGGGGACCAGCTCACCTGTGCAGGTAATGGGGACCAGCTCACCTGTTCAGTAATGAGGACCAGCTCACCTGTTCAGTAATGAGGACCAACTTAACTGTTCAGGTAATGGGGAACAGTTCATCTCTACAGGTAATGATGACCAGCTCACCTGTGCAGGTAATGAGGACCAGCTCACCTGCACAGGTAATGGGTAACAGCTCTTCTGTTCAGGCACTGAGGACCAGCTCACCTGTATAGGTAATGGGGACCAGCTCACCTGTTCAGTAATGAGGACCAACTTAACTCTTCAGGCAATGGGGAACAGCTCATCTCTGCAGGTAATGAGGACCAGCTCACCTGTGCAGGTAATGAGGACCAGCTCACCTTCGCAGGTAATGGGGAACAGTTCACCTGTGCAGGCACTGAGGACCAGCTCACCTGTGCAGGTAAAAGGGACGCACGTAATTGGATAATAATCAAAAAGTGTTTAAAAGGTATCATTGAAAATTAAGTATGCACTTGCTGCTGACCAAACACCTAGATATGATTTACCGAGAGGCATCAGTGCAGGTGTCTTTTATTCCCATAAACCCTATGAAGTGCCCACCACTATGGAACTATAGGAATGTCACGCCCCCCTTCACACTTTAGTT
Organism: Lissotriton vulgaris; assembly: GCF_964263255.1. Classification (NCBI taxonomy): domain Eukaryota; kingdom Metazoa; phylum Chordata; class Amphibia; order Caudata; family Salamandridae; genus Lissotriton; species Lissotriton vulgaris. The sequence continues at coordinate 77,354,630 of NC_141699.1, forward strand.
GAATATCTTCTTTTGTACTAAACAGTGCCAGGCCACAGACCTCACGAACCTTGCTTTCCAGATGTTGCAGACAGCGGTTCTGTCAATCATATCGCTGCAGCACTTCTGCTGCCAGTGCCAAGCAAGGCTGACTCAGGATACCAGCCTGCCTGGGCATGCCATCCGTGCTCTCTCTGAAACACAGCAGCGGAGGATACTGATACCTCCTTTTGGACACCAAACTGGTGGCCGCAGGAACTGGGAGCAATTCCCAATCGAGTCACCAAAGTAAAAAACGTAGGCGTCTGCTTCAACACCAAACTGTCCTTCAAAGGGCAAATGAATGCTATCACCTCTTCCTGCCTGTTTATGATTACAACTCTCAGGAAAGTACTACCTTTTATTCCATTAGAGCTTCAGAAAGCTGTTGTTTCGGCACTCATTCTGTCAAAGATTGATTATTGCAGCAGTCTTTTCCTTAATATACACTCAAGATTCCTAATCAAAATGCATGTCCTCCAAAATGCAGCAGCTCTTCTGCTGCTCACCAACCAGAAACATCAATCAGTGGCTCATGCCCTGCAAATACTGCACTGGCGGCCAGTTAAAAGGCTAATTGAATTTTAGGCCCTTTGTATCACCTTTAAAGCTCTACATAGACTTGGCCCCAACTATTTTACATACAGATTCAGGTGCTATGTCTCAGAAAAGCAGCTCCGATCAGCCACATCTTCTAATCTTGCAATCCCAAGGGCAATAACTGCCTCCTGGTGGGGGTTGGGGGAACAAGATTTCTTGCAGGCATAGTTAGCTTGTGGAATTCTCTACCTCTAGCACTTAAGAAGGAAAGCAATCTTCTGGCGTTTCGCAAACTTCTAAAAACCTGGCTGTTCAATAATTTAGCCCGAGCTCACTAACCAGCCGTCCCACATCTGGGTAGCATCTTTTGTAGATCCGCCGTGCCTAGACCACCTCAGGCATTAGAGCACTTTACAAATAAAAATGTCATTTAATCACATTTCAAGGAGTGCTTAATTTGTCAAATAATGAGTGCCGGTGCTCAGAACCTCAATCAGTGCTATTAAATGTCAGCATGCCGAATACCACGCCTGCGTAGTCTTGAATACACATTATGTCTCTTTAATCAACTTCTAGGCACTCCCTGCCCCATTATCGCACTCTTGCAGGTTCCTGCTTTCTTCCTTGTTGACGGTTTTAGACGACTTTCTCTCCTATGTGTTTGTTTTTCCCTCTCTTACTCTTGTGAATCGTCTGATCGATCAATCAATCAATCAGAGTACTTGTAAAGCGTGCTACTTACCCGTGAGGGTCTCAAAGCGCTGAGGGGAGGGGGTGCCGCTACTGCTCGAAGAGCCAGGTCTTGAGGAGTCTTCTGAAGGTGACCCACATCTGGGTAGCATCTTTTGCAGATCCCAAGCCTCTGATGGGGTAAAATAAGTGCTGGTCCCCTAACCGGCAACCACCTGCTCAAATAAAGCATTGTTTTAATGTCAAAAATAGTACATGAGCTTAAAAGTGCACACATGAAATGAAATGAAATGAAATGTATATTTATAAAGTGCAAATTGCTGCCCTGGGGCGTCCAAGCGCTATCGGCCATTATGAAATTGTTTAACAGAAGAGAAACGCTGAGGGGTTAATGTGGAGCATTAAACAGAAAAGTCTTCAGCTGTTTCCGACAGGAGGAAAGGTTAGGGTTGGACCTGAGTTGAAAAGGAAGTGAATTCCATAGCTTGGCGGCATTGTGAGTGAACATCCTGCCGCCAGCTCTTGCCTTTCTTATTCTAGGGACTATGGCCATACATGCCTGGCTGGAACGAAGATTTCTGCTGGGTTGATACTGTGTTATAAGGTCCCGGGAAATAGGCGGTCCTGTGTCCCAGAAGGCTTGGTGGGATATGCACATAGCCTTAAAGGCGATTCTTTGTCGTACCGGTAGCCAATGCAGACTTCTCAGTCCAGGTTTGGCTGACAGCCTGCGCGGTAGCTGGAGTAGTGTGCGGGCCGCACAATTTTGCACTATCTGTAGCTTGCGCAGTGTGTATTCCGGGACCCCGAGATAGAGGACATTATTGAAGTCCAAACGGGACTGAATCAAGCCCTGAATGGCCACCTGCTTTGCCTCCACAGGCAGAAGAGGGAGAACTTTCTTCAGCATCCTAAGGAGACCAAAGCAGGTAGCTGAAAGTTTTATAGCCTGGGTGTTAAAGGATAGTGCTTTGTACAGCCAAACCCCAAGGCTCTTTATGTTGTTCTTGGGTGCTGGTGGGACACCGAGGCAAGGGGGCCACAGGGAATTTAAAAAAGTGGGGTTTGTGGGTCCCAGGAGCATCAGCTCAGTTTTGTCCCCATTGAGCTTGAGGGATGAGGAAGTCATCCATCCCTTTACCTCCTCTAGACACTTTGTCAGCCTGCCTGAGGATGATAGACCAGCCTCTTGCGACAGGGAGACCACTAGCTGAGTTTCATCCACATAGGAAATGATTTTAATACCAAACGGACGGACAACCTCAGCCAGTGGTCTCATATAGATGTTAAAAAGCGCAGGGCTTAAAGAGTGTCTCCATAGAAAATTTGGAAGGACCTGTTGCTCAAAAAAGATTTGAGCCATAGCCATGCTCCGCCTGCTATTCTGACATCCGAGAGACGGCTCAGCAGGGTGTCATGGCTGACCGTGTCGAATGCCGCGCTTAGGTCAAGTAGGATCACTGCCACTGATCCCCTTGATCCAGGATCTTTCTGGTTTCCTCAGTGACTGCCAGCAGAGCGGTCTCCGTCCCATGTCTCGGTCGAAAGCCCGTCTGGGTGGTATCTAGCAGCTGGTTATTCTCGAGAAAGTCCACCAGATGGCTGTTGATGTGCCTCTCGAGAATTTTGCTCACCGATGGGAGTAGAGAGATCGGACGGTAACTGCTAAAGTCACCGGGGTCCAGATTAGGTTTTTTTAGCAGAGCACGAACCATGGCCCGCTTCCAAGCAGGAGGGACGGCACACGAGGTGATGGAGGCGTTCATGAGATTTATGATGATAGGTAGAACAACCTGAGATGCCAACATCATGACTTCTGGGGGTGCTGGATCACAAGGAGACCCAGATTTTACCAGAGATTCAGGGTCTAGTGGTGGAAAGTGGTCCAGGGTGACCAGTGATAGAGATGAAGTGTCCCTCAAGTTTGTATGACTCTGAGCTATGGGTTCTGGTGCTATGGAAGGAAAGGATGAGTAGATTTGATTGACTTTCTGATGAAAGAATTCAGCCAAGTCATTGCAGTGGGCTGTAGTTTTATCCACATGCGTGCTAGGGAAGGGAAGTTTAGTAAGATTTTTCACTATTTGAAAGATTTCCTGCGGATTAGATTTAGCTCGCATGATTTTATCAGAATAGTACATAGCTTGAGCAGCTTTGACCTCAATTTTATAGGATTTGATTGCCTCTCTATATTGGGTTTTTTTCTCCAATGAGTAATCTAAACGCCACCGTCTTTCTATTTTCCTGCAGTGGCGATTCTTTTCCCTGAGGGCCTCTGAGTACCAGGGGCGGTTTTTTGAGAGCGTTTCAATGTGATTTTACATAAGGGTAGGGTGGCCTCGAGGGATTGTACAATCCAGCCTTCATATTCCTGATTGGCCACACATGGATCCTCGTTATGAGAGGGCTGGTCACTTATGAGTCTGCTAGACCAGGAGTCAACTGGTAACCGGGTCCAAACTCTAGCCTTCCTTACGATAGGTCTAGGGGGGACTGGTTTAAGTGTAGTCCAGGTGAAAGGCACAAGTAGGTGGTCAGTCCATGGGAGGGGAATTGGCAGCTCCGCCACAAGCTCTGTACAGTTGCTGAACATAGGGTCCAGTAAATGACCTTTAATGTGGGTAGGTGCCTTCACTCGTTGAACTAACTGCAGTGCCGCTAGATCATCTGCAAGTGCCATAGCAGTATGATCCAGGGCGACATCAAGATGGAAATAACACACAAGACATAACTACAAAGGGTTCCTTTACACGTTTGTTGGGGGAGGCCCAGCCATGGGCGTCCGCAGGGGGGGGGGGAAGAGGGGGCGCTTGCCCCCCCCTGGATCCAGGCCCGGTTTTAGAGGATGGGCCCACATACCTGGGCCGACTTTCCTGCTGGGGCGACACCGGAAAGGCTGCTACAGTACAGCCCGAGTGTGAGACCCGGCAGGTCACAGAGGCAGCCGTTCCATTATCATGGGCAGTATGACAATGGGCCGGCAGAGGAGACACAGCATGGAGCATCACACAGAGGGAGACAGACAGAGGGAGGGAGACAGAGGGAGGGAGACAGAGGGAGGGAGAAAGAGGGAGTGAGACAGAGAGAGAGACAGGGAGACAGAGGGAGGGAGACAGAGGGCGACAGACAGACAGAGGGCGACAGACAGACAGAGGGCGACAGACAGACAGAGGGTAACAGACAGCCGGCGTGAGACAAAGGGAGTGAGACAAAGGGAGTGAGACTGTGAGGCAGAGAGAGGGAGGGAGACAGAGGGAGGGAGACAGAGGGAGTGAGACAGACAGAGGGAGGGAGGGTGACAGACAGAGGGAGGGTGACAGGCAGAGGGAGGGTGACAGACAGAGGGAGGGTGACAGACAGAGGGAGGGCGACAGAAAGACAGAGGGAGGTCGACAGACAGACAGAGGGAGGGAGACAGACAGAGGGAGGGAGACAGACAGACAGAGGGAGGGAGACAGACAGACAAAAGGAGGGAAAGAGAGGGAGAGAGAGGGAGGGAGAGAAAGGGAGGGATAGAGAGGGATGGAAAGGGAGGGGTAGAGAGGGAGGGATAGAGGGGGAGGGAGAGGGAGGGAGGGAGAAAGAGGGAGGGAGAGAGTCGGAGGGAGGGAGAGGGAGAGAGAGTGAGGGAGACAGAGAGATGGATGGAGAGAGAAGGATGGAGAGAGGGATGGAGAGAGAGGGAGGAGAGAGGGAGAGGGAGAGAGACACAAGGAGAGAGATAGAGGGAGAGAGACAGAGGGAGAGAGAGGGAGGGAGGGAGAGAGACGGAGGGAGGGAGAGAGAGGGAGAGGGAGAGGGAGAGAGAGGGAGGGAGACGAAGAGAGGGAGAGGGAGAGAGACAGAGGGAGAGAGACAGAGGGAGAGAGAGGGAGAGAGAGAGGTAGAGGGAGAGAGAGAGGGAGGGTGAGAGAGAGGGAGGGTGAGAGAGAGGGAGGGTGAGAGAGAGGGAGGATCAGAGAGATAGACAGAGTGAGTGAGACAGAGGGAGGCAGAGAGAGGGAGAGGGAGGGAGAGAGAGAGATAGAGAGAGATAGAGAGAGGGAGGGAGACAGAGAGAGAGGGAACGAGACAGAGAGAGAGGGAGGGAGACAGAGAGACAGAGAGAGAGAAAGAAAGATGTATGTATGCCGGGTCTGGTGGCTCAGCAGATGAAGGCATCCGCTACAGGGACCTGTGTTCAACCTCATAGTCATAGTTTTTTGGTTGCTCTAGCCACAACCCCCCTTCCTCCCTGACCCCACCCCCACCAGTGCGGCCCTCGGCCACAAACCACACTGTAAATTTGGCCCCTGAGAGAAAGTTTGTGAGGACCCATGCTCTAGAACCCCATCAACCTGATTTAGAATGTTTTGTTTTTTTCCGGTCATTTTTAGTTTTCCCTCTGTTTTATTACTTGCCAGGTTGTCTGATGTGGCGCCTCACAAGATTTTTCTCTTCCCCCTATGGATTCCTTTGTTTATTTAAGCTCTTTGTCTTATTAGATTTTTTAAATGTATTTAATACTTGTGCTCAATCATGTCGGAGGATGGTGATGAAGTTAAAATGTTGCCCCCCCCTGGAAACATTTCTGCGGATGCCCATGGGCCCAGCCCTGCTTGATCATGCAGTCCTGTTTCTCCTCCTCTTCTGTCTCTGCAGAGGAATTCTCCTGATCAGAAGAGACTACGAGTTATTCCTTTGAAGAAATGAGCCCAGAACTGAGACTCCACACGTTTGAGCCCAGAACTGAGACTCCCCCTGTGTTAGCCCAGAACTGAGATTCCGCTTGTGTGAGCCCAGAACTGAGACTCCCCATGTGTGAGCCCAGACCTGAGACTCCGCTTGTGTGAGCCCAAATCTGAGTCTCCGCATGTGTGAGCCCAGATCTGAGAATCCCCATTTGTGAGCCAAGATCTGAGACTCCCCATGTGTGAGCCCAGACCTGAGACTCCGCATGTGTGAGCCCAGAACTGAGCATATACATGTTTGAATGTAGAAATGAGCCTATGCAATTGTAAGCCCAGAAATGACACTCTGCATGTGTGAGCCCAGAACTGAGACTCCTCATGTGTGAGCCCAGAACCGAGACTCTGCATCTGTGAGCCAAGAACTTCGACTCCCCATGTGTGAGCCCAGAACTGAGATTCTGCATGTGTGAACCTAGAACTAAGACTCCGCATCAGTGAGCTCAGAACTGAGACTCTCCATCAGTGAGCCCAGAACTGAGACTCCGCATGTGTGAGCCCAGAACTGAGACTCCTCATGTGTTAGCCCAGAACTGCGACTCCACATGTATGAGCTCAGAGCTGAGACTCCGCATGTGTGAGCCAAGAGCTGAGACTCCGTATGTGTGAGTACATACCTAACCCTCCGTATGTGTGAGCCCAGACCTGAGACTCCGCATGTGTGAGCCCAGAACTTAGATTCCGCATCTGTGAGCCCAGAACTGAGACTCTGCATGTGTGAGTCCAGAATTGAAACTCCGCATGTGTGAGTCCAGAACTGAGACTCCCCATCTGTGAGTCCAGAACTGAGACTCCGCATGTGTGAACCCAGAACTGAGACTCCGTATCAGTTAGCCCAGAACTGAGACTCCACATGTGTTTACCCAGAACTGAGACTCCGTATCAGTGAGCCCAGAACTGAGACTCCGCATCTGTGAGCCCAGAACTGAGACTCCGCATGTGTGAGTCCAGAATTGAAACTCCGCATGTGTGAGTCCAGAATTGAAACTCCACATGTGTGAGCCCAGAACTGAGACTCTGCATGTGTGAACCCAGAACTGAGACTCCGCATCAGTTAGCCCAGAACTGAGACTCCACATGTGTTTACCCAGAACTGAGACTCCCCATCAGTTAGCCCACAACTAAGACTCCACATGTGTGACCCCAGAACTGAGACTCTGTATCAGTGAGCCCAGAACTGAGACTCCGCATCAGTGAGCCCAGAACTGAGACTTCTCATGTGTTAGCCCAGAATGAGACTCCGCATGTGAGAGCCCAGAACTGAGACTTCTCAGGTGTGAGCCCAGAACTGAGACTCCCCATGTGTGAGCCTAGAACTGAGATTCCGCATGTGTGAGCCCAGAACTGAGACTCCGCATGTGTGAGCCCAGAACTGAGACTCCACATGTGTGAGCCCAAAATGGAGACTTCGCATGTGTGAGCCCAGAACTGAGACTCCGCATCTGTGAACCCAGAACTGAGACTCCTCATGTGTGAGCCCAGAACTGAGACTCTGCATGTGTGAGCCCAGAACTAAGACTCCGCATGTGTGAGCCCAGAGCTTAGACTCCGCATCAGTTAGCCCAGAACTGAGACTCCGCATATGTGAGCCCAGAACGGAGACTCCGTATCAGTGAGCCCAGAACTGAGACTCCGCATCTGTGAGCCCAGAAATGAGATTCCGCATGTGTGAGCCTAGAACTGAGACTCCGCATGTGTGAGCCTAGAACAAAGACACTGCATGTGTGAGCCCAGAACTTCGACTCCGCATGTGTGAGCCCAGAACTGAGACTCTGCATGTGTGAGCCCAGAACTGAGACTCTGCATGTGTGAGCCCAGAACTGAGACTCCACATGTGTGAACCCAGAACTGAGACTCCGCATCAGTGAGCTCAGAACTGAGACTCTCCATCAGTGAGCCCAGAACTGAGACTCCGCATGTGTGCACCCAGAACTGAGACTCCACATGTGAGAGCCCAGAACTGAGACTAAGCATGTGTGAGCCCAGAACTGACTCTTCTCATGTGTTAGCCCAGAACTGAGACTCCGCATGTGAGAGCCCAGAACTGAGACTTCTCAGGTGTGAGCCCAGAACTGAGACTCGGCATGTGTGAGCCCAGAGCTTAGACTCCGCATCAGTTAGCCCAGAACTGAGACTCCGCATGTGTGAGCCCAGAACTGAGACTTCTCATGTGTTAGCCCAGAACTGAGACTCCGCATCTGAGAGCCCAGAACTGAGACTTCTCAGGTGTGAGCCCAGAACTGAGACTCCGCATGTGTGAGCCCAGAGCTTAGACTCCGCATCAGTTAGCCTAGAACTGAGACTCCGCATGTGTGAGCCTAGAACTGAGACTCTGCATGTGTGAGCCCAGAACTGAGACTCTGCATGTGTGAGCCCAGAACTGAGATTCCACATGTGTGAGCCCAGGACTGAGACTCCACATGTGTGAGCCCAGAACTGAGACTCCGCATGTGTGAGCCCAGAACTGAGACTCCACATGTGTGAGCCCAAAATGGAGACTTCGCATGTGTGAGCCCAGAACTGAGACTCCGCATCTGTGAACCCAGAACTGAGACTCCTCATGTGTGAGCCCAGAACTGAGACTCCGCATGTGTGAGCCCAGGCCCCAGAACTGAGACTCCGCATGTGTGAGCCCAGAACTTCGACTCCGCATGTGTGAGCCCAGAACTTCGACTCTGCATGTGTGAGCCCAGAACTGAGACTCTGCATGTGTGAGCCCAGAACTGAGACTCCACATGTGTGAACCCAGAACTGAGACTCCGCATCAGTGAGCTCAGAATTGAGACTCTCCATCAGTGAGCCCAGAACTGAGACTCCGCATGTGTGCGCCCAGAACTGAGACTCCACATGTGTGAGCCCTGAACTGAGACTCCGCATGTGTGAGCCCAGAACTGAGACTTCTCATGTGTGAGCCCAGAGCTTAGACTCCGCATCAGTTAGCCCAGAACTGAGACTCCGCATGTGAGAGCCCAGAACTGAGACTTCTCAGGTGTGAGCCCAGAACTGAGACTCCGCATGTGTGAGCCCAGAGCTTAGACTCCGCATGTGTGAGCCCAGAACGGAGGCTCCACATGTGTGAACCCAGAACTGAGACTCCGCATCTGTGAGCCCAGAAATGAGATTCCGCATGTGTGAGCCTAGAACGGAGACTCTGCATGTGTGAGCCCAGAACTGAGATTCCACATGTGTGAGCCTAGGACTGAGACTCCGCATGTGTGAGCCCAGAACTGAGACTCTGCATGTGTGAGCCCAGAACTGAGATTCCGCATGTGTGAGCCCAGAGCTGAGACTCTGCATGTGTGAGCCAAGAGCGGAGACTCCGCATGTGTGAGCCCAGACCTGACACTCAGCATGTGTAAGCCCAGAACTGAGACTCCATATTTGTGAGCCCAGAACTGAGACTCAGCATGTGTGAGCCCAGAACTGAGATTCCACATGTGTGAGCCTAGGACTGAGACTCCGCATGTGTGAGCCCAGAACTGAGACTCTGCATGTGTGAGCCCAGAACTGAGACTCCACATGTGTGAGCCCTGAACTGAGACTCCGCATGTGTGAGCCCAGACCTGACACTCAGCATGTGTGAGCCCAGACCTGACACTCCGCATGTGTGAGCCCAGAACTGAGACTCAACATGTGTGAGCCCAGAACTGAGACTCCACATGTGTGAGTCAGAATTGAGACTCTGCATGTGTGAGTCCAGAACTGAGGCTCCGCATGTGTGAGCCCAGAACTATGACTCCGCATGTGTGAACCCAGAACTGAGACTCCACATGTGTGAACCCAGAACTGAGACTCCGCATCAGTGAGCTCAGAACTGAGACTCTCCATCAGTGAGCCCAGAACTGAGACTCCGCATGTGTGCACCCAGAACTGAGACTCCACATGTGAGAGCCCAGAACTGAGACTCCGCATGTGTGAGCCCAGAACTGACTCTTCTCATGTGTTAGCCCAGAACTGAGACTCCGCATGTGAGAGCCCAGAACTGAGACTTCTCAGGTGTGAGCCCAGAACTGAGACTCGGCATGTGTGAGCCCAGAGCTTAGACTCCGCATCAGTTAGCCCAGAACTGAGACTCCGCATGTGTGAGCCCAGAACTGAGACTTCTCATGTGTTAGCCCAGAACTGAGACTCCGCATGTGAGAGCCCAGAACTGAGACTTCTCAGGTGTGAGCCCAGAACTGAGACTCCGCATGTGTGAGCCCAGATCTTAGACTCCGCATCAGTTAGCCTAGAACTGAGACTCCGCATGTGTGAGCCTAGAACTGAGACTCTGCATGTGTGAGCCCAGAATTGAGACTCTGCATGTGTGAGCCCAGAACTGAGATTCCACATGTGTGAGCCTAGGACTGAGACTCCACATGTGTGAGCCCAGAACTGAGACTCCACATGTGTGAGCCCAAAATGGAGACTTCGCATGTGTGAGCCCAGAACTGAGACTCCGCATCTGTGAACCCAGAACTGAGACTCCTCATGTGTGAGCCCAGAACTGAGACTCCGCATGTGTGAGCCCAGGCCCCAGAACTGAGACTCCGCAAGTGTGAGCCCAGAACTTCGACTCCGCATGTGTGAGCCCAGAACTTCGACTCTGCATGTGTGAGCCCAGAACTGAGACTCTGCATGTGTGAGCCCAGAACTGAGACTCCACATGTGTGAACCCAGAACTGAGACTCCGCATCAGTGAGCTCAGAATTGAGACTCTCCATCAGTGAGCCCAGAACTGAGACTCCGCAATTGTGCGCCCAGAACTGAGACTCCACATGTGTGAGCCCTGAACTGAGACTCCGCATGTGTGAGCCCAGAACTGAGACTTCTCATGTGTTAGCCCAGAACTGTGACTCCGCATGTGAGAGCCCAGAACTGAGACTTCTCAGGTGTGAGCCCAGAACTGAGACTCCGCATGTGTGAGCCCAGAGCTTAAACTCCGCATCAGTTAGCCCAGAACTGAGACTCCGCATGTGAGAGCCCAGAACTGAGACTTCTCAGGTGTGAGCCCAGAACTGAGACTCCGCATGTGTGAGCCCAGAGCTTCGACTCCGCATCAGTTAGCCCAGAACTGAGACTCCGCATGTGTGAGCCCAGAACGGAGGCTCCACATGTGTGAACCCAGAACTGAGACTCCGCATCTGTGAGCCCAGAAATGAGATTCCGCATGTGTGAGCCTAGAACGGAGACTCTGCATGTGTGAGCCCAGAACTGAGATTCCACATGTGTGAGCCTAGGACTGAGACTCCGCATGTGTGAGCCCAGAACTGAGACTCTGCATGTGTGAGCCCAGAGCTGAGACTCTGCATGTGTGAGCCAAGAGCGGAGACTCCGCATGTGTGAGCCCAGAACTGAGATTCCGCATGTGTGAGCCCAGAGCTGAGACTCTGCATGTGTGAGCCAAGAGCGGAGACTCCGCATGTGTGAGCCCAGACCTGACACTCAGCATGTGTAAGCCCAGAACTGAGACTCCATATTTGTGAGCCCAGAACTGAGACTCAGCATGTGTGAGCCCAGAACTGAGATTCCACATGTGTGAGCCTAGGACTGAGACTCCGCATGTGTGAGCCCAGAACTGAGACTCTGCATGTGTGAGCCCAGAACTGAGACTCCACATGTGTGAGCCCTGAACTGAGACTCCGCATGTGTGAGCCCAGACCTGACACTCAGCATGTGTAAGCCCAGAACTGAGATTCCACATGTGTGAGCCCAGAACTGAGATTCCACATGTGTGAGCCCAGAACTGAGATTCCACATGTGTGAGCCTAGGACTGAGACTCCGCATGTGTGAGCCCAGAACTGAGACTCTGCATGTGGGAGCCCAGAACTGAGACTCCACATGTGTGAGCCCTGAACTGAGACTCCGCATGTGTGAGCCCAGACCTGACACTCCGCATGTGTGAGCCCAGACCTGACACTCCGCATGTGTGATCCCAGAACTGAGACTCAACATGTGTGAGCCCAGAACTGAGACTCCACATGTGTGAGTCAGAATTGAGACTCTGCATGTGTGAGTCCAGAACTGAGGCTCCGCATGTGTGAACCCAGAACTGAGACTCCGCATCAGTTATCCCAGACCTGAGACTCCACATGTGGGAGCCCAGAACTGAGACTCCACATGTGTGAATCCGGAACTGAGACTCTGCATGTGTGAACCCAGAACTGAGACTCCGCATGTGTTAGCCCAGAACTGAGACTCCGCATGTGTGAACCCAGAACTGAGACTCCGCATGTGTGAGCCCAGAAGTGAGACTGCATAAGTGAGCCCACAACTGAGACTTTGCATGTGTGTTGCCAGAACTTGGACTCCGCCTGTGAAAACCAGGCTGGTACTTCTGTTATTTACATGTCAGTCCCCATTCCAGACCCAGGTGCCCGGAATACCACAGACCAGATGTTGAGCCACCGGCCAGAATCAGTGGTTTAGACCACGGTAATTCCAGTCCTTTTGTGCTCTGAGGCTGATAGTAAAACTTCAGCCCCAGATTTAAAAAGACTTTGCATTGACTTTGCCCTACTGTTTCAATTCAAACAGACATAAAGTGTACTGGTGAGATTCACAATCCCGATTTCTGTTGAATTGTAACCCAAAGTAAAGCAGTGTCCATCAATTGTTCTTTTTGCATTTGTCACCGCAGTTTGTCAACCCAGATGTGGTTCCCATGCTCTCAATGCCACTGAAGTCAAGTTAGCCTGACTGATGAGGGGGAAAACCCCAAAGCCAGTCCCAGGATGCTTGGTTCTAGTCCAGACAGGACCTGTCCTGGCAGTTCGGGTTGGACTATTCCCATGAGGAACAGGGTCAAGACTGATTTGCATATGGCTGGGTCTAAATTGGAATGGCGTGGTGAGCAAATAAACTATGGATTTATGCCCATATCTCTGTACTGGGATGAATGTTTGACATTGTTCAGCATTCTGTTCATCAGTTGTTCTTTTTTCAATACTTTGGGTCCAGGGGGTGCTCTATGGGTGGTGCGTGAGTTTTGCCATGTAACCACCCAGGAGTTTTGATACAAATCCTAATCTTTCACTAGAAGCTGACTTAAGACATGGGTTTTCGAGTAGTCCCACTAGACCCTAGGTTTACCTAGACTTGCAAATGCTCAGAACCCTGACAGTGATTGTGCGCTTCACAAATCTGCATAACATTTACAAAGAATTGTAGACAGAGATTTGCACCAAAATCTATCACTTCCATAAGGCAGGTGTTAGGAGGAGAAATGTTTTAATTTTATATTGGGCTCCTTAGAAGTGTCTGTTTTCTTGCTCTCTCTCACTGCTTTTTTAGTTCAAGCCTGGGCAGCGCATGCGCTGGTCTGCGAGGCATGCTGTATCGCGTATGGACTTGAAGCTCCGCCTATATTTTTCATTGGCTTGTGTCATTGTCCTTTGTAAATGCTGGCTTCTGATTCCTTAATAGGCTTGTTAGTACCTCCCTAGTACTGCCTTGTCTTCATTTGTAACCTCCCATGAGTACTGGTCCTTTTACTTATGTTCTTACACAGTAAATCTAATTCAGTCTTTAAGCACTGTTTTCTTTAAAGAGTTTCTTCTCTTGCAGGCATGTAGGCATGACATGCTTTCCTGCAACATTCAGTGCGCCATGCACGCTTTCACTTTCCAAGCTTCAACAATGGCGGCTGCTTCTTTGAAATTAAATACTTTTACCAGTTTAAAGATTTTGAGCGATTGGCATTGTAAATGACAATGCTTTTTATTGATGTGTACATTATCAAAACAGATACCTAACAGGTATTGTCATTTACAATGCCAATAGCTTAAACTCTCGCAAATGTGCGACCGATTGCATTGCAAATGCTTGTCTTTCACATATGCTCCTTTCAATTCCTTCTCCACCCTACCCAATCAATCAATCAATCAGGAGCTTGTTAAAGCGCAACTACTCACCCGTAGGGGTCTCAAGGCGCTAGGGGTGGGTGGCGGGGGGTGCAGGTTCCATTCCATCAAGGAGGGGGTCTGTCGAAGAGCCAGGTTTTGAGGTTTCTTGCAAAGATGGGGAGCGATGTTGTCTGTCTGAGGTGGAGCGGAAGGGCGTTCCATGCTTTGGCCGCGAGGAAGGAGAAGGAGCGGCCTCCCGATCTGGTCTTTCTGGTGCGGGGGACCTCGGCGTAGGAGAGCTGGGCTGATCGTAGGGTCCTTTGGGGTGCGTGGAATTTGAGCCGGCTGTTCAGGTATGCTGGTCCGGTGCAGTGGAGGGCCTTGTGTGCCTGGGTGAGCATCTTAAAGGTGATTCTCGCCTCGACGGGGAGCCAGTGGAGTGTGCGCAGGTGCTGGGAGATGTGGCAGTGTTTTGGCAGGTTGAGGACCAGTCTTGCGGCGGCGTTCTGGATGTTCTGTAGCTTGCGGATGAGGTTTTTGTTTATTCCGGCGTAGAGTGCGTTGCCGTAGTCGAGTCTGCTGGTGACCAGGGCGTGAGTGACTGTCTTTCGGTGTTCGAGGGGGATGTATTTGAAGGTCTTACGAAGGAGGCGGAGGGTGTGGAAGCAGGAAGATGAGACAGAGTTGATCTGGCGGTCCATTTTGAGCTTGGAGTCCAGGATGATTCCCAGGTTGCGTGCGTGGTCTGTGGGGGTTGGAGGGTTTCCGAGGGCGGTGGGCCACCAGGTGTCGCTCCAAGCGTCGGGGTTTGGGCCCATGATGAGTACTTCTGTTTTGTTGGTGTTTAGTTGTAGGCAGCTGTTTTTCATCCATTTGGCGACAGCTTCCATGCCTTCTCGAAAGTTGCGTCTGGCGGTGTTGGGCTCGTTGGATAGAGAGAGGATGAGCTGGGTGTTGTCTGCGTATGACACGATGTTGAGTCCGTAGGTTCTGATGATGGGGGCAAGTGGAGCCATGTAGACGTTGAAGAGCGTCGGGCTGAGGGAGGAGCCCTGGGGGACTCCGCAGGTGGTAGGTGTGGGGTCTGAGAGGAAAGGGGGGAGTCTGACCCATTGCGTCCTGCCGGAGAGGAAGGAGCAGATCCAGTCGAGGGCCTTGTCCTGGATTCCTGCGTCATAGAGTCTGCGTATTAGGGTGCGGTGGAAGACTGTGTCGAACGCCGCTGATAGGTCTAGGAGGATAAGGGCTACTGTTTCTCCTTTGTCCAGTAAGGTGCGGATGTCGTCTGTTGCGGTGAGGACGGCGGTTTCCGTACTGTGGTTTTTTCTGAAGCCAGATTGGGAGGAGTCGAGGATGTTCTGTTCTTCAATGAATGTGGCGAGTTGGCTGTTGATGACTTTCTCGATGACTTTCGCTGGGAAAGGGAGCAGGGAGATGGGTCTGTAGTTTTTGAGGTCGGTGGGGTCCGCTGAGGGTTTCTTCAGTAGGGGGTTGACCTCGGCGTGTTTCCAGTCGTCGGGGAACGAGGTGGTCGCCAGGGAGCGGTTGATGGTGTGGCAGAGCATGGGTGCGATGGTGTCGGCGGCTCTGTTGAAGATGTGGTGGGGGCAAAGGTCCTTGGGGGCCCCTGAGTGGATTGACTTCATTGTCTTCAGTGTGTCTTTGGTGGTGAGGGCTGTCCAGTCATCAATCGCTCCAGTCATACCCCACTCCTCGATATTTACTGTCCCACTCCTATCATTTATTTAATTGATTTTTTTTTAACAAGGGTCTAGCAGCTGCAAAATGCTTACACTCAGCTAACGGCTTGGTCTTATACAAACCAAGAGCGGTTGGCTTTGTCAATGCTTGTTTACACTTTGCCATTTGCGTGCGGCCACTTCAGGGTGTGCATACTAGCTATTAAACAGATGGAAAATTGGGCTGAATGACTAAATGGTGTACAAACTCCAATTGCCCAGTAATAGTCTATTCATACAACCCTTCCATCTGCGCTGCAGACAAAGCAAGTCCTCAAAAAAGTGCTCTGCATTACTCCCTCTCCTGGAGCAGATGAAAAATGCAGTTTCTGGTATCAAGCTTAGTCAGTCTAGCGCAGGACACAACATTGTGGCAGATATTAAGTGCTTTTATCACAACAGTTCCTCATGAAGGCTTTTAGGAGCAATACCCTTGACCTCGCTGACCTCTAGTATCAAGCCTTTGTCTTCTCCCAATACAAGCTTAAATCATCCCCAATGATGTGTGTTGTTGCTTTTAGTGTTTTTAGCATCATTTTACATGTAAGGATTTAGTGCAGCGTTCCCTAGAATGTTTGCACACCGTTAGTGCTGTAAATGGAAGGGAGTGTGTGTGTGTTGTCATGGGCTGCGCCCATTAGGTTACCAGAAGCCTCCTTGGTTTGCATCCCTCATGTGTGCAGTGCTCGGCCTCCTCCTGGTTTAACTGTAGCAGCAGCATCTGGTCCTGAGCTTTATGTATTGTGCCCAGACAAGGTGGGACACCCCAAAGGTGCAGCTCAGTAAAGGTACATGACATCAACAAAGGGAGCAGCTATGGGAGCACTATTGCAATGCAAACCTCTTCCACTTATTACATTTGGTAAGAATGCTAAACTCACAATTGGGGATCTCAGAACATTACACATTTGAGTTTGAAAGTAAGTATGGCAGTGAATTTAGTTCAGGCAGGGCTGACCCAGTCTTTCATCCTACTGAGTTTTAAAAAGTCCCCTAATTAAGTAAAGGTTTTATGGACGTTCACGCTAAGCCATGTGACACAAACAGGAGCCTCAGTCATCTTTCTGGAGACAAAGGGCTAGATGTAGGTAATTTAGATTTACAGATTCGAAAATACTGAATGTTACCGATTCGGTATTTTCGAATCGGTAAATGCAATGTAGGTAATTATTCGGTAAAAAATACAGAATCGTTAAGATTTGGTATTTACCGAATTGGTAATTACCGATTCGGTATTTGACATTCATTCCTTTGGGCCTGGAGGGCCATAGGAATGAATGTCAATTACCGAATCAGTAATTACCGATTCGGAAAAATTGGAAAAAAGTCAAGGGTGGCAGGGTGGCACTTTGACACCCTGCTGCACCCCTGATTAGTGCTTGTGTGCACATGTGGCACACATACATGGCCTAAGGGCATGTATGTCTGTCACATGGCACAGGTGTAAATGCACATATTTGCATTTACATAGGAATTTGTTATTTACCACCAACTTATAGTTGGTGATAAATAACGAATCCTTAAAGGCCAGAATCACTGTTTACAGTGCTCCCTACATATCATTTACTGATTCGGTAAATACCGAATCGGTAAATGATGATTCGGTAAATACCGAATCGGTAAATACCGATTTGGTAAATACCGAATCGGTAAAAAAGCCTCCTTCATAGGAAAAGTCTATTACCGGTTGGTAACGGCCGAATTCGGCCGTTACCGACCGGTAATAGCCTACCTACATCTGGCCCCTAGTGTTTAAGCTCCAAATGTTGGCCCCCTGGCAGCTCCAAAATCACTTTGCACCAACCGCCCCCCATTAATGTATGCAAAGGGGAAGTGTCTGGTGCACAACATTACAAACACGTTTAGGCTTTGCCACAACTGAATTAGTCTGATCTAGCTTGGATCCAGCCCCTTACGCCAAGTGAACCAGGTGCAACCGAGTGGGCAAGTGTTATATGACCTGAATCCTATGGATAGCAAGTGTGGTATCGAAAACACACATCTGTGTGATTGTCTCTGCACAGGACTTTGTCCTGCAGTGTGTACCACAAGTACCAGTCCTATACTGTACCCTACTGTCTCACCTTTGCATTCTTGTGCAAGGTTGAGTTTCATGCAAAATAGCAATTTATAGCATAAGCCCTGTGGAAGATGTTGTTAGTGAACAACTCTTTTTAAATTTGGCACAACAGACTTGTCTATTGTTTGTGCAGTGCAGTGCTGCAAGTTTAAAGGCATGGCTCCATTGTGTGAACGATAGGGAATTTGAGCCAAAAAGAACGGACTAGAAGTACACTTTTAGAAACTCGTGTTTATTTGTGACATGAAAGCCCGGTTGCAGGATTAGCCAGAAAATTACAAAAAACAATTTGATGGACAGAATGTAGATCAATGTCTTACATTCACCCCAGTACAATGGTCTGGTCCTAAATCCATCGTTTTTTGCACACCACACCAACTTGGGTTAGATAATGGCTTTGTGCAAATCAGCTCTGACCCTGTGCCCCATGGGAACAGGGTTGGTAATTACCGATTCGGTATTTGACATTCATTCCTTTGGGCCTGGAGGGCCATAGGAAGGAATGTCAATTACCGAATCAGTAATTACCGATTCGGAAAAATTGGAAAAAAGTCAAGGGTGGCAGGGTGGCACTTTGACACCCTGCTGCACCCCTGATTAGTGCTTGTGTGCACATGTGGCACACATACATGGCCTAAGGGCATGTATGTCTGTCACATGGCACAGGTGTAAATGCACATATTTGCATTTACATAGGAATTTGTTATTTACCACCAACTTATAGTTGGTGATAAATAACGAATCCTTAAAGGCCAGAATCACTGTTTACAGTGCTCCCTACATATCATTTACTGATTCGGTAAATACCGAATCGGTAAATGATGATTCGGTAAATACCGAATCGGTAAATACCGATTTGGTAAATACCGAATCGGTAAAAAAGCCTCCTTCATAGGAAAAGTCTATTACCGGTTGGTAACGGCCGAATTCGGCCGTTACCGACCGGTAATAGCCTACCTACATCTGGCCCCTAGTGTTTAAGCTCCAAATGTTGGCCCCCTGGCAGCTCCAAAATCACTTTGCACCAACCGCCCCCCATTAATGTATGCAAAGGGGAAGTGTCTGGTGCACAACATTACAAACACGTTTAGGCTTTGCCACAACTGAATTAGTCTGATCTAGCTTGGATCCAGCCCCTTACGCCAAGTGAACCAGGTGCAACCGAGTGGGCAAGTGTTATATGACCTGAATCCTATGGATAGCAAGTGTGGTATCGAAAACACACATCTGTGTGATTGTCTCTGCACAGGACTTTGTCCTGCAGTGTGTACCACAAGTACCAGTCCTATACTGTACCCTACTGTCTCACCTTTGCATTCTTGTGCAAGGTTGAGTTTCATGCAAAATAGCAATTTATAGCATAAGCCCTGTGGAAGATGTTGTTAGTGAACAACTCTTTTTAAATTTGGCACAACAGACTTGTCTATTGTTTGTGCAGTGCAGTGCTGCAAGTTTAAAGGCATGGCTCCATTGTGTGAACGATAGGGAATTTGAGCCAAAAAGAACGGACTAGAAGTACACTTTTAGAAACTCGTGTTTATTTGTGACATGAAAGCCCGGTTGCAGGATTAGCCAGAAAATTACAAAAAACAATTTGATGGACAGAATGTAGATCAATGTCTTACATTCACCCCAGTACAATGGTCTGGTCCTAAATCCATCGTTTTTTGCACACCACACCAACTTGGGTTAGATAATGGCTTTGTGCAAATCAGCTCTGACCCTGTGCCCCATGGGAACAGTCCAGTCCGAACTACACAGCCATATCTTTCCCAGACCGGAATCAAGCATCCGAGGACCGGACCGGTTTCGAGGTAACACCTCTCATTAGCCCGGCTAGCTTGACTCCAGTGGTGTGGAGGCTCTGGGACCCACGTCTGAGCTACCCCAGTACACTCAGGGAGAAAATTACAAAAAACAATTTGATGGACAGAATGTAGATCAATGTCTTACATTAACCCCAGTACAATGATCTGGGCATAAATCCATCTTTTTTTGCACTCCACACCACCCTGGGTTAGATAATGGCTTTATGCAAATCAGATCTGACCCTGTGCCCCATGGGAACAGTCCAGTCCGAACTACACAGCCATATCTTTCCCAGACCGGAATCAAGCATCCGAGGACCGGACCGGTTTCGAGGTAACACCTCTCATCAGCCCGGCTAGCTTGACTCCAGTGGTGTGGAGGCTCTGGACCCACGTCTGAGCTACCCCAGTACACTCAGGGAGAAAATTACAAAAAACAATTTGATGGACAGAATGTAGATCAATGTCTTACATTCACCCCAGTACAATGATCTGGGCCTAAATCCATCGTTTTTTGCACTCCACACCACCCTGGGTTAGATAATGGCTTCATGCAAATCAGCTCTGACCCTGTGCCCCATGGGAACAGTCCAGTCCGAACTACACAGCCATATCTTTCCCAGACCGGAATCAAGCATCCGAGGACCAGACCGGTTTCGAGGTAACACCTCTCATCAGCCCGGCTCGCTTGACTCCAGTGGTGTGGAGGCTCTGGGACCCACGTCTGAGCTACCCCAGTACACTCAGGGAGAAAATTACAAAAAACAATTTGATGGACAGAATGTAGATCAATGTCTTACATTCACCCCAGTACAATGATTTGGGCCTAAATCCATCGTTTTTTGCACTCCACACCACCCTGGGTTAGATAATGGCTTTATGCAAATCAGCTCTGACCCTGTGCCCCATGGGAACAGTCCAGTCCGAACTACACAGCCATATCTTTCCCAGACCGGAATCAAGCATCCGAGGACCGGACCGGTTTCGAGGTAACACCTCTCATCAGCCCGGCTAGCTTGACTCCAGTGGTGTGGAGGCTCTGGGACCCACGTCTGAGCTACCCCAGTACACTCAGGGAGAAAATTACAAAAAACAATTTGATGGACAGAATGTAGATCAATGTCTTACATTCACCCCAGTACAATTATCTGGGCCTAAATCCATCGTTTTTTGCACTCCACACCACCCTGGGTTAGATAATGGCTTTATGCAAATCAGCTCTGACCCTGTGCCCCATGGGAACAGTCCAGTCCGAACTACACAGCCATATCTTTCCCAGACCGGAATCAAGCATCCGAGGACCGGACCGGTTTCGAGGTAACACCTCTCATCAGCCCGGCTAGCTTGACTTTAGTGGTGTGGAGGCTCTGGGACCCACGTCTGAGCTACCCCAGTACACTCAGGGAGAACATTACAAAAAACAATTTGATGGACAGAATGTAGATCAATGTCTTACATTCACCCCAGTACAATGATCTGGGCCTAAATCCATTGTTTTTTGCACTCCACACCACCCTGGGTTAGATAATGGCTTTATGCAAATCAGCTCTGACCCTGTGCCCCATTGGAACAGTCCAGTCTGAACTACACAGCCATATCTTTCCCAGACCGGAATCAAGCATCCGAGGACCGGACCGGTTTCGAGGTAACACCTCTCATCAGCCCAGCTAGCTTGACTCCAGTGGTGTGGAGGCTCTGGGACCCAGGTCTGAGCTACCCCAGTACACTCAGGGAGAATATTACAAAAAACAATTTGATGGACAGAATGTAGATCAATGTCTTACATTCACCCCAGTTCAATGATCTGGGCCTAAATCCATCATTTTTTGCACTCCACACCACCCTGGGTTAGATAATGGCTTTATGCAAATCAGCTCTGACCCTGTGCCCCATGGGAACAGTCCAGTTCGAACTACACAGCCATATCTTTCCCAGACCGGAATCAAGCATCCGAGGACCGGACCGGTTTCGAGGTAACACCTCTCATCAGCCCGGCTAGCTTGACTCCAGTGGTGTGGAGGCTCTGGGACCCACGTCTGAGCTACCCCAGTACACTCAGGGAGAAAATTATCGCCATTGTCTAACCCAGGGTGGTGTGGAGTGCAAAAAAACGATGGATTTGGGCCCAGATCTTTGGACTGGGGTGAATGTGTGACATTGATCCACATTCGGTCCATCACCTGTTTTGTTTGCAATACCACCATAAGTGCGCTGGGGATGCTCAGACGTGGGTCCCAAGCACTCCACACCACTGGAGTCAAGCTAGCCGGGCTGATGAGAGGTGTTACCTCGAAACCGGTCCGGTCCTCGGATGCTTGATTCCGTTCTGGGAAGGACATGGCTTTTGTAGTTCGGACTGGACTGTTCCCATGGGGCACAGGGTCAGAGCGGATTTGCATATCGCCATTGTCTAACCCAGGGTGGTGTGGAGTGCAAAAAAAGATGGATTTGGGCCCAGATCTTTGGACTGGGGTGAATATGTGACATTGTTCCACATTCGGTCCATCACCTGTTTTGTTTGCAGGATTAGCCAGAGCAACAATCTTTAGGTTTATCTCAGCAACGATGCAACGTGTGGATTTGTGATCATTGACAAAGGATTCATGGACTCGATTCACAGAACTAACTTAAGACAAAATCCTACACTTACTACTGTTGGTATTCAGAGAAGGCATTTAGTAGTAGTAAAGTTAGGATTTTGTCTTAAGTTTGACTTTAGACAAACTTAAGACAGACTTTCGACAGACTTAAGACAGACTTAAGACAGACTTAAGTTAGGATTTTGTCTTAAGTTTGTCTTAAGTCTGTCTTAAGTCTGTCTTTAAGTTTGTCTTAAGTCTTTCTTAAGTCTGTCTTAAGTCTGTCGTAACTTTGTCTTAAGTCTGTCTTAAGTTTGTCTTAAGTTTGTCTTAAGTCAAACTTAAGACAAAATCCTAAGTTTACTACTACTAAATGCCTTCTGTGAATACCAAGTTTAGGATGTTGTCCTAAGTTAGTTCTGTGAATCGGCCCCGTTATACTTATATGGTCCTAGGGCTCTGGTTAAGGTGTGAAAGTTAGTTCACAAGTTAGCTTGCAGGGTGATTCCACCACACAGTGGAAATACAGCAGTCATTGCCAATAGGCATCCCAGTGTGAAAACCTAAAATCTGTTTGGATCTTGCACATATATTAATGCTTCACAGTATTAATATTTACTCATATAACCAGGACTACTCTAATGTTTTCTGGATTAAATATTCACTTTGTTGGTTTAGTGTTCTAGTAGTGTTAAACATGCTCGCTGATTTTCATGGTTCAAGTAGGACATGTAACTAAAGGTTAAAACATGTGAATATTTCAAAGAAGCCTAACCTTGCTTCTGGACCTAGATAGGGGAGCAGGATTTTAGGAAAACAAGGAACTAAATAGCCTGTTTATAAATAATATCTTCCTGTCAAGGATGTTCTGCATTTCATCTGGGAGATGGTCCTGCAATCTGCTCATTCGATAGATTTTTGCAAAAAAGTAACATGTTTCTGTCACATGGTTAAGCTCCATTGACTTTCGTTGAGAAAAACATACATATATTGGTTTAAACCTCTATGTATTTCAGTTTCTAAGCTCCAGTTTACGTTTTGTAGCAAGAGCTCTGGTCAGTTGAAATGACAATTTGTCTTCGACTTTTTTGCTGTGCTGCCTGCTATTTTGGATTGAAAGCTGGTTTGACTTTAGGCTTCCCAACGTGTTTTGTTTTATTATTAAGACTGGATTAAGACAATAAGGCAGAAGTCAGGTGGCTTTTGAGGGAATCAAATTTGTTTCAAGTTGAAAATTGCTCTGACAAGAGAGTTTTGCATTTTCTGTAAGTAATACAGGGGTTTCTGCTGGAGGCCTAAGTAGGCAGAGTTTCTCTAGTCTACACCGAACTGGACAAATGTATTGTCCAAGATGATTTTGAGGTGAAAGAAAATAAATGGCATGATATGTCTCAAGAAAAGAAGCTACAAGGAGCATGATTTTGCAATACTAGATATTTGGCTGTCAAGGTGGAGGTAGATATCAAGGTATACCACTAGGGTTCAAATAGAGCCTACTGGGGTGGGACAGTTCCCTAGGTTTGTGGGCCATAAAGTGGAATTTCAGAGCTAAATGGAGTTAAAAACAGAAGGGTTTTCTGTTTTAGATAGATTCAGTTTGAGAAAATTAGTGGCCATCCACAAAGCTTTAATAGTAGGGGGTACAAAGCCTGAGACTAATTTGGAGGAAACGTCTCTTAGGTTAACCACCAAATTGTTTGAGTAGGGAGGCAAGAAGTTGGATAAAGATTGAAAAGTAATGGAGAGAGGTATGACTCTTGGGGGGATGCCTCGTACAAGAGGTGTCATAGGGGAATGGGAATAATCCAGTTGGAAGGTGTTGAGATCTGTCTGTAATAAAATATGCCAGTCAGGAGAAAACCTTGTCCTTGACCTATTAGGCCAAGAGGAGGCTTAACAAGAAATGAAATTCGATGGGGTCGAACGCAGCAGGGAAGTCCAGGAGTATAACCCCTCCTGAGTTTCAGCCTTGATGCAATGGCCAGGCCTAAAACAAGCTTCTGAGGTTCCTAGAATGTTATTTTGCTCCACATACTGCTGCAGCTGTTGAATGGCACCTTCTCAATTAGTTTTCCTGTGTCAGGGAGGAGAGAGGTGGGTCTGAAGTTGGCCGGGTCTGACAGGCAAGATTGTGTTTCTTTAGAATGGGTTTTACAATGGCTTAATTTAGTGATGGCATAGTCTGCCCTTCTATCAAAGAGGAATTTATGATTTGGCAATGGTAGAACTACAATAATTAAGGCATGTTGCAGATCAATAGTCCAAAGGTGAACCTGAGGCCCGACTAGAGTTAATAAGGTCGAGGCATTAGTCATCCAAAATAGAAGTGGATTGACTCAACCACTCTTTGTATTTTCCATTGTAGAACCATGTGTAAGGCAAGCTATTGATAATTTGGTTAGGGGAAAGGTTATTATGTAGATCTACTGAATTTCTTAATTTTGTCTAAGATAACTTTTGACGGGGAATTAATTATTTCCTGGGAAGGCTTAATTTCGTTAGCTACCTCTGCAGGTCTTAAAAGGATATCCGCTATTTTGAATAATTTGCAAGTGCTATTCTGAGCTTGTGAACTTTTCCAGACATGCTACCTTTTGGGGTTTTCCTGACTAGACCTGTGCATTTGCCTGTGATACGATGTAGTTGTTTTGGGAGGTTCTTCTCTGATTTAGGGGGATCCTTGAACCAGTGATTAGTTAAATAATTTGTTTTGCCTCATTTGGTCTCAAGGGGGGTACAGAACTAAGGGTCTTACTTACGATGATATAAAAAAGACTGACAATGATAGTTAGCAGTCTTGATAGCGTAATTAGTATCTTGTCTAGCAGCAGCATCTTTAAAGCTCTTAATGACTTTGACTGGGTATACACATTTCCAGTTCCAACAACTAACCGTAGTGACTTGCAAGGTCTGGTGATTTTTCTGCCCATTAATGATACAAAATTTTACAATAAAGTGTTCAGACCAAAGACGTTTGACAGCAGAGAGAAGGAGGATGGCTTTGGATGAGAACAAGGGTAAATCCAGTGTACGCTGATTTCTGGATAGGAGCTGCCACTAATCAGTCTAGAGCTTATTGCTTATGACATGCAAAGTGGGCGTACCTAAACTGTTAGCGACTGAAAGCAGTCGCTAGCACAGCTATCTCCTAAAAGCAAGGCAGGCATAGCGATATAAAAAGTCGCTCTAAGCTCGATTATCGCTATAATCTAACGCCTGCTAAAAACATGACTTACCTGTTTATTCAATTGGAGGTGGATTGTCAGGTTAAGTCCCCATTGGCGTTAATGCGTGAATATCGCTGGATTTCCAGTGATATTCACGCATTTCGCCGCTGTCGCTGGATATTTTAGCACAATGGAGAAAAACGTTGCTAATAGCATGTTTTCTCAGCTAACATATCCAGCGATAAGCAGCGATTAAAAAAATGCGCTAAGAGCATTTTGCGATAAATATCGCTATTCCTTGGTAATATGCCCCATAGTTCTTTTCTCAAACCTCCAATTAAAACCAGCTGCTTTCACTATTGCCTCGAGGACACTAGCGCCAAGACACCCTTGGGCATTCAAGCTTTTTTTGGTGCACGTTAAAGGAACAGTACTTTTGAAAGTAGAGGCTGCCCTCGGAAATGGGGGCAAATTTGTGCAGGCTGGAATGCCCATAGGGGTAATTTTTGTGACAATGAACGATTGGATAATGCTCAAGATTCTAATGTATGTGGTGTAGCTCTGGGACATGCTCCTTGAGGTGATTGGGGTGGGCTGAACTACCACTACTTTGTCTACAACAACTTTTTGTTTCATGTTTCCAAGTTTTTCTTTTTTTTTATAAGGTTTTGTAAGTAAACTGTTTGCAGACCTTGCTGCACCCGCCATTAAATAGCCACAGAAAGTGGGGAGAGAAGGCAGAAATCACTGGCTTTGCCCCTCAACAGCTGGAAGCAAGGCAAAAGTGGGCAAAGAAGATATTGCAAGATTAAAAAATGTAAATGAGGAACTTAAAATCAAAGCAAAATCATTCCTTTCTCTCTAGTACATGAACATCCATGGATACATACCTGTTATAAGTATTTGCTGTTTACCCGCTCAGACTTTTCCACAGAAACCCATTTGATGGCTGTATTCACAGAGATGGTTGGTATGAATTCGATTGCCTCACACCCATCTACTGTTAGTGCTTGGCACGCGTGGGTGAATTGGGTACATGAGAGCACAGGTTGAAAACACAGCAAAAATTGCATAAAAGGACAGATAAGGTAGTGGATGAAGGCAGCTATGCTGAGGCTAAGTTTATAGTTACATTTCCTTATGAAAATTCCTGTAATAGGTCCCAATGTCCTCTTTTAGCAGGAAGCACAGTTCCATTTGGGGAAATACCATGTGATTGAACTCACACTGATCTAACCGTGAGGAGCAGCTAGAAGTAAATTGAAATGCTCCTGATAGGGGACTGTTTTCATTCTTGGGGGCTAAGGGCCAGATGTAAGAAGTTTCTGGTCGCAAAAGAAAGTTGCAATTTACAATTCTACATTTTGACACCAAAAGCTTCTTTTGCAAACTGACCTATGTACTAAGGGGTCAATTTGCAAACTAAGAAATTTAATGTAAAGTTAGACGCTGCTCAAATAAGTAAACAGGTAGTTTATTCACGCCCAACAGGGAGGCAAGTCGTTCAGTCCCTCGACCAAGTTACAACTGACAAACCCCTCCAACCACATTCCAAGCCATGACTAAGTTACATTCTTAACAAGGAATGTACACAATTAAAGGGGAAGATACAACACATCTCCCTTAATACAATAACAAAACAATAAGGGATAAAAACAAGGAAAAGGAACAAGAAGAACAACGTAAATTGCACAGGAAAAGATAAAGAGAACTAAGGAAAGAAAATGAAGAAAAACAAAAACAATTCACTAGAACAGTAATCACGAAGACACAAAGGTGGTCTTCTTGTTCTAGTGCTAGTGCAGAAACAATTTATAAACAATTACTTAGAACAGTAATCTCGAAGGTACAAAGGAGGTCTTCTTGTTCTTGTGCTAGAGCTGCGGAAAGGAACATGCTGTGGTAAGTGATTAGAACATTTTTGACTCACAGAGCCTGGCGGAACATTCTGTGGTAAATGATTAGAAGATTTTTGACTCACAGAGCCGTCAGAACCAGGTTTCACAAAACCATCCCCCTCAGCACACCTTGATAAACGAGACATACTCCAAACATCTCCCCCAGCAAGCATAACCACATTCTTCATAACCTTCACAATGCGCCTAGGCCCAAAATACTTGGACTCACCCTTTGGTGACCAAGCTGCCCTTTTAATGAAAACCAAATCACCCACTTTCCATGAAATGATCTTCGCCCCTCTTAAGACATCGAACCTCCGCTTGTATTTCTCTTGATAATTTTCCAACCTCGAATCATTTACCACACAACCCCTATCCTTCACCGATAGCCACAAAGGGTTAAGTTTAGAACCAGCAACCCTTCCTTTCAGTTTTTTAAAAGGTGACAACCCAGTCACGCTGTTAGGAGTGTTCCTGTGTGCCCACAGTTTTTCCCTGAGAATAGGTTTTAATGGAAGCCTTCTTTCCAAAGCAGTCTGGGCATAAGCTCTAATTAACCTATTCATGCTTTCCACCAAACCATTAGCCTGCAGAGAATAAAGAGCAGTCCTATGGTGGGTGATGGATAAATCTCTCAAAAAGTCAGACATCTCCTGAGAAGTGAATTGTACACCGTTATCAGAGACCAGGACATCAGGCACCCCTTCACAAGTAAAAGCATCCTTCAAAAATTCAATAACGTTCCTACTCAATACGGAACCCATACAAGAAGCAGACAACCACTTCGATGTATAATCTACTAAAACAACAACAAACCTCTCAGAGGGAGCTAGGTTCTCAAAAGGCCCAATAATGTCCACAGCCACCTTAGACCAAGGACGCTCAGGTATGGCAACAGGGGAAAGAGAGGCGGTGCTCACTTTCCTTGACTTATCATTACCAGCACAAATACTGCAGTCTCTCACAATAATATCAACCTCACGATCTAATTCAGGCCACCAATAGGATTCCCTGACTCTCGCCTTAGTGAGACTACGCCAAAGATGTCCCTCATGTGCTAAATTTATTATTTTCTCCCTCATCCCAAAAGGGGGAATCAACCTGTCACCTCTGAACAATTCACCCTGAACAATGTTCAACTCATCTCTTACATTCCAATAACCCTTGGCAGGATCAGGAACCTCTTTCAAAACAGGCCAACCACTGACCGTGGATTCCAAAACAAAATCCCTGGCCGGATCATTTGAAAAGCTATCCCTCCATTCTACTTCATTCAATGCTGATTCACTCACCCATGAGATGACTGGAGGCTCAAAATCACACTCAACCAACTTATCGAGGGGCAATCTAGAAAGAAAATCAGCAGGAATATTTTTAAGTGCGGGTAGGTATTCCACACAAAAATTGTATTCCATGAGTCCTTCGACCCACCTCTTAATCCTTGGAGTTGTACATTCAATATTCCTACAAGAAAACAACTGCACCAGAGGTTTGTGATCGGACCTGACAACGAAGGGTAAACCCACAAATAAAATCTGAAATGCTTGATGGCCCAAAAACAAGCTAAAGCTTCACGCTCTATAACTGAATAGCGCTCCTCAGCACCCTTCAAAGAACGTGAAGCGAAACCAATGACCCTCTCCGAACCATCCACCAACTGAGATAAAACAGCCCCCAAACCACGTATACTCGCATCAGTAGACAAAATTGTTTTCTTGTGCACATCAAAATGCCCCAAAGTTGGCATCTTTGCAATCTCAGACTTAACCGTTTCAAAGGCTCCTGAACATTCCTCGTCCCAATTGAAAACAGCACCTTTTTTCAAAAGAAGTCTAATAGGCTGCATCACACTAGCAAAATTTGGAATAAATTTCGAGTAATACTCCGATAACCCATTGAAAAATTTCACTTGGTCCTTGTTAGAAGGGGGTTGAGCTTGAAGGATAGCCTCCGCCAGATCAATCTTGGGACTGATACCCTCCCCGGATATTGTGTGCCCCAAATAAGATACAGAATTCACTCTGAATTTGCATTTTTCACGTTTCAAAGTCAGACCGTATTCCTTGAGTCTAGATAAAACCCCAAATAAGATGTCATCAGCCTGCTAACATCACTCCCGTAAACCAGAATGTCGTCTTGAAAGAACAAAACGGAATGAATTCCAGACAATACATTCTTCCTCTGAAAACAAGCAGCTGCACTAGCTAGCCCAAAAGGCATCCTAATAAATCTGTAAGCACCAATAGGAGTTACGAAAGATGTTAAATGCCTTGATTCCTCATGCAACAAAACTTGGTGGTACGCTGGTGACAGATCCATTACGCTAAACACAAGAGCCCCACCCAACTTGGTCAGAATCTCATTTATATTAGGCAAAGGCTGCCTGTCAACCCAGATTGAACCATTTAGACTCCTGAGGTCCACACACATCCTAATTTTGGTACCCTTGTCCTTAGGTGCCAAAACAATTGGCGCAAGCCATTTCGAAGATTCTATTTCCTCGACTACCCCCAGCTTCAACAGCCTATGAATTTCATCTTGAAGTGGTTTCAACGTAAGATTTGGCACTTATCGAACTTTGTGTACTACAGGTTTTGCATTCCCTTTCAAAATAATCTTGTGTTAAAAACCTTTCAAAAGACCCAAATCATCACTAAATACTTCAGGAAATTTTTCAAAAATATCAAGAAAATCACCTAATTGAGAGACCAACATAACCTGTTCAGGAGCATTGGGATTCAAAGTAATCCCTAGGTTTCTTTGATGACGCCACCCAAGAAGATTATCCCCCTTCTTCGCAACATACACTTTTCCAACAGTTTCTCTACCCTTAAAAGTAATGGTTTGGATGGAATACCCAATCAAATCAATCTTCTGTTTCGCATACCCGACAGGATTAATGTCAGGAGCCAAAAGCTTAATTTTGTCTCCCTCAAAATTGGAAAACCAAAATTTGTCACTAATAAGAGTGAAAGGTGAACCAGAATCAGCCAGTACAGGGACAACCTTATTGGCAATATGAATGTCACAAGAGGGCATAATTACAACATCATCATCAACTTGATTCACACCATTAACAACATCATCCTGCAAATTTGTGATGCAATGAATGGAATCCTGAGAGTACTCTTCTTCGTCGTCTACAAAATTGACTTTGCTGTTTTTACACATCCTTGCATAATGGCCTTTCCTACCACAGTTCCTGCAAACTGTACTTTTTGCAAAACAGTTTGGATAGTTTGGTCCATGTTTCTCACTACCACATCTGGGACATCTAAACCTATTGTCTCTGTTAAAACTGTTGTTTTGTTTAGGTCTTTCAATTTTTAATGTGGACTTCTCTTTCTTAGAAGGCGTTTTACTTACTGCAGCAACACTCATTTCTGGTTGAAAGATTAGTCGATTTTCATTGCCTATACTAGAAACAGGATCAGT
Organism: Lissotriton vulgaris; assembly: GCF_964263255.1. NCBI lineage: Eukaryota > Metazoa > Chordata > Amphibia > Caudata > Salamandridae > Lissotriton > Lissotriton vulgaris. Next base: position 77,385,135 of record NC_141699.1, read on the forward strand.
TTCACCCAAGTGGAAGTATGTTCAACACTCTCAACAATAAGTATGGCCTCTTTCAAGTTTGGATTTTTCGACAAAAGCTTTTCCTGAATCTTCTGATCATTAGTGCAACGAACAAGTTGGTCACGAATGAGAGAATCAGTCAACAGTTCAAATTCACAAGTTTGCGCAAGAGATTTAAGTGCTGCCACATAATTTCCAACTCTTTCGTTCTTACCTTGAGTACGCATGAAAAACTTATGTCTCTCCATGACAACATTAATTCGTGCTCGAAAATGGTTCTTTAAAAGAAGTACACTCATTTCGTACACATCAGTAGGTTCACCAGCACCCCTACCAATAGGTGTAGGATCCAAACTATCGTAAATGTTCCTTCCTTCAATACCTAAATTGTTCAACAAAACAGCTTGTTTCCTGACCGCAGAAAACTTTTCACCACCAATAGCAAGTAAATATGAATCAAAAATAGGCTTCCATTTTTTCCAAGGTAAAATCGGTTCACCTTGCTCACTCAAAAATTGAGGCGGTTGATTCATTTCACTCGCTGAAGATGACATCCTGAAAAGGAAAATTAACTAAACAAGCTAAAACAACAACCCAAAAAAATAATTTAAAATAATGAAGGAAAAACAACAATCAGAAAAATAAAGAAGAAAATCTGTCTATTTTCTTTAACCAAACAGAAAATAAAATAATATCAAACTTCACTTCTCTTCAGTAGGTACTTCCTTCTTCTTAGCGTAAACCATTACTTCCTCCAATTCACAAAGATGGATAATTGATCAGACTGCTTTCTTTTTTTTTTTAAAACCTTTATTTGTGCAAATGGTGACATACAAATACGGGCCTACAACCCGGAGGCCGGCCACGGAACAAACTGGAAGACACCAATAGCAATAAAAAGTACGGAATGGTCAGGCAATACTACCCACTGATGCAATTCTATAATGCTAACGGAGCGTAACCCCCCGGTAAAGGATCACTGAAGGTTAATTTTATATATATAAAGTAAAGGATCGGTTGTATAAGAAGCGTCTTGGTACACATGACGGGGAACTGAATCAACATCATTATAATAGGGAATACGTAAGTCAGTTATCAGAATAGTCCAAAGCGGTCAAGCCATCGATAACCTTGCTATTTTTTTTTTTCCATCAGTGTCCACCCGCAACCTCATGTGCCCAATGACAAGCAAAAACTTCACTCTCATGATAATCAAATCATCAATGAGACGGAAAAAGGTGCAATCACCATACAACCCAACCCGGAGAGTAAAAGAAAACGAAAATATTAGAGAAAAAAAAAGGGAAAGGAAAGGGGGAATCCACATTACTGTACCCGCCCCACGGCGACAATGGCAATCCACAATCCAGACAGTAAACATTCTTAGGGGCGGGGAGGCTAAGTCAGGAGAAGCAAAAAGAACCCCACCGAAAGTACAATACCATATGGAAATACCTAAACCTCCCCCCCCCCCCGGGTACTCATCCCGCGGGGATCACGCACAGCAATGGAGACCCAAGAAAAGGACAGATAAGAGCCATAGAAACAAAGAACTATCTAATAGACCCCCATCCACCTGCCCCACCCTGCACCCCTGCAGAAGGCTATGGCCTACCCCTCCCAGCAGCGTGCCTGTCGCCCTAAGCGTGAACCCGAAATATAGAGTGAGATAATGCAGGGAAAGAAGAAGAAAACAGATAAAGAGGAAAAGAGGAGAGTCAAGGGGAGAGGATACCACGTAAAAAGGCGCACGGCCCCCACCCCCCGCCCATACAAACATTCCAGTGTAGCCCAAAACGAAACAGGAATGATTTCAAGTAATCATACATATTAAGGGTCAGGCAAGGCATCCCAATTTGTGGCAGTCCATAAATCCATGCATCGAGCAGCAGTCCTCAGGGCGAAAAAAAACCCACGGGTTCATCCCAGTCCTTTCTGATCAGACTGCATTCTTGATTTTCATCTTGAGTAAACTGTACTTCTTTCCGTTCTTCTCTTAAACAAACTGCGCTTCTAATCGTTTTTTATCTTATCAACTTGCCTCAATCAGTAAAAAAATGATGTTAAAATGAAAGTCTCAACGCGGAGCGCACTTCCGCAAAATGCGTGTAAGGAGCATGCGTGTCACAAGAGCGTGTGACGAAAGACGTGACTGCTCTTCAGCGCGGGCCGCAACTGAGCATGCGTGTCACAAGAGCGTGTGACGAAAGACGTGACTGCTCTTCAGCGCGGGGCCGCAACTGAACGTCGTGGAATCCAACAGGAAGCTCAAGCACAGCTCGAGCGAAGCATTTAAATCACGCACATTTCAAGAAGGTAGGCACTTCTGTGAAATATTTCAATGAAAATAAAAACTTGCTAAATGTACTTGCGGCATAAGATAACGGCACTTCAGGAAACAGGTCGGGTCTTCCAAAACACACTAAAAGGTCAACAAATGAATAATTAACTCACTACGGTTCCGTAGTGGCCTTGGAAATCCTTATCTTTTCATCAGTCCTTAAATCCAGATCACACAGGGTTCTTCATCGCCTGTTGGGCTCATCGTCGCCAGTAATGTAAAGTTAGACGCTGCTCAAATAAGTAAACAGGTAGTTTATTCACGCCCAACAGGGAGGCAAGCCGTTCAGTCCCTTGACCAAGTTACAACTGACAAACCCCTCCAACCACAATCCAAGCCATGACCAAGTTACATTCTTAACAAGGAATGTACACAATTAAAGGGTAAGATACAACAAAATTGTAGTGGGTCTCAGTTCAACCTACCTAAATATTTTTATTAGGCGAGTCACAAATAGCGACTTATCCTGATTGGCTTCAGTGACAAGGATGGTGGCTTGCAAGGGATAACAGGTCGTCATGCCTCTGATTGCATTTAAGCAAAGAATTGTTTTTAAAATAGCCTTATTTTCTTAAAGGAAGAAGGCTGAATCACTATTCTTTTTTTATATTTTCCAGTGAGAGTTGGTAGGGTCTTCACCACCTAAAACGTTTACCCCAATTCACAAACGGTATAAAATTCCCTTTTTTTCCATCAGTTACCATCCCAACTTGGATGGTATTACATTTTCAATGCTTTGTGACTGCGATTATGCTTAGAAAACTAGTGACACATATGGATAAGAATAACAATTTGAAAAGACACCCACAACACACCCTTTCAAATGCCATCTTGCATCCATTTTTAAATCCTTTTTTCAGAGTTGGTAAAACTTTACCCGCTCCGAATATACTTTTGGTATGTCACAACTGCAGAGTTTACAACTGCTAAAAATTATTAGTACATCTGGTTGTTAGTGAGCTAATGATTAACTAGAAGGCACAGCCAATATTAAAGTGTGGTAAGTTGCAGAGAAGACTGGTAGGATACCTGAGAAATATTTATGAAAGTACCTCTTATAAAACAAGCAGACCTTTGGATAAGAATAAAATATGTATTTATTTGGGAGCATTCAAACACACATTGTGGCGCTACAGGCGTGTTTACGTAACATTTGAGGAATGCGTCGCGATGTGTTTAGATGCCAAATCAATGATGTGTTTAGATGCCAAAGTATTTTTAGGAATATAAAGAGTAGGCACTTGTGCATATTTTGAAATTAGATCATCATAAAGAAAATGATTAGGTATTGCATAATTCTGAAATCTTTAAAACATGCTAATTACCATGCTAGGTGACAGAGGGGAAGACAGCGGTCCAGGTAAAACTCACTTTGATTTTTTATATAGATTAAAACTTGTTTCTAGTAGTCTCACCATCCTGTATGAAGCCTCCACGTGCTTCAGGGTTCAGACAAAATTGGTTGCAGCCCAAACAATTCAAGGGGGTTGGTCCTTTGCAAAAGAAGTGCTCAATTATATACATGAGACAAAAGAGAGGGAGAGAAGCAAAATCAGCCGCACAAGGGACTTATTTGGCATAAACATTTGCACACAACAGATCCCCACCATAAAACAGTGAGAATTTCTAGAACCAATGGTCTAGACACAGTGTGCATTACTCTGTCCCCAATCGGAGTTTCAGCTTTATACAACAAAAATAAACAACATTTTGATCAGATTAAACAAAGAATTCAAAACAAAAAGGAGCTCCACGTGCAGCAAAACCCGGAGAGGCCATAGATGCAGAAAAAAACGAAGTAACAACAAGAAGACAACAGAAGAAACACTAATGATTAACATCTCAGCATCCAACGACATCCAACTTGACTCTATCCCAGATGTCTGTTTTGAACAAAGCAGAGCTCGACAAATCTAAAAAAATCTTACTTGACCTGCAGGTAGAGTAAGTACACTTTTCTACTTGACCTAACCTCAAATTCACTCAATCCACAAATTGGTACCTGGCACTGAAGCAGCAGATATCACTCGCCAGGCTGGTCAAGTAGGCCTCAAAACTGGCTCGCCCTTGAAGAAACATACTCGCATTTGCGAGCAGTCGAGTACATTTGTCCAGCCCTACAAAGGAATGTCTTTTGTCCCCATATTTCACCCCAATGCCCATGCAACAGATATAGCATTGTATATATTTACTAGAAAACTACGTCTTCGTTACTTTTTCGAGAATCTCGACTGATTTCAGATTGACAAATTGGAACATATGTACCAAGAATTCTAACCCAGGAGTTCATTCATTTCTCTGGTTTCTCACAAAACAATTGACATCTATGACACTTTGGTTAAGAAGGATCTACAAAAATTGTCGAACTTTACATCCAAACACAACAACATGTCCAGAGATGAAAACTTAGCTCTAAAAGCACTGAAGAACAACCAATCGTTGACAGTCCTACCGGCAGACAAGGGCGGGGCTCTCGTAGTTATGGACTGCTGCTTCTTTGAACGGAAGATGGAAGAACATGTAATGTAGTGTAATTTTATTTTTGTAAAGCACGACTTACACTCCACGGAGCATCTTGGCGCTAACCACCCGTGCCTAGAAGGGTTTTTGGCCGGGGAGCTAGTGAGGCACCGGTAAGACAGTATCTGGTATCTCTAGGGATTGGGGTTAGACTAGGGCTAAACAGGCTGTGTCTGTGAGTTTAAAAATCCATGTTTTTAGAGCCTTTCCGAAAAGGTTCTCTGATGGGATCTGGCGCAATTGGAGTGGTAGTTTATTCCAGGCCCTGGCACCCAGCACTCCAAGGGACTTTCCTCCTTTCGTGGCTAGTCTGAATTTAGGAGTCACCAGCAGGTTCAGGTTGGAAGATCTGAGTGAGCGGGAGGGCACATATCTTCTGAACCTTTTTGACAGGTAGGTAGGACCCAGCTGGTGGTAGGACCTAAAGGTGATTACTAAGATTTTGAATAGCACCCTTTTATGGAGGGATGATCTCACTTACTTACCATTGCCACAAGATCCCACGTCAGAATTTATGCAGACTTTGTTTCCATACTATGAAGAGCTTTAGACATGGATTGGATTAGTGATAAAACAAAACACTTTTTAGATATACAACACCCAAGACGACCCACACTATATATGTTTCCTAAGATACATAAAAACCTTGATCCACCCTTCAGACCGATAGTCTCAGAGTGTGGGTCAAATCATGAACCACTTTGACAGTACTTGGATAATTTCCTACAACCCTTCGTACAAGTGAGCCCATCTTACTTACAGGACACCACACATTTTTAGGTTTCGGCTACCGTCCCACTGCTTAAGCAGTGGGTGGGCGGAGCCGAAATCTTTTGTTAGTAGTATGGGGGCCTGAACACACCCCTCTTCTTCATTGGCTGGCCTGGTAAATGCTGGCCAGCCATTGGAGGAGAGGAGCGTCACTGAGTTCAGGGCCTGCCTTGACGCGATTCGGGGGCGTTTCTGGGTCTTTTTTTAAGCCCCGCCCCTTGTTGACGTGTGTCCCGGGCCGCGCTGTGATTGGCTGCCGGCCCGGGACCTGACTTGCTTGATTTTTGACACCGGTATGAATGGAGTGTGTTTGAAGTTTAGGCATCATTAATCAGTTTCACCAAGGGCCACTTTCTTGTTGTGCTTCATAAATGTTAACAAAACAACCGATATATTTATAAAATACAATAAAATAAAAAAAAGCTCGTGTACACTTTACCGCCGGGCTCTTTCTTTTAAATACTTATCTGCGCCCTTTAAGCCCCTTTCACTCTCGCTTCAAAAGATGAATTTCAGAATGCACCACTTTCGCCATTAACACTGACGACGGACCGGAAGCGCCGCATGATTTACTTGCTGGTGCTGTATATTACCGAGTGCTCTAGCTGTCTGCCAGCGCCGCGCGCTGCCTCTCCCTGGACAGGTTCAAGTTCACCTTCTCTCAATAAATTGGTAAGGCGTCCCTCGCTTCCTCTTGATGCAATTGTCCTGCGGGCCTCTACTTTTTCTTATTGGAACTTTGAAATTTTGAACATTTCTTGTTGGTTTATAAATGTAATTTTGCATAGTTCACAGTGTGTCGCAATTCGAGCAATAACATCAGATCTTTGAAATTGTGTATACGAGGGTGACCTGATATTCTAAACTGGGCATGCTTCAGTAGTAGCCGCTCATGTTCTGAATCCTGAATCTGCTGATGGGACTTGGGTTCCTACTAATAATATATATATGCTATATGCCCAAGGTTTGGCAATACCTGTCACGTTGTTTGCGGTCCGAATTTACGCGAGGTTCGCGCTTTCCAAGCAAGGCTTCTTCTTTCACAAAGACTAGGTGCGAAAGAGTGATCAGCATTTCCCACGGGGAATGGGATATCGAAGGCATATAAGGCTGCATTTCAAATCCATCTTTCATGTCCCATACGTTGAGCCCCCAAGCGTCATAACAGTCAAGGCAGAATATATATTTTACTTGATGAAAAGATGCCCCATTTAAATGCACCAAGCAAGTGCACTTCTTGTATGGAATGTCGCGTTGACTCATTTATAAGGTCAACTCCTCACAGTGTGAACAAATTTGCATGTAATCCACAATAGTAAAATAACTTACATTTTCTTTTCACTTTTCCAGTTTGGCTAATATCCATTGTAGTTTGCTGTGGTGCTCAGAGTCAAGCAGCCTCTTCAGAGTACCAGTAAAAATAAAACGTGATTCGAAAGCTCTTAGACCTCTGTATGTGGATTATATATGAAAATATGCATTGTGAATATGCTGTCCGTGAGCCCGTTCCCGCCCCACCCCCCCCTCCCACTGTCCGTGTGTAAATAATAGTTGGCGTGTTCTGTCACTAGTCAGCACATGATTGATTTTTGTCTGGTATTTCCTCACCCACCTAAAGTGTAGCGCTCGGAAGCCCTGCTGGGGGACGTCAGCGCTTTATCACATAATAAATAAACCCTGGTCATAGAATGTGGATTCAGATGACTTAATGTTTTAGGAGAGTACAGAGGGGTTTCTCGGGCAGCATTGGGCTCAAGTCCCTACCCCTTTCTTTATACCTGCTCACTCATTGAAGAACTCGAGACCCCGCCTTTCTCTCTCTGGGACCGGCCAGTCCCTAGTAAGGCCCCCCTATGACTGCTCAGACAGAGACGGGTTCTGTGCCCCGCCCCCTCCAAGGTCCCGCTGTGCTTCGTAGCCTCACAGGGTGCAACAGATCTCAAAGCTGGCAGGTCTGGATGTCCCAATCCGTGGGTGGGCGTTTGTGAGTGTTTTTAAGAAGGCCCGGGCTGCTTTTTCTGCGTAAAAAGTGCCCCATCTTCCTCGTCTTCATTCATCCCTCTTGACCTCAGTGTGCATTTTGAATGGTAAAAACCGTATTTATCCTCCGTATATTTTAATCTGGGGAACTGATGAGTAGTTTCCTGGCGATAATAGCAGAGGTGGGAAGGCGCTATACAAAGAGTTCCGAAATGGTGTCTGTCACTGTTCTGATCTGTGGTGACTGGACTTTCGGGAAGGAAGGTTTAGCTTCCCAGAAACGCGTGAGGAGGGTCTGTGGTCTGCTTGCACACACATAAGTGGGAGGTTCTGCCAATCACATGGGAAGAAAGGACATGACACACTAGATGGAGAGTTTGATTTATGTCCGGAGGTGCTTTGAGGGCTGGTGACATTAAACACCGTCTCTGAGGTGGTGGTGGGGGGGGGAGGGGACGGGGGGGACATTCAGTCTTGATCGCTCTGCTGTGACTGGGCAGGGCTTGTTCAAAGGGCAAACAATGCATGCAGACCGGTCACTCGCCTAGGTAAAGCTGGGAGGGCACTTTGTCCCTTACCACAGTCAATTCTAATGCGTCACTTACTCTCGTCAACAATGGCAGGCAACTGGGCGAAAAGTGAGATTAATGGCGCTTTGTATTTACGTTGGGCAGACACATGTATTGCAGAAGTCTCTCTCTCCCGTGGACTTGCAAGTGCGCCCAACTGTTTACCTGCATCAACTGAGTCTGCGCCCTGCCCTTCCGCCTAGATTATGTACATTTTGCAGCTGTTTTTAGAGGCAAATAAATGCATGACAAACAACGGGATTTTAGTATAAAATATGTGAAAAGCAATTCAAATCAACAGCCAAGCGCTTACTATCGCCCGCCGACCTCCGCGTATAATGGTAGCAGGGTGGTTGGTGTGTGTGGGGGTGGGTGGGTACACGTTTCATTTGTTCACTGGGGTGTACTTACTCGTCAAAGTGTTTGGGGGTCAATGTCGCGTTGCTCGAATTACGAAGGGAAACAAGAAAAATAAAAGTTATATGGGGATTCTCGGTTGTAGATTTCTCATTAACCATAGTTGGTCTGATCGCTCAGTTAACACTCTGGCCTTGATTTAAATTTACCAAAGCAGTGTTTGAATAAAAGAGTGGCTAGGGAGTGCAGAGTGGCTAGGGAGTGCAGAGTGGCTAGGGAGTGCAGAGTGGCTAGGGAGTGCAGAGTGGCTAGGGAGTGCAGAGTGGCTAGGGAGTGCAGAGTGGCTAGGGAGTGGCTAGGGAGTGCAGAGTGGCTAGGGAGTGCAGAGTGGCTAGGGAGTGGCTAGGGAGTGCAGAGTGGCTAGGGAGTGCAGAGTGGCTAGAAAGTGCAGATTGGCTAGGGAGTGCAGAGTGACTAGGGAGGGCTAGGGAGTGCTAGGGAGTGCAGAGTGACTAGGGAGGGCTAGGGAGTGCAGAGTGACTAGGGAGGGCCAGGGAGTGCTAGGGAGTGCAGAGTGGCTAAGGAGTGCTATGGAGGGCTAGGGAGTGCAGAGTGACTAGGGAGGGCTAGGAAGTGCTAGGGAGTGCAGAGTGACTAGGGAGGGCTAGGGAGTGCAGAGTGACTAGGGAGGGCTAGGGAGTGCAGAGTGACTAGGGAGGGCTAGGGAGTGCAGAGTGGCTAGGGAGTGCAGAGTGGCTAGGGAGTGCTAGGGAGTGCAGAGTGGCTAGGGAGTGCAGAGTGGCTAGGGAGTGCTAGGGAGTGCAGAGTGGCTAGGGAGTGCTAGGGAGTGCAGAGCGCCTAGGGAGTGCTAGGGAGTGCAGAGTGACTAGGGAGTGCAAGGGAGTGCTAGGGAGTGCAGAGTGCTAGGGAGTGCAGAGTGACTAGGGAGGGCTAGGGAGTGCTAGGGAGTGGAGAGTGACTAGGGAGTGCTAGGGAGTGGAGTGTCACTAGAGAGTGCTATGGAGTGCTAGGGACTGCAGAGATTAAGCTAATGGCAATGTAAATGGCAATGCCATGTATTTATCTGTTTTCAAAACCAACACATAAATACAAATTGTCATTTACAGTGCCAAAAAGCTCTAACTTTTCCAAAGGCGAAACCATTGCATTGTAAATGCTTGTTTGAAATTGTTAACGGAAGTCTCCATCACAAACCATGAAGAAAGAAGTTTGGTTATGCACAGTGGAAGTGGTAGCTCTCTATACTTCAATCCCACATAAAGAAGGCATAGAGGCAATAGAGTGGGAATTGCTTGAAGCAGAGGAAATGAGAGCAAACAAAATATTCCTATTAGAACTACTCCATTTTTGCCTCTATCACAGCTACTTTAAATGGAACCAGACCTACTATCTTCAAGCCAGTCTATGGCTTTTTTGGGGGGGCCCCAGCTAAGCTAACCATTTCATGCTCAAATTTGAGACTGAGCACATGGTAAGCAAAGAGATCTGGACCCAGCTGCTCATTATGTACCGACGATACATTGATGATATTTTCGTTATTTGGAAAGGCAAAAGGCAGGATTTAGAAGAATATTTGGAGAATCTCACCCAGATGAACTCTAGAATAAAATTTACTAAAAGAAATTTTAAATTTACAGCATCACGTATTTGGATGTGAAAATCTTGATTGCGGAAACTGGCATCCAAACAAACATTTTCAAAAAGCCACCTGACAGGATTAACACTTTACTTTACAGCAGTTTTTATCCACTAACCCTCAAACAGCACTTACCATTCTCTCAATACACAAGGATCAAACGCATCACATCAAAAAAAGAGGATTTTATTTCAACTATGCACGTTTACAAGACACAATTTTTACAACGTGGTTATCCTGAAGAGGTGTTAGATCAAGCAGAGCAACACGTGCACAGAATTTATAGGGCTACATTTTTGGGAAAACAACAAAAAAGAAAAAATGGAAAGAGAGGTTTTTGTTTCCACATTCTCTACCAAATCACCGACTGTCAAGAGTATTATTCCTAAACGATGGGAATTACTCCAGATGGAAAGTGACTTCAGAGGAGCATTTGCTAAACCCACTTTATTTGCCTACAAAACAACCAACAACCTTAGAGAATTACTATCAATGACAAAAAAGATGGACAATGAGGTCCCAAGACACATGATGAAATGCAACAACTGCACACACTGCAACAATGTGTTAGTAGGGAAGAACATTGCTCATCCGTGGACAGGCAAACAGATCAGTTTCGAACACACAGCTGATTGCAACACGCAATTTGTAATTTACGTCATTAAGTGCCCAGTGGGCTATACTAAGTGGGCAAGACGGAAAGGTAGATTAGGACAAGGATCACTGAGCACAAGAGCTGTATAAGAACCAAGACCCCAAATTCTCCTTTGGCAATCCATTGGAATGACAGCAGAACCACCATAGCACAATTGTGCTTCACGGTCCGGGAAGTAATTGCTCAGCAGCCAGATAGAGAAGTGTTTAAATTACTGGCACAATGAGAAACCTATTGGATAAGATTTCTGGACACACTCAATTATAAAGGTTTGAATGATAAATTGGAATTGTCCTGTTTCCTCAAAATTTCTCAGACTCTATTATCACTATCACTTGCAGGCAACCATCCTGGTCTGCATATCATCATGATCTGTTCAGTTACCCTGGTGCCAACCATTCTCGCTTACACTTTACACATGTAGTTTGCCTTTCAACATTGCTTTTTGACGCTCCACAGTTCGCATTTCAGCAAACCAGTGCCAACACTTCAGAACCATTTCCTCAGAATACAGCCCAACCACAGTCACGTTTAGGTACCCATTAGGATGGCGGGCGGATTTCCCCCGCCAGGCCGGCGGTAGCGACCGGCGCGGAGAAGGGTTTTTATGGTGGCGGTGTCTGTCAGACATCGCCAGCCATATTAGGACGTTTTTTTAAAATGCCTTTCTGATGTGGCAATGCTGCCATGGATAGGCATGCAGAGTCTGCATTGGGTGCTCGATGTGGTCCCCCATGGACTCCGGGGGATGGGGGTACACATGGGGCATACCTATGGTACCCCCCAGCAGTTCCATGCACAGCATGGTAGGCACCGCACGCTGTGCATGGAAGTGCATTGCATGCCTTCCTGCGATTGTGGCTGGCGGTGCTGAGTGCACCGTCTGCCAAAATGGTAGGAATGCTGGATGCACCCGCCACTTTGGTGGGCGCATCCTAATGCCATGCACGGGACACCCGCCCTTATGGCAGGCGGTCCCTAGTACTGTGAAGATGGCGGCCGGCAAAGTCCGCCCGCCATCCTTATGGGGGCCTTGGTGTTAAAATTGGACACGCTAATTATGGCTAATTAATGATTGTTTTCATCACGTCTTATGAGGCACATCATTTTAAAATACTGATGGACCACAGTTGTGCTTGTAGAAATGATTCCTATTTCTCCAGTTCTCTGCTATAAACTTTTAAGCACATAGCACCTTGAACATCAATGTTTATGCTCCAATTCTCATTATGTCGAAATTCCATGAAGATTTACCATTTTTGGCAGTAGTAAGAACAAAGTAATATTGCTTGCTACTTTACGCAATTTTCTGTTGGATGTAAATCTTGTTGGATGGATGTTCATATGCACAATCTTGCCATTCCCTGATGCTTTATATGTCAAGTCATATTTTCAAAATCACTCAGATGGCTGCTTGAAAAGAACAATGTCTCACTATGTATGACTTTATTATATGTGTCACATTGAAAAATGAGTGTTTTAACCTGAATATTTATCCATGCACAATGTTCTATGGTTACTATAGGCACATCTCCACTGATCTTTCTGTTTCACCTACTTGAAATTTACGAATCAATGTTGTTTGACTGCCATTTTTTCTTTAAACATTTTTATTGTTCCCTGACTGGATGGTCACTTCAACAACACCATCAGAGTCTGTTTTTCTTTTCCATTCACCTTCTCACGTTAATGCACACAAGCCGTAGCACGTTCGTTAACGCAACCGCAGCATTTCGATACACCTGAGGCTTTGTCACTTAGGACACAGTCTAGATTGAATCGCTGACAGAATATCGACTCACAGAATATTGACCTACAGAAACATCAACGCTGGAATATGGAAGGCGGGTATATCGACATCCTATCTACAACAAGGTAAGTACAAAAATATTGAAACTAAAATATCGATGTTAAAAATATCGTAATTAAAAATATCGTTTTTTTCTGGTAAAAATAAATGTGTAAAATATAGCAAATAATACTAATAAATAAAATAAACAGTTTAAAATATGTAATAAAGTTTAAAACTAATAAATAATACACATATAATAATAAAACATTATTTAGACATATACATAAAAATATATACTTACTTAATAATAACTTTTAATAATTATTTAAATTACTTATACATTATTTATAAATACTATAAATTACAAATACATCTACACACATAATTAATAACATAAATAAAAAGTAAATAATTATTTTAATACATTAAAAAAATTAAATATACTTTCAAAATATTTAAAATTAATTAAATACTACATTATCTAAAATAATACAAAAAATATTAAATAGATAAATAAAACTACTATTTAAAGTCCCAAAAAAAACCAGTAATGAAAACATTGGATAGTGTAGAACGTAAAATTACTATTCCCACTCCAGAGAGTGCAACAGTAGGGAAAGCGTTGGATAGCAGGGGGCTAAAAATTAGTATTCTCACTCCAGAGATTTCAACAGTAGGGAAAGCGTTGGATAGTAGGAAGGTAAAATTACTATTCCCATTCCAATGAGTGCTACAGTAGGGAAAGCGTTGGATAGCAGGAAGGTAAAATTACTATTACCTCTCCAATTACTGCTACAGTAGGGAAAGCGTTGGATAGCGTAGGGGTAAAAATTACTATTCCCACTCCAAAGAGTGCAACAGTAGGGAAAGCGTTGGATAGCCAAAAGGTAAAAATTACTATTCCCACTCCAGAGAGTGCAACAGTAAAGAAAGTGTTGGATAGGTTGTGGGTAAAAATTACTATTCCCACTCCAGAGAGTGCAACAGTAGGGAAAGCGTTAGATAGCGGGAGGGTAAAAATTACTATTCCCACTCCAGAGAGTGCAACAGTAGGGAAAGCACTGGATAGCGTAGGGGTAAAAATTACTATTCCCACTCCAGTGAGTGCAACAGTAGGGAAAAGCATTGTATAGCGGGTGGGTAAAAATTACTATTCCAACTCCAGAGAGTGAAACAGTAGGGAAAACATTGGATAGCGTAGAGGTAAAAATTACTGTTCCCACTCCAGAGAGTGCAGCAGTAGGAAAAGCGTTGGATAGCATAGCAATTAATTATAACATACTTATAAATAATGTTTGTATTTAAAATAATTAATAATTTAAATTTGAAATAACTCAACATCATTTACAAATACCCATTAATAATGATTAAAAACATAATAACAATTGAATAATTTATGAACAATAAATTAACAATAAATACCAATAAATATTAATTATTTAATATTAGTTACCAAATAATAAATATTGAAAGATTACATATTTTTCAAAACAAAAAACATATTTATTATTAAAAATTGATTAGCAATAAAAAACTTTAAACAATAAAATTATTATTTGTACCCAAAAATACTTTTTATAAATCATTAATTACCAATTATTAAAAAATAATTTCCAATAAAAAAAATCACTTACCAATTAAAAAAACGTAATTACCAATTAAAAAATGAATTACCAATTACAATCATTAATTACCAATTACAAATATTAATTATCAATTAAAAAAAATAATTACGAATTAAAAAAATTAATTACCAATTCTAAACATTAATTACCAAGTACAAACATTAATTACCAATTAAAAAAATTCGATATTACTTGCCTTAAGGTCGATAATCTGTCCAACGATATTCTTTACCTCGATATTCTTACCTTCGATATTTCAGACTCGATATTTCTGTAGGTCGATATTACAAACTCGATATTTAGACTGTGTTCCGTCTAGATTGCATCCAAGTAAGAATCATTTATGAGGCTTGTGTATTTATGCAGTATTTGCAATTCATTTTTCATTTCGGAGGGTAAATGCCAGTATCTTACTGTGATAGTTTTTTTGACAGCTAGGAATCCAGTGTTAGTCATGAAACTTATCAGCCTGCAGATACAGCTTTCTTCGTACTAGCTGGGACACAACATTTTAAAGGTCAGATTGCCTATTATTTCATCCGGGAGCAGGTCACTATTTTTATAGTCTGCTGAATGCATGTTGACCTTTTTATATTTTCGTGTTAATTCTTTTTAAGCTCACTTACTCATTCTTTCACCAGTCTCGTTTTATGCACCTTAGTCGCTGTAATAAAGGCTAACACATTCTTTTTTCATCAAGCAATAACTGGTTGGCTACCGCTGCATGATAGGTTACTTTGGGACAACACACCTGTTCTCCTTTTGAATTCTCTTTTACCAGTTACACTTCCAGTGAATCGGTTAATGACAGATTTCTGTACCATTTACACACATCATGGATAGATGTCCCTCACGTTATGAGGTTATTTGTAACTAGCGAGTAATTTATATAATAGAAAAAATCTTGTATTCTCATTTTTGTTTTTAGATACTGTTAAAGATTGCAGGAATCCCTGTTAGCATGAGCTGGAAGCCATTTTGTCCTTAGCAGCTATTTTAGTTAGCCATATGCTCGCCATGTGCTTTCTCCCTCTTCCAGAGCCTTGCACATGCTCAGAAAGGCCTAGCTGGTAGAATACACCTGCTCCTAGTATCGAACTGTCAAGGCTATTCTTACTGATGTGTTCAGTTTAGTCTCCCCTCTCACTTTGTTGAGCAAGCAGATTTTGTATACCCATATTAGTCAATAATCATGTATGTATGTGCCAGGACCTCCCCTTGGTTTTATGCTGACTTTGCAACCTATGCATATATAAGGCCCCTGTTCTCTGTACTCCTTAGAATGCCTCCTCCTGTGGCCCGAGGGTACTGTGTGACGCAATCTCCCTCATGTGAGGTTAATAAATAAGTTTTCTTGATATTGCAGCTTCCGTGCCAATCTGTTCTTTGTTGGTTTAAAGGACCAGGTGTATCAGTGAACCCCTTGGAAGGTTTTCTATTTCTTCAAATGGTGCCTGAACAGGTACCTCATCGGAGAAGCCAAGCGAGTTGTCTTGACAGGAGACAGGAATCTACTGAGGAGGACAGGACAGGAATCTAATAAGGAGGTACCCTGCGCACGGAGATTGTTTGTCTTTCCAGCCCAGTATATTTCTGGTCTTCCCTGATCTGGTGCTCCAGGAGGTAGCCACTCCCGACTGAGAACTTCTTTGGTGTGAGTATTCTAAAACAACAGTTAGGTCAATCAGAACTTGGCAGTGGTAGGCTGGAGATTTGTGCTTGGTAAGGTCGTCGACATTTGACTTGTTTTGTTTTGGCCAAAGACTTTGGAACTTGGAAATATATGAATTGCAATTTGTGTAGGCAGGTAATGAGGAGACTTTTCTCTAAATTGTGAAAACTTGAATGGCACACATTAAGTTAAGTGCCACTTGGTGAATAATATTGTATAGGCTGCAATATTCTTGGCATGCCTGTTTCAAGCGCACATCGAATAATTTGCTGCTTTTTTGGAGGTACCAATGTGAATCTTGAATGAACTCAGCCGGTTCCCCTAGAGGGGATACCTAAATAGGTTTAGCTATAAAAAGGTATTTCTTCCTTGGTGACTAAGTACACCATGGAACTAAATATGTACATAAAAAGTATCCTGGGCTGTGCTCTTAGTAACTTTCATAAATGGTGATATGCAGAGAGCTTTTTGAGTGTTCTGCCAGCCAAACTGGCAAATTTGGTGTATTTTGGCTTCCTGAACATGGAACAGTCTTTTGGGCTGTTTTGGTGCAGTCTTTTGGACTACTTTTGAGAGCTTTTCTTGTAAACATGACTTACAATTAGTATTTACAAAAGATTTGGTTTCAATACAGTCTGTGGGCTGTCTCTTGTTTCTGTCCCAAGTGTTGATTTGTGGGTTGATTGTGTGTTTGAATGTCTAGGGTCGTGGTTTAAAATTGGTGGTACTTGTGTGAGTGAGTAGCGATTGCTCTCTTAGTGCAAGAATGGCTAGTCTTAAGCGCACTGTATTGTGTGTTCTGAGTGTATGACCACCTTCTGAAAATGTCTGGAATGAGCTCAATGTGTTTTTTTTTTCATCATTCTGGTATGCAAAATGTAATTGAATGAATGACATTTAAAAAAAAATCCAGAAATGAAATTATTTAACATATGCTAAATAGCTGCACGCTAACATTAAAATTGAATGAGTAAGAAACTATATATGTGTGCAAATTACCACACTGGTAAAGATAAATTAGAAATCACATTCAATAGGAATAAAATAGGCCTCATAGAAAGAAAGAAAAAACGGAAATTGAGTGCTTTACAATAACTAGGACTAAGATACAAAATGGTTCAGCATTCTCCTTAGATACATTGTATTAGATATTAAAAGGCATTCACATCTTTTGAGTGAATTGGTTGCTGCTGAAATAAACACAACATTATCAAAACGATAGATTTTGACTGCCTTGAAATGCCTGACTTTTAAATAGACTGTGGCCGTGCTTACTTTCAACACTAGAAAAAGAGCCTTCAAACAGCTATGTTTAAGCCGTCTCACTGAGAAGAAGCTGTCTGACACAACAAACAGAGATTAAACTTTGTCAGGACAATACAGAAAAAAAGGTTTTTTTTCTCCAGAGAGAGGCATGGAAATTGATGCCTGTTGGTCAAGAGCACAGCTATGTCAATAATAAATGGCTATTCTTGGTCCCAAGCCATAAGGAAACTGCTCGGTCAACTAAGTTAGTGCAAACACGGTATAAAGGTGTGCATTAAAAATTGAGGATTTTAAAAGTTACAAAAGACAGTTTCATTATTTTGAATAACAGAGAAAAAGATTGAAAGGAAGGGATTTTCTTTCTTATTGCTTTTTTAATAAGCACATCCGTGGTTCTGATGTTAAATAATAACTGTCCTTTACAAGTAGCACAGACTTTTCATGTTTCAGTAAGGCTTTTGTGCTTAGTGTTATAAATTAATGCATTTAAAGGTAATAGGAAAGGAATGAGGCTTGCTTTTTATATATGGAACCATCAAAAGGGTTGGTGATCATTATTAAAATTTAAAAAAAGGGAAATTTGACTATATGAACATTTTTTTTAAATTAAAAATAAGTGCACTAAAATAATTTCTTGATCTTTACAATGCCTAATTATCATACTGTGAACTCCTAGCATCAAAGTTGAATTTAAGCAGTGTTTTACCGCAATGGAGGGGGGGGGGGGACTAAAATGTAACATTTCACTTTACCCAGGCGTACAAAACACATCTTTTTAAGGGTGCACCTTAAATATTTCTGATTCCCCATTCCTGGGATATCCAGGGGAGACCCTGGGGGTCCCTAATATGCCAAACATTGCGGTTTATTCATTTTTAAGTGCCCCTAACACCAAAGTCGTATTTGGGCAAAATCTACTTTTTAAAAGCAGTTCTGCCACTCAGAACAGTTTTAAAACTGATCTTAGGCTTCAGTAATGCACCCATGTAAGTATAGAACAAACAACTGACCTCTATACTGCTAGAAAAGCACACCACACAATGCACCCAAATGAAAATAAGTATAAAGAAACCAGCAGAAGTTATTATCCTACCTCTAAATTACTGGCAAACAGGAACGGAACAGGACTGCTTTTCAGCTGTGAGTCTCCATAAGTTGCTTTAAATTTGAAAAGCCGCATGGAAAAGCCTTGCACAAAATAAGACAGCTGGTAAGGGTTAGAGGTCGAGTTCTGCATTTAGCAGCCTAGCAGGGCTACGGTCAAGTTTTGCTTCGACACTTCGGCCTCTGAAAAATTCTGAAAGACGAGATGATATCGCAGGGAGAGAAAGAGAAGCTTTGCTTGCTATTTTTGGCAAGAGCAAGTTTTTGTGCAGTCATATGAACAGAAGGACTGATAGTGGTATATGTGGGCCCTGATTAGAACATAGCTCTGCCATGTATATAAAAATAATGGTTTTAGCTTAAAAATTACTGTGCAAGGGCTGAGATAAAGAGGCAGTGGGATTTAGCTTGCATTCATTTGCCCTCATGTTACACTAGTACAATTGCTAAAGGAATTGGTAGTTGGTTATTAATGTTTTCTAGCTAGCTCAATGTGCTATTCACCTCCTACAAGTTTGTTTGTGCTCAGTTGCCACAAATAGGGGTAGATAGTGTCGACAGAAGGCAAACATGTTTCAGGTTTTTTCCTACTTTCGAAATGGGGGAAGGAGGTTAGCTCCTCTGCAAATTAAGGGTAGGAAAATTTATGTTTTCTCTCTCTTTTTCTCAATCTCTTTTGAGCCTGTCTAAGCTGTCTAGGAAATAGCCACGAGTCATTTAATTGGCTATTCAGTAATATTGTTTAAAAAACTGTTAGCATTAATAAAATGAATAAATAAATATGCTATATTACTGCCCATCCTGTCTGATGAAATTGTGAAAGGATGAGTAGTCTAGATTGCTGTTCCCTTATTTGACCTTTTTTTTTTTTTTTTGAAAACCTTTATTATATCGTTTAACACAAAGTACAGAAGTAGCCCTGCAACGACAGGGGCCGGTCACCACACGTAAGCGATACGTATCAGGAGTTCCAATAACAAAGCTCTTCAGCCGACAACCCAGGGGTCCGGCAGCGGTAAAGGATATACGGTGCATTGAAAACATTTCGGATCAAGGATATACATAAGGTTTCAATTTACATTTACCTCCCCTCCCCCCCCTCCAGAGACAAGATAAAGAAGAAGATACAGGATATCCGGAGCTACACACTAGGAGGTATAATAAATGCGGGTAGGAGTTAAAAGGTAGTCGCGAATCAAGTTAGACAAACAGTAAAGATGCAAGCGCTAATAAGTTCACTAAGGGTGAAGAACAAAACTACCGATCTCTCATCATAGCCACCCACCCCAGACCCCGCCCACTCGTATACTTCAGGATGAAACCGAAAGTATTGCTACCGGACCCTGCGAGAGGAAAGAAAAGGGGGCCATAGAACACAACAAAGGCAAAATAACAAACCCCCCACGCACCCCCCACCCTGCACCCCTGCAATGGCTACGGCCTACCCCACTAGCAGCATGCCTGTCGCCCAGAGGAATACCCTAATGAGAGAGAGAGAGAAAGAAAAAGGGGCCATAGAACAAAACAAAGGCAAAATAACAAACCCCCCCCACCACCCTGCACCCCTGCAATGGCTACGGCCTAACCCACTAGCAGCGTGCCTGTCGCCCAGAAACATCCCTAAAAGAGAAAAGAAGCAGAGAAAGAGAGACAAAAACACACTCCCGGACTCCCTAACCCCCCACCAGATGTGACCACCTGGAAACAAGTTCAAAATAGAATGCAGCGAAATACACAATCAATCCGGGGAAGCATGATACATACCACCCAACTCCCGCACTTCACAGGTCACAATCCCAGCAGCAGATTAAATTATTTTTCCGAACCCTAAAAAGCCCCACAAGTTAACCCTGGCCAGTACGAATTTTCACTGGAGCATTTATAACCTAGGCCACAGCAACAATGAAAGAGGTAAAGCTTTCATAAAAGTTCAAGTCAGTATGAGCAAACCAAATAAAGGATAAAAGTTCACGATCTCCACAGAGCAAGCGAGGAAAAGCGTGGAAGGATGATTAAACTCTCCAATAGTCACAGGCCATCTTGTTGAGGCAGTCAAGGTTGTCCATAGTGATATTCAGCGGGATATGGTTCAAGCAGGGGACGCTGACAATCTTCACGGGCGCGTGATCTATCTTATAGGAATCAGCAGCGCACGCGGAATCCGGCTTCCGCACAGGGTCCTCAAAGTTGGACATACAATGTTCCATGGGTAGTACAGCTGGCTGAGATGATGGCGAAAAGCCGCCGTCCGGTCGCCGGCAAAGATCGTCCATTGTTACTGACAGTGCCTGGTAGTTGACGATGATCTGTGAGTGGAGTGCTCTAATGGCCGCCATTACGGCGTGCAGCGGTGGTGTGGCTTCTGTCCCCTCCATCTCCTCTCGCAAAGCGACAGATCAGGATGTGAACCCCGGAGGTCGACTACTCCGGGGTAGCAGGCAAATCCGGAGCGGACACCAACAACGAGCTCTCTCACCTCACGATTTTGCACCTTCGCTGCTGGTCAGGGCTCCCGTCCACACCCCCCCGAAAGGCTTACGATGTCTCCGGGCGTCGGATACAGGGCCGCAGCAAACGAGGTGTCACGCTGCAGCATGTGCGGTGCAGGCAGGATACGAAATCGCCGTTAAAAACAGGTAGAGTGTGTCTCCGTTTGGGAGACCGGACGAAGCCCAAAGTTCACAGCCGATGTTGTTCAATTCCAGCCCGGATGGGTTGGAAATCGAGGCCCCGGCTTCCACGCTGGGGTAGGCCGAGAATGAAACACGGCGTATCTCCGTCACCCGATGTGGTAAAAAGTTCGGGATTGCGCCTTCAGAGTCAGTCACTCCTCGTGTACACGGGAGTCCGGTGTGAAAACAGGATAACTTGCAGGATATACGAGCTACTGGCGGAGGTCGGCGGAGCCGGGAGCTTATGCGGCCATCTTGCTTGCTAGGGTAGCTCCTCCTCCCTTATTTGACCTTTACTAGATGTGGGTAGTTTTTGTTCGAAAATCTTAGGTGATAATACCATTATTGTTTATGTTATTCTCGTTCTACATACAGTTTTGCAAAGGCATTGCTAGTCTTTTATTAGCTAGTCTATGTAAATAAGCTGACAGCCCTTATTAGAGATGACGTTGCATAGTTTGGATCAGGAAAAGTAGAATGCAGGATAGATGCCCATGTAATACTCAGCAAACATTTTTAAAAGAAAGTATTGTTTTATAGGAGTTTACTTGTCACAACATGTTTTGCTTGAGGTATTTATGTACCCAATATGTTGAATTCTTTTTTAGTTCTTTATGTAATAGGAATACCTGTTAAATTATCAGTTTTAGATTTTCCTGCTGCGCCTATAACATGAGAGCATGGTCATAAGCGTACAATGTAGGTGCTTTTATTAAAAGAAATAATTTTAGAAGTGTCTGCAGTCCTGTACAAGTAATGTAAAGTCTATGAGTAAAAGTGTAGAACATTTCCATGTCTTGAGGTTCTTCAGATGAATAATATAGGAATACACAAATGTAAGGATTTGGAGTATGTCTGTATTGTTTTTCACTTTTCCTTAGAATTTAGTAAACAAACACAAACTTCCTTGGCTGCTTGGGATTGGGAGAAACGAATCAAATAAAGTAACGTATTACTCTTGCCATTTCACCAAAGGTTTCTTTTATAGTAGTCAATAGGTCTAGGGTGTTTTTTTTACTCTCAGATAGATGAAGTGGTTCTTGGGTGCCTTGCTAATATATGGGGTGCTCCAAGACTAGGAAGTATTCTGATACTATCCTCTCTGTTGATAGATTATTTGTATGCCTCGTCTAAAGACCTTTTGCTCGATCCACCAATAGATATTTGCTGCCTTACAACCATTGCCAGAGGGGTCCAGACATCAGATCCAGCCTGGGGAGTCAGCACCAGTCCAGCTTGAAGCCACGGTGAAGGTAACCAGCACAGGCGTTGCTGGCAACTAGGACCTCAGTGAAGGTGGAAGCACTGGGATGTGAAGTGTGTACCCCTGCCACTGTCTTGGGCGAAAGATGGGGTCACAAATCAGAAAGAAGAAGTTGTGGATCAGTCAGTCAGTCAGTCAAAACAAGCTTTATTCGATTACATTTAAAATCATAAAAGCAACAAAACAGCATGTATTTTAAAAATTAATTTGTGGATCAAGTTTTTGATGCCCAGCTGAGAGTCACAGACTGACCAGAATGGCAAGGAGGCTTTTGCTTGAGGTGACCCCCTTTAAAACAAGGGTTGCTTCAGAGATCCCAGCATCAGGCCACTGAATCCTGGTCCCAAAGTGAATGTCAGTTTACACCTTTGTTTGTTGATCAAGAGGTGCCTTGGCACACTGGATATAATTTGTGGCCCCAACAAAAGAGCAGTGCGCCAGCAGAGCAATACAGGAGTTATTGAAGGACTTGAGTTTAGGGTACAGGTGCTGTGTCTCTGGTGCCTGTTAGATTGAAGTGATAAAAACTGGTGCACTCCCTGAGTCACTGGACAGGATCATTGAGGATCCTAAAAGAAAGACTTTTTCTTCTCAAACCGAGCCGTGAATGTTTTTCTGAGTTGCAAGTTGTGCAGCTCTACAGTGGGAACAACAAGAGCCTGCCTGTGAGGCTCAAATGGACACAGGGATAAGACTCCCCTCTGGCTGGTTGTACAGCGGCTTCAATTTCCCAAGGACTTCTTTTTGTTAGTAATGTACCCCTTCAGTCGTCCCATTTTTGGGGAAGAGCAGCCCTTTGTTGCTCCTCGTCCTAATTTTCATGGCCCTGTGTGGCCCTATTAGTCCCCTGGAGCCAGGAATGTTTTAGTAATAATAGTCATTACTCTCTCCTGCTATCTGTATGTTAATTATGGACCAATGCTCTGTTCCCTTTGTGCTCTTGCTTATACCTTATATATACTCGCTTCATGAAATGTTTAACCACATGGCTGCTGGGCGTTTTCCCGCTGTGTGCTGGAATTTGTTGTATTGCTTTATTCATGACGAGCTCAGCTCGTCATCAGCACACGACACCCGTGGGTGATGACGAGCTGAGCTCGTCATCAGCATCGAAAGGGTTAAAATGAAAAATGCCTACCTAGCAATAGATAAGGATATTGATGAATTCATGAGATTAAATGTGCAAAATATTTTCTCTGTTCCTTCTAGATCATAGGAATGCATTTAGCTCATGCTCACAGAACTATCTGTTAAAGATTGCAGGAATCGCTGTTAGCATGAGCTGAAAGCCATTTTTTCCTTGGTAGCCATTTTAGTTAGCAATGTGCTCTGCTTTCTCCCTCTTCCAAAGCCTTGCACATGCTCAGAAAGGCCTAGCTGGTAGAATGCACCTGCTCCTAGTATAGAACTGCCAGGCTATTCTTAGTGTTTGGTTTAGTCTCCCCTCCCACTTTGTTGAGCAAGCAAATTTTGTATATCCATATTAGTCGATATGCAAGGACCTCCCCTTGGTTTTATGCTGACTATGTAAACCATGCCTATATAATGCCCCTGTTCTCTGTACTCCTTAGAATGCCCCCTACAGTGGCCTGATGGTACTGTGTGACGTAATCTCCCTCATGTGAGGTTAATAAATACGTTTTCTTGATATTGCAGCTTCCGTGCCAATCTCTTCTTTGTTCGTTTAAAGGACCAGGTGAATCAGTGAACCCCTTAGAAGGTTTTCTATTTCTTCAATACCCCTGATGAAGAGCTTTTATATCTGCCCGAAGTGCAGAATGTTAGTCTTCGAAGAATGTAATGACCAACTCCCATATGGGCGAGCTATGTACAAGAATCTCGTCTTTGGACCAAAATCGACTTGATTAAAAAGAAACTTGATTTATACAGTCAACTACGAGTCACATTGTTTGTGGAACACCTTTTTATTTTGAATTCTCTGTTTATTCTGTTCAAAACGTTGTTTTTTATTGTTGTATAATGCTGAAACTCTGATTGAGGACCGTGTAGTGAAAATCATGCCTAAACCATTGATTCTAGAAATTCTCACTATTTACATATTTGGGGTCAGGATGGAGCCCCTTCACAGAATGCACACTAAGGGCCTGATTACGATGGCGGTGAACCTGCCACTGGCAGCGTACCAGTGGCGGTTCACCGCCAACGTAAGGCCATTCTCCGCCCCCTTGATAAGGATGGTGGGCGGTGTGCTGGTGGGTGGAAAGCCGGTCCGCCACGGGTTCGACACAGGCAATTGTTACGATTGCCTGTCGGACCCAGCCCCCATCCCAAGAATGGTGGCGGTGCCAAGCAGGCACCGTCCACCACATTAGGATGCTACATCCCACCAGCCTTTCCATGGCGGTTCCTCCGCCATGGAAAGGATGGCAGGGATTGACTTTGGGGGCCTTTGCGGGTCCCGCTTGTGCAGGTGCGCTTTTCTTTTGTACTTTGGGGGCACCTATGGTGTGCCCCGACATTTCCCTGCACCAGGTGTCAGGCACCGCGCGGTGCCTGCCATGTAGTGTAGGGAAAAACAAAATGTGCATTTTTAAAAGTGTGGAAGGTACTGCAGCCAGCAGCACCAACCGCAAAGTTAAAACTGCCTCTTGCAGCCGCCAAGGTGGTGGCCGCATTGTAATTTGTGGTGCGGGACCTTATACCTGGACCGTCGGCGAACGGACTGAAGTCAGCCATAGTAATGACCCCCTATGTTTTAAAATAGCTACATTTCACATTCTTTAACTTTACACAAGTCTTGAGCTAGATTTGAGTGCAACTCAACCTTGTTTTGTTCTTTCTGGACCAGGTTTGAGGCCTTCTAGAGGGTATAAATTGAATACACCTAAGGTCCCTAGAATTTATATTGTTAATGTTGCTAAACTAAGCCCAAATAGTGGCTTTGAGAACTTAGATTCATTGACAAACAAAGCTATCCACTGGATCAGATATGTGAGAGGTTGTCGATCAGTGATTAGGGAGGACATCCTAGCTGCACGAAGGATCTCTCTTCATAATCAACCATTTGATAGTATCAAACTCACTGTTGGACAGGCCACGTGAAGGGCTTGCTTCCTCCCCGCATGACAGGGCCCGAGCCCGGCCCTCCAGGTGTTACCCACAGAACCAACCCGCACCCCGTCTCATACGGGACTCCTGCTCCCGGACATCTCTGCATCATGGGGCCGAATCACTACCGGCTCCCTCGCCCGGCCCGGCCGCCATCTTGGACACTGCACCACGAGGCCGCGTGGCCTCAGATCGACCCTAACCCTGGGCCTGGCCAGGGCCCGACATCCCGGCACCACCATCCACCCAGGAGGTGAGCGGGCCACTTGGCAGGTCAATGGGAGAAAGAAGTGTCGATGGCTCTCCCCCGCCAGGTGCCGATCGCCCCCAGCTCCCCCGGGCGCTGGCTCCACCCCCCTGCTGGGTGTCTGGACTCCCTCATCCCGGACCTCCCGACCTCCAAGTGCGAGGGTCCGGACATCAAAGGACGCCAGACCTATAACTGGGGCAGCTCCAGAGCAGGAAGGCAGTTGTATCCTGGAGTCGAGAGACACCGTGACGAACTCATCCTTGACGGACTACTGGCGCTGCCGTAGCCCTGCCTTGTGAACTACTGTCCTGCTTGCTGGCGCTGCCGCAAACCTTCTGAACCCTTCATCTTCACCGGGACCTGCTGGCGCCGCCGCAGACCGTCGCTACCCACGATCATCTCGGGACCTGCTGGCTCCGCCGCGGCCGGTCCATCTAAGAACGCCGAGCTCGAGGATTGTGAGCTATCCATCTTATCATCGCATCTACCAGATTGGTAACAAGACTGTCCCGCTACCCCCTTTCCGCCCAAGAGACTAGAATCGAGGGGACCCCTGAGTCCAGACCTCCTTGTACCATTCTACCGTACTTAAAGATTGCTTATAAAGAACGTTAAACCTTATCCTTGTGTGGTGTACGTCTGTGGGGGGGAAGTTATTCGTCTGTACGATCGCTGGAGACGGCTCTCCCCGGAGACCTCTCCTCTTGTCCTCGGCCGACCCTCCCGGTCCGTCTAACATTGGTGGCCAGCGGCGCGATCCGAATCAACGCGTAATCGTACAGAGAGTAGCTCACACCACGACAAAACCACAATGACAACCAAAGAGAGCGGATCCACCGAGAAATTCCAGATGGAGAAATTGGAAGAATACAGCCATCGTGAGTTGAAACAATTCTGCATTGAACTAGGCATTGCTACCACCGGTCTGAGTACGAAAGACGATTTCAAACACGCCATTGAGTCATGGGCAGAAACCGGGGCCGCCAGACCCCCGGACCAAAATGTTGCAACATCGGAGAGGAGCACCACGGCTCCCGAGGAGCAAAGAACGGGTCTCTCGCAGGAAGAGATCCAAGAGAGAGAAAAAAACAGACTACATGTGTTAGAAATGGCCCGGCTCAAAATGGACGGTGAACTCAAATTAGCAGAACAAAAACTGAACCTAGAACATCTGCGGCTCCGAGAAGAACGAGAAGAAAAACAGAGACAAAGAGAACTTGAAGAAAAGAGACTAGCGTATGAACATGAGCGCAAGCTAGCGGAAATAGACTTACGAAAGCAGAACAAAGAACTGGGGGTGCCCGAGCAACCGCACACTCCCGGTGCGACAGAAAAGAAAGTACACATCCCCAAGGATGTCGTTCGAAGTATTTCCGAGATGACGACATACAACAGGGGTTCAAGGCCTACGAGATCGCCATGACCTCCCACAGGATCGATCGAAGTGACTGGGGATTCGGTCTATGGGGGAGGTTCGTCAATGAGGGCCGCGATGCCCTGTTACAGCTCCCAGACCATCTGATGACCTCTTATGACCACATGAAGGCGGCCCTCCTCACCCGATATGGGCTCACACCCGAAATGTACCGCCAGAGGTTCCGAGACTGCACCCGGATCCCGGGTACAACTTGGGTGGAGTATGTAAACTATTTCAGCCGAGCCTTCGAGGGGTGGATCAAGGGGAGCCAAGTAACAACCTACGAGCAACTTTTTAATCTCATGGTGTGGGAGCACCTCTCCAACAACTGCTTCGTCGAGCTCAGGCAGCACCTCCTCGACAGCAAATTGACAGATCCACGGCAGCTCGCCGCCGAGGCTGACCGGTGGGAGATTACCCGAGTAAGCCGGAATGGGCCGCACGAACAGAACCGGAACCACCAAGGTCAGCACCGTCCCCGAGGAGGAGGAGGAGGCCAGGGACGAGGAAAAGACACCGCCCCGGCCGCTTCCGCTGCCAGCACCCCGCCCTCGGCCAACCGGGGCAACCCGCCGGTGCGCCCGGGGTACAGAGCCAATGTCACGTGTCACCGATGCCAGCGAGTTGGCCACTACGCAAATGACCCGAACTGTCCTCAGAATCAGACTCCGAGACCCCGCCAGATGGCTGCCGCCGCCCTGGGGGAAGAACAAATCTCCGAAGAGCAAGAGGAATGCGAGCAAGAACAACAGGAGTGGGAGCCGGCCGCCATGGTTCTAGCGTGCCTAGGGGGAAGAGACATGGTCCCGCGGGCTCCCCTACCCGCCAATACCAGAAAATATAGTCAGTGGGTGAACATTAATGGGCGCAGGGCCGAAGCCCTACGTGACACAGGGGCCAGTGTGACAGCCGTCCGCTGTCACCTGGTGACCCCAGAACAGATCCTGCCGAACATTCTCTGCCCTGTCCGTTCAGCCGACAATTCCGAGAGTCTGTGTCGGATGGCCTGCGTCCCCTTCGAATGGGGAGGAGTCTCCGGCATGTTAAAGGTGACGGTCCGAGATGATGCCCCCGTGGACTGTCTCCTGGGGAATGATCTTGAGAGTTCCCCGTGGGCCGCCGTAGAGAGAAGGGAGCACCTGGGGATGTTGGGCCTCCCGGACTGGGCGTGCGTAACCACCCGGTCCATGGCTGCCCGTACCATCCCCCGACCCGAAGAACCTGAATGGCCAGCACCTCCTCCCCCGGTCGCTCCAGTAGAAGACACCGACCGTGCCAACCCCCCAGGGCAAACCCCCGAAGGGCTCGCTCAGCTCCAGGACCTTCCCAACCTGGCTCAGTGGCGTCAGGAAGGGGGGCCCACCCAGGAACAGTTCCGTCAAGAGCAGAAGACCTGTCCCTCCCTCGAGGGACTCCGCCAGCAAGCCCTCGCCCAGAGCGCAGGGGACACCACCGGAAGCCATTGGATCTATTGGGACAACGACCTGTTATACAGTGAACAGAGAATCGCGGAGTTAGGGGCCAGTCGAGTGCTAGTGGTGCCCCTCCGCTTTAGAGACTTCTTGCTAAACTTGGCCCACGATGTCCCCCTGGCTGGTCACCTGGGTCAAGACAAAACCTACAGTCGCCTGGTGACCCACTTCTTCTGGCCCAAGATGAGAAACAATGTCCTCAACCACTGCCGGCCCTGCCCCACGTGCCAGGCCAGCGGGAAGAGCGGCCGCAAACTTAAAGCACCTCTGCAACCCTTCCCAGTTGTCACCACCCCGTTCGAGAGGGTGGGAATAGACATTGTGGGGCCCCTGGACCCCCGTACAGCACAAGGACATCGGTTCATCCTGGTACTGGTGGACCACGCCACCCGCTACCCCGAGGCTGTTCCCCTGCGAACTGTGACAGCCCCGGTGGTCGGCCGGGCCTTGATGGGGATCTTCTCCCGGGTGGGCTTTCCCCGAGAAGTCGTCAGCGACCGAGGCACAAACTTTATTTCAAAATATATGAAATCCCTCTGGCAACAGTGTGGGGTCACCTACCGATTCACGACCCCTTATCACCCTCAAGGAAACGGACTAGTCGAGCGGTTTAACCGCACGCTCAAAGGGATGATTGGGGGGTTGGAAGTATGACGAGTGTTGGTTTTGTCGAGAATCTCTTTACATTGGAGTTCCACACTAGTGGCCCAGAGAACTCTAGAATACAGTTTAGGCGCTCTCCTATTGGACATGACTTTGAGGTCTCTCGGGGACTTAGGAGTTTGCAGGGCTCCTCAAACCTAGAGACCAATGATTGACTAAATCACATAGGCCTGCTGGGGGCTCAAAAAGGCGTTCCTATTGTATCCCCTGGGGAGGGACCCAAGGAGAGGCTATCGACTATTATCCACAAAGTGGCTTTGATACAAGGAGATGATGGGGGATAAGTTTAGCTGGTAGACCAACTATGCAACATCCCATGCCCCAGACCTCTGTTCCTATTTACCCTGTAAGTAATATCTTGAGGGGGGTATCAGGAGAATCTAATTGTAGAAGGGACTCATATCCACAAGACACTACTCAGATGGTTGGGAATCTACCTACAGAACATCCTAAACTGGAATATTGCAGGCCTTAATTCAAAGTTATCCTCGCCTGAATGGAATACCTTTGTACAGATATATGACATTTGTGCTTTCCAAGAGACTTGGGCGGAAACACCCCTGTTTTGCCATGGGTATTTGAATTTCTCCATAGCAGCTGAAAGGGGTGAGAAGGGTAGGCCCTCGGGGGACCAACAATCCGGGTTTGTCAAGAGCTTAAAGTTAATATCCAGGTTCTTTCAACTCAGAATAAGGACATTCAAGCGACTAAATGAATAACCAATGATCACCTATCAAACGTGTTATTTAACATCTACGTCAGGGGCATAAGGGGCAAAAGATCAGGAGTTTTAGCGGCTCTTGAAGAGCTCCTTGACATTCTACCTGACGTTTATAAGGTAATAATAATGGGTGATTTTAACACATCCTTTGAACCCCTTACTGAAGAAGATGGCCACTGGATTGAGGTTGATAATAGTAAATGGGGGGTCCACCGCTGGGGTTGCAGCCTATTAGAAAGTGGACTGATGTGGCTATCCAATTTATAGTATCTGTATGGAACAGCGCCTAAGGGCTCTGAATGGGTACACTAAATCAGATACACTAGGAGCAAATACTTTTAACAATGGGCTTTATGTAAGTAGAATTTATTATGTTTTGGTAAGTCTGAGCCTGTGGTACTTGGTGGAGGACATGAAGGTCACTGTTAGGCTCGAAAGTGACCATAATCCGCTCTGTTGTTCTTTGCTTTTGATTTATCATATTATAGATTCTCATTTAGTTGATAGGAATTACCTTGGCGAAGTTTTCCCCACGAACAATCTAAGGAGACTTAAATGTTTACAGGTAAAAGAAGCTCCAACCTTGCTAGACGATACAGCACAGAGCCTGGATCTCGCCATCAAAGAACTTGAGGGTTGTGTATATAAAAAAAGAGACCATGGTAGAATAGTGAGCACCCATACCGCTTTTTTTAATCTTTTGGGTTCATACTTTGAGAAGCAGGGAAAGAAGCCCAAGGTATCAGCCCAGAAAAAGGGACGCTGGTGCAACGACGAATGCCGGGAGGCACGCCTGGCACTTGGGAGATTGCAAAAACAACAGGTGATGGACCGAATGAGGATCAATGTCACACATTCAACCCAGTCAAAAGATCTGGGTCCTAATCCATCGTTTTTTTGCACTCCACACCACCCTGGGTTAGACAATGGCGATATGCAAATCAGCTCTGACCCTGTGCCCCATGGGAACAGTCCAGTCCGAACTACAAAAGCCATGTCCTTCCCAGAACGGAATCAAGCATCCGTCCTAAGTGCGCTGGGGATGCCCAGACGTGGGTCCCAGGCACTCCACACCACTTGGAGTCAAGCTAGCCGGGCTGATGAGAGGTGTTACCTCGAAACCGGTCCGGTCCTCGGATGCTTGATTCCGTTCTGGGAAGGACATGGCTTTTGTAGTTCGGACTGGACTGTTCCCATGGGGCAACAGGGTCAGAGCTGATTTGCATATCGCCATTGTCTAACCCAGGGTGGTGTGGAGTGCAAAAAAACGATGGATTTGGGCCCAGATCTTTTGACTGGGGGAATGTGTGACATTGATCCACATTCGGTCCATCACTTGTTGTTTTTGCAATTGCCGCCCTAAGTGCGCTGGGGATGCCCAGACGTGGGTCCCAGGCACTCCACACCACTTGGAGTCAAGCTAGCCGGGCTGATGAGAGGTGTTACCTCGAAACCGGTCCGGTCCTCGGATGCTTGATTCCGTTCTGGGAAGGACATGGCTTTTGTAGTTCGGACCGGACTGTTCCCATGGGGCAACAGGGTCAGAGCTGATTTGCATATCGCCATTGTCTAACCCAGGGTGGTGTGGAGTGCAAAAAAACGATGGATTTGGGCCCAGATCTTTTGACTGGGGGAATGTGTGACATTGATCCACATTCGGTCCATCACTTGTTGTTTTTGCAATTGCCGCCCTAAGTGCGCTGGGGATGCCCAGACGTGGGTCCCAGGTAAGCATGGGCGGAAAATCCGTTTCGCTCGCGGATTTTGCGGATTTTCGGGAAATTCGCAATCCGCGAGATTCGCGAATCTCCCGCAAAATCCGCAAATCCGCGAGCAGCGGATTTTGCTCGCACTGCTCGCACTGTTCGCGTGAGTTCGCGGCTTCCCAGTACAACTTCGCGCCCCGCGAATAAGTGCTAAATTGCAGAAATACGATCTTAGCAAAACTGAAACTACTTACCAGGTTCAAAAGTTCAGGCTCATCATTAGTAGCCATTTCCTGTAGTGCTTCCTGAGGGGCCCCTCCAGAGTTCAGTTGCCAGTTGCAACTATTATGTGACCCTGCTCTGAACCTCAGAATAGTTACACATATGCCACAAAGGTCCTGAATTACAGCTAAGGGAGACAAGCAGGAGCCAGGCTGGAAGTTAAAATCCATTAATCAGCCCCTAATTCATTATTGTCAGTTGGGGCAGGGCAGGTGTTGTAACTAATTTTGCAACAATGAAAGCACTTAGCAAGTGCAAAAGATCACTAATCAGGGCGCACTAAGGAAGCAGGTGCCAGCTAAAAAAATATTCTGTGACACATTAATCAGCCCCAAATTAATTCAATTCACTTGAGGCATGGAAGGTGTGCTTTGCTTTGCCGAAAATAATGTACACTGGACAACCAGAGGGTGTGGTGATGAAACAGAGGGTGGCATGGGTGGGCCAGAGGGTGGCATGAGTAGTCAGAGAGTGGCAGTGGTGACAGAGAGTGGCAGTGATGAAGAAGAGTGTCCCAAACAGGCTGGACACGTAGAAACAACAAGTTCGCAAAACTTGCGACCCGACAGGTAAGTTCGCAAATTGCGAATTTGTAAAAACCCTCGCGAACTGGCAGAAACACGGGCAAACACAAAAAAAAATTCCGCAAATTCGCGGGAATTCGCGGATTTTGCGGATTGCGAATTCGCAAATCCGCAAAATTCACGAACGCGAGATTCGCAAAATTTGCCCATGCTTAGTCCCAGGCACTCCACACCACTTGGAGTCAAGCTAGCCGGGCTGATGAGAGGTGTTACCTCGAAACCGGTCCGGTCCTCGGATGCTTGATTCCGTTCTGGGAAGGACATGGCTTTTGTAGTTCGGACTGGACTGTTCCCATGGGGCAACAGGGTCAGAGCTGATTTGCATATCGCCATTGTCTAACCCAGGGTGGTGTGGAGTGCAAAAAAACGATGGATTTGGGCCCAGATCTTTTGACTGGGGGAATGTGTGACATTGATCCACATTCGGTCCATCACTTGTTGTTTTTGCAATTGCCGCCCTAAGTGCGCTGGGGATGCCCAGACGTGGGTCCCAGGCACTCCACACCACTTGGAGTCAAGCTAGCCGGGCTGATGAGAGGTGTTACCTCGAAACCGGTCCGGTCCTCGGATGCTTGATTCCGGTCTGGGAAGGACATGGCTTTTGTAGTTCGGACTGGACTGTTCCCATGGGGCAACAGGGTCAGAGCTGATTTGCATATCGCCATTGTCTAACCCAGGGTGGTGTGGAGTGCAAAAAAACGATGGATTTGGGCCCAGATCTTTTGACTGGGGGAATGTGTGACATTGATCCACATTCGGTCCATCACTTGTTGTTTTTGCAATTGCCGCCCTAAGTGCGCTGGGGATGCCCAGACGTGGGTCCCAGGTAAGCATGGGCGGAAAATCCGTTTCGCTCGCGGATTTTGCGGATTTTCGGGAAATTCGCAATCCGCGAGATTCGCGAATCTCCCGCAAAATCCGCAAATCCGCGAGCAGCGGATTTTGCTCGCACTGCTCGCACTGTTCGCGTGAGTTCGCGGCTTCCCAGTACAACTTCGCGCCCCGCGAATAAGTGCTAAATTGCAGAAATACGATCTTAGCAAAACTGAAACTACTTACCAGGTTCAAAAGTTCAGGCTCATCATTAGTAGCCATTTCCTGTAGTGCTTCCTGAGGGGCCCCTCCAGAGTTCAGTTGCCAGTTGCAACTATTATGTGACCCTGCTCTGAACCTCAGAATAGTTACACATATGCCACAAAGGTCCTGAATTACAGCTAAAGGAGACAAGCAGGAGCCAGGCTGGAAGTTAAAATCCATTAATCAGCCCCTAATTCATTATTGTCAGTTGGGGCAGGGCAGGTGTTGTAACTAATTTTGCAACAATGAAAGCACTTAGCAAGTGCAAAAGATCACTAATCAGGGCGCACTAAGGAAGCAGGTGCCAGCTAAAAAAATATTCTGTGACACATTAATCAGCCCCAAATTAATTCAATTCACTTGAGGCAGGGAAGGTGTGCTTTGCTTTGCCGAAAATAATGTACACTGGACAACCAGAGGGTGTGGTGATGAAACAGAGGGTGGCATGGGTGGGCCAGAGGGTGGCATGAGTAGTCAGAGAGTGGCAGTGGTGACAGAGAGTGGCAGTGATGAAGAAGAGTGTCCCAAACAGGCTGGACACGTAGAAACAACAAGTTCGCAAAACTTGCGACCCGACAGGTAAGTTCGCAAATTGCGAATTTGTAAAAACCCTCGCGAACTGGCAGAAACACGGGCGAACACAAAAAAAAAAATCTGCAAATTCGCGGGAATTCGCGGATTTTGCGGATTGCGAATTCGCAAATCCGCAAAATTCGCGAACGCGAGATTCGCAAAATTCGCCCATGCTTAGTCCCAGGCACTCCACACCACTTGGAGTCAAGCTAGCCGGGCTGATGAGAGGTGTTACCTTGAAACCGGTCCGGTCCTCGGATGCTTGATTCCGTTCTGGGAAGGACATGGCTTTTGTAGTTCGGACTGGACTGTTCCCATGGGGCAACAGGGTCAGAGCTGATTTGCATATCGCCATTGTCTAACCCAGGGTGGTGTGGAGTGCAAAAAAACGATGGATTTGGGCCCAGATCTTTTGACTGGGGGAATGTGTGACATTGATCCACATTCGGTCCATCACTTGTTGTTTTTGCAATTGCCGCCCTAAGTGCGCTGGGGATGCCCAGACGTGGGTCCCAGGCACTCCACACCACTTGGAGTCAAGCTAGCCGGGCTGATGAGAGGTGTTACCTCGAAACCGGTCCGGTCCTCGGATGCTTGATTCCGTTCTGGGAAGGACATGGCTTTTGTAGTTCGGACTGGACTGTTCCCATGGGGCAACAGGGTCAGAGCTGATTTGCATATCGCCATTGTCTAACCCAGGGTGGTGTGGAGTGCAAAAAAACGATGGATTTGGGCCCAGATCTTTTGACTGGGGGAATGTGTGACATTGATCCACATTCGGTCCATCACTTGTTGTTTTTGCAATTGGCACTTGAGAGAGCCATAAGAGGGGGTGACCCAACAAAGGTCCGCAAGATGAGAACACTGTATAAGGTTATCCAAGTAAAGGCCAAGAAAGCCTGGGATGTTAAACGGTGGCAGGATTTTAGGGACGCATGTGCCTCGAAAAATCCTAAGCAGTTTTGGCACATTTATAAATGGTCAACCGGGGGCCAAGCTGAGCTCCCCCAAAATCATGCCTCTGTATCTGCCTGGTTTAATCATTTTAAGCCCCAATAAGCTTCTACCCCTGTAGTGAGGGAAATCGTACACACAAGTGTGATGTATTCAGGAGAAACCTTCACCAAGAGGGAAGTTGAGTCAGCATTGAACTCAATTGTACCGGAGAAAGCACCATGGCCCAATGTCATTCCGGGCGATATCCTCCCACATGATAAATATAGTTGGAGCCGATATATCCTCTTGCTATGTAATGCTATTGCACAAGGAGCCTCATTCCCGCGTCTTGGAAAAGTGCGTAAATTATCCCTGTCTACAAAAAAGGTGACAAAGCAGGCCCGGGGAACTATAGGCCTATTAGCTTAATCGACTGCTTCCAGAAAATAATTGGTAGAATGGAGTTAAATAGATTGCAGGGGTGGATAGAGGAGTTCGGAGTCCTTTCTCCATTGCAAGCTGGATTCCGTGCATCAATAAGCACCATCGACCAGGTTTTCAGATTCACTTTAATTTACTGGAAGATAGAGACCATAGGCAAGGGTGGTCTTTATGCCGCCTTTGTAGATCTAAGGGCGGCATTTGATCTAGTGCCCCTCTGGAAATTATGGCTAGTTTTGAAACAGCTTGGGCTTCCCCTGGGCCTTTTAACTTTGATCAGAAGGCTCCACGAAGATAATAATGCCCAAATTAGATGGGGGGGGGGGCAGGGCGAAGTTACTGAACTGTTCCCGGTGGAACGCGGAGTGAGACAGGGATGTGTGATGGCCCCTACGCTATTTTTGTTATATATCAACGGGATAGCTGATTGTATGAGTACAATACCAACTGACGCCCCTTCACTTGCCGGAGAAAAAGAACCAATTTTGATGTTTGCCGATGACACTTTGATCCTTTCCAAGACCCCTGGTGGGCTTCAGAAGGCTTTAAGAATCTTAGAGGATTTTTGCTGCCAGAGGGGCTTGGAGGTCAACGTGTCTAAGACGAAGCTAATGGCATTCAATGCCCGTAAGGCAAATCTTAGGGGTTTTAATATGAAGGATTTTCCACTAGAATTAGTAAATGAGTTCACTTATTTAGGAGTGAACTTTCAAGGCAGTATGAAGTGGGATCGTCAAATTGATTTAGAATATTACTAGACTACCCCAGAGTACCCCTATGTGCCCATTGCTAATTGATCTGGGTAAGAAACCTATTTCAGCAATAGCTAAATTGCGTCCCCTTCTGTATTGGAGGAGACTATGGTCTACACCTGAACTTGCAAGCTATGCGCAGGGTTTCTTAGAAATAATTAGGGGTGATACATTACATCGTATTAAATGGTTATGGGTAGTTCGAAACCTTTTAGTAGAGCTAGGCTTGATTTCGCTGTGAATTGAACCTGTAAACTCCCACACTCCATCAAAAGCTGTGCTAAAGATTAGGGGGCATAGGTAGGCGTTTGCGAATCGCAAACGCCGTTTTGGAATGTAGGTACCACATAGCAAAATAAGGGATCGCAAAAATTCCGATTCCTTATTTTGCTCAAGCATTTAAGGAATCGCAATTTTGCGATTCCTTAAAAGCTATGTAGGGGTGCCTTTTAAATTGCGATTTGGCCATAAGGAATCGCAAAATACCACCTACTCCAAGTAGATGGTATTTTGCGATTTCCTGTCAAAATGCATTTTTTTTAATTCAAAGTGCCATGTGGCGCACAGACATGCCCTTAGGGCATATATGTGCACCACATGTACTTACAGGCACATTCCAGGGGTGAAACAGGTGTCCTTTGGACACCCTGGCACCCTTGGAATAGCGATTCTCAAATTGCAATTTTCTCAAAGAAAATCGCAAGTTGAGAATGTATCCCCATTCATTCCTATGGGCCTCTTGGCCCATAGGAAGGAATGGGACACTCATTCCTTAATTGCAATTCGCAATTTGCTAATCGCAATTAAGGAATTTTAGGGATTCGCAAAAAAATTGCAAATTATTACCTACATTCCATTTTGCAATTCTCAAATAGCGATTCCTTAAATATTGCTATTTGAGAATCGCAAAAAGTAAATTACCTACATATGCCCCTAAATACTGGGAATGGTTTCAGGAAAAAAACGCAAGACAACAAGCGTCAACCTCCCTTACCAACTTTTTTTTGGACAATAAATTTACCCCGAGGATGGAACCTTATCGGTATGCGATTACTAAACCAATGGACAGCAAATTGTACTTCCAGTTCAGGGTGGGAACGCTCCCGGTGAGATTATTTACCATTAAATGGTCAGCCCAATCTTCTACTAGGTGTCTGGGGTGTAGTTCTTTTAACAAGTCTACGGCTCATATTCTTTTTGTTTGTGATGCCTATGTAGCACCGCGCCAGGCCTGGCTGTTACCAATTTGCAGGCTCCTGGGCACAAGGGTGGCTGTGGTTGATGAACGCATCCTGCGTACTGATACATCATTACCTATTGCACTAGCCATGGCAAAATTTTTAGGCTGGGTATGGATTCTGAGGGCTCGCCTAATTGCTCAGAGTATCTGAATAAAAATATTGATTTTTTCACGATGTTGTAATGTGCATATATTCAAATGTTTTATCCTTTTTAATCTGCTGTTTTTTAACTATTTTATCGCATGTTTTTTTATTCATGGGGATGCCAAGTAGTTTTATTTTAAAGATGTATTGTCTTTTATACTCGTGATTCCTATATTTAACGGTATTTGCTGATTTGCACGTTGCTTTTATGGCTGCAAAAGACGAATAAAGCTTTTTGAAATGAAAGAAATGAGTGCAACACAACATGCGCCATTTCTTACCTAATCCCACAACATGCTGAAGAAAGAAACCATAGAAAGCTTTCTGAAGAATGAATAACCCCAGTGAACGTTTCAGGACTCATTTGAAATCTTGCTCTCTTCCCACATCCAAACAGGAGAGTTAACACCAGGACACATGAAGAGGTGGGCTGGTGGGGATAAGTAGACAGTGGCACAGCTAATGGAATGGGAGCTAGAGGTGGTGGTGTCCAGGCAATTCACCGCACCCGAAAGGCTTGCGATAACAAGATAGGTGGAAAATATACAGCGTATATCCTGAAACAACTGGCCACCATTACTAGTCTATGGCATTGAGACTAACATTTCCAAGATGCCCCCATCCTTATGTGTACTTCTTCTTCTGAGCTAAGGTTGAAAGAGCAGTCTTAAAGGCAGCTAGAGCTTCACTTGCCAATTGAGTATGTTGGTGGGATTTTCACTGTCATTCCTAGTTCAATCTTCGCTTTTCCTTCATTTGTTACTTTATGTGTTTTTCTCTTTCACCAACTTTCCTCTGATGTACCATTTTGCTTTCTTTGAAATGCTAAACAAGTCTCAACCTGCAGTCCCTCTTCTCCAGTATCTACCCCGGGGCGGTGCTTTTCCGCGAACCAAAGATGCATTCAACAAAAGATGCCCAGCATTTCTCCCTTTCCTACCACTTCCCCCTACTTCCCCTATTTCTTATTTTCTCCACTGTTTTTCCATCTCTTGTAGGTTTATTAGGCTACTGGAAGGCAGAGGGGTTCTTTGCTTGCATTCTTTGCTCAGATGGCTGTGGCAGAAAGGATATTGAGTCAAAATCTGCATTTTTGAACACAAGTCCCAGTGGGTATAGCAAGCAGCTGCAAGTTGTGTTTTTGAAATTGCGACTCTTCAATCCATTTTTCTGAGATTTTGTTGTCATTCAGATATATTCAAGGAAAGCCTTTGGAGTTTTTTCCTACTGTCAGCTTCTGAGTCTGTGGTTACTGTTTTCTGGGATTGGTTCCCTGCAAAAAGTAGCAAGACATTCTAGTGATCAGTTGGGTGTGTCTAGTGCAAGGCCAAGACCCCTATCCTGGGAGAAACACACACTTATTTGTAATTCATGGTATGATACACTGACGCAGGACTGATAGAATCAACTAATAAAACTACTTTCTGACAACTACAATTGGAAAACATCCGGGAGTGCCAAAAAGTCTATATCTGCCATTTAAATTCAGCACATTGGTTGCTGTACTCCCCTGCCGGTGTACAGCATTACTGTTTAAACTACAATTAATTTACCATCATCCCAAACGACCAATACCCAAACAAAGCTCTGATTTCTTTGGCGTAGATTTAACATTACGCTGTCACTTTATAAAGACTGCATTTACTGCTGTTTCTCACCAGAGTACAATAAAGCTTTTGTCTCATTCTACACGTATAAAACTCTGTTACCCATTCACGTCATTCAGCAAATCAATGGGTTTGTACTTGCTATACACTATTGCTATTATCTGATGAGCCATAAGCTCTAAAATAGTTAATGAGTGTATGAACTGTTGTCACTTACTGCACTGTGTGACATCTTGCGTGGTTGGTGGCTGAAAATGTGTAATAAATGCAAGCACATGTCATAAAAAACTGTACGTTAGGACGAGGCCCCACGAAAGAACACATCTGAGTTACTCTGCAACTTGTGTTCATTATGCTTTACTAGCCAGTGTGTAATTATAAAACCACACCCCAAACCTCATAGCTTAAGAGAATGTCTGTAATGCATATAAATGCATATTTTCACAATTTTTCAGCCGTCTTTTGTCTGTGCTGACTGGTAATTGAGGATGCGGCATGCTTTCAATTCTTTTTCTACTCCCTCATCTAGTCGAGGGAATGACACTCTGTCTCTCATGCTCTCTAGGTGGTTACGATGCCACAGTGCCCTTCATGGGCCGTCTTGATAATCCGTTGCCTGAGGCTCTCAAGTATGATGATTCTCAAGCCTCTAAGCATTATGTCTTCTTGAGTGACTGCTAACTCATCCTGTACCTTTTTTAACTTTTAGAATTCAGTATCATTGGCCAGAGGCCGTTAGCATCGTCTCCATGATTGTGTCTCATTGACTTCTTTGATGACAGTCATGGCGTTGTTTGTGTTGTTGGCAGCAGTGCTTTGGTCCATAGACAGAGTAGTGTGCTCGACCTCACCATAAAATGTTGATATTCATCCGCAGTCCTGGATGTCGAACTCTGTCATTGCAGCTGCGCTCATGAAAAGTAATCTGCTGGGTTCTGATCCTTCCAAGGTTTGTGCACAATCTCATAGTCGTACTCTTGCAGCCGCAACCCCCACCTTTCGATGTGAGGGGCATCTTAGCCTTACGGTTTCTAAAAATAGTGAGCAATACTTGGTGGGCCGTGATGACAGTAAATCGATTTCCATAATGGAATCCATGAGGATTGATGTCCTGCAAGAGGAAAGGCCCGGGCCAGGATGTACACCAGACCTAATTATGTTTTTGCATGCATGGCTAGGTACAAGATAATGAGGCGGCAAACCCAAATTTCCCGGCTCTGCTTCAAAAGGCACCTCCCTTGCAGTGGGTACCAGACACAGGGTGAAGGCCAAGGGATGGAAAGGGCCAGAAACTGCCCGCGCACACATCTTTACGTGCATGAACGGCTGCATTGGTGGTAGAATAGAATGGACACTGGTGCTATACATGGATAGACTGATGGA
Source organism: Lissotriton vulgaris (assembly GCF_964263255.1). NCBI lineage: Eukaryota > Metazoa > Chordata > Amphibia > Caudata > Salamandridae > Lissotriton > Lissotriton vulgaris. Next base: position 77,425,698 of record NC_141699.1, read on the forward strand.
TGCATGGGTGGATGGGGCTGTGTTTGAGTGGAGAAAAGCAGGGGACCTAACGTGTCAATGTTCCAGAAAGGACCTTTGACACAACAACATGGGGCACAGGTGCTTCACAGTCCTGTGTACTGCTCTTGATGTATAGAGACATGCGGCGAATCGACAACAGGATGCATGCATAAATGGGATGAAGAGATGAATGCGGAGAAAAAATAATTGAAAGCACAGGTGGATGGAGAGATAAACTGGAACAACCGATGAATTACTCAAAAGATGGGGTGAATGCAGACTAATGTATATGTAAACTATAGTGGTAGGCTGTGTAGATGAATGAGCACGTTTTGGATTTATAGACGAATGCCGGGATGAGATGAAATGATTTAAGGGGTCATTAATCATTGGCAGATAGACATATGGATAAGATAAACAGATGCATAATGCAGATAGATAAACTCCAGAACATCCAGAACGCCTCCACCAGACTCATCCTGAGCATTCCATGCCGCAGCCACATCACTGGCCACCTGAGAGACCTTCGCTGGCTACTTATCAACAAAAGATTTACTTCCAAGCTCCTCACGCAAGCCTACAGATCTGCATACCTCTACCACTGCATCTCCTTCTACACTCCCACCAGACATCTCCACTCCACCCAACTGGCCTGGCCACCATCCCACAAATCCGCAAGACTACAGCAGGAGGAAGATCCTTCTCCTACCTCACTGCGAAGATCCATAACTCCTTGCCTCTGCACCTCGGACAATCTCCATTGCTGCTGCAATTGAGGAAATCCCTCAAGCCATGGCTCTTCGGCTGAACCGTAGATCCCCCCGCACCAGTGCCTTGAGACCCTAACAGGTGAGTAGTCACGCTTTACAAGAAACTTGATTGATGGATCGATTAGACTGGATGGATAGATGAATGGGTGCATGTATGGATAGAGGGGGGAAGGGACTGGCGGCTGATGGATAGGCTGTGTAGAAAGATAACATGAATGCATACATTGATGAGGCAGGTGGTCGGATGGGTGTGATACACTGATTCTTCATATGAATGGATACACGGATGGCTGTATGCAGGAATGCATGGAATGTAGATACATGTTCGATATCAGGCTGATGCATAGATAGATGTATGCTTAGTTTGATGGATGCACAGATAGATAAGGTGCAGAGGGACATGAGAACAATGTAATGGAAGAATGAATACATTTATCAGATATGTATGGAGATCGATTAATAGGCTTCTGAGAGGACAAAGGTGGCGAGATAGGTGGATGAGGCTGCAGAAATAGATCAACGGTATTTATTGATTAAATAAAGATTTAGCTGTGTGTTGCTTCATTTCGGGGAGAAACAATGTGTGCACAAATTAAATACTGTGTTAACTTACCAGTCTTTGTATGGCACAAATTTACCATTTGTATGTCTCTGTGGTGCTTTCAAAATCTATGGATCCTTCATGGTACTGGGATTCTCTGTGGACTAGAGGTGGTCAGCAGTCACTGTGCTGGGCTACAGACATGAAAACAGTCCTTTCCTCTGCAGAATCCATTTTTCAGATGCCCGAGCCCCAGGACGCAAACTTGCTTTGGTTAAACAAATAGCACGGCGTACAAACGTCATACCTCTTGGCTTTGCCAGTGCTTGTCCCAGCATGGGACCATCAGGTCTTCCATAGAGGTCATCACCTACAAAAGGTCTCAGTATTTGTGAGTTTCCTGTTTCCCTGGGGCACACACTTGTCACCGCTTGACCTAAAGAGCTGCACGTGAATATGCCTTATTGGCCAAGTGTAGACCTTTGATGGAGTGGTCTCTACATGTATGGTGTGGTGTGATGAGGCTGACTGCTTCAGAAAGGTGCACAGAACAGATTTGAGCCTCCTGCCTTCGCTGCTTCATATGGAAGAGGTGTGGCGCAGTGGCCAGGGCGACTGATGCTGGAAGCTGGGGCTCACGGTTCGATCCTGGGCACCGGCGGCAGGTCAGCCCAGCACCATGTGACTCTGGGCAATAGCTCACTTGGGGCCATATGTATCAACATACCCTTTTGCGATTCCTTAATAGCGATTTTTAAGAAATCGCTATTTAGAAATCGCAAAATGATATGTATGAAGAAATTCGCTATTTTTAAGCGATTCCTTAAAATTCCTTAATTGCGATTAGCAAATTGCTAATCGCAATTAAGGAATAATTTCCCATTCATTCCTATGGGCCAGGTGGCCCATAGGAATGAATGGGAAATTATTCTTAATTTGCGATTCGCAATTTGCTAATCGCAAATTGAGAATAATTTCAAGGGTGCAGGGGTGTCTCAAGAACACCCTGCTGCACCCCTGAAAATGACATGTGTGCACATATGGCGCACATAAATGCCCTAAGGGCATGTATGAGGGTCACATGGCACCATTGGATTTTCAAAAAAATGTTTTTTTAAAAGAATTCACAACTTACCACCAACTAGAAGTTGGTGGTAATTTGCGATTCCTTAAGGGCATTTTGGATTTTTTTTTCCCTTGATACATTGCATTTAAGGAATCACAACATTTTCGATTCCTTATATACAATTGCAAAATAAGGAATGGCAAATTTTGCGATTCCTTATTTTGCACCCAAATTGTTTGATACATACCATTTTGCGAAAATGGGTTCGCGAACCCATTTGCCCTTGATACATATGGCTCTTAATCTTCCTGAGGGACCCAGCGCTGGGACACCACTTCATAGGTAGCTGTGCGCTTTACAAATACTGGTATTTCATTTAATTTCACTGCGGTTAAACACTTACTCGTACCACAGATCTTTTTAAAAAGCTAGTCTGATGCAAATATTGTGAGATTCTATCTCAGTTGGGCACCCACATTCTCTCACCAAGAAAGACACCTTTAGCATATCCTAAAGGCAGTCCCACCGCCACAGTGTGGTGGAAGTTTCTTTTTTTGTCTGCTATAAATCGTTTTTGAAGGCTGCAGTATCTACATTCCAGCTTGAATCAAGTCTTCAAAGTGTCCGAGTTGCAAAAGTTTTCACCTGATCGGTACAAAGCGCCTCTCTGATCTGCATTTACTAATGACACTCGCGTGCCCCTGAGCCCAGAGTTCTAAGAAGGCCTCCTCGTTAGCCCTGGCGGCCACCTCTTGAAAGGCGGCTTCTCTTTCTTTCTGTCCTGCTTTCATCTCGCACAAAGCGCGGCCTTGACCAGCTCATTCCTGGCTGCCAAGTGGTGTTTTGTTCTGTGCAGTGGGTGATTGATGGCTGCGCAGCACTGACTCACCTTGTGGTTGATGGGGAGTCTGTCTCTTTGAGTTATGTCTCCTTCAGCTTGTCCAGCGTCACCGGTGGTAGAAAGGGCTTCCTTCACTGTTTCTTTTGTACCGGCTGCTAAACAGTTTGTGGCAGAGCCGTGCACCAAGTCTGGAGTAAAGTTACCACCGGAGTGGACTTTATTTATGGCACAAAGTACAAGCTTCTAAGTTTATAAGCATACATGCATGAGGTAGGTGGAAATGTTGCTCAGCTAGTTTGGATAAATGGATAGATGATGGAATACACATATGCATAGAATGCATATATATGATCTATATAAGTCTGGTGCACAGACGGATTTATAGATGGTATGTTAGATGCAGAGCTGGATAACTTTTCCTTATTGCCAGTTCCCAGAAGGTCCCAATATATGTATATTGTCTTTTTCCATAAAGTCACAGTTACCATTACGTGATCTGTTTCCATAATGGTACAATAGGAACACTTTTCTGTTCCAATGTGCCTCGGTATACACACATTGCCACTTTCTGTAGTGCAGAAGCATGCAGATAATTAGGCCTGGGCAGTGAACATCGCTCCGTTCGTGGAGTTTGCAGAGTTTAATGCACTTCGCACTCTGCAGAGTTTGCGGGGTGCAGTTAACTCCGCTTTGCGATGTGTAGCATTGTTTTTTTCCCCGCTCACAATAGCGAGCGGTAGGTTCGCTATTGCGAACGATAAGTTCGCGAGCGTGAGCTGCCGCTCTGGTAGAAGGTCTACCCGAGCGGCAGGAATACCAGCACAAACTGCAGTTCGCACTGCACTCTGCCACTCGCTGAACTTTGCAGAGTTTTTTTGTAACTCTGCAAAGTAACTTTACAACTTGTAACTTTGCAGAGTTTTGCATAGCAAAACTCTGCGAACTATGCCCGGGCCTGCAAATAATATTGTTGCCATAAGCATATTTCCTAGGTTCTATTGTCTCTCAGTAATCACAAATGTTGGTTTCAATAATGCCACTCTAAGAGCAAGTTACGAGTGTTTGCATTGCCCTATTTAATCAATTTCCACTATGTCCTATTGTACCCAAATTACTAGTTTCCAAATGGCCCCAATACACCAACTTTAATCAAAATAGAGCTTATTTAGGCACAGATGTCCATTGACAAAATAAAACAAAAACATTAACATTTATGAATACAATGTAAAATAAATTCGTCCTAAAGACACATCTTAAAAACGGAGCTAAAACGTTTGATACTTAATTACTTTACAATAAATATATATTTAAAGGCTTAGGGCCCGATTCACAGAACTAACTTAAGACAAAATCCTTAATTTACTACTTTTGGTATTCACAGAAGTTAGGATTTTGTCTTAAGACCGACTTAAGACAGACCTAAAACAGACTTAAGTTAGGAATCTGTCTTAAGTCTGTCTTAAGACAAACTTAAGACAAAATCCTAACTTCTGTGAATACCAAAAGTAGTAAGTTTAGGATTTTGTCTAAAGTTAGTTCTGTGAATCGGGCCCAGGGTAATTGTTCTTATGAATGAGTATTAAATAGAAGATTTTACATAGCTCATTCTTTACATTTGCGCCAAGGGACATAGCAGTAATAAATGATTAATTCCATTTGATATTCTTCTGGCATATTTACACTTATTACATAATGATATCTCATTGCATTTTTGCAAACAAAACATAACAGCATGAGACATCTATGCAGGTCAAAAAATCCAGCATCTAAAATGTAGATTGATGTTCGTGGATCTACATTGTAATTATTTATTACGTTCAATCACCTTTTCGTCGATTTGTAACTTGTTTCCTGAGATAGCTCTACCGATTTTTTTATTTAGACAGTCTTTGGTGTAATAAGCGCTCACTCTCCTAGTGGACTGCCATCAAACACTAACTTACACTTGGCAAACAATTGAAAAGGCTTGTTCTGCATCTCTAGGCACACCGGCTTTCACTCATGGTTGGAGCCTTCAAGCAATCACGGCCAATAGTAGGAGTACATGGCCTGTTAGAAGAGCTCCAAACTCAATGCCCAATATCTGTTCTTGAATTTTGTAGACACCTGGAGCCAGATTTATGAAAGGATTGTGTTGCCCTTGTGTCACGCAAGGCACAGATTGACTATGGCATGCGAGCCACATTGCGAGACTCCGCGTGGAGTAATGCAGGACAACACAAGTTGCTGCCCTGCGTTACTCTGCCCAGGGAAGGCATTCGGTGGGTGGAGCCTGGGTGTTCTCACGCATCCACCCATGTATTTTGGCCCATTCCCAGATTTACTACCAGTATTATTATTATTATATTCTTTATTGTCTGAATAATTAAAATCATTACAATAAAACAACACAGTTCAGAAAACAAGGCAATTTCTTACATTCTTTAAAGATTATGAGGAAGTGTTAACATATCTTTATAACTGTTAGAAATACATACAATATCATAAAAAGGTAATTTGTCCATAATCGAATATAAACATTACATTTCATTATTATTCACCATACATATTAGTAAGCCCATCCATACAGATCATCTTTGAGTCCCCTCTCCGGTTTTTAAACAACCCCTAAAAAGAAGCAGAGCATTGAGTGACACATGTTTGGTCCAGTTGTGATCTTAGTACTTAAAATATAAAATGCATCCACATTTCTTAAAATGACCCCATATCTCAGATACTTTATAAAATGTATCAAGTTACATTATCAGTATAGGGGAAAACAATATAGTTGGAATCATAGCCAATTTCTATTCTTATTATATGACCACAAGATCGTCCTGAGCTAGTTTTTTCTTGGATATAATGATAAATTTGTCAAAGTTAACTGTTAAATTGATGATACGCCCTTGGAGGCACAATATTACTGCTTGCCGACACGTTCTCACCCCTTGTTCGTTAAATATTGGTTTTAAAAGTGTTAATCTTCCTTGACACAATTTGGGGCCAATACAAACAATGTGCAATAACGTTTTATTAATATAACCAGATCATCTACACTTTTGTGATTGCCAAACTTGCACCCATCTAGGTGTACCATCTTTTGTTGGGTAATGTCCAAACCTAAGCTTAAGCAATATATCCCTTACCGCCGGTTTCAAGCAAGAAGTTAGATAGAATTGGGGTTCAATTTTATTATACAAATTAATAACCAACCAAGCATGCTTTTTTAGTAGTCTGCTCCTGATCCAATATTAATGATAGCAATTTAGTTGATTGATTTAAAATCTGTTTCAAAATGGTTTTATTTCTAATCATATTGTCAAAAGGTTGGAGTTTAAAAGTACTCAAACTTTCCGTTAAGTATGACCTCCATGGTCTTGCAAACTCCTTCTTATTCATTTCTTGCCAACACATATATGTGCCAGTAGTAAACCTGGGAATACGTCAAAAAGATACATCATCCAAGGGGAGGGGCAACAAGGAGAAATAACTTTATTTCTCCTTGGTTTTTTCCTCTTACCATGTGTGCTGCATTCTGTTGTTTTTCGTGCATGAAGGTGCCCCTTCCTGCACAAAAGCAATCCTGGCTATAATGCAAACACCCTTGCACCGAATATGACTCTTTATATTGCGGACTTTACTCCGCGATCCATTCACAACGCGGTTGTTACAACGACCACGTGTCACAACGCACTGTCATTACAACGCAAGTCATTACAACGACTTGCGCTAGATGGCGCGCTGGATTTAGGAATAGTATGATTTACTATTCCTACTCCAGTGTGTGCAACACTAGGGAAAGTGTTGGAATAGTAAATCATACAATTCCTTATCCTAAAGCACAATCTAGTGCAATTCGTTGTCACGACTTGCGTAGTAATGGCACTGCGCTGTAACAACGCGGATGTTGTAACAACTGCGTTGTGTTTGCACGCAGCGTAAAATCTGCGATGTAACGGTTGTTTCCCCCTTACACCATAGTGCAAATGTGCTGCATTGACTCTAGGTTGCACTGTGTACATCACCACAGGGAGAGCAGGGATGCGCCATATCTTAACAACCATGTGGTGCAGCGCATCAATTTGTCTTGCTGCGTTGTGCTTGCGTTAAATCTTAGTAAATCTGGCCCATAATTACAACTCATTTCTTAGAGCTTCAATTGTGAAACAGGCCTCTAGAATATCATCTGTTCAAGAACGTTGAGGGTAAGTTTGCCATTAAGTAGCACCAAACATAAGTGTCATGCCTGTTCCCTAATTGCACAGGTTGGGTTTTGTTTTTATTAATTGCTAAGTTGTTCGTTTAGCAATTTCCACTTAGCAAACCTGTCTTCTCTGAAAGCAATTCTGAGCTGTGTCTAAAGCCACCAGGTCACCTGTAAAATGTAAGACATGTGAATGTCTTCGGTTAAAGTTTGGGGGAAGTCCTTTGCTGAACTTAAAGCATAAAGTACATCAGACGGGAGCAGGAACAAGTCAAAGGGGAAAGCAGGCAGCCTAGTTTGAAGATATTCTATGTTTGTGTTCTCCTGGTCAATGCACCTATTTTACAGATAATAACTCTGGCCCATGCGTCCGCGTGAAGGGCGATTTCTAAGGATACCTTTTGGGATTTCTTTTTTGTGTGAATATTGAATTCCGAGTATCGAGCAATGCAATTATCAAGGACAAAATATTGAATCCAAAATAGTTAGGAATAGTGAATGTATACTTCTCTATATCTTTCTTTGCAATAATGTATCCCTCAATATCCTGTCCACTATATTCTTGTGTCAATATTCTTGGTCTCGATAACCCGAAGTACAATCCCCTTTGTGACTATTTGTCCATTTGGCAGGATGCACCAACGAACATGGGATGTACGATGTTACGACGCATGGTTTTACCACGCATACCTTTACAACGCGTTTTTTACAACGCAAGTCGTTACTACGACTTGCGTTGGAGGGGTGCGGACTTAGGAATTTTTTTATTTACTATTCCAACACCAGCCTACATACAGTAGGGAAGGTGTAGGATAGTAAATTAAATTATTCCTTGTCCTGTAGGGCCCTCCAGCGCAAGTCATGGTTACGACTTGCGTTGTAAAAGACGCGTTGAAAGGGTACTGCGGAGTAAAATCTGCGTTGTAAAGGATGGTCCCCGCGAACATGTATTACTAGTTAGACTCAGATGTAAGTACTTTTGCCTTGATCCCAATTGGGCCAGAAATCCTTTTTTGGGCACAAGCTCCCATCTTATGGGTGTGCAAATCACAGGTGTTTGCTGCCAGGATTACCGACAGGTGAAATCTGGTGCAAACTACTAGAATAAATGTAATCATAACAGTGAATCAGTATAGAGAAATATGACATTTTTTTGAGTGGTGGACATGTGAGTCTGTTAGCTGGATTGAGAAGGATAGAGAAGGGATAGAAGAGGTAAGGGTCTAGGAAGTTTATTTGTAGATCATGGCAGTAGAAGGTGGTTTGGGATGAGTAAAGGAGAGATGGAGGGTGGAAGAGTCTCTAGAAGTGGAATGGAGAGACATTTGAGGTATCAGATGAGTCAAGAAGAGATACATGAGGGAATGGTTTAGAAAGGCTTGATTGTGAAAACTGGACAGTAAAATAGGATTGAGATGATTGTAATTGTAATCACACTTTTAGAACGCAGCTGTCACCCAAAGGGTATCCTGGCGCTTCGACGAAAACATTACCTGCAGATGTCAAACACTACACTGCTCTCTGGAAGAAGTGAATTTTGAGATCCTTTTTAAAGGACAAAAGGTCCTGTTTGCACCTTAGGGACATCAGTAAGGAGTTCCATAGTTTGGCGGCCGCAAAGCTGAAAGAGCGACTGCCCATCCTCACCCTTTTTACCCTGGGAGTTGTCACCAGGAACGCCGAAGAAGATCTCAGAGGCCTAGCGGTAGAGTACCAGGAAAATAGATCTTGCAACATCACTGGCCCCAGCCCATGCAGAGCTCTGAAAACCAAACTTATTAGAGGGCGAAGATAGAAATTGAAAAGAATCGGACTGATTGCGGAACCTTGCGGCACGCCCTGATTTACATCTTTTATGGCTGATCGAAAAGGTGGTAGGGCTACAGATTGCTGCCTATTGCAGAGGTAAGAGGCCAGCCAGTCCAGGGCCAGGCCGGTCAACCCAGTTTCCCGGAGCCTGCCCAGTAACACCGCATGGTCAACTGTATCGAACGCGGCCGACATGTCGAGCAGCACCAAAAATGCTGCTCCTCCCATGTCGACATGCGATCGCAGGTCGTCCAGAACGGTCACCAAGGCAGACTCTGTTCTGTGGGCCGGCCTGAAACCAAACTGGGCCACGTCCAAAAGATTGTTAATTTCAAGAAAGCTGGACAGGACCCTAGTAACCAATTTCTCTAAGATTTTTATCGAGAAATGCAAGAGTGAAATGGGCCTATAGTTGCCGTACATAACAGGTCCAAGGTGGCCTTCTTTAGCAGAGGAGTGGCCACTGCCAGTTTCCAGCTATCAGGGACCGTGGCCGTGGCATGGGACTGGCAGCAGATGGAATGGAGCGGCGGGAAAAGTTCCCCCTGAAACAGCTTCCAAAACTTATGAGGCAATGGGTCTAAAGGGGAACCAGATGAGACGCTGTTAGCCAGTGCGCAAAAGTCCACCAAAGAAGGAGTAGGAAAGCAGGTCAGCCGAGGCTGTGCTGCTTCCTTCTCAAGGGCCTCTCGAGGCGTTATACTGACCGGTTCCACAGAGCCAAGGGCAAGGGGGCTGGTCAGATTGGAGGCTGAGAGGCCGTTCAGGATAGTTTTTATTTTATCCTCAAACGCCAAGGCTAAGGAGTCACATTGCTCCTGGGAATCTGGGATGGTAGATGGGTTAGAGAGGTTCTTGACTAATTTAAATAGGGTTTGAGACTTATTTCCTGCTTTAGCCAAGGTGTCCTCTAGAAATTTAGCTTTAGCCACCCTAATCTGTAGTTTATAGTCCTGAAGGGATTTTTTATAGAGCAGCTTATCTGCTTCCAGAGAGTGCCTTCACCAGACCCGCTCTGCCTGTTTACAGCGAAGCCGTTGCTGGAACAGATCACTAGAGAACCAAGGGGTGGCTTTAGTGGCTTGTCTTTCTACCTACGCAATGGAATCACCTTATCAAGCGACTCAAAGATGTGCTGACAGAGAGTGGAGTAGCTTTCCTCCACATTCTGACCTAAGGAAAAAACCCCAGGCAGTAGCGTGGGTAAATTAGAGCTCTTCCACATCCGAGACCATTGCCTACTGAATTTAGGCCTACCTGAGACGCTATTGCTCAGCGAACCGGCTGGTAAAAAGATAGAGAAATGGATCAATGCATGATCTGTCCAGCATTGAGCCGCTACCTCCTTAATCAAGACTAGCGACTCAGTCGCAAAAATCATATCCAAAGTATGCCCTTGTGCATGAGTAGAGGCGGATACAAGCTGCATAAGATGGAGATTGTTGCACGCTTGGCAGAGTTCCCGATATGCAAGTTCATAAGGACCCCCGGGCCATAAATTAAAATCGCCCAAGATTAAAAACCTGGCATGGGAGTTAGACAAGTCGTAAATCAAGTCTATCAGATCCTGAAGAGAAGAAGTTGCACTGGCGGGAGGACGATAGCAAAGTAGCCCCGCAGCCAGTGTTCCACTCTGGTCTTTCAGAGAGAAACCCATGAGCTCAAAGCCCATAACCGGTTTGACTTCGAGATATGAGAGCGTAAGTGAGTCCTTAAAAATAAAGCCCACTCCACCACCCCTCCCAGTGACTCGCGGGATATGCCTAATAGAGTAACCCGATGGGCAAGCCCAGCCGAGCTCCACACTACTCTCCGCTCTAGTCCAAGTTTCAGTCAGAAACAAAATATCCAACTGCAATGACTCAATAAGAAGGGCCGTCTCTGCATGATGTTTGCAGAGCGATCGGACATTAAGTAGTCCGCAGTTTACATTCACCAGAGGGGCCGCCGGGCAGACCGGTTGCTTACTCCTACAAGGGTATTGATTTACCAGACAGAGTTCTTCCCTGGAATAAACCAGGCGAGTTGGAGCAGCGTGTCCGGCGCTAAGCGTGTCCGGAGCGCGAACAGGCGCTAACGGGCTTACCTCTGGCGCACCTCCGGCGCCCAGCCGGCGTGCCCACGATGCGCGCTTGTCTTTGCATCTCCCTATATTGTGTGCCGCGCGGGAGTCCTACGAGTGAAGCCACTGGACCCACTCAAAGATGGCGCCTAAAGTCGGCCCGCATCCAAGCACACCCACCCAAGATGGCGGCCAAACACCGCAAGCACTACCCCAAGAAGCCCTAGAATCTAACTAAGCCCCGCAAATGCGGGTGGAGCAACGATTATAGTGCAAGTGAGTACCTGACTGTGCACCCCATAATACCCCCTTAGTACAGCTACAAGCGCTTACAAGCGCTTACAAATGAAGTAGATAGCGCTAATTCCCAAAAGCAATTAAAAGTTTTAAAATAAAGCCAGTTGCAGCGCAGAGGAGCGCGCGCGTACAAGGTACATGTAAGTCTGCCTAAGAACTGAAAAGGAAGGGTTTAAATGCCTTTCCAGTGCGCTGGAGTCCTACGAGTGAAGCCACTGGACCCACTCTAAGATGGCGCCTAAAGTCGGCCCGAATCCAAGCACACCCACCAAAGATGGCGGCCAAACACCGCAAGCACTACCCCAAGAAGCCCTAGAATCTAACTAAGCCCCGCAAATGCGGGTGGAGCAACGATTATAGTGCAAGTGAGTGCCTGACTGTGCACCCCCTAATACACCTTAGTACAGCTACAAGCGCTCACAAGCGCTTACAAATGAAGTAGATAGCGCTAGTTCCCAAAAGCAATTAAAAGCTTTAAAATAAAGCCAGTTGCAGCGCAGAGGAGCGTGCGCGTACAAGGTACATATAAGTAAGTAAGAAAGAAAAGTAAGATGATGCAAGGAGCAGTAGAGGAGGGAACAGTCTAGAAAGGTCTATAGTAGAATTGGGTTTAGGATGTGTCAGAGAATGGAGACAGAGGATATATTAAGAGAGGTATAGGATGAGAAATAGGGTAGTGAACTGGAAAACAAATAGTGCACATGTGCTATTTGTGCACAATGGAATGCGAAGTAACACACATGATTAGCAAGTTATTCCTCATTCCAAGGTGTAACACGTGTAATTAGATGCAAATTGGGCACCTGCTAAATTTGCAAACCCTCATAATTGGGCCCTTTTTGTGTAGAAACAGCCAAGGATGCTATCCGAGTTGAGACACAACAATAGATTTGCCCAATTAGAGTGAACCAGGAATATCTGAAGAGCAAGGCTTTATAGCAATGCCTCTCGACCTGATGGCTGGGGCAAAATATCTCATGTTACTTGATCTTCTCAAAAGTGAAGACACTTTCTGTAAGAAAGATGGAATGGTACTGAGTGGTACTGAGACATGCAATCTCTGAGATCAAGGCTGGCCAGAAGCAAAGAGTCCGTGACATGGTTAATATTTTTTATCATCAGGGTACAATACGGAGCACGCCAATTGACACTGGGTATATGAGTAACCTCTTCTTGCTTTCAAATGAGAAAAATATTGTGCCTCTGCAGCATCAAATATTTACAACAAGGGGTGGTGAGGGACAGAGTCTCTGAATTAAGCAGAAAGCTCTCACCCAGTCAAGAGATCAGGGCTAGATCCAACACCGTTTTTTAGCTCACTGCACCATCCCAGTTTCAGAACCTGGCTGTATGCAAATTAGTCTGTTCCTGTCCCAGTGCATGATGGGAACAGGGCAAACCAAACTACAAAAGCCAATTCTTACACTGGGAAGGAAACAAGCTCCCGGGGACCGGTTTCTGGCATTACAGCCGTCTTCGGCCCGGTTTGCTTGAATCCTGATGGTGCAATGAGCAAGGGTCTCACATCTGAGAATACCCTTCCACGCTTAGGGTGGACAAAAATATTTACAACAAGGGGTGGTGAGGGACAGAGTCTCTGAATTAAGCAGAAAGCTCTCACCCAGTCAAGAGATCAGGGCTAGATCCAACACCGTTTTTTAGCTCACTGCACCATCCCAGTTTCAGAACCTGGCTGTATGCAAATTAGTCTGTTCCTGTCCCAGTGCATGATGGGAACAGGGCAAACCAAACTACAAAAGCCAATTCTTACACTGGGAAGGAAACAAGCTCCCGGGGACCGGTTTCTGGCATTACAGCCGTCTTCGGCCCGGTTTGCTTGAATCCTGATGGTGCAATGAGCAAGGGTCTCACATCTGAGAATACCCTTCCACGCTTAGGGTGGACAAAAATATTTACAACAAGGGGTGGTGAGGGACAGAGTCTCTGAATTAAGCAGAAAGCTCTCACCCAGTCAAGAGATCAGGGCTAGATCCAACACCGTTTTTTAGCTCACTGCACCATCCCAGTTTCAGAACCTGGCTGTATGCAAATTAGTCTGTTCCTGTCCCAGTGCATGATGGGAACAGGGCAAACCAAACTACAAAAGCCAATTCTTACACAGACATGAGTCCCTTTCTCACTGCTCCATCAGGATTCAAGCAAGCCGGGCCGAAGAGGCTGAAATGCCAGAAACCGGTCCCCGGTAGCTTGTCTCCTTTCTGGTAAAGAATTGGCTTGGTAGTTTAGTCTGCCCTGTTCCCATGATGCACTGGGCCAGGGACAGACTGATTTGCATATAGCCATGTTCTGAGCTGGGATGGGGCAGTGAGATAAATAACGGTGATGGATCAAGCCCTGATCTTTGGACTGGGTAAGAGTGGTCTGCTCAATTCAGACACTCTGTTCATCACCACCCCCTTTTGTAAATCGATTTTGGCCACTATAGGTGTGGCAGGGTATACTCAGACATGAGTCCCTTTCTCACTGCTCCATCAGGATTCAAGCAAGCCGGGCCGAAGAGGCTGAAATGCCAGAAACCGGTCCCCGGTAGCTTGTCTCCTTTCTGGTAAAGAATTGGCTTGGTAGTTTAGTCTGCCCTGTTCCCATGATGCACTGGGCCAGGGACAGACTGATTTGCATATAGCCATGTTCTGAGCTGGGATGGGGCAGTGAGATAAATAACGGTGATGGATCAAGCCCTGATCTTTGGACTGGGTAAGAGTGGTCTGCTCAATTCAGACACTCTGTTCATCACCACCCCCTTTTGTAAATCGATTTTGGCCACTATAGGTGTGGCAGGGTATACTCAGACATGAGTCCCTTTCTCACTGCTCCATCAGGATTCAAGCAAGCCGGGCCGAAGAGGCTGAAATGCCAGAAACCGGTCCCCGGTAGCTTGTCTCCTTTCTGGTAAAGAATTGGCTTGGTAGTTTAGTCTGCCCTGTTCCCATGATGCACTGGGCCAGGGACAGACTGATTTGCATATAGCCATGTTCTGAGCTGGGATGGGGCAGTGAGATAAATAACGGTGATGGATCAAGCCCTGATCTTTGGACTGGGTAAGAGTGGTCTGCTCAATTCAGACACTCTGTTCATCACCACCCCCTTTTGTAAATCGATTTTGGCCACTATAGGTGTGGCAGGGTATACTCAGACATGAGTCCCTTTCTCACTGCTCCATCAGGATTCAAGCAAGCCGGGCCGAAGAGGCTGAAATGCCAGAAACCGGTCCCCGGTAGCTTGTCTCCTTTCTGGTAAAGAATTGGCTTGGTAGTTTAGTCTGCCCTGTTCCCATGATGCACTGGGCCAGGGACAGACTGATTTGCATATAGCCATGTTCTGAGCTGGGATGGGGCAGTGAGATAAATAACGGTGATGGATCAAGCCCTGATCTTTGGACTGGGTAAGAGTGGTCTGCTCAATTCAGACACTCTGTTCATCACCACCCCCTTTTGTAAATCGATTTTGGCCACTATAGGTGTGGCAGGGTATACTCAGACATGAGTCCCTTTCTCACTGCTCCATCAGGATTCAAGCAAGCCGGGCCGAAGAGGCTGAAATGCCAGAAACCGGTCCCCGGTAGCTTGTCTCCTTTCTGGTAAAGAATTGGCTTGGTAGTTTAGTCTGCCCTGTTCCCATGATGCACTGGGCCAGGGACAGACTGATTTGCATATAGCCATGTTCTGAGCTGGGATGGGGCAGTGAGATAAATAACGGTGATGGATCAAGCTCTGATCTTTGGACTGGGTAAGAGTGGTCTGCTCAATTCAGACACTCTGTTCATCACCACCCCCTTTTGTAAATCGATTTTGGCCACTATAGGTGTGGCAGGGTATACTC
Organism: Lissotriton vulgaris; assembly: GCF_964263255.1. Lineage (NCBI taxonomy): Eukaryota > Metazoa > Chordata > Amphibia > Caudata > Salamandridae > Lissotriton > Lissotriton vulgaris. The sequence continues at coordinate 77,441,107 of NC_141699.1, forward strand.
AGACATGAGTCCCTTTCTCACTGCTCCATCAGGATTCAAGCAAGCCGGGCCGAAGAGGCTGAAATGCCAGAAACCGGTCCCCGGTAGCTTGTCTCCTTTCTGGTAAAGAATTGGCTTGGTAGTTTAGTCTGCTCTGTTCCCATGATGCACTGGGCCAGAGACAGACTGATTTGCATATAGCCATGTTCTGAGCTGGGATGGGGCAGTGAGATAAATAACGGTGATGGATCAAGCCCTGATCTTTGGACTGGGTAAGAGTGGTCTGCTCAATTCAGACACTCTGTTCATCACCACCCCCTTTTGTAAATCGATTTTGGCCACTATAGGTGTGGCAGGGTATACTCAGACATGAGTCCCTTTCTCACTGCTCCATCAGGATTCAAGCAAGCCGGGCCGAAGAGGCTGAAATGCCAGAAACCGGTCCCCGGTAGCTTGTCTCCTTTCTGGTAAAGAATTGGCTTGGTAGTTTAGTCTGCCCTGTTCCCATGATGCATTGGGCCAGGGACAGACTGATTTGCATATAGCCATGTTCTGAGCTGGGATGGGGCAGTGAGATAAATAACGGTGATGGATCAAGCCCTGATCTTTGGACTGGGTAAGAGTGGTCTGCTCAATTCAGACACTCTGTTCATCACCACCCCCTTTTGTAAATCGATTTTGGCCACTATAGGTGTGGCAGGGTATACTCAGACATGAGTCCCTTTCTCACTGCTCCATCAGGATTCAAGCAAGCCGGGCCGAAGAGGCTGAAATGCCAGAAACCGGTCCCCGGTAGCTTGTCTCCTTTCTGGTAAAGAATTGGCTTGGTAGTTTAGTCTGCCCTGTTCCCATGATGCACTGGGCCAGGGACAGACTGATTTGCATATAGCCATGTTCTGAGCTGGGATGGGGCAGTGAGATAAATAACGGTGATGGATCAAGCCCTGATCTTTGGACTGGGTAAGAGTGGTCTGCTCAATTCAGACACTCTGTTCATCACCACCCCCTTTTGTAAATCGATTTTGGCCACTATAGGTGTGGCAGGGTATACTCAGACATGAGTCCCTTTCTCACTGCTCCATCAGGATTCAAGCAAGCCGGGCCGAAGAGGCTGAAATGCCAGAAACCGGTCCCCGGTAGCTTGTCTCCTTTCTGGTAAAGAATTGGCTTGGTAGTTTAGTCTGCCCTGTTCCCATGATGCACTGGGCCAGGGACAGACTGATTTGCATATAGCCATGTTCTGAGCTGGGATGGGGCAGTGAGATAAATAACGGTGATGGATCAAGCCCTGATCTTTGGACTGGGTAAGAGTGGTCTGCTCAATTCAGACACTCTGTTCATCACCACCCCCTTTTGTAAATCGATTTTGGCCACTATAGGTGTGGCAGGGTATACTCAGACATGAGTCCCTTTCTCACTGCTCCATCAGGATTCAAGCAAGCCGGGCCGAAGAGGCTGAAATGCCAGAAACCGGTCCCCGGTAGCTTGTCTCCTTTCTGGTAAAGAATTGGCTTGGTAGTTTAGTCTGCCCTGTTCCCATGATGCACTGGGCCAGGGACAGACTGATTTGCATATAGCCATGTTCTGAGCTGGGATGGGGCAGTGAGATAAATAACGGTGATGGATCAAGCCCTGATCTTTGGACTGGGTAAGAGTGGTCTGCTCAATTCAGACACTCTGTTCATCACCACCCCCTTTTGTAAATCGATTTTGGCCACTATAGGTGTGGCAGGGTATACTCAGACATGAGTCCCTTTCTCACTGCTCCATCAGGATTCAAGCAAGCCGGGCCGAAGAGGCTGAAATGCCAGAAACCGGTCCCCGGTAGCTTGTCTCCTTTCTGGTAAAGAATTGGCTTGGTAGTTTAGTCTGCCCTGTTCCCATGATGCACTGGGCCAGGGACAGACTGATTTGCATATAGCCATGTTCTGAGCTGGGATGGGGCAGTGAGATAAATAACAGTGATGGATCAAGCCCTGATCTTTGGACTGGGTAAGAGTGGTCTGCTCAATTCAGACACTCTGTTCATCACCACCCCCTTTTGTAAATCGATTTTGGCCACTATAGGTGTGGCAGGGTATACTCAGACATGAGTCCCTTTCTCACTGCTCCATCAGGATTCAAGCAAGCCGGGCCGAAGAGGCTGAAATGCCAGAAACCGGTCCCCGGTAGCTTGTCTCCTTTCTGGTAAAGAATTGGCTTGGTAGTTTAGTCTGCCCTGTTCCCATGATGCACTGGGCCAGGGACAGACTGATTTGCATATAGCCATGTTCTGAGCTGGGATGGGGCAGTGAGATAAATAACGGTGATGGATCAAGCCCTGATCTTTGGACTGGGTAAGAGTGGTCTGCTCAATTCAGATACTCTGTTCATCACCACCCCCTTTTGTAAATCGATTTTGGCCACTATAGGTGTGGCAGGGTATACTCAGACATGAGTCCCTTTCTCACTGCTCCATCAGGATTCAAGCAAGCCGGGCCGAAGAGGCTGAAATGCCAGAAACCGGTCCCCGGTAGCTTGTCTCCTTTCTGGTAAAGAATTGGCTTGGTAGTTTAGTCTGCCCTGTTCCCATGATGCACTGGGCCAGGGACAGACTGATTTGCATATAGCCATGTTCTGAGCTGGGATGGGGCAGTGAGATAAATAACGGTGATGGATCAAGCCCTGATCTTTGGACTGGGTAAGAGTGGTCTGCTCAATTCAGACACTCTGTTCATCACCACCCCCTTTTGTAAATCGATTTTGGCCACTATAGGTGTGGCAGGGTATACTCAGACATGAGTCCCTTTCTCACTGCTCCATCAGGATTCAAGCAAGCCGGGCCGAAGAGGCTGAAATGCCAGAAACCGGTCCCCGGTAGCTTGTCTCCTTTCTGGTAAAGAATTGGCTTGGTAGTTTAGTCTGCCCTGTTCCCATGATGCACTGGGCCAGGGACAGACTGATTTGCATATAGCCATGTTCTGAGCTGGGATGGGGCAGTGAGATAAATAACGGTGATGGATCAAGCCCTGATCTTTGGACTGGGTAAGAGTGGTCTGCTCAATTCAGACACTCTGTTCATCACCACCCCCTTTTGTAAATCGATTTTGGCCACTATAGGTGTGGCAGGGTATACTCAGACATGAGTCCCTTTCTCACTGCTCCATCAGGATTCAAGCAAGCCGGGCCGAAGAGGCTGAAATGCCAGAAACCGGTCCCCGGTAGCTTGTCTCCTTTCTGGTAAAGAATTGGCTTGGTAGTTTAGTCTGCCCTGTTCCCATGATGCACTGGGCCAGGGACAGACTGATTTGCATATAGCCATGTTCTGAGCTGGGATGGGGCAGTGAGATAAATAACGGTGATGGATCAAGCCCTGATCTTTGGACTGGGTAAGAGTGGTCTGCTCAATTCAGACACTCTGTTCATCACCACCCCCTTTTGTAAATCGATCTGCAGCATCAAAGCCAAATTTCATATCTCAGAAGATTTCTTTTTGGTTGAGAAAAATGGAGGGAAGTGGTACCTAGATAGGCGCTAAGTAGAATTTGAGGTAGTAAATGCTACTGTCTGTGAAACCCACTATTCAGAAGCGATCGTGCACCCGTGAAAAACATAGGAGGAAACACTCTCTGGTTGAAGAGGTGGTTTATCCTTTACCTCTGCCAGGTTTAATGCTGTAAACTGTGACACTTCTGGAGAAAGAAGATGCTGAGCTGGACCTGACAGCTGAGGTTCTCTTGTATAGTGCATATCCCCTGTATACATAACTATCTGATCGCCCTGCCCAATGCCTCCACCGGCTAGTAGAAGGAAACGCACCTCTGTAGGGCTTTCTCGATGAACATGACTACTGCCACATATTTTTCCATATCTCTGATAAGCTACTTCCAGAGGAACAACTCTTGTCCATCAGGACTCATGCCAGTAGATGCTAATTGCCTGATTTTATTAAAATAGCTTTATTTTGCTCCAATGTAATGGCTGAACAAAAGGAACTACAACTTCCAAGCCCAAATGATGAACTCAGCTGTAGTGTTTTTATTAAGGCTTAAATGTTTTTGCAGAGGGCCAACTACGTTCAAAACTTTGTCCTGGCAGGAAGCCCAAGAATGCCTGGCTCCTTCAGTTCCCTCTTCCAGGTCTTTGCTGTGTGTAGTGAAAAGCAGCAGCTTTTGCAGGTCCATTCCAAGGGATCAAACCAACTTATCTGGAATAAGAAGTGGAGGACACTCAGATTTTTATTAGTCGGGAAAATCTTTATCGAATGGTTCATGAATCTTTTTGTGAATGTAGGCAGGCACATGAGAAGCAAGAGACCATTCAATGCAATTGGGATCTTACAAAATTGTGAGATCATGTATCCAATTTACAGGACACTCCATCACATTTGGTTAAACAACTTCCCTGTTTTTGTTTCAGGCATCCAGGCAACTGGAAATAAAAAAAATTCTCAAAATGCGGGCCAAAGGAAGAAACAGACAACTCTTGTTTAGGATCAATAGTTGTATGTATGCCAATGACCATGTCTCTTTCACAGCGCTTTGAACTCACCTTCTGGATACCAGACATTGGCAGAGAAGCCTCACCATCCACAAAACCTGTTCTGTTGGGGCAACTGCCAGTCGCAGGGGACTATGACTGATCACAAGAAGCACATCTGTTCCTCTTCCCAGCGATGCATTTGGACATCTTAGATTCAACCTGCCACATGGGTCGTAGACGGGGGCTTAACATAATATCACCTGCTTTATGACCACCTTCAGAATACTTAAAGCTAATTGTTTTACACCTGTGCAGGAAGGGCCTGGCCAGAAGATGTCAACATCTGTGCCACAGACTAATCAATGTTATCGACACAGAGCCTGGAGTTTGATACACCCTCTCAAACTGAAGCGGTGACACTGGTAGTAAACGAGGCTTGCAGATTTGCACTGATGTCTCGTCCCTTGTTTGGGATACTACTATAAAGTTCTACCTTTGCTCTACCTTTGTTCGGGCACATTGCCAAGACCCTTACAGAAATCTGTTGCCAGAATCTTTGGTCAGACCCAGAGCTCATGACTAAAGCAAACATCCAGTTAATCAAGAATCAATTCTTGGCCTTTCCTTTGAGGGACCATGCCAAATAAAAGTAACCACTTGTCAAATTTTGTAAAACTGAAATCTGGTTCCTTTTTTTAGCCCTATTTGGGTTTGGTCTTCCCAGAAGGGAAAGGAGCACTTTACTTAAACTTCAGAACAGGAACTCTACATGTTTTCTCTTACACAAATGCCTGGAACAAGATTGATAACAAATCAGATCCATGCCAATGCTCCAAGAGAGGTATTGAAATAGTCATACACTAGACGCTATGTGGAAAGTCACTCCATGTTTGGAGCTAACAGCTATGAATCTTGTTTATGAAACACAACATAAGACACTGTAGGGAAGCGTGGTGGTTCTGCTACCGAACAGACACAAAAGATAGTTTTCTGATGGTTGCATCCTATACACGTGCAGCTTGGAATGTGATGATAGTGACAAGCTGTGACCAATGAGGGCATGCGCTCTGATACCAGGCGCCAATCGCACTTTATCTGCACATACATCTAAAATAAGGCACTAATTGTAGAGGATTGTACTTTTATCTGTATTTTAAAATGTTACAGGTTGTAGTATAAGGTTTTTCATGCTGAAAATAAAATTTAATTGAATTCTTTTGAATTGAGTTTAGAACCCGTCAGCTCTGGAGACCCGGACTGGATGTGAGGCTTGCACCATAGCACTGCTGCCTTCATAGCGGATGAAAGAATATCAAAATATGAGGGAAAGAAGAGGAGGGAAATAAGCAAAAGAGCAAGAAATGAAAATGGAGGCGAGATACTCTTGGAGAAAGCCAGGAGGACATAAAATGGTGACTCCCATTACTGATTACCACAGACTGGTTAACTTGTAGAACCTCTGTTTGTAGAATGTGTTAACCATTGCATGCATTCTAAGTTCTAAATATAAATACTATGTCATAGAATGTGATATTCAATGTTTGGTGTTCATGTCCTTGGAGTTGCTTCTTGCCTGCCAAGGGGTTGATATTAAAGAAGACACTTTTTGAAAGTATTCTCTTGTGTGGATTATTCGAGACTGATGCTACAGTAATTTGGCGACGATCTGGGATATTTACTTATCAACCCTGGACCCGCAAAGTTTTGGCGGATTTTCGTTTCTCTTTGTGGTTGGTAAATTTCATGTATCGAAATTTCTGGACTTCACTTCTGGGAAGAGTTCTGTGCCATTGTGCATCTTTCATATCTAAAAGCAGTGTGGAGATTGTTTCAAGTGATCAAGAAACTATCTTTTGGATCCCCGCTGGTATGCGGTTTGGTTTTGTCAGTTAGTTTCTTTCCTTGTGCTTGTTTGCAGGTTAAGCGTTGTACGCATGCAGAAGTTGAATCTTTTGCTTAAGGTTTATGTTTGAACTTATAGCGTTTCACTCTCCGCACGCTCCTTCATATATGCCACACTAATCCGAGAATCTTCTTGGTGTGGTGACGTTCTGGTGCTTCCTCGTGTTCTGAAGCTTTGCATCATAGGGCAATCCAAAGCTTTGCATTCTGGGGCAATTTGAAACGTCTGTCACGTTATGTGATCTTTACGTCCCTCCAGTTTGTTTTTTAGTATCGGAAAAGATTTTCTATGCACTTCATCTGTTCGGGACACTTCAGAAGGAAAACAAAATCCATCGTAAGTTCTACAGTGCCTGTTTGAATATGTGTTTAATTTAATTCTTGTTATCTTCCTATAGCAAATTTCCAAGGAGTTTACTAGTATTTTGGAGTTTTTATTTTCTTCAATATAAAAAATTGAGAGTCGTTCTTCAACAGTCAGCAATATAAATAGTACAATTGTGGGAATAAACTTGAATACCCCGAAAGATTTTCTCACAAATCCAGGTGAGCCAGTTGTCAAATGGACAGAATGGAAGGAATATTTCTTTAAATGCATAGCTACACTGGAGGATAATGGCAGCATTCTTCCTCCTGATAGAAAGAAAATCATTTTAATATATTGTCTTGACCCAATGGTCTAAAAGTTTATAATCAGATGCAAAAGGCAGAAAGATCTGGAGATGTTGATGTTTTTAAATGCTCAATTTTGGATTTGGATAGTCATTTTTCTCCTATGGTTTGCGTCACAATTATAAGGCGTACTTTATAAAAAAAAGTAATCCATTGCAAAATGAGTCTCTCAAGGAGTATGTTGCTGTTTAGAAAAATCTTGCTTCTACATGCAAGTTCGGTGAGTTGCATGATGAGATTAAAAGGAATCAAATTGTTATCTGTACCAAGAATAAAGGCATTCAAGACAGACCATGGTTAGAGGGTGACTCAAGTTTAAAAGATATTATTGCTTTGGTCAAGAAGGCTGAATTACCAGAAAGAAGCACTAACGCAATTTCTTCAGAAAATGAAATTCCTTCAGTTAATAAAATTTCTGCGGGTAAAATAGAAAAAGCAGTCACACAAAGAGTTCTGACAGCTGCACTCTGAGTAATACATTTTCCAATAAAGACATCACTAACAATCAAGGAAAATCCACATAATGCTAGATCTGACAAGTGTCCTGCTAGGTCAGTAAAATGCTTAGAGTGGGGTATTGGAGGACATTTCGCTAGGGTTTGTAGGAAAAAATCTGGGGACTCTGATGAGTTACTGTCTGACAAGGGAAATAAAAAGAAAAATGTAATTCTCAATATTAATAGTCATGACAGAAGTAAACCTTTGAGCGTCAGCAACTTTCGAGGTGTTTCTTTGCAGGTTGCTACAGACTCTGGATCTCTGTTTACCATTATAGCTCGCTCGATTTGGGAGAATATGTTTTGTAAATGCATTGGTTCCTCACCTAGAGCCTATGGATGTGAATCCAGATGGTTTTACTGCAGAAAAAATAGACACGTTGGGGTATTGCTTGCTCAATTGTGAATGTAAAGGTAGAAAAGCATTGTGCAAGTTATATGTCACATCGGATGGTTCTTCAGTGCTAGGTTAGAAAGATCAGCGAGCTCTGCATATTATTCTAGACCCCAACCATCCTGAGCAAGTCTTAGTTGCATGCAAGAGTAAAAACACACAAATGGGTTTTAAAATAATTTCAATATGTATTCAGTGGCAAAGTTGGTAAACTCAAGGGGTTCACTCACCACATCAAAGTTAAACCTTCTGCTATTCCTAAAATACACAAGGTGCGTAATATTCCTATGATTGTTAGAGATAAAGTCAAACTGGAACTTAAGATTACAGGACTACAGGATGTACAGAATTATTGAGCCCATAGAAGCGTCTGAGTGGATTTCTCCATTGGTTATAGCTAGACGCTCCAATGGAAAGATTTATCTTTGTGTAGATCTGGGAAGTTAAAATGACAGTATAGTAGTGGATCAGTTTCCTTTGCCAATAATTGATTAAATGCTTTCACTAACCAGAGGTGCAAAATGGTTTTCGACCATCGACCTTTCTTCAGTGTATCACCAAATAGTTTTACATCCTTTTTGTGGAGTGTAACCTATTCTGGTACCTCTTTTGGATGTAACCAATTCCGCAGAATGCTGTTTGGGTTGGCATCTGCAGCCGCTGTATTCCAAAGATTAATGTCGCAACTTTTTGGAGATATGCTGGGCATTGTGTTTTTCCAAGACAACCTTCTCATCACGGGTTGTGACAAACAGGAACATGATGACAGATTCAGAAAGGTATTAGAAATGTTGTGTCAAAAAGGTTTAACAGCTGAAATTTCTAAATGCAGGTTTGCTGAATGGACAAATTTGCAACAAAGGAATAATACCTAAAGAAAAATTGGTCAATCAAATTATCAATGCACCCTCTCCTAAATCCAAGGATGATTTAAAGATGATTCTTGGGTTTGGCTGAGTTTTACTCTACATTTGTTGAAACTTTTTCTGACAAAATTTATGCTATGAGAGCTTTGTGTCAACAAGCTTTTTCAAACTATTAAGGAGGCTATCAGCAAAGCTCCTAATCTTCAAGGTGTTGACCCTTTTGCTAGCACTTTCGTAACCACAGATGCAAGCAGTAAAGGTTTGGTCGGTGTTTCAACACCACTCGAGAACAAGGAAGAAGTTGTCATCGATTTTGCTTCCAGATCATTATCTCCTACAGAAGAGAAGTACTGAGTAATCGAAAGAGAGACATTGGCTTGTGTTTGGGTGTTGGAGCACTTTTGGAAATTTCTGTGGGGTAGACAATTCATTTTAAGGTGTGATCATAAACCTGTTACTAAATGACTAACTATGAAGGATTATCCAGAGCCACTGCTAGGATTGCCAGATTTCCTATGAGGTTGCAGGATTTCAGGTACACTGTTCAGTAATGTCCTGGTGTAAAAAACATAATAACATATTTTTTTAAGCAGAATGGCTTTGCCATTAACAGAAATTGATAATAATTGTGTGTGGCTCACTGGTTAGAGGCAGCAGACCCGGAAGCAGAGGTCGACCCGGGACCAGGGTTTGATTCCCGACGCGGCAGGGTCTTGGGCCATGGTCAGTGGACTGGATAATTCTCGCCTCGGTGCCTACTCCAACCATGGGTCCCACACAGCAACTCTGGGCAATAGCTTGCTTAATCTCTACTAACGGCCCCATCAGCGCCGGGGATGCTTGTCTTCACCTTGGAGATGCCCAAGAGGGACCATCTCACAGGGAAAGCCAGGATGGGTTCCCCAGCGGTATACAGCGCCGGGACGCCCCTTTGCTGGGGCAGCTGTGCGCTTTACAAGTATACGACATTTAACATTAACATTTAATTCTTGGAACAAGTATTCTGTTGCCAGTGTTTCACTTATTGATGTATTGTGCAGGAGGAATGGGTAAATGCTGTGAAGGATTCTGTTCTATTGAACGTGAAATCCAAAGTAATTAATGGTTGGGGTGGTGTAGAAAAAACATTTGACTGGCGAGTTGAGAGGATTTTGGGAAGTCAAGGATAAATTATGTGTGAATGATCAAATGCTTTTTTTTAACCTCTTTTGTTTTATTAACCATGCTCATCGTACAATATGCATGCTGAACATATTGTAAACACAAATTTCGATTGGATGATCAATTTCTGATGAGAATTGAAAAAATTATTCCTCCCATAGCATTAAGGAAGAGGATTATAGGTCTTTGCCACGAAGGACTCTCAGTTATCACTTGCACTAAACAAAGGCTTAAAGCACTATACTGGTGGCCCAGAGTAGACCTTAATGCAGAAAGGTTTGTAAGAATGGATGTCAATTGTGGAGTTGCAGATAAATCCGAAAAAACTCTTAACCCCCCCTTTAGGTGCTTTGTGTTGTCCTGGTATGCCATGGGAGGATGTAGCATTGGACTTTATGGGGCCTATTAATTAGCAAGATGTTTCCATCAAGTACATTATTGTACTTTCTGGTATGTTTTCTAGGACGTTTGAATTAAGTATTGTAGAGAAGGTCAACGCCAAAATGGTTATTGAGTTCTTAGATGGAGTGTTTTTAAGGGGTCACTTTTCCTGCATCCATTGTTACCGAAGTTCTAAAAAGCAACATGGAAAAATCTCTAATGAAAAATAGGCGTTACCGAAAGATCTAGGCCTGGCACACCAGAAGAGAAAGGCACACCACTCACTTTCAACACCATCAAGTGCAGGTTCAACCTCCCAGAAATAGAGCTCTACAACTTCTTAGCCATAAAAACACCGATCACAAAAGCCAATCTGAATAACCATACGCCCTCAATCTTCCAACATATAGACAATCTGAACAAGACAGGCCACCACGTATCACACCTGTACAAACTCCTACGACCCACAACTTCGAAACTCAATGAAAAAAACAAACAGTATTGGGAAACCCTTATAGGCAGGAACCTAACAGAGCAGGAAGCAGCCGATTTGTGGTCATCACCCATGAAAAACATCATATCACCAGCACTAGCACAAAGAAAATTCTGGCTTCTGCACCAGACGCACTGGACCCCGTCCAAAGTAGCTAGACTTGGGCTAAGAGAGAACAGCCTGTGCTGGAACTGTAACGCCGCAACTGGCGACCTCGAGCATCTAGTCTTCCAGTGTAACAAGGTAAAAAAGTTCTGGGACAAATTGTTCAACTTCTCAAACCAGACACTAAAGTGCACCCTAAAGAAAGAGTTCTGTACCCTAGTAACAGCACACATCAAGACCGACAACAGAACACAACAAGACAGAAATCTCCTGGACTTTCTCCTAATGAGGGCAGCGAAAATAGTACTAGCCAACTGGAAAAACATCTCCAAGGCCACATTCAAGGGGTGGCTAAACTGGATAACATTCCTGAGAGGAGCAGACAACACAGCGCTAAAAAATACTCCATGGAGAAAACCAAACAGAGAGATGTGGTCCGCACTAGACATTGCCCTAGACTCTTTCAAACCACCATAGACCATACCCGCACACAAACCCGCCCACAAACCATGACATAAAAATCCGATCACCAACCAGCAACAACAACTATATGTTATATGTTTTTATGTTGTGTTAAGTTTGTAAGAACAAGCTCGGAAGTGAGACTGCCAAGCCCAATGCAAAGAGGACAAAGAAAGACCTAACCAAGAGAGCCAGGCAACCCAAATACGAATAACCACTAACAATTTGCGCAAGTCCCGTTTTTGCATATGCCAAATAGGCAGCAGACACTACCTGCCAATTATGTATGTATGTAATTATGTGTATGTTTTGGTGTAAGTGGAAAAATACAATAAAAATACTATATAATTTTTTTATTTTTTTTTAAAGAAAAATAGGCGTTACCATGACATGAAGCATGGCACTAAACAGGTCAATCTACAAGTTGGCCAGTGGGTACGTGTGAAGAGTGGTAAAAAACTTCCTAAGGGGGAGAGTAGGTTCAGGGAACCTAGAAGAATTGTCCAAGTCAAAAACAACACTGTGGCATTGGATATTGGGGAAGTTTGGCACATGCGTCTCCTTGCTTTAACAGGCAAATGCAGTGGAAGGTTGATTGAAGATCTTACTCCACATGATGGTTATTGGTGTTTGAGTGGTAATAAAAGAAATCTTATTTCACCAGATGAAGGTGATTCAGAATTCATGATGGTATTTGCGCCAGTGAGAGTAAGGAGTGTGTTGTGAGAAGAGAAAGTTTGGAGGAAGCTGAATGTAGGAATGGACATGGTAGTGAACGGGCGCAAGATGAGCACATTTAAGAACCTTCTTTATATTCTGCTGCATTAAGAACAGCTCATGGTAGAATTGTTAAGCAACCTAGTCATTTTAATGATTGTGTGAATTAAAAAAAACTTTTTTTTGTTGTCTTCCCTCTTCTTCATATTAAAAAAACAGGGGGAAATATATGTAATATTGGTAGAAGGTATGTTAATTTGTAGCAGCAAATCAAAATGGAGAGAGAGGACTAGATAGGCTAGTCCGGATCACCTGGTTTATATGTAGTATCAAAAAGGACTAGCTTAGTTGTGTTTTGGGAGACTCAGTGGATACGTATGTCGGCAAACCAATTGGTTTGATTGTGAAGCCCTCACCCACCAACCTAGTTGGTGGCATGCTTCATCATCGGGCCCACCACAGTGACACCGAATGTGTCCCGGGTGTGCTTCGACTCCAGATTACTGAGGAGCTGGTATACTTGCTGAGTGTGCTGTGTTGTGGGTGTGAAAGTGATTTAAAAGCTATGCAGTGGGTCCCAGTTCCCGAGGGTATATGGATAACTTTAATGTCTGGGCCCCTGCTAGCAGATAAAAAGGCAAACGGACGCAGTGGAGTGAGTTATGGGCTCCCACGTCCTATGTGGTCTACATGTTTCAGCCAGGCCTTTTATTTACATCTGGCTTTCCTCAGGACCAATGAGTATGTGTGGGTGAAAAATAAATAAATAAACTATATTAAGTGATAGGTGTTGTTTATGAAAGTGTCGCACTCGCTAAGGTGCTATACGTGTATAGAGGGGGATTCCCTCTGCTTTACTGTACACATAACATAAAGACACAAACAGACATACAAGGTAGAGTCAATAAGAATGGTATTCTTTTAACACAACATGATGCCGGCTTCTAAGGTGTGTGAACGACCTAAACCGGCAGGTAGAACGTGGCCATGTGGGTTACATGGCAAGTGTGGTTATATAGCGTTTAAAACGGGTGGGGGTGGTGGGCTAAACAGCGAGGTGAGCATAGGGTGAGATACAGGTAAGTATTATACATTTTCCTCACACTTGCTGTTTGCTGTTAATGCTTCCTGGGTCACCTGGCAGGGGGAGAAGACCCTAGGCATTGTAAAAGGCATTGGTTAGAGCCGAGCCTGTAGGGAGAAAGATTCTTCTGCTTACCTAGATAGTAGCGGTGAATCAGCCTAGTTACTCACGGAATTGCCGATCTGCGTGCTCCTGGGACCTATCGTCCTGCTCCGGTGTCCCGAGTGAGAGTGTGCAATCCTCGGTCGGGTATAAGTAGCCCTTTTGATTTACAGCACCTGGAGCAGGGTAGGAAAAAGTGGGCGCGGTCGCGCAGAAAGCGCCCAGTCATCTGCTATACTGCGCGTGTGTGCGCGATCAGTGCAAGCTTCGAGCATGCGTGGAGACAGTGTTAATCAGCGCATGCGCAGTGCGTGGATGTCAGCGCATGCGCAATGCGTGCTGGTAGAGCGCTGTGGAGGCGCATGCGTGGTGGCAGCGCTGGGGAATGATGGCCCTATATTGTGGCCAATTTGTAAGGGAATTAAAAGGAAAGGAAATTGAAGGGATAAAAGAACTACAGACTGGGGACAGACCACGAGTCTAAACGGGTCTAGGGTATCAAACGAATGGGTCAGAGTGTTCTGTATAGATCTAGCTGATCAGATTGTCAGCAAATTCCATGGGATGGAATCATTAAGCCCATTTATGTGAGTGGAGAGGCGGTATATCCAACGTTGTTCTTTGGTGAGGAGGGCTTTCTCATTGCAATTAGATGCTTCAAATTGTTCAATCACAGTCCATGTAAAATAATTTGGGGTGTGATTGTGGGTGAGAAAGTGTTCAGTCAGTTTGCTTATGTTTTTGCCGCAGCGCATGGTGCTTCTGTGTTCAGTCATTCTTGTCCTAACTTTCCGGGTGGTCATACCAATGTATCTGAGGCCACACCGGCATGTGATAAGGTACACCAGGTTGGATGAATTACAATTTGTGAACTGGCGCTGTGTCCAGGTTTTTCCGTTTTCTAGGGCCAGTATCTTAGAAGGGGAGGTCAGGTGGCAGACACTGCAGTTGTTACAGGGTTGGTGGCCAGTCATTTTAGGTAGGCCCCAGGCGTTCAGGATCGTGTTGCCTGTGGGGCGGGGGTTGGTTCTTGGTCTCGTGGACACCAATTGGTCTTTAAGATTCTTTGCTCTTTTATAAGCAAAGCGTGGGGTCTCCCACTCTCTTGCTCCTGAATTAATGATTTTCCAGTTTTTTCGGATTATGTTGGACACTTGGTTTGAGGCAGTGTTGTAGGTGGTAACACATGTTAGGATAGGTGTTTCAGGTGGTTTAATGATGGTTTCCAGGAGTGCCTCTCTGTTCTGATTGCGCGCCCTTTTGCAGGTTTTGGAAATAATTCTGGTGGGGTAGCCGCGTTCCTCCAGTTTGTGGGCTAGTGCTTTGGACTGTGATTTGTAATCTTGAATCTTACTGCAATTACGTCGTATGCGTAGAAATTGGCCAAAGGGTAAGTTTTCCCTAAGTGGCCTCGGGTGGAAACTGTCAAATCCCAGCAATGAGTTCCGCGAAGTTGGCTTGTAATGTGTGGTGGTTGTCAGGCCATTCTGTTCTGCTCTGATATTGAGGTCCAGAAAGGCGAGCTCGGTGGGGCTGCTGGTGCAGGTGAACCGGAGGTAGGTGTCACGGTCATTGATCCATGTTAGGAAGTGTTTCAATGTGTCTTCATTTCCCTCCCAGATGATGAAAATGTCATCGATGTAGCGACGCCAGGTTATAATGTTAGAAGAGTAGGGGTTGGTAGGGGCCTCGATGTGGGTCCGTTCAAAATGATGGACGTAGAGCCCTGCCACGCTTGGGGCAAAAACACTCCCCATAGAGGTTCCGTTTGTCTGGAGAAAGAATTTGCCCTCATACTCGAAATAGTTGTCTTTCAAAGCCAGGGCAGCACAGTCAAGGATGAAGTGCCGGGGAGTACGATGTTGCCAGGTGCTCTCCATCAGGACATCATGTAATACTTGTAAGGTAGCGTCCTGGGGTAGGCTTGTATATAAGCTCTCTATGTCCAATCCGACAAGGAGTTGTGTTTCTGGGTTGAAGCTGGTGTCTTTGATGATGTTTAAGAGGTGTTTTGTGTCCTGGATGTAGGACAGTGTCTTCTGGACTAGCGGGTTGAGATAGAAGTCGCAGAAGCGTGATAGTGGTTCTAGCAGGGATTGGATGCCCGAGACAATAGGTCTGCCTGGAGGCGGGGTGACCCCTTTGTGCACCTTGGGCACTGTGTAAAAATAGGGTACTCTTGCATTTTGTGTGCAGAGGTAATCCGCCTCCTGTTTGGATATGTATTCTGCGTCACTGGCATCTTTGATGAGCCGATTTATTCTCATTTGTAGCTCCTCGGTGGGGTCTTTTTTTAAACATTTGTAATTCCGAGTATCACTCAGGAGTCTGCGACATTCCATGTCATAGTCACTTTTATTCATGACCACAATGCCACCACCTTTGTCCGCATGTTTTATGATGCGGGTGGGATCATTTTGTAAGCGCTTGATAATTTCCCGGTCCTGGTGGGAGAGGTTGTTAAATGTATTTTTGGGTTGTAGTTGCTCTATTTCTGAATAGACTGCAAGTTCGAATGTGGTGATTTCTACTGGTATGCTTGCCGGTGGAGGGATGAAATTGGACTTCAATCTCAGGCCTGTTTCATTTATGTTTTCTGTGTTGTCACCAGTTTTCTCCTGCTTTTCAAAGAAAGCTTTCAGTTTGAGTTTCCTGAAAAACTCGGCTAACTCCACATGGAGTTTGAAGGTATCCAATCTGGTGGTGGGGACGAAGGAAAGTCCTTTGTTGAGGACTGCAGTCTCTTCATTAGTTAGAGGTACATCTGAGATGTTAAATACCAAGGGGTTGTCAGTCTGTGGTGTTGTTATTTGCTGGGTCCTGGTTGTTCCCGGGATTTGTTCCGTGTGTTGGAACTCACTGGATCTTCTTCTGTTGCTCACTGCACTTGTTGGTGGAGAATCCTTCTCTTGCCGCGTGGTCTGCGGCCTTGGCCTAAAAAAGGATATCTCTGGTTTTGGTTGTTTGGGTAGTACGGCATCTGTCCTGGGGCGTACAGCGGTGGATATCCGAAATATGGTGGTGGTATTGGTCCAAAAGGTGCACCAGGGACTGGCTCGTACTAATTATAAAAACTGCTAAACGCCTTTCGGATGCTGTGATCATAGAAATCCAGGCGACAGAAACCCACTTTAGAACTACACTTACGGGTTACAAGAAAAAACTGGATGATCAAAACCGTGAAATGGCTGAATACAAAGAATACCTTACCCAAACCAATATTAAGAAATTTGAAAAAGACCTCAAAAAATTCAGTTATTCAAAGACCTACCCATATGCTGATGACGATTACACCGCACCTGCAAAAGGTACAGACAGCTCGGAAGACAGCAGCTCCGTCTCGAGCGGTTCCAGTGCAGGTTCCACCAAAACCAGAGGAAGAGGACGTAGAGGCCAACATTGGCAACAACCCTGGAAAGGGCCCCCACAACATCAAAACTTTGGACCACCACCTTTTGGATTCATTGTTTGCTGTTCATATCCTTGAAGTTGCTTCTTGCCTGCCCAGGGGTTGATATTAAAGAAGAGACTTTTGGAAAGTATTCTCTCGTGTGGATTATTCGACACCGATGCTACAGGGAAACAAGCAAAAGAGCAAGAAATGAAAATGGAGGCTGGGTGCTCCTCGAGAAAGCCATGAGGACATAAAACGGTGACTCTCATCACTGATTACCGCAGACTGGCAGAGGACACTCGCTCAGACCTACACTGCGCCTGCGTTTGTTGCAACTAAAAATCAATGGTCCTTCATTCGTTGTCTGCGTGCAGAGCTCAGAATATTGGCCAAAGGTACCTGGGGGAAAACAACTCTCAACCACTGGTATAACAAGAAAAAATAAAGAAAAATAGGATGTTCACCAGAAAAACTATAAGAGAAACCAATGCATGATGTTCACTCAAATGAACCCCAAAGATAAGGGGAAGATAAAATGAAACACTTAACTTGGCCTGCAGCCACAGTAAGGAGAGCTTTGCTGTCTGCAGTGGGTTACACAGTGGCTGAACGCGCCACATGCTTGGTTGGTTTTTAGGACGTTTCCTGGTGTGTTTGTTTTCTTTAGTTTGTGAAATGTAGTTAGTTGTTTATTTTGGACGGAAAGGTCGCTGCAGTCTTTCTGGATCAATTTTCAATGTTTTGGTTGCAGCCCAGGGTCGGACTGGCCATAACGGGCACCGGGCAATCCCCTGGTGGGCCGCACAGATGGGGGGCCGGTTTGGGGTCCCTGGGGGCCGTTTTTGTTACAGGGCCGTTTTTGTAGCATAGCTGCAAAATCGGCCCTGTACCAAAATCGGCCAAACAAAGAGCGTGGCGACACATCCAACCCCCCCAAGTGGGGAGGGGACGGCCGGTCGAGCACTTTGCCTAGGCTGGTTGTGGTTCCCAGTCCGGCCCTGGTGCAGCTATCAATGTAAACTCACTAAAGTCATTGGGATTGTAAAAAATCCAACTGTCAGACAAAGAACAAATGTAAAAAACATGCCACACCCACTTAGAAAAAGAGTGGTAAGGGTGTGGTTGCAAATATAATACAAAAGCATGGTATGGTAGTGCATTGTCATTTACAGAGAGCATGTTTTCACAGACATGCAATTTTATGAATAAAGCTATACAGAGCAGAAACAATAATGTTTACAGCGAATATTTATCATTTGTGCATCATCAAGTAAAGTATCTTGATTTGTTTTGTTCCTGTTAAAATCTTTGGTCTTATCACAATTCAGAATGTGCTTACCTAACTGCTGCTATATTTTGAAATATTTGCACAGTTCATTTACAGGTATTCCCATTTCTTTTCATGTAAAAATAAATGACATCCTACTGACTTCCCTTTCACACTCCCTGTACCCCACTGTACAGAATCCTCTCCATTTGCAGTCAGAGAAAGAAAAGTAAACACCAATCTCTATGCTAAAAGTGTAAGCAGTATCTTGTCTGAAGACGTAGCCTAACATTTGGCGTCTGCCTTTGAACACACTATAAATGTGGCAGAATAAACACACATTTAAAGGCATCTTTATTGCTCATTCACCTTGTGAACTCCAAAATGTTATTTTGGAGGAGCTACAACAACCCGCACTCCTGCTTTCAGTGCCTATGGGTGAGGAGTACAATAAGGGCTACATGTCAAAGTAAAGTCTGATAGTTTGGTTTATATTTTAATATGATTCACTGCTCTCAGGGATTGGAAAATTTTACCTGTCGCTGCTCTGTTTTGAAGCAGTGATGCATGGAACACTACATCACTCCTCTGGCTTCCCTGTGTGACCGGTAAAAAGACATTTGGTCCCATTTATACGCCACTAATGACAAAATAACAGTGCTCTACAGTTTAGTTGTTTCCATAGGAACAGCCAATTTTTGACACAAATAACTTTCCCTAGCAAATGGGAGTAGAAGACACTAAATTAATGGGGGTGGGGAGGGCAATCACAGTGTGGTGGAGAGCCGAGCCAAGTGGCATATTTACAAGAACTTTACGCCGCCGTAGAGTAATTTTTTGGACATTACAGTGGCTTTATTTTTTCGCCTTATTTACAAGTTGCCGCTAACTGAGGTTAGAGGCACTTTTCCAGCGTAAACATGAATTTTTAAGAGCACACCTTCTGTTAGCGGGACTTAACAAAAGTGAGATGTGGCCTAGGGGTTTGCGTGTTGCAAAGTGTGTTTAGCACTTTGCGACATATAGATGGAAATTCCAGTATGTCGATAACCCCCCAAAACTAACCCAAACCCAAATTAAATGTAAATGTATTTGTAAAAACATCAGGAATGCACCCTATCAATAAGATAGGACGCATTCCTGAAAAGTGTTGCATCAATGCGATAAAACAGTGATTGGAACTTTTTCACTGTGCCCTCCCTGCGACACCATGGCTGCGCCATATTTAATGCCTGGGGCTCCATGTCGCAATCAATGACAGATACATCTGGAATACTGATGTATTTGTCAGCGCTAAAGTCACGCATTGCTGCAGTTGTGTCGCAAGCATGATGCAACTCTAGAAATGAAGGGGGCCAGCCTAACCATATGGCACTGCGTCACCCTTACGCCTGCCATGAGGCAGGCATAAGGTTTTGACACAGTGGTATCCTAGAATTGTAGCAGTGAAATTTGATAGATTTCACTGTGCCACTCCTATGAGGCTTTGTTGCGTGGGAATGCCCACCCTGCATACATCATACCTGACGCATGTATAATGTGGCACAGGGTTTTACCAGGTCATGCATATGCCTAGATGCGTCACTTTGTAATAAGGCACAACGTGGTGCAAATTTCATGCTCTAAGTACGTCAGGAAAATGACGCACCGGCGGGGATAAACTGTTCGAAGGGGCTCATGAATAAACCCCCTGTATTTCTCCCCTACGTTGACGAATAATAGCTGCCATGTGCCAATGGAGACACCCTTGCACTATGGTGCAAGGGTGACTGTGTTGCGGAGTTGATTGATGTTGATTGATGTTGTGCAGGAAGGGACACCTACCTGCACAAACCCTATCAATCCAGGGCATTTGTCGCAGAATGCTGTACACATAGAAAAAGTGTAAAAAGAGGAGAAATGAGAACATTTATCCTCGTAGCGCCTCCCAAACCTCACCCTAGGGGTGACATTCAATTCAGACGCATTCTGAAGGTTTGCGGTTTCTTGTAAACCTAGGACTGGTGCATATACCATTCGTTTGGTGTGGGAACGCCCACAGCAAACCCATTCAACCATGGGGGAGGAGCTTCACCCCACTGCTTTCAAGTAGAAAAATAAAATGATAATAACTTTTAGTTATTATCCTTTTTATGATTTGTGTTGCTTTGCAGGCGGGTGGGGCTGCTCTGCTCTCGGATCAGGGCAGGGGAGGAGTGGTTTGCCCACTCCTAAGTGCGCAATGACTGTTTGACCAGCCCTCTCGGGCCGCCAAAACCAGACATGCACAACATTACATCCTGTATGGAGAACATGCCCAGGCACACATTCCCTGGTTGAGCTTTGAACCAGGATGCTCAAACCCAATCACAACGCTGCATTGCAGCGTGGGCCTGGCTATGCTTCCTGTTCCTCCAGGAGAGGGGGAGCAGAGATGTGGGCCCTGGCGACAAGGTAAGTTAATTTGTTTTTACTATTTCTTTTTTATTATGCTCACCCTCACGCAATTACGACCCCCCCTGCAACCCTCCACACCCACCCCTGCTCACCACCCACGAGCCATGCTGGCCGCCACTGCTTGGAAAGCCCCTTTCACACTGTTAAATGCGTGAAAGGGGTCCATATTTACAAGTCCAACAAAAACCACGTAAATTGCTTTTGCGTGACCCTCTAAACATGCTGTGGCACATTGCGCAACCGGATAGTCAAACACAAGACATCACAGCGTTGCAAGAGTGCTGCTAGAGACTCATAAATGAGGCCCCCTGGATAATCAAAGAACTCCCACAATTCATCCTTGGCAAGGTGAATGAAGCCATGGACTTATGCCACTGCAGCTCGGAGCACCCAGGAGACCACCACCCCTGACATGCATGGAAAACTGCTCTGTTCCCATTGGGTGACAACTGGCCTTGCTTCCCCCCTAAGTGCTGACCTTGGTAGACCGTGTCAGGAAGCTGAAGAGCAGGAGAACCACCGAAAGCCAGAGACTCTCCAGAGCTGTCTGTACCGGTGGAAGAAGGGGAGATGCACAACCAGTCAACGTTAAATTAGGTTATCTGCCATCTGAAGCGTCACCTCCGGGGGCTGCACAGACTCTGCTCGGCATGACCGCGTCGCAGTGGACCCCACGTCTCAGGGGGTCAGGGGGGCGTTGAGGGGAACTTTCTGGATCCTGTCTCTGAGCCGCATGCTGCTCCTTCGCCTCTCTTTTACAACCTGCTGCGGATTGGAGGTGGCTTGCAGTTGTGGCGGGCCTCCGGCTCCTCCTACCATCCCAGTACATCTGGGAGGCATAGGAGGAATGAGGGGGGACGACTGACAGCTTGTTGAGCAGACCCTTCACTCCCTGTCCGCAGCACTTGGCGACTAGTAGATTGCAGCCAGGTCCAGCACTGTTCAGCAACGTCAATGATTTGCGTGTCAACATCTGAGTGTTTGTAGAAAGGCCACGTGAGCGATTGGCTCCGGGAACATTCAGTAAAATAAAATACCCGCCTGTGAGACCCCACTGACCGCATTAATATAACCAACTCCAGAAAAGGCCTTCAAGGTTCATGTGTTTCAGTGATTTACATCTGCAGGACAATGAGTTTTCATGTTTCTACTTATGTGAAATATATATTGACGGTCAGTTAAATATTAGCTTTTTGAGGTCATTTATATTTGTTGTGTTTTATTTCTTTTAATTTGTTTACCTTCTAACTCACTTTTTTTATGTTTTTTAATATGTTTAAGCTCAAAATTTCCTTATAACCAAATAATCCTTAAAGAATACTGAAAGAAGTACATGTGCGCACAATGATTCAAGTCAAGTCAATAAACTTTATTCGGTTGTTCTTGTTGACAACCATAAAAGCATTTACATTACAATTAATAGCACACATATTCATTAAAAAGAGAGAATTCAATTATTAATAAAATCACAAGAATAAGAACACTGAACTACATCAGACATTCAGATTGTTTAAAAAAGAGTTCCTTTGAAGAAAAATAAATAACAGTTCATGTATTAGTGTTATTATCCTTCCATACTATTTCTGAATTTTACTGCCAATTTTAAAAAACTACATATATACAAAGTGTATTCACAACTTAGCAGCTGGAGAAAATGTTGTGCAGGACGAAATTGTACAAAGTTCAATTTTTTCAAACAGGGTTTCAAATATAGCTTCCTTGGTATGACATAAAAAGGACAAAAGAACAGGAAGTGTGCCAGGTCTTGCGGTGACTTATCGTCGCAGCCGCAAGCCGGCAACACTTGTCCACAATGAGAACCCCTAGGAACAGCCAACAAAAAATTAAACAGGTTGAACCTGAACCTTGTCAATAGGAAACGGTCATAACTAGACATTTGCCATGTCAGGTAGGGTTCCATGAGCAAAGTGCTTTTAATTAATATATGATTACGTACACTTTCTTTTTTTAGTTCACATGATTCCCTATACTGTTGTCTAGAATCAATAAAAGCCTTCTTGACCGTGATTAGATCCATTTTAGTAATGGATTTCGGAAATAAGAAAAGTTCAGGACGGCCTAAGTCATAAAAGCACTTATATAAGTACTTTAGCCAGGGAACCTCCTTCCTGTTATCCCATGTAAGTGCTTCTCTTAGAATGATCTTGGTGAGTGGTATATTGTCATTTAACCAACAATTCATCCAGCATACCAAGGGATTGGCTGCAATTGTGTCACATACATACGGAACCCCCAATTCCTCATGCACAGAAAAATTTGCTGTACCCCTGGGAACCCTTAGAATCTGTTTTAAAAATGTATTTTCGACTATCTGTAGGGCTTCCAGAGGAACATATCCCCATATTTCACTGCCATAACATGCTGTGGTGACACTTTTGGCCTTGTAGAGTTGGAGTAGAGCGGCAACTGGGCTATTTCCCATTTTCCTGGAGAAATCCAGTATAGCCGCGTTTACCCTAGTAACATCTCCCTTCTTTTTTTGGATCACGGGTCCCCAATTTAGTTGACTATCAAAGAGGACCCCAAGGTAGGAGAATGTATGAGTTACAGGGATTTCTACTCCACTTACATTTAAGCGATTTGATTTTTTAAAGCCTTGACCAACCTTCATTATGTAGGATTTGGTGATGTTAATACTTAATTCTCTTGACTTCATGAAAGAGTAGAAGGAATCTAATAGGATTTGAAGTCCGTTGGCCGTTCTAGATAAGAGGACTGCGTCATCCGCATATAGTAGAACCGGCAGTCCTTTTCGACCAATATACGGGTAGTCTGTGTTAGTGTTTAAAAGGTGCTCTTCCAAGTCATTAATGTAGAGGTTAAACAGGAACGGGGCCAAAATGCACCCTTGTCGGACGCCCCGATACACTCCAAAGTCTTTGGTCACTTTTAGGTCTTGGGTGTATCTGACGTTCGCTTTAGTATCAGAGTGCATATCTTCTAAGAAATTAACTAAATTTTTATCCACGCCCATTTTTTCCATGGCGCCCCAGAGCTTCTCCCGACTCACGCAATCGAAAGCCGAGGAAAGGTCCATGAACGCCATGTGAATCGTTCCTCTTCGGGCCTTGGTATACTTCCCAATAATAAGGTACAAATTTAAGCATTGAGAAATAGTGGAATGTCCAGGCCTAAATCCATACTGGATTGGAGATATTATATTATTTTCCTCTGACCATCTGACCAACCTGTTTAAAATGACTCCTCCAACAACTTTAGCCACGGAGTTTATTAGTGATATTGGTCTATAGCAGGCAGGGCTGCTACGGTCTCCTTTCTTGAAAATGGGCACGATTGTAGATACCCCCCATGATTGTGGGCATCCACATGACACAGCCGCATTAAGTACTGCTGTAAGGACCGGCGCCCATAGTGCTATACAGGATTTAAAAAGGTCAGGCGGAAGACCGTCAGGTCCTGGGGCCTTGTTGTTTGATAGACCGTTGATTGCCTTTATTATTTCATCAATTGAGAAGCATAATAAAATTTCTCTACTTTTATTTGAGCTGTGTTCTGCCAGCGACTCATTGTTTTTAAAAATAGAGCTGAAGTGGTTAATCCATTCTTCCTCTGGGATATTAGTGCCCACATTTGAAGTACTAGGACAGTCGAAAATAGGCTTATTAATAATCTCCCAGAACTTCGAACTATTTTTTAGTGTCTCAGGGTCTAACAGTGACTCCCATACACTTTTTTTGACTGCTCGCTTGCGGGCGGCAAGTGACTTCTTGTATTCAGCCCGCAAATCCCTGATGATCAGCGGATCTCTTGGTTTTACTTTTAGGGCTTTCTTAAGCTCACGGCTAGCCTTCGAACAATCACTGTCAAACCATTTCGGGTTACTGGTTGAGTTGATTTTTCCCTTAATAGGTATCGTTAAAAATGACTCCACCTTCTTGGCAATCTCCTTAAAAGATGTCAAGATTTGTGATGGTGCTGATACAGGAGATGTACATACCGTCAGTTCGTGATTACAAACATCATTAATAGAGGTATAAAATTGAACGCAATCCACCATTGACCATTTTAGGCGACGCTTGCCATTGATGCATTTTATAAGGTCGCGATCCTCTCGAGAATTGCGCTTTTCAAGTATATTCACACCCATTGTAATGCATAAAGGGTTATGGTCGCTATAAATGCTTAGAAGAATCGAAAAATCCTCAATAATATTAGCAAAATCAGCCGAAAGAAGAATATGGTCTATGTAAGTTCCTGTAGCATGGCCTTTAAAGGTAGGGGTTAAAAATACAGTTTGGTCCGATACTATCGACATTGCTGTGAAAAAGTTGTTCTCATTCATTAGATCATTTAAACCTGTACCCCTCCGCGAGTGGTCAAAGTGAATTCCTTCCATACTATTACAACCCATTTGTCCAACAGGTCTCACGCTGGGGTTCCCACATAAATGTGTATTGAAATCACCCACTAGTATCTTAAGGCGTGGCAGAGAACTATCATTTACACTTAGGAAATCACGCAAAGACTCTATGTTACAATCTCCAGACTGATTCACTGCATTATAGAAATTGATCAATACAAAATTAGTTTTACCCCTCTTAAGTTCTAGGATCTGGATATTATTGTTACCAGAGTAGTGTTCAATTTTATGACATATAAGCGACAAGTTAACAAAAATTGCCAGACCCCCTTTAGCTCTTCCACTAGCAGATGGAGCTGCCGGGATTATAAAGCTCTGGTATCCTTCAATATGTACATTTTTCCCCACTACCCAAGTTTCTTGGAGGCATATTATGGGATATTTTTTAACAAAGGACAACCAATCTTTGTCTTTCAATTTATCGAGGAGTCCAGCTATATTCCACGATAATAATAGCCCCTCCTTACATTTTTGAGATTCACACTGTATTATGTCCATTTTCTCACGTGCAAGTAGGCTAGTGGGTATTGAACCAGTACTGTAACATTCCTGAACTGTCCCAGAATTGTCCGTAATGTGAGCTGGGGGAAGAGCTAAGTTTATATCAATATGTGGACCAGGTTTATCGATTAAATGGTTCTCAGCACCCAGTACCGCAACATTACTACCTTGCGGTTCTAAGACTTGGGTAACATTCCCTAAGCCTATGTCTTCTGGTAGGCGATCATTGGGGGCAGTGTTACATGGTGTGTCAAGTAGTCATTCTACCCCGTCCAACCCACCCTCAGCAGAAAAGACGTCATACCTGTTGGAAATAGGATATTAAAGCAGTTATTGAGGTGGTTAGGGTATTGTTGATCTATGTGGTGTGATCATAATGGGCGATCCCATCTGTCCCGACTATAGCCCCAGTTGTTGGTTGGTGCGCCAAAACCCCATCCGTTTGTTGTTTCTGGCCATATTGGCCTAGAATAGGTATGAATAGGCTTAGGATATGTCATGCTCCGTTGTTTTTTGCCAAAGAATTCCAAGGTAAGAGGGATGATGGTGCCTCTCCTGCGTTGCGGCGGTAAAATATTTGGCAGGATGTTAGGTAAGACCGCAGAGTTTACAAAGTTTATAATTATGCAGTCACCTTTGAATTTTTTGGGGTTTTGTCCTATCCATGAGACCCTTCTGGCTGATTTGATATCTCCAGCTAGCTGTTGTTTCCCCCTTTGGGCCATCTGCATATTACCCGATAACCAATGCAGGGCTTTACTTGTTAGCGCCGTGGGGGATTCAGATTGATCTGGTGCTAGTGGGGGAGCATTTGCCAGGACCAGCACTAAAGGTGCCGCATCTTCAATAAAGTGTAGTGTATCTTCTTCTACACTTGGTAGGGTTATTACAGGAGGGTGTGTGGGGTGGATCTCACTTGGCAATAAATGATTGGACACAATAGTTGGGGTCTGTTCTAATAGATTTATCTGTATGGTGTTGGAAGTTGTACCTTCATCTGATCGAAGTCCAAAGGCCTCTTTTACAGGAAAAACCAAATTTTTAACTGTTTCTGATATGGTTGACACCTCTTCCGTTATCTTTTTCTGATCTGCACCTAACTTCTTTACATCTGCAGATAGCTTATCCAGTTTGGTCACTACTGGTTTAATTAGAGCTTTGAATTTGGTATCAATTAAATCTGCTATCCTAGATATAAGTTCTTCATCCACATTTAACTTCTCACCGTCATCTACTTTCTCCCTACCTTTTTCCCTACTTCTCACTGGTGACGCGGCCCTCTTCCTCCCAGAATAAGCTCCACCATGATGTAGTTGTGTTTTTCTGCACTTTCTAATAGCTCGAGGAGCTGGAGCTTGAGCAGGAGGGTCAACATCATTATTTGTCTGCTCACTCTCTTGTACAGTTTGATCTTGTTCAATATCAACTATCTGGGAGTCCGAATCATTTACCGGGGCTGTGTCTTGTCCTTGTGTTATGTGGATACTCATGTTTGAGGTACCATTTTCAAGTGTATCAGAATCTAAGATTACACTTCCCTCAGCCTGAGAAGGGATATCAATCCATGGTGATTCTGGTGATGGGCTTAAGGGGGATAAATTAGGGGAATGACTAAGTCCTAAGGATTGTCTCCTTTCGTTATTAATCTTTGACACAACTTGTACCAAGTAGTTTTCTATAGTATTACCCCCCACCACTAAATTCTTTTTTGGCATTCTTATTTATACTGATGTTAAGTCCCAGACTTTAGTGGTCAGATGTAATGAGAGGGCACACAATAAAACGATACAAATATGTCCAGGGTGAACGTTAATATCAAGGATAAACAGTCTTACTGCAACCATGTAGGTCTGGTTCAACAGGGGCAGAGTGGCGTGTCCAGTCCAGTCTCAGCCTGTCTCAGACTGTCTAAGACTGTCCGCCCTTTGTCCGGGCTTCGTCCGGCGTCCCGCACACGCGTCCCGCTGTGCGTCTGTTGTACGTTTTTGTAGGAGGAGTAGGGGGCGGGAAGAGACTCCAGGTGCGCTACGATGCTCCTGCGCGGAACCCTGGGTCTCGCAGTCCCGGCCCCTGTTACAGCAGCCTTTCAAGTGTTTTAGGGCAAAATACTCCTTCTCCTCGCACTTTGGAAAAGCGGCTAGCGGACAATGAGAATCCCACGCAGAGTCACGGTCTCCAACACAGCTGCGAGCGGCCCCCGCGAAGCGGGGGCTGCGAGCTGTTTTAACAGCAAATCAGGCAATCAGGGAGGAGCAGGGGGCGGGAAGAGACTCCAGGTGCGCTACGATGCTCCTGCGCGGAACCCTGGGTCTCGCAGTCCCGGCCCCTGTTACAGCAGCCTTTCAAGTGTTTTAGGGCAAAATACTCCTTCTCCTCGCACTTTGGAAAAGCGGCTAGCGGACAATGAGAATCCCACGCAGAGTCACGGTCTCCAACACAGCTGCGAGCGGCACAATGATTCAATTCCTTATGTATGTTAATTATTTATAGTTTCATTTAAGGCTAGTGGGTATACTATTTTTCTACTTTTTATCATTCTGAACAGGGCACCTGGTTCCCACATCTGGTTCCCACAGCTGTCCCATCCGGGTCGGTGCCCTGAAGAGTACATTGGCGCCCACCCACAGGGGCTGACAAGGACATTGTTCCTCCAAGCTGATGAAATGCCACTGTCCAGATTCCGCTTTCCAAAAGTTATGCGGCTGGTTTTGGTGGTAGCTGAAATTGATCCATCCAATATCAGTTCTCATTCTTCCCACTTAGGGGCAACCACATCTGCTGCTGGGTTGGGATTGAATGGGCACATGGTGCAAAAAACTGGGAGGTGCAGATCCGGGTGCTAAAAACGTATGTGTGTCGTCACATGATCTAGTGGGCAGCCTTATGTTATCTGCTGCTCTTCTTTCCATATGTCTCTGTGTGCCTCAGGTGTTATGTCCACTCGTGAAGTGTTGCTTTGGGTCACTCCTTCATACGGAAGGCTCTAGAGGTGTCCCGGTCGAGCGGTTTCACCTGGATCCACCATGAGATGTTACGGGGAAGAGTCCTAAGCATCAACAATTTAAGGACTGCGGTGGAAAAGATGTTACCAAGGGTACTCCCACCTCTGTTCTGGTAATATTCCATTTAGAAGGCAATGATGTAGTGGAGCTCAGGTGAAAGGATTTGTTTGATGCACTGGTTGCTAAAGTGATGTGGTGAGTGAAGCGTTACCCAGAGGCTAGGATTGCTTGGTGGGTATACACTGTACATAGATTTTGCATAGGAGCAATAGTTTTGTGTAAACTCCGGGGGGGGGGGGGGTTAGAGGGCCCTCAGAAGGTGCAAGGTGCCAGGGGGAGCGGGTTGAAAGGCAAACCATGAGTTATCAGACGCGGCTGATGCACAGGGAGGGGTTAGGTTGTAGGTGACTCGATTTCTAACGCACTTGGTATTAGGCAAAGCATTCTGTTACAACCTTGTAAATAGGTCTGCTGAGATGTGTTTACTTCACGTTGTTCATTCATGGTTGCAGGGTAAATGCAGCCTGGGGTTGGGGTATCTCTTTCCAAACAGCTAGTTGAGGTCTCAGCCATGGGGCGGCTGCACTGGGAGCGGTGGATCATCGTTTTTTGGGGTGGGAGCACCGACGTGCCCCCTGTAGAGGGGTGAGTGCATAAGCATACAGTGATATATGTATATTGAGATGACTAGACAAGACACAAGTGAACACTCTAGATGGTTGGTCGGACCGGAAGTCCCGTGCGACTTCCGACCATTTATTTATAGCCTTCTGGCCACGCCTGGCCAGAAGGTGATACAATTGGTGTACGTAGTTCCGGCCGAGGCCGGAGCTACCAACAACTAGAACGCTACATCCCTTCTCAAATTAGTCCTTTGAGACAAATTAGACTAGCACATAAAGTCAGCAAGTCTTTGACTGGACCTGGGATTTGGTCTGAGGCTGTACTGCCTTCTCCCTCTTATCGGAGTGTTCTCAGGGCAAGCTCTCACGGATGGCGTCAGTGGTTCAGTGATCCCAGGGGATGGGTGGATGGCGAATTGCTCAAAGTAACACCTGTTGGTTCACTACTTGTGTCTTGCCTTTCCGGTGTACCTGTCTGACGCTCCGTGTTGGCAGGTGTCGCTGGGATTCGCTTGAACTACGACACGTTTCTTGTTACCTCTTCGCCTTCGCGTCGAGCTGTCACTGCCGTGCCTCTGCTTGTCCTGACAATCCATGGCTCGACCTCATATGGTGTTCTGAATTTCCCTTCAGGCCTCCGAGCTCGAATGAGCACACGATCTCCGGGGACCAGCAATCTGTCTTGAGCCCCTCTCTTCTTACTTGCCTTGTCGTTAGTTCTTCTCCTCCGGGTTTGGGTGCACTCTGGATGATATGGTTCAGGCCTCCATTCTTCTGCCATGGGTAGCAAATCACGCCTGGGACCTGAGAACATGAGAGCCCATGGCGATCTTTGTGTAGTGCTGTGTGGAGTGCTCCTGTATTCTCGTAGGAAGCTTTGAAGAGCATCCTCAGGATTGGTTCCTTCTACTGCAGATATTCTTAACACCTTATTGATTGTCCTCATGAATCTTTCTACTTCGCCATTAGCTTGAGGCCACTGTGACGTTATGCGGCGATGATGAATTCCTAGGTTTTGCATAAATTCTTTGAACTCACTTCCCTGGAAGGGAGGTCCATTGTCCCTTTTCAGTTGTTGAGGAATCCCAAACAATGCAAAAGTCTTGCTCAGTATAGGTTGAATGTTCGTGAAACTTGTAGACTGAGCTACCTCCACAATTGGGTACTTCGTATAGCTGTCCACTAGGACCACAGCGACCCTTCCGTCCGGAAAACTGCCAAAGTTTAGGCTAACCCAGGACCACGGTGCTGGTGCGTGTTCCTCGGTGATGATCGGTGCAGGGGCTTCAGTTCTTCCTGTTAGCTGACACGCCCGACAGTTCTTCACTATGGTGTCAACTGCATCCTCTAAGTTCGGGAACCAGACCTTTTCCCGCATACGGGCCTTCATTCTCCTGGTGCCTTGGTGGCCTTCGTGTGCTAACACTGTCGCTTGTTCCTGTAGGGTCATCGGAATTATCACTCTTGAGCCTCTCAAGATGAGGCCATTCTCAGCGATGCTGATCTCGTTGTGTATCTTCCAGAACTGATTGAGTTGTGCGCGGTCAGCCTCGCTCCAGCCATGTACATCTCGCAGGAAGTCTTCCCAGGACCCTGTGTGCACCGCTTTCTCTACCTTCTTCAGGACAGTGTAGTTGGCATATTGTTCCATGATTCTGTCTGCTGACATTGCTTGGGGGCATGCTCCCTGTGATATCATATTCACAAACTTTTCGGTCTGTCTTTCAGGCTCTTCTTCTTGTGCTTCTGCCTTAGCGGGATGTCGAGATAAGAAGTCTGCCGGGTTTTTGGCTCCTGGCCTGTACACAAGATCCATTTGGTACTGTTGGATTTGGATCGCCCATCTTTCGATTCGTGGTGGCGATGAGGCGCTGTGCCTTTGAACAGTGGAATGAGTGGTTGGTGATCGGTAACCATTCTGAAGGGGTGTCCGGTTATATAGAGATGGAAATGATTGCATGCCCATTTTACTGCTAACGCTTCTCTTTCGATTAGAGAGTATCTCGCCTCAGTGGCGGTGAGGGCCTTGCTCGCGAACACTAGTGGCGCCCATACTCCTGGTTCCGTTTCCTGGGTGAGGAGTGCTTCCAGTCCAACTGGGCTGGCATCGACCAGTATTTCGGTGGGTCTGGTCGTGTTGAAATAAGCCATAGTCGTTCCATCTAGGAGGGCGTTCTTGATTTTATTGAATGCTCCTTCCTCAACTTCTGTCCATTTCCACGGGCTCTCTTTTTTCGTTAGATGACGGAGTGGTTCGGCGATGGTTGCTAAGTTCGGTATGAACCTGGTACAGTACTGTGCCATGCACAGGAAGCTTCTCACTTCTAAGGCTGTGGTCGGCGCTGAGGCATACTTTATGGCTTGTGACTTCCTGGGATCGACTTGTACTCCATCAGAATTGAACACGTAGCCGAAGAATTCTATCGATTTCTGAAAGAATTTGCATTTCTCCTTATGCAGTGTTACTCCATGTTCAGCTAGTCTCTTGAGTGTGGATCTCAGACGCTGGTGATGTTCCTCACTGGTTTTGGGGTGTATCAGGATATCGTCGCTTACATTTACCACTCCTTGTAGGCCAGATAGTGTTTCTCGAATTGTATTTTGAAAGATTTCTGCCGCTGAGGATATCCCGAAATTAAGTCTCTTATATCTTCTAAGACCGAGATGAGTCGAGAACGTTGTTATGTACCTGCTCTCTTCGGCTAGTCGGAGTTGGTGGTACCCAGCGTTGAGGTCCAACTTAGAGAACCATTGGGCTCCATTCAGATCTCTGAGTATGTCATCTACGGTGGGTGTTATATGTCTTTCTCTCTTTATTGCCTTGTTGGGCATCTGCATGTCTATGCAAATTCGGATCTTCCCTGGTTGACGGGGTTTCTCGGCTATCACCATGGGCGACACCCACGGCGTTGGTCCAGTGACTTTTTCTATGACTCCTTGTTTTTCAAGTTGTGTCAGTTCTTGCTCGACTGCTGCTCGTAGGTGAAACGGAATCCTCCGGTGTTTCAGAGCTATTGGCTGGGTGGCTTTATCAATGTGTAGTTTGATTGGCTGTCGTTTAATTGTGCCCAATCCTTTGAACAGTGACGGGAACAGCTGTAATATGTCTTCCATCTGGAGTGTCTTGACTGCGTTGGCGAACGCTACTAGGTTGAGGTCTTCTGCTGTGTGGCTCCCTACTAGCAGATCTGCTTCTTTGTCGATTACGTGAAATGTGGTTGTTACTTCACGGTCTTCCGCTTTAACTTGTACTTGCATTTTCCCACGTAGAGGGAGTGGAGTCTGGCTGCCGTATGTCATTATCTTGATTTTAGAAGGCGTCAACTGCGGTCTCGGGTTAAGGCTTTTGTAGTGCTGTATACCCATCACATTCACTGTTGCACTGGTATCTATGACCCCTGTGACTTCTGACCCGTCAATTTGAATTTGGCACTTTGGTTGAGGTGGTCGCTTTCTTTTCAGGTCTTTCGTGAACGATACGAAGTAGCACTCTCCTTCATCGTCAGTGGAGGAGTCATCTAACCGTGTATGGTGATGTTGTCTTGCTGTCATGGATCTTGATTCTTGAGTTTCTTCCAGACTTAATTGCCTGACTGCTCCTGTTACGGTCCGTCTCCCCGCTGTGTTTCTTCCGCGGAATCCTCCTCTGCACACGCTGGCAAAGTGGTTTGGTGTCCCACATTTCGAACATGTCTTCCCTCTTGCAGGGCATCCATCTTGACTATGCTCATCACGCCCGCAGTATCCACAGGATGTTCGTCTCGGGGTTCTAGTCGGCCATCTTCCCCATCCACCTCTACCTGAGGTGCGGACGGCGTCTACTCGTTCTGTCTTTACAACGGCACTTGCTTCCGCTTGAGTGGTCAACGCGGCCTCCATTGCTGTTGACCGGACATCAGATAACTCATGTGACCGTGCGAGCAAGAGTATCTCGTCGAGCGTGATGTTGGGTTGGGCAGTATCAGTGTTCTTAGAGTCTTGTTCCGGCACTCTTGAATGATCTGTGCCGTGACTTCTTTAGTGTGATCATCTTTGGTGCATGTGCTCACCAGTTCCCTTAGTCGGGCATGGAAGGCGTCCATCGTCTCACCTTCTCTTTGTCTAGATTGTCCGAACTTAGACCGCTCATAGTGCGGGTTGAGCTGGGGGTCAAAGTGTGCGTTGAGTGCTCGGACGGCGGCGTCATAGTCATTAGCGTTGCCGGTATCTGGAAGGTGGGAGAACAGTTTGTAGATTTCAGTGCCTCCAAAGTGTAGTAATAGGGAGCGTTTGACTGTGTTATCGGTTTCACGAGTGGCTATGAAGTAGTTGTTTAGTTGTCCTATCCATACTGCCCACCTCGGTGCTGCTGTAGAAGGTTCAATTAGCTCGCTGAACGGCGGGAGTGCCTGAATCTGCGAGTGGGCTGATGGATGTATTTGTTGAACTGGAGGTACTGCTTGCTGTTGCACTACCTGTTGCGGCGCTGCCTGCTGTTGTGGCGCTGCTTGCTGATGTGGCACTGCTTGCTGGATCTGGTTGCCTGGTGGGTTTGACATTGCCTCTTTGTTGTTTGTCTGCCCCTAGGAATGTGTTTTCCTCTTTATTGTTCTCTCTTATAAAACTTTTTTTTCCCACTTTTGGATGTGTTGGATCGATGAGTCTCTCGTGATTGTCCTCGTCTGTTTATAGATATATATATATTTTTTCTCTCTGGGGAGACTGATGCAGTCTCAGCGCTTGTGTCGCGCTGTGTTGGGCAGGTGTGAGTCACTCTGGGGCACCTCGTGGCTCTGCGCGGCCTTCGCGCTCCCAGCGCCTCTGTCAGGCGTCTCTGCCGGGCCTTTCCCTTGTGCGCATGCGCGCCTGATGCGCTCGTGCCTGTTCGCACGCACCCGTGCAGACGCTGCTTCGGGCCTTCTCTTGCTTGTCTCTCTGCACCACTGGTGTTCCTACGCAGCACGGGGTTGTCGCTGCTCACCATTGTGGTCGCGGACATCGTCAGGCTGCTGGGCACTGCTCGATGCCTGTGGTGGGCGAACCGCTCGGCACTGGACTGTCCTGCTTGCTTGTGCGCCGCTCCGTCACCCTTGGCGCCCCTTCGGACGGCGATTTGACAGGCAATGTTTCTGAATGCGTCCCCCACTCGTCGCCAGTGTACAGGGGTGAGTGCATAAGCATACAGTGATATATGTATATTGAGATGACTAGACAAGACACAAGTGAACACTCTAGATGGTTGGTCAGACCGGAAGTCCCATGCGACTACCGACCATTGATTTATAGCCTTCTGGCCACGCCTGGCCAGAAGGTGATACAATTGGTGTACGTAGTTCCGGCCAAGGCCGGAGCTACCAACAACTAGAATGCTACACCCCCCTCCATACTGCGCGCGAGTGAGGGAAAGAGACCAGTACTGAAGGAAGGGGAGTGAGAGAGACAGACAAATACTGCAAGAGGAAGAGTGAGAGAGACAGAACTGAAAGAAGCAGAGTGTGGGAGAGAGATACTGAAAGAGTGAGAGAGACATACTGGAACAAAAAGAGTGAGAGAGAGAGGTACCGAAAGAAGGAGAATGTGAGAGGGAGACACTGAAAGGCAGAGAGAGTGAGAGAGACGGACACTGACAGAGGGTGAGAAAGAGAGAGACATATTAAAAGAGGGCGAGGGAAAGACACTGGAAAAGGGAGAATGAGCGAGAGAGGCACTGACGGAGGGAGAGAGAGAGAGAGGAAGAGAGAGAGAGAGAGAGAAAAAGAGGGAGAGAGAGACACACTAAAAGAGGGAGAGAGACAGACCCTGAAAAAGGGAGAATACGCTAGGGGGACACTGACAGAGAGAGAGAGCGAGAGAGAGAGAGAGAGAGAGAGAGAGAAATACTAAAAGGTATGCCAGGGCAAACAGAAAAGTTTTGAGCGCTTTACGGAAGTGTGAAAAGATAGGGATAGAGCGCATGGAGAGAGGAAGGGAATTCCAAAACCGGGGTGCAAGAACAGAGAATCTAGTTCCACCAGTGCGAGTTTTGTGGAAACGGGGAACAGTGAGGAGGGCAGAGGAAGATGAACGGAGAGTGCGGGCAGGGGTGTGGAGGGAAATCAGAGAATTGATAAAAGCCGGTGCAGAGTGATCAAGGGCCCGATAAACAAGGCAACCTAGTTTGAACAAGGATCTCTGCAGGATGGGTAACTAGTGGAGGGATTTGAGGATAGGAGTGATGTGATGGGTTTTGGGCAAGTGAAAGATGAGACGGGCAGCCTGATTTTGGATTGCTTGAAGGCGGCGGGTTTCGTAGGCAGGGATGCCTGCGAACAAGCTATTACCATAATCAAGGCGGGAAGTGATAAGGGCAGAAATGATGATTTTAAGGGAGTCAAGAGAAAAGAAGCGAGAGATTTTCCGGATCATCCGAAGGGAGAGGAAGCAGGAGGGCACCACGGCACTGACCTGGCCATGCATGGACAGGTCCTGGCTGACCTTAATGCTCAATGTTTTAACGGAGGGAACCGGGGTGGGAGGGGGGCCAAGAATAGGGGGCCAGAAAGCAGGGGACCAAGGGCTGGATGAGCCGCCAGTCAGGACAAGCTCAGTCATATCTGGATTGAGCTTGAGGTGATTGGCGCTCATCCACCCAGAAATAAAGACCATGGTGGAGCGAAAGAAAGATAGGGAGTGAGAAGAAGAAGAAAGATCAAAGACGAGCTGGAGGTCATCTGCGTAGTTATACACAGAGACCCCCAGCTCAAGGAGAGAAGAAATAAGTGGACGAATGTAAAGATTGAAAAGAAGAGGAGAAAGGGAGGAACCTTGGGGAACCCCACAGGGCACCGGGAGGGGGAGAGCGGAGAAGCCGGGGAGGTGGACAGCTTGTGAACGTCCTGTCAAGAAGGACGTGATCCAGGAAAGGGCGGGGCCTCGTATGCCCGCTGCGCTGACACGGTCCAAAAGAATGTTATGGTCGACCGTGTCAAACGCAGCGGACAGGTCGAGGAGAACCAAAGCTTGGGGAGAGTTGGTGTCAGCCTTGGCATTGAGCTCGTCGAGAACAGCTAGCACCACAGTTTCGGTCGAATGACCTGAGCGGAAACCTGCTTGGTGAGAAGCAAGGAGTTGGTTCTGTTCGACATAAGTAGAGAGACAGGAGGTGACGTAGGATTCCAGAATTTTGGCAAGATAGGGAAAAAGAGAGATGGGCCTGAAGTTAGAAGGGAGAGAAGAATGAAGACCAGGTTTTTTAAGAATGGGGGAAACAATAGCAGATTTAAATGAAGAAGGAACCAGTCCGGTAGAAAGAGAAGCATTGAGGAGGGAAAGGGGGGTAGCAGGGCAGGAAGAGAAGAGAGTTTTAAGAATGCGAGCAGGGGCACAATCAGTGGGAGAGCCAGACTTGATTTCTGTGAGCAGAGCTAAGAAGGAATCCAGGGAGAGGGGCGGGAAAGAGGAAAAGAAAGATTTAGACACAGAGGGGACAGAGTGAAGTGGAGTAAAAGGAGTGACAAAAATGTGGGATTTAATTTTAACGATCTTCTCGATGAAGAAGTCGTTTAAAGAAGAGCAGAGGGCCTGGGAAGGAATAAAGTGAGGACAAGCACGATCAGAGGTGGCCAAATTGTTGACCAAGGAGAAGATCTCTTTAGATTTGTTGGCCGAAAGGATTACTTGTTCGGAGAAATACTTGGTCTTTGTCACCAGAATGGCCTTCTTGTACTCTTTAAGAAGAGATTTATGTTTGGCCTTGAGGTCGGGGCAGTAGCTACGGCGCCAAAGGCGCTCAGAGCGTCTAAGTTCCAATTTGAGGACCTTAAGCTCAGAGTTAAACCAGCGGTGAGCCTCATGAGGACGAATGGATTTAACTAACTTGAGGGGGGCTACTAAATCGCAAGCGGAGGATAGCCAGTTGCCAACTGCAGCGGCCTGTGAGTCAAGGGAAATGCCATTAAGATCGGGAGGAGAAGAAGCAAGGGAATGAGAGAGGGAAAGCAAGTCAGCGCGATTCCAGCTACGTGAAAAAACATTATTGGGACGAGGGGGTTTGTGAGGGGAACCAATGTTGATAGTGAAGGAAATGAGAGAATGGTCAGGCCAGGTACAAGGGAGGATGCTGGGGGGGGGAACTATGTCCTGGGATGACCAGACTTGGTCCGGAATATGTCCAAGATTGTGAGTAGGGATCAGTACATGGGACTTAAGGTTGAGACATAAGAGAGTGGCCGTGAAGTCCTTGGACGCTAAGTCCTCCCTGGGGTCGCCAGGCCAGTAATTAAAGTCACCTAGCAGGAGAACAGAAGAGTTGTTAACTACAAGCGTAGCGAGGAGTTCCTGCAGGGAGGCCACAAACAGAGGCATGCTCAGGGGAGAGCGATAGACAAGGACGACAGTGAGAGGCGCGGAAAGATTAGAGGAGCGGGCGACCAGAAAGTCCACCCCAGCTATAGATGGTTGGGAGAGAAGCTGGAATTGAAGTGTGGATCGAGCAATCATGGCAACACCCCCACCCCGGTCTTGCCTTCGGGGCGGTCAGCCCGGAGGGCATAATAAGAGTCGGGGAGGATGGCTAGAATGTCGGGGAGAGAAGCCTCAGAGAACCAAGTTTCCGTTAAGAACAGAATATCCGGGGAGTCTGTGGTTAGTAGGTTGAACAGTTCAAGTTGGTGCTTGCCTGCCGAGCGAGTGTTGAGGAGATAGGCAGAAGCAGTGTGAGGTGGTGATGAGGATCTAATGGGAGGAAGTCCGGTGTCCTGAGAGGGCAAGGGAAGTGTGGAGCGTGGAGACATGACACAGTCTGAGTGGGGGACATAGATATCTAATGCAACAAGGTGCTGCATGAGGGAATGGGGAAGAGGCACATCAGCAGTGCAGGCGAGGAGTTGTGCAGGTGTGTATGCCAATGATGAGGCAGGGGGTGTGGCCCCTGGTCCCGGCCCGTCGCGGACAGGCGCAGATGGGCTTAACTTAGGCGCAACTTCGGCGCGCCTTCGTCGCGCCCGCTGCGCTCGTCCGCTGCGCGGCCGGGATAGAAGTGCCATAAGTAAGGGACCGGTAGTAGCAGGGGCGTGGCAGGGGGTGGAGGGACAGAGGAGCTGCCCCGCCAACCAGAGAGCAGCCCAAGGTGTTAGCCACGCCCGTCCCCGCCCTCGTGACCTGCCCGTCAGAGGGGGAGGGAACGCTCAGCGTGGGGCGCTCTGGCGGCGGCAGGCAAGTGAGAGAGAGAGGTACTGAAAGAGGGAGGGAGAGAGGCATACTAAAAGAGAGTGAGAGCGAGAAAGACACTGACAGAGAGAGAGAGACATACTAAAAGAGGGAGAGTGCAAGACATACTAAATAAGAAGAGGGAGAGAGACAGACACTGATGGGGGAGAGAGTGACAGACACTGACAGAGAGAGAGAGACGTGTTAAAAGAGGGAGAGTGAGACAAACACTGGCAGAGGGAGATAGACATATTAAGAGACGGAGAACAACAGATACTGGAAGAGGGAGAGCAACAAAGACAGATACTAACAGAGGAGAGTGAGAGTGGGTACAGATACTGAAAGAGGGGGAGTGACAGGCAGAGATACTGACTGAGGAAGAGTGAGGACAGATACTGAAAGAGGAGAGTACAAGAGAGACAGCCATATACTGAAAGAGCGAGAGAGAGAGACACTGAAAGTGAGAGACAACATGACACTGAAAGATGGGAAGTGTTAGAGATAGACAATGAAAGAGAGATAGTGACAGACTTGAAAGAGGGACAGTGAATGAGACTGATGCTGAAAGTGGGAGAGTGAGAGTGTACTAAGATTGACATGTGAAATAATGGAATGAGACAGCTGGCTGGAGAGAAAGCTCTGCAGGCAGACAGATAATTAGACAGACAGAAGCATGTCAGCCCAGCCACAGGTCCCGACTGCACAGGGCCTGCTTGCACCAATGTGGAGACACGAGCAGAACTTTCTTTAAATTAGCTGATTTTTGTGCCTGTGAATTCCTTGAGCCACCTTCTCCACCCCACCCCTCGTCTCAGGTGCCTGGGGCAGATCAGACGTGTGCTCTGGTACTGGCTCGGGTTCTACCCTCTCAGCCTCACCCCTCGTCTCAGGTGCCCCGGGCAGATGAGACATGTGCTCTGGTACTGGCTCGGGTTCTACCCCCTCAGCCCCACCCCTCGTCTCAGGTGCCCCGGGCAGATGAGACATGTGCTCTGGTACTGGCTCGGGTTCTACCCCCTCAGCCCCACCCCTCGTCTCAGGTGCCCCGGGCAGATGAGACATGTGCTCTGGTACTGGCTCGGGTTCTACCCCCTCAGCCCCACCCCTCGTCTCAGGTGCCCCGGGCAGATGAGACATGTGCTCTGGTACTGGCTCTGCTTCTACCCCCTCAGCCCCACCCCTCGTCTCAGGTGCTTCGGGCAGATGAGGCATGTGCTCTGGTACTGGCTCGGGTTCTACCCCCTCAGCCCCACCCCTCGTCTCAGGTGCCCCGGGCAGATGAGACATGTGCTCTGGTACTGGCTCGGGTTCTACCCCCTCAGCCCCACCGCTCGTCTCAGGTGCCCCGGGCAGATGAGACATGTGCTCTGGTACTGGCTCGGGTTCTACCCCCTCAGCCCCACCCCTCGTCTCAGGTGCCCCGGGCAGATGAGACATGTGCTCTGGTACTGGCTCGGGTTCTACCCCCTCAGCCCCACCCCTCGTCTCAGGTGCCCCGGGCAGATGAGACATGTGCTCTGGTACTGGCTCGGGTTCTACCCCCTCAGCCCCACCCCTCGTCTCAGGTGCCCCGGGCAGATGAGACATGTGCTCTGGTACTGGCTCGGGTTCTACCCCCTCAGCCCCACCCCTCGTCTCAGGTGCCCCGGGCAGATGAGACATGTGCTCTGGTACTGGCTCGGGTTCTACCCTCTCAGCCTCACCCCTCGTCTCAGGTGCCCCGGGCAGATGAGACATGTGCTCTGGTACTGGCTCGGGTTCTACCCCCTCAGCCCCACCCCTCGTCTCAGGTGCCCCGGGCAGATGAGACATGTGCTCTGGTACTGGCTCGGGTTCTACCCCCTCAGCCCCACCCCTCGTCTCAGGTGCCCCGGGCAGATGAGACATGTGCTCTGGTACTGGCTCGGCTGCTCGGCTGCTGCCTGCTCTCTAATAAGATGTCTTTTCCAGCTGGCTCTGCTCACCTGGGGGATGGGAGATGCTCCGCTTCCGACGTCTCTTCTATCTCTAATCTCTGGCCAGAAGACAAATGTTCTTGTTTTTCATGATGAGGATTTCACCACCTGTCTGGGGGTCCAATCTGTTCTGACAGCATCTTCCGAGCATCCCTCTCAGGGTGTGTGAGAAGCGGCCCCCTGCAGCGGTGGGCGGCACTGGGCCAGGGAATGGGGGAAGATGGAACTGAATTCCGACCCATATTGATTATGAACCACAGGGGTGTCTAACATAGGTCCAGGAAGGCCAAGTCCATGTTAGATTTTAAAGTGTCCACTTACTGCTCAAAGGAGTTGCCTTTTGATCCGTTGTGTGTAAACCTGTTATCTGGGTATCCTGTAAGTGCGGAATGATTTAATCACTTCCGGACTATTGTTTGACACCCCAGCTGTACCACACCCCTCTGGTCACTTTGTAGAGTCACCAGGGTTTAGGTGGGTTAAAAAAGGGTGTTAGACTTGGTATCTTTGGCGTGGTTTCTCCGAATGTTTTGCCTCTACCACCTGTATTTTTGATCCTGTGCTGGATTTCGTTTTTGCTGGCTTAGATGCTTTGGGGACTTTGCCACTGTTGATCAGTGTCAACGTGCAAGTGCTCCC
This sequence comes from Lissotriton vulgaris, assembly GCF_964263255.1. Classification (NCBI taxonomy): domain Eukaryota; kingdom Metazoa; phylum Chordata; class Amphibia; order Caudata; family Salamandridae; genus Lissotriton; species Lissotriton vulgaris. The sequence continues at coordinate 77,481,767 of NC_141699.1, forward strand.
TGTGTAAATTGTTGTTACTATTGGTTCTCCCTGATTGGCATATTCGATTTACTAGTACGTCCCTAGTAAAGTCCACTGAAGTGTGCCGTGGCCTTTAAATCAAATGCTACTAGTGGGCCTGCAAAAACCATAGTTGATGGACAGAATGCAAAACAATGTCATACATTCACCCCAGTACAGAGATCTGGGCCTAAATCCATCATTTTTTTTTGCACTCCACACCACCCCAGTTCAGACATGGCCAAATGCAAATCAGTCTGACCCTGTGCCTCATGGGAACAGTCCAGCCCGAACTGCCAAGCCATGCCTTCCCTGGACCGGAAACAAGCTTCCTAGGACCGGTTTCTGGCATTCCAGCCGTCTTCAGCCCAGCTTGCTTGAATCCAGTGGTGTGGAGTGCATGGGACTCACGTCTGAGCGGATGTTAGACGTTACAACGCATACTTTTACAACGCCTACCTTTACAACGCAATTTTTACACCGCAACATCCATTACAACGCATACCATTACAACGCATGCCATTACAACGAATTCTTTGAAACTACCTTTGCAACGCATTCCACTACAACGCATACTACATGTACAACGCATACCATTACAACGCATAACATTACATTGCATGCAAGGTAAGTATTGGTTAGTGTAGGGGTAAAAATTACTATTCTAACTCCAGGGGGTGCAACAGTAGGGTAAGTGTTGGATAGTGTAGGGGTTAAAATTACTATTCTAACTCCAGGGGGTGCAACAGTAGGGTAAGTGTTGGATAGTGTAAGGGTACTATGTGTTGTAATGCTATGCGTTGTAATGATATGCGTTGTAATGTCTGCGTTGTAATGGCATGCGTTGTAGTGGTGTGCGTTGTAGTGTCATGAGTTGTAATGGTTGCATTGTAAATGCATGCGTTGTAATGGATGTTGCGTTGTAAAAGTTTTGTTGTAATGGCAGTGCAGTGTAAAAGTTGCGTTGTAAAGGTTGTTTCCCGTCTGAGCATACCCATCCCTCTCGGGGTGACAAATGCAAAAACAACAGTTGATGGACAGAATGTAGAACAATGTCATACATTCACCCCAGTACAGAGATCTGGGCCTAAATCCATCGTTTGTTTGCACTCCACACCACCCCAGTTCAGACATGGCCATATGCAAATCAGTCTGACCCTGTGCCCTGTGCCCTTTCACACTTCTTTTGTTTGGAGTGGTGGACGCTAATGATGAGAACCTAGGCAGCAGGCGAGTACCATCCTGCTAGCCCCCATGGTGTTACTCCCGTGAGGCTCCACCATTCCTCTTTCACACCTTTTCTCTCCACTTTTCCTCTTCGCTTCTTTGAGGGAAGGGAGGGTTGACTAGAGGAGGAACTATTTGGAAAACAGCGCAACCGGTTTTAATCTTTTTTGTAAAACGGTGACCCAGATCCAATAAAGCAAGATGGCAAATTAATAGCCGCTGTCCCATCTACATAATATTAGTAGCTGGTCTGGATTAGGAGGACTACATTCACCGTAGGAACAGGTCCCGAGCTGTATATGATATAGTGAGAGGGGGACGACCTGTTCTTTATCGCATGAGCTCCTTGTTGTAAGTACCCCATTCTGCTGTTACAAAAAAAAACAAGCAAACCGTACTGGTCTGTGTCAAGGTCAAGACAGAAGCTGGCCAGGGCCCTGTATTGTGACTCCAAGACAGAGCTGTACATTCCATACATTTCTCTGGCAACAACAATCTCTGCCCTGAAAGGTACCAAGTATGAATCCCACACAAGTTCCAGTTTACTCTTCTCTTGAGGAGCGAAAATAAGTGAAGAGTGACAACATCCTCTCCCCACCCTGCAACTGTGTGCGAGCACGGAAAATGGAGTCAGCTATACAAAATAGAGACAGCACAGAAAATGGAGTGAGCTATAACCCTGGGTGGAGTTCGCAGAGTTGCACTATGCAGCGCTATGAGTCCGTATCATCTCTGAACACAGCTGCTTTCGCAAAAAGCTGAAGACTTAGCTCTTTGCGAATTAAGCCTTTTTCAGCCCTCTCATCAGAACCGTTCTGCATGAGACTCTTTGGATGTGATATGTGCGTGCTACAAATGTTTTTGACTTGACTTGACTTGACTTTGTGTGTAATGGGTCTCCCTAACCTCCACAAGTGAGCATGAATAAGGAAACACTAAAAGATATACCCAACTGCACCACTGTTGTGCTCAAGATTTGAGGGTGCAGAGGAGCAGGTGGTGGTGAGAACCTCATAATTTGGCTGGGGATACTCCTCACAGCCAATGGCAAAGGTGATCCACCTGCCATCATCGAGCAGAGGGTTTGAGGTTCTAGCACAGGGAGGGTAGTTTACTGAAGTGGAGTAAGTTGTATATGCAAAGGAGAATGTGCACAGGCTGCTAACTCCCTAGGCATCGCTCCCATGGACTTGGACCTTTATTGCTTGGGCCCTGCAGGTTGTCTCCATGACTTGCTGAGGCAGTCACTGGAGCTGTTAATTAGTGAGGTCTACTAGTGATCTCATTTCTCCTCCTGCCATAACCCTGTTATCAGACATGCACGTTTGGTAGGGAGGCTCTGCAGCAAGGCAGCAGGTGTATGCAGTTCCAATCCTTGCGAAGACAGGAAGTTCTCTAGTTCAGTATCCAAGAAGCACTAGTCCAGGCCAGATCATCATAGCTCCTCGAAGCACTGGCTGGAAGGTAAAATGGTAATGTAATGTAATGTAGTTTCTTATATAGCGCACGTATCACCACAAAGGGTATATCGGCGCTTGCTTTGGGAACCCGTCCTGGTTTTTCCCTGTGGGATAGCCCAGCTGGGCACCCCCAAGGTGAAAGCTAGGCATCCTGCTGCGGGGGCCGTAGTGGAGATTGAGCAAGCTATTGCCCAGAGTTGCAGAGCGTGAACCCCTGATTCAAGTAGGCACCAAAGCGAGAATTATCAGGTCCGTGGACATTTGGGCTCCAAACCCTGCCGCGTCGGGAATTGAACCCTGGTCCCGGGCCGACCTCTGCTTCTGGGTCTGCCTCCTCTAACCGGTGAGCCACACTTCTCCAATATACATTCATTTTGCAGAAGAACAGGTCATAGAACCAAGTCTAGTCAGCACTGGAGCAGTCTTCAAGCTATTTGGTATTAGCCAACCTACACTGTATTTATCCTAATGTTTTGCTTTTTCAGTCCTCTAAGTTTGGTTTCAGCTGTGGTGTGAGATCTGTTAAACAGACATAGACCACTGTATGATTTGTGTAAAATCACATTCTATTTCAGCTCCAGTACAGCACGTACTATTAGAAGACCTAAGATCTGGGCCTAAATCCATTGGTCTGTGCTCACTGCGCCACTGGATTCAAGCTAGCCTGGCTGATGAGGGGTGATGCCACCACTTGCACCTTGCATAAGCTTCCTTCTGCTTTCCTTTCTCCAGGAATGTCATAGGGAAATCAATTGGATTAGAGCTGGATGTAGATTCCAACTGCTACATCAACTTCCTAACAAGACAAGAGGAACACATGTGCTAATGCGGAGATGCCTAATTCTTCTGCCTGGCATCTTTCCTTTCTACAATTCTCATTAGTTCAGTCCTGTCTGGGCAGGAGGCTTAGGGGCACATGCATCATTGTGAATTGCATTCGCAAATGGTGCGAATCGCAAAATTCGGCCGTTTGCGAATGCAATTTAAATTTTTGGGATGCATCACCATGTTTGTCCTTTTTCGCAATTTAAGAAATCGCAAAATTGCGATTTCTTAAATTGCGATTGCATTTAAGGAATCTCAAAGTGAGATTCCTAAATCGCAAATAAGGGGAGCAAATTACCATGAAGTTGACCTTCATGGTAATTTGCGAAAATTTTGAAAAAGGAACTAAAGTGCATTTTTCAAAGTTCCATTTTACACACACACATGCCCTAGTGGCATGTGTGTGGACGATGTACTTATAGGCAGATTTCAGGGGTGCAACAGGGTGTCCTTTGGACACCCCTGCACCCTTGAAATTGCATTCTCAATTTGCGATTCTCTAATGGAGAATCGCAAATAAAGAATGTCTTCACATTCATTCCTATGGGCCCCACGGCCCATAGGAATGGATGGGGAGGTATTCCTTAATTGCGATTCTCAATTAGAGAATCGCAATTAAGGAATTTTAAGAAATCGCAATTGTTTTTGCAATTTCTTGATGCATTGCAGTTTACAATTCCATAATTGCGATTCCTTATTTTTCGCAATTAAGGAATCGCGAACAGCAATATTGATGCATGTGCCCCTTAGTCTGTTCCTGTCAGCTAAAACGTTTTCATCTTGTTGGTTTGTGAGTTTGTTAAATATGTTTTTTAAAGTGAAGAAACATGCAGCAGACATATCGTAAAAGCATACAAAACTATCGGATTTGCTAAACGGCAGTTCCCCTTTGAGACCACCGAAAACATATTTGACTTTTATCAGGGCAGCAGTTATTAATAAAGAACTTTAAATCTTCATGGGCGGATTTTGAGGATCCACGATCCGCGGATTTTGCGGATTTGCGGATCCGCGGATTTGGGGCGGGGGCGGGGCTTCCATGCGAGTGCACATGCCTCTTGTGAGGCCTCTATCCAGCATCACAGCTGATTTTCCACGGTAGAGTTGGGAAGAAGGCACACCTGTCCAGCCTCAACGACGCTCACGATTGTTTTTGGGCTAATGAATGAGTCACTGAATTTGAGCATCAACTAGTTCGAGCGACCATGTGTGTGTTACTATGCAATCGCCCCGACGGGCGCAGGGGTCCCTTGAGTGAGCTGTCCATCATAGTGGGTGAATGGCGGGAAGACGGTGCAAATCGCGAGTGTGTGGGCGGGGCCAAACGGGCAGGGCTACCATGCGAGTTCACATGCTTCTTCTGTGTATAAAAGGTCTGAGAAAGATCAGTTCAGCAGATGAAGAGAAAGAAACCCCTGGTCACAAGAACAGCACGGGTATTGTGCTCGTGAAAGTCAAGGATGCAAAGGCCTCTATCCAGCATCACAGCTGATTTTCAACGGTAGAGTTGGGAAGAAGGCACACCTGCCTCGACGACGCTCACGATTGTTTTTGGGCTAATGAATGAGTCACTGAATTTGAGCATCAACTAATTCGAGCGACCATGTGTGTGTTACTATGCAATCGCCCCGAAGGGCGCAGGGGTCCCTTGAGTGAGCTGTCCATCATAGTGGGTGAATGGCGGGAAGACGGTGCAAACCGCGAGAGTGTGGGCGGGGCCAAACGGGCAGGGCTACCATGCGAGTTCACACATGCTTCTTGTGTGTATAAAAGGTCAGAGAAAGATCAGTTCAGCAGATGAAGAGAAATAAGCTCCTGGTCACAGAAACAGCACGGGTATTGCGCTCGTGAAAGTCAAGGATGCAAAAGCCTCTATCCAGCATCACAGCTGATTTTCCACGGTAGATTTGTGAAGAAGGCACACCTGCCTCGACGACGCTCATGATTAGGGCATGTTGTAACTATTTTAGGATGGCTCCGGCAAGCTGCCAGCGCCATCCTAAAATACTTACTAAATTAGCTTCAACAGGAAGCTCTAATAGATAAAAATAAAGCAGGTGCGAGCACCTGCTTTATTTTATCTATTAGAGCTTCCTGTTGAAGCTAACTTAGTAACTATTTTAGGATGGCGCTGGCAGCTTGCCGGCGCCATCCTAAAATAGTTACAAGTTGACAGGCCAGCCAGGCTTCAACTTTTGCCCCCGGAATCCGCCGTTCGCGGATTTGCGAATTCGCGGTAAATTCGCGGGAGTTCGCGGATCGCGAATTTACCGAAAATTCGCAAAATCCGCGAGCGGAACGGATTTTGCGCTCATGCTTATTTATTACCCTTTTGAGAAAGAGGAGTGGCAGAATACAAGGAAGCTATATCTTCCCCAACTATCGCTGTGAATTTGGAACACGAAAAGTCAATGAGATATGTACAAAGACATTATTTCACTGCCATCATGTCATTACAAAAAGCCTGGAGTTCAGACGGGTCTAAACTGGAATCCTAAACCTCAAGATGCTATCCATTACACCACAGTCTTGGGAACTGCCTCCGAGCCCTTTCGGATCTCAGCTTTTCCTGTGCATTCTTTGGGTGTCTGAACTGAAGTTTTGTCTTCCTTCTGTGTCCTCAGTTTCACAGTGTATACAATAGAGACACCTACCCTAGGGATTATAAGTTACCTCTTCAAAACCTGGAGAGTGTGTGTCCTCATACGAGTAACATGACTGAGATTAGGAAAATGTGAACTCTGGAGGTGCCCACCCTTACATGCCTATACTTGGCCATCGCCTGTAACAACTCAAGTTGCCCATGCTGTTGAGTTATACCCTCTTCATTTCCAGGCCTTCTTTCTGTCATGAAGGGTCCATGGTTGGATGTCCCATTGCCTTCATTCACTTAAGTCAACACGGGTTCATCCAAAACCACAGCCCACAAATCTCTCTGAACCTCCCCCCATAAATCTACCATCTCATGATATTAGTTCAGACCCAGAACACGAGTCTTGACCACTCTCAGGTCATTCTGTATTAGCTCCACCTTCACCTGCGGCTGAGTAATTGAGAATCTGGGTCATCAACGTATTCTCTTCTCTTCTTTTCATATTTCTCCATGGCTTTCTCCACATTAGAGATGTGGTGGTGAAGGCCTATCACCCCCGACATAAGACTGAAACCATGTGTAAAGGTGCAGTTGCTTCAAATAAAGACAGGACACAGTGTGAGGAGATACACGCTTTTATCTAAATTATAAATCTCCTAGAGAGCGCCGAGCCAATGTGCACTCTTCCTCGGCTTTCGCGCCTCCGAAACGGGATGCGCACGCAGCCGCCAAAATGGCCGCCGGCACGTCGCGTCGCTACGCGACGTGCATCCACTAGAGCGCTACACCACATATCTCCCTTTTTTCCAAACAATGAAACTTTTAACTTACAGTTCGCCGCTCATATCAAAGTCTTGAAACCTGGCCGGTCTCACCACAGTCCTTCCCCTCCGGGTCAGTCTTACCGGGGTAGGTGTGGTCTCCCTCTCCTGAGTCTCTACACCGCCCCTTCATTTCTCAGCGCGGCCGCGCGCTCTCCTTGTCTCTTTATGTCCATTACCTTCGCCGTTCCCTGGCTGCTGTTGTCACCTTGCTCCTCGTTCCGTTCTCTTCTCCTCTCGTCCAACTCCTCATCTGCTTGTTCCAGCTCTACGTTGGGTTCCTCCACATCTTCTAGCTCTAATCCACCTTGGCTCCATCTTAGTACCTTGTTGCATCTTACCATGCGGTCTTGGGACCATACGTTTCCGTCGCTCAACAAGGCAGCTCTGTCATACACCTCCTTGACCTGCATAGGTTTACTATACTTGCTGTCCCCCTTCCTTAGCAGCGTTGCTAACTTGACTCGCACCCACTCGCCTTCTTCCACTCCAGTATTCTTCACATTCCTGCGGTTGTTGTAGTGTTTGGCATATATTGTCTGTGCTTTTTCCAAGTTGGCTTGGACCACTGCTGAGGACCATTTACTCGTTATGGTTTTCTCTTTCCATACTCGGTTGTCCTTGGTGAAGGGTTCGCGACCCCTCAATATTTGGAAGGGGCTATATCCTGTCCCTGTGGGGGTGATTCTATACGCCCACACCATATGCCATATCTCCTTCTCTAAGTCCTTGTTGTTTGATATCGCTGCTTGCACTGACCCCATCACTACTCTATTGAAACGTTCTACCAGACCGTTTCCAGCGGGATGGTAGATAGAAGTATGTTTGGAGAGGATGCCATTTCTCTGCATAAAGCTGCTCCACTTGTCTGACGTAAACTGGGGGCCATTATCACTCAAGATGGATTTGGGAATGCCTTCCCTCACAAAAGTGTTGGTAAGAAACTTTAAGATCGTCTCTGTGTCCATCACCTCCTCCACTTTCATTTCGGGCCATTTCGAATATCTGTCAATGAGGACACATACGTACTTTTGAATGCCTTGTCCATCCAAGATCGGGCCCAAGATGTCTATGGACAGATCCTCCCACGGATTCTGTGGGGGGTCGAATTTTCCCAGTGCTGGTCGTAGGAGTTTGAGTGTCTTGTCTGCTCCTTGGCACTGTAAGCAATCTCTGACGTGCCGCTCATCTCGTAGGTCCATGCCTGGCCACCAGTAATTTTGCTTGGTCCTCAATTTCATCTTTCCTATTCCCAAATGACCTTCATGGAGCATAGCCAATAACTTGGGAATTATGCCTGCCAGGGGAATGACCTTGTCCCCCCTGTACATGAACACCCCTTGATCGTCCATTGACAGCTCTTCCCTGACCTCGTAGTACGGTTTTAGGCTCTCGTTGGTTTGTCTTTTGTCCGGCCAGCCCTTTGTGATGTATGTTTTCACCTCCTGCATGGTCTGGTCTTCGTCATAGGCTTCCTTCCATTCCTGATTGCAAATAACTCTTTCCTGGTCCTCCATAAGTGCCACCATTTCTTCTTTCCCTGCTTGGTCTTCTTCTCCCGGCCCCCGCCCTGCTTAAGTAGTCCGCCACTCTGTTCCGACTGGCTGGGATGTATTCTACATCGTATCTGAATTCCAGTAGTTTCAGGGTCATCTTCGAAATCCTGGGAGTGGCGCTCGCATGCCCGCTGGACGTTAGTACCTTCAGTAGAGGTTTGTGGTCCGTCTTCAACTGGAACCGTGTGCCCCACAGGAATTGTCTGAACCTTGTCATTGCCCATACGACTGCCAGCATCTCCTTTTCAATGACACGGTATTTCTTTTCTGTGTCGCTCAGTGTGTGGGATGCAAAGCTGAGTGTTTCCATCACTCCTTGTCCTCGGTCCTGCATCAACACCGCACCCAACCCCTTGTCGCTGGCGTCTGTTGTGAGCACTGTCTTGCCCTGGGGGTCATATCCTTGCAGGGGTATGGCTCCTACTACATCTTTTTTGATGATTTCGAATTCTCTTTGAGCTTCCTCCGTCCAGCAAAACACTGAACTCTCTCTTGTCAGCTTTCTCATGTGATGCGTCTTTGTAGCAAAGTGCTGCACGAATTTACTGTAGTATTCTGCCATTCCTAAGAATGACCTGACCTCCTCCTTGTTGGTGGGTGGCAGCGCTTCACAAATTGCTCTTACGTTCTCTGTTTTTGGTGTGATTCCTCGCACTCCGATTTCATGGCCTAGGTAGGTCACTGACTCCATGCCCAACCGGCACTTAGCCCATTCCGCTGTGAGACCCTTATCATCCAGGACCTTCAGTACCTTGTTTAGCTTTGCATCGTGGTCTATCTTGTCTCGCCCCATCACCAGGATGTCGTACTGAAAGTACTGAATGCCATCCATATTTTTAAATAGTTGGTGCATACGTTTCTGAAACAACGCGGCCGCCGATGCCAGCCCGAACGGCATACGACGGAACTGATAGCACCCGAATGGGGTAATGAAGGATGTTAATTTCCTGCTTTCCGGGTGCAATGCAATTTGGTGATATGCTGAGGTCAAGTCTATGGTGGAGTACCACTTAACTCCTCTGGTCTTGGCCATCATCTCTTCGATCCTTGGTAAGGGGAACTTCTCCACCACAATGTTTTTATTCAGTTCACGCAGGTCTACGCATAGCCTGACTTTCCCGCTGGGTTTCATGACCACCACCAATGGCGTCAGCCACTCCGCGCATGTGATCGGTTCGATGATCCCCTTTCCTTCCAGTTCTTGCAGTTCCTCCTGCATTGCCTCTATCACTGCCAGGGGTACATTTCTCACCTTATGAGACACTGGTATGGCTTTGTCCTTCAGAACTATCTTCTGTGAGAATTTCTCCAGTCTTCCTCCTCATCATCTACTTTGTTCACCATAGGGCTGGGTACCGTCTCTCTCTTCACCGCTTCCGCGCACCTGCGCGCCAATTCTGCCCTCTTAACTATCACCATCACCTCTTTCAGCGTGGCGTCTCCGCTGGCCCACAGCTTGTCCTGCACGGCCGTGCTCGTGGTGTGCATCACGATTTGATCTTTGATGAATTCCTCTTCAAATGTGTCGTATTTACATGTGGTCGCCAGTTTCTTTAGTGCTGCCACGGACTCTTCCACTGACTCCCCTGGACGTTGCTTCCGTTGCTGGAAGTTGAATTTGTCTATCGATACACACACTGCCGGTTTATAGTGTTCATTTGAGTCATCGATGGCATGGGCATATACGTCGTCATATGTGCTTCCTCGTTGTTTGGGCACTAGGGGCCCGATGTAGGTAAATCCCATTTACCGAATTTGAAATACCGAATTTTACCGATTCGGTATTTCAAAATCGGTAAATGGGATGTAGGTCTCAACATCTGGAATTGTTACCGATTCCTTACAAATTCGGTATTTACCGATTCGGTAAATACCGAATCGGTATTTGCTATTGAATCCTATGGGCCTTTGAAGCCCATAGGATTAAAGTCAAATACTGAATCGGTATTTACCGAATCGGTAAATACCGAATTTGGCAAGGGTGCAGGGGTGTCACTTTGACACCCTCTAGCACCCCCAAAACGGGCATGTGTGCAATGTGGCACACAGACATGCCCTAAGGGCACGTCTGTCTGTCACATGGCACATGTGTACATGCACAGATGTGCATGTACACAGGAATCGGTATTTTACCATGGATTTGTATTCCATGGTAAAATACCGATTCTGTAAGCCATGTGCTGATGGAACATTGGCTACCTACATTGCATTTTCGGTAATTTTACCGAATCGTTATCATTACCGAATCGGTAAATTTACCGATTCGGTAATGATAACGATTCGGTAAAATTACCGAAAATGTGCCCCTACATCTCGATAGCCCTTTACCGATCGGAAACGGCCGAAAATCGGTATTTTCAGCCGATTCCGATCGGTAAAGGGCTACCTACATCGGGCCCTAGGTTCTTGTAGATTCTGAGCCCTTCTGGGCCTAGGTTATGTAGCAGAATGAGCTTCTTCCTCTTGCTGGTGAACTTTTCATCGTTTTCATCTTCGAGCACCTCTATGAAGTTGTCAATGTAGTCTCTCCAATCTTCCCACTTCATGAGTTGTTCCCCTGGTTTAGGCAGAAATTGCACTGGGGCTGTCGTGTACACCGCTTGTGCGCACATCTTTTCACGCTTTTCTGTGGGTGGCGTGCCGCTGTGACTTCTGGGACTGCCTGGCCTGCTGTCTGCCTCCTGTTTCTTGGTCTGTAACTAGGGTCTTTCTGTGTCTGCCCCTTCGCTCTTTCCTGAGGTAGCCAGCACTGATGCCCTATTCGCGGGGTCGCAGTACTCTTGAGTGCCCTTGTCACCAGCTCCATCTTAATTCTTTTCTTCCGCCCAGTGCTCGTCTATTGCCAGTGGGATTGAGGGCTCTGCCGCGCTCTCTAGTGTTGGATATGGCGTGTGGTAGCTTACTTGCTGGTTGGTGCTTGATTGGTCTTCTCAATTGCCTGGTTCAGCTACCTTTCCTCCTTTGTCCTAATCACTTGTCTCCATTGGTGCTCCTTTCATTTTTTTTTTTTTTTTTTGTGTGGGTGTTCTTTGATCAGAATCCCATCCTCGTCGCCATTGTAAAGGTGCAGTTGCTTCAAATAAAGACAGGACACAGTGTGAGGAGATACATGCTTTTATCTAAATTATAAATCTCCTAGATGCGCACTCTTCCTCGGCTTTCGCGCCTCCGTAACGGGATGCGCGCGCAGCCACCAAAATGGCCGCCGGCACGTCGCGTCCCTACGCGGCGTGCATCCACTAGAGCGCTACACCACACCATGGTGTTCATATTGTCCTGTGTTCCCATCACAGTACTTATTCCTATCTTCAGTGCTGCATGTAGTCTCTTTCGTTGGCCAATATAAGCGATGCATTCTGGGAGAGCAATGTGTTCACCTTACTGGTTGGTGACCCCCCCAGCAATTTATTCCACGGCAGCTCATTTTACTGAAAACAAAATCAGCAAGGTAGCGTGGGCTACAGACACAAAGCGCCCTTCTCCACCTCCTCACCTACAGTCCACTTAACAACCGCTTCCTCTAGCACAAGTGCCCGTCTTGATACCCGGCTTCACCACCATGCTCATCAAGACATCTCCAAGTCTCTCAGTGCAACCACAAACTCTGGCCTCCATGCTGACATTGTGGGTGTCACATTCTTAGATGACCAGAGGAGCATGTGCACTCTAGGTTTGGATTGCACCTAGGTTACATTTTCATCCACACTTGGGCCTGCCAACATCCTACTTAGGGGTGCTGCTGTGTCTCCTGCAAATCATCAACAGACAGCCCCAGAAGGAGAGGTGCGCAGAAGCTTTGTTAAGGTGCGGCCATCTTGAAATCCAGTGAGCATTGTAGCTTTGTGTGTTTTCTGTTATTTGTTTGCTAATCCACAGGCATGTTGTAACAAGAAGGATGCACTGATAATACCTCAACATAGAGAAGAACACACTTGCAATGTAAGCAGAGCAGCACCTTTCTGCCCCGCTTGACTTTTTACCTGCCTTGTGTTTTGTGACCATCTCTGTGTTTTTGTAACATTCCTCAGCAGAGCATCTGACTTTAGCCAGGGAGCACCCAGGGTACAAATAATCCTTAGTTCAAGTTGGCTTTTGCCCCTTTAAACCCAACTAATGGGAGAGTGATGACTGGTGGCAACTGAATGTGCTAAGGTGGCACATGCCTTTTTAATTTTACCCATTTTAGTTTAGTGCCTGGTTGGCCGAAGTTGACCCAAGAAGCACTGGTGTAATAAGAGGCCAAGGACATGTAGGAAAGATTCCAGGATCGTGTGAGTGGTCAGTAGGCATTTGTAATGACCTGCTTTGCATACTTGATTATGTAAGGACACTTACCTACCCATTGCCAGCCACAGAGGGCCACTGATATTTATCCTCTCATCGTAGGCTAAAGTGGTGCAGCTGAATTCAAGAAACCTTCGAATTATCTTGTTGCCCTTCATGGTTCCTGAGACATCCTCCTTTGAAGTCATGGTTGGACCTCCACCATCAAGCCCAGTTTTCCAGTCCCAGATGTGATGCCTGTCCGTCTACAGGTCACATGGATTTCCCCGGCCAACTCAAAAATGTCCATGACTGACCAATTTAAAGACAGAGGCTCTTGAATTTTAGCGCTCTACAGGAAAACATTTTGGGGCTAGTCCAGCACAAGAAACAGTAGCTGCCGGTGTAAAACTGAGCAGTTTTGTGGCATTAACAAGTCTTTCCATGAACTGTCTACAGTTGCTGCAGATTGCCTGACCTTCAGCAGATCTGTTACTTGGATGCCAAGACTTTGTGACCTGGACCACTAATACTCCAAACATTGCTTTAGACATTCTTCTTGAATCCTGTGCATTATGGGTGGTGTATTTTAGATTTAAATCTGTTTATTAGGAAAGAACACAACGCTTGCCACAATTCATCCTTGGCAAGGTGAATGAAGCCATGGACTTATGCCACTGCAGCTCGGAGCACCCAGGAGACACCACTCCTGACATGATCGCTCACATGGAAAACTGCTCCATTCCCATTGGGTGGCAACTGGACTTGATCCCCTCTAAGTGCTGACCTTGGTAGGCCGTGTCAGGAAGCTGAAGAGCAGGAACCACTGAAAGCCAGAGACTCTCCAGAGCGGTCTGTACCGGTGGAAGAAGGGGAGACGCACAACCAGTCAACATTAAATTAGCTTATCTGCCATCTGAAGTGTCACATCCGGGGGCTGCACAGACTGTGTGGATCCCACGTCTCAGGGGGAGAGGGGGGCGTTGACGGGAACTTTCACGATCCTGTCTCTGAGTGGGATTGCGCATCGTCGGCGCCGCATGCAGCTCCTTTGCCTCTCTTTTACAACCTGCTGCAGATTGGGGGTGGCTTGCAGTTGTGGCGGGGCCTCCGGCTCCTCCTACCATCCCAGTACATCTGGGAGGCGTAGGAGGAATGAGGGGGGGCGACTGACAGCTTGTTGAACAGACCCTTCACTCCCTGTCCGCAGCACTTGGCGACTAGTAGATTGCAGCCAGGTCCAGCACTGTTCAGCAACGTCAATGATTTGCGTGTCAACATCTGAGTGTTTGTAGAAAGGCTACGTGAACAAATGGCTCTGGGAACATTCAGTAAAATAAAATACCCGCCCGTGGGACCCCATTGACCGCATTAATATAACCAACTCCAGAAAAGGCCTTCAAGGTTCATGTTTTTCAGTGATTTACATCTGCAGGAGAATGAGTTTTCATGTTTCTACTTACATGAAATATATATATTGACAGTCAGTTAAATATTAGCTTTTTGAGGTAATTTATATTTGTTGTGTTTTATTTCTTTTAATTTGTTTACCTTCTAACTCACTTTGTTATGTTTTTTAATATGTTTAAGCTCAAAATTTGAGTGAAGTGCTTATAACCAATGAATCCTTGAAGAATACTGAAAGAAGTACATGTGCGCACAATGATTCAATTCCTTATGTATGTTAATTATTTATAGCAGGGGTCTCCAAACCGGTCCTGGAGGGCCGGATCCACGCCAGATTTTTTAAATAACTACATGCATCTCAATGGGGATATCCAAAAAATCTGGCATGGATCCGGCCCTCCAGGACCGGTTTGGAGACCCCTGATTTATAGTTTCATTTATGGCTAGTGGGTGTACTATTTTTTCTACTTTTTATCATTCTGAACAGGGCACCTTGTTCCCACATCTGGTTCCCACAGCTGTCCCATCCGAGGCGGGCCCCCAAAGAGTACTTTGGCGCCCACCCACAGGGGCTGACAAGGGCACTGTTCCTCCAAGCTGATGGAATGCCACTGTCCAGATTCCACTTTCCAAAAGTTATGGGGCCGGTTTTGGTGGTAGCTGGAATTGTTCCTTCCAATATCAGATCTCATTCTTCCCACTTAGGGGAACCACATCTGCTGCTGGGTCGGGATTGGATGGGCACATGGTGCAAGAAATTGGGAGGTGCAGATTAGGGTGCTAAAAACGTATGTGTGTCATCACATGATCTAGTGGGCAGCCTTCTGTTATAGGCTGCTCTTCTTTCCAGATGTCTCTGTGTGCATCAGGTGTATGTCCACTCGTGAAGTGTTGCTTTCGGTCACTCCTACATACGGAAGGCTCAAGAGGTGTCCCGGATGAGCGGTTTCACCAGAATCCACCATGAGATGCTATGGGGAAGAGTCCTACGCGCCAACAATTTGAGGACTGCGGTGGAAAAGATGTTACCAAGGGTACTTCAGCCTCTGTTCTGGTAATATTCTGAGAGAGCGCAAAACTGTGTTAGAAATTGTAGGGGTGCATCATATTCACGAGTAATCAGCACCCGCATATATAGACGATTATAATCATGTTTAAATGTGACACAAAGCTATACACATTGTACCAGAATTTACATAGCTGTAACGTAAAGTGCTTAACTGTTTAATGTATTTTTAGAAGTCTTTTTAATAGTAGTATTTATTGTATAGGGTTAGGTGAATGTCGAATAAAGCTTATAAATTGAATTGTAAAGTGCTTTTGAAATACTAATGTCATGTTAACCTAGAAATGTATTTTTGGAGTAATACTAATTTAGTTAAAGGATGCTTAAATAGGCATTGATGTATTTAAATGCATGTTTAGAAATTCACTATTGTATTTCATGTAACGACATAGAAGTGTTTAGTTAGAAAGTGTATTCTTTCTTTTGCTATAATGATGTAGGCCTAATGAACAAAGCTGTTTGCCAATGTTAGGGGGTGACATCTCGAAACATGCAGAGGCCCAGGTGGGGAGAGAGGATTGTGTAGGCCGAGCTAGGAATGTTTCTCTTAACATTAAATCATAAAACTGCCTTTTCCTAGAAGGTTGCCTTAGAGAATTAATTGCAAGTAGCATGTTAATGTGAATCGATTTATGTGCGTTCCTTTGCAGGTGCAAGGTTAACCAAAGATAGTAGAGAAGGGCCCATTGTGTATAAGAGTTAGAATGGTAGTTCCAGACCTGGAGGAGTGGCTGTGGAATTTTAGGGAAGCAACTTCAAGAGGAGACGACTGTGGGACCCAAGGCCGTTTTTCAACGAACAAGGATGAAGATATCGCAATGAAGCCACTTTGAAAACTAATACTTTGAGAGGGGCGTCTCTTAGGGCGTGTCATCCGAATTGTGGGTTTCGTATTAGGGACAGCACCCCGGGAGGAGAGCAGAGTAGAAGCGCACGAGGACCAAGAGAGATGCTGGGTAGGCAGAGAGCGATGCTATGCGAAGATGGGTTCATAGCCTAAGTTCGAACGAAGTGAGTGAACTTCTTTGGAAGTCACCACGGCTGACACCTTTTGTTAGGAGAGAACCTGCGATGTAGGGATGTCACTTAGTATAGTGTAGGGACAGATTTATCCTGATGTATTTCTTCTTTTCTTCAATGCCTGCCAAGACCCAGATTATAGCAATCCTTGCAAGTCTGGTCGTTTTGGAAATCATATTGGTGTTGTTTCTTAGTCGCTTGAGACTTTTCTGTAGGATTATGTTTGTATTAGTACCCGTATATTTGCTGAATCGTTTACTGAGGTGTTTATATACACAACTGCTTTTGGCTTTATAATAAATTTTCAAACTTTACTTTTTGTCAGTGGTTCTTTGGGGAAAGCGAAGGAGGTAGTTTAAATTGACATGCTGGGAAACGATTACCTTCTACACTCTATGACAGGTAAAAAAGGTCTAATCGACCTGTGACGGGATTCTAGAGTTCTGATTCTGATTCTAGATTAAAAGTTTCCCGCCTTTCCAGTTGGTAGCAGAGTAGGATGGTTTATCTTCTGGAGTGAAGGTAATCCAGATAGGCTAAGATTTCCCCAAGGCCCATAGAGATCTGAAGATGTGCGACTATAGAGCAGCGGACGGAGGATGGCGATCCACGGAAGATGACGGAGAGTGACGGTGCGGCAGAAAGCAGCAGGTCGTAGGAGAGTGAGTATGAAAAGGGTCATGCGTGTTAGATTGCGGTGTGTATTGTGTTGTTGAAATTGTATTGTCTAGCGGAGTTGAGTGCCTGTAGTGTGAAAGGAGTACAGGTTGTGAGCGCGCGCAACCGGTGAAAATCTTAAGCTCAAGAGGAGAGCTTAAGTGGTTCGGGTGTATCGAACACCTACAGTAATTGTCGACCATTGAAAGGGGATCATGAGGTACCATTGATCGCCCGCAAGACCGAGATAGGGGGAATGAATGTGCGAATGTGTGGGTAACGGACGCTGGTCGGAAGTTACCGTGTGTATGAAACCTATCAGAAAGGCGATTGTTTGGTCATTAAGTGGACAGACATTTGCCAGTCGGTGACAATTACAGTCAGACTGAGGACGTACAGTCAGAGAAGTGGTTGCTTGGTCGGAAGTGATAATTTCAAATTGTATGATTGGGACGCATGCATGACCGAGAAACGAGCAGAGAAAGGAGGGGAACTGCTGCAAAGCGGAGGCGAGTGACGTCAGGAAGCGCCGCGCTGGGATAGGTCGGTTAGCGTGGAGCCGCGCTTAGATTGGCGGTTAGCAAACAACAAGTGACGTCAGAGGAAGCGCTGCGCTGGGATAGGACGGCCAGAGTGAAGCCGCGCTGGGATTGGTGGATTGTCATTGTGAAGTGAATGAGCGTAGTAAACAAGGAATTGTTGTGGGTTTCATCATGAAGTGTCTAAAAGGATTGCAAAGTTGTTTTTCGGGAGAAAAGAAACTAGAACCTCGGGTGGGGAAGAGGCTCCACCCGAGGATACGCCAGCTCATTATATGTCTACGAATGTTGGGTTACATACTATATTGTGGCTTGAGAACTGGTGTAAGATGACTGAGGGGAATGAGGAACTGACGTTTCCTAAGTACGGGACATTCAGATTAGAAGTGTTTTATCAGCTAAAAGCAATTATGTCTTCGTTGTGACCTTTGCCTAGGCCAACACAGTTCGAAGCATTGAATGCATGGATCAGGGCAGCACATGAAAAAAACAGGGATAGGAGACAGGAAAGAGTGAACAGATCAGTTAGGGCGGTGCAGGACGCGAGGTGGGACGCACTAGCCAAGAGATGGAGAGTACAGACCATAGAAGGAGATAGGTTGTACCCACTGTTGGTCAATGAGAGGGAAACGCAGAAAAAGAGTACAGAAGATGATGACAGTAAAACAGAAGACAGTCTGATAGAGAGGCTGCTGTCAGACAGACCACCCCCATATAATCCAGAAATAGAGGGGAGATCACCACCACCAACAGAGAGAGAGACATCGACAGTGGACGGTGGAGTCCTAAGATAGAGTGACTTGGGCCCGGTAGGGAACGGGGCTGGTACGACGGAAGGTGAGGGGGTACCTCAGCGGGCCCCGGAAGCAAGAGTAGTGGGAAGATTCACAGTACAGCAGGTACACTGTGAAGAGGGGGCCAATGCTCAGAGGCTACCAGATGCCCTTACGGTACCTGTTACCATAGGTCCGATAGTGTCAGTATACAACCCCGAACAGATGCAGACTGAGAGCTTACCACAATTAGATAGAGAGAGGAACGTCAGCGAAAATAGGAGTAACGTGGCGGATGAGTGGAACCAATGGTCCCGACCTGTAGAGAGGAGCACCCCTTTGGCAGCATCGGCAGATTCCTCTAGGGAACAGGGGGGCTTAAGAGGACCGATGGATCTGAGAGGACCACGGCCCCGGTTGATTAGAGAACTAAGACCAGATCTGCGAACTTGGGAAACAGTCACGGATACCCAGAGCGACAGGGCAAGAGAAGATTGTAGACATTGGAGCTCAGAGAATAGGGAAGTGTCCCATTGCAGGTCTAATGAAAGCAGACAGGAAGGGGACCGTGGGAGTGAGGAAAATAGGGGTACGTATACACACAGAACTGCAGAGAGAAGGCAAGATTGGAACTGTGAAAGATGGGAGCGAGGAAGTGTTCCTCATAGCACTCCTGAGGAAGACAGAAGAGTGAGTCAGGAATGTTAAGGGAAGGACCCTAGCGAAACATCTAGTCATGGCACATTGAGAGCGGTGATAAAGGCAAGGAGAATAGATGTGCTGAGACTGAAATCAGAGGTGGAGGAGATAGTGGAGGGTACAATACCTTTAGAAAGAATAGAGCTTTACGAACCAGATGAACTGTTGTTCGTGGCGAAAGATGTTACTCGCCGAGCTAGGGCAGCTCACGAGAAACTAACGGAATTGGCGAACAAATATTCAGTGGATTTGACCAGGACAAAGGCGTTTCAGGGTGGCCATAGGATGCAGTATACAGACCAAGATCTTGACGAGAAGAGGGTGATCGGATTAAAAACCCACATCAGAGAACTAGTTGTGGGAATACGAATATGGGTTCAACTGGAAAAATGGGAAGAAAAGTGGTAAAAAAAAAAGTGTTAGACGGAGCACTATAGAGACGTCTCCAGGAGCGGGGCTAATGCATGCAGAAGCATACCCCTTGAGGGAAGTGGCACATGGAGGATATGTGCACGTACCCTGGAGTAGGGGAGATTTGGCTGCTTTTACGAACACATTTCCAAAATTGAGAGAAAGCCCAGTAGAATGATACAAGCAAGTAGAAAGGTTTGTCAAAATTTCAAAGGTACTGTGGGTTGATCTGAACACACTGTTTGACATTGTGGTTCAAGGAGATCTGTGGGTAGCATGCAAGGCCAGTGTTGAGTGGCCTACAGAGGAGCTCATGAATGGACCTTCACCAAGAGTAATGGTAAAGTACGAGCAAGTGATTACGTGGTTGAAAACCAAGGTGCCACCACAAGACATAGATTGGGTAAAAATAGACCGAACTAGACAAGAACCGAAAGAGACCATTCATGAATACTATGAGAGACTGTTACAGATATTCAAGCAGTGCAGTGGTCTGGATGTGATGGATCCAAAGGACATGGGACAGTTTGTGTCCAAGTTTGTTTTGGGCTTGAGACCCGAGATCTGTCTAATGATACAACAACATTTGATCTGTTGGCAGAACAAACCTCTAGACGAGATACTGAGGTACGCAAGGTACTGCAGTGATGAGATAGATTCTAAAAATAAGAAGCTCAAAGATAAACTGATGCTAGTCCAAATGCAATCGGGAGGACAGGGTCAGTCGGGAAATGGAATATTGAGGAGAAGCGCTGGGACGCCCATGGGCAGCCATGCGCTCTATAAGTCTGTAAAATAAAATAAAATAAAGGTCGAGCAGCCAGAAAAGGGACAGTGAGGATGGTCCAAGGCCAAGGGTAGACCTAGCGACTCTGAAAAAGACGACAAGGTGTCATCAGTGTCACGAGATCGGGCACTGGAGGCGTGAGTGTCCCCCCAACCCAGAGAATCAAGTACAGGAGGAGGAAGAGGAGAGTCAGGCTCCCCAAGTTCCGAAATCAACAGTAGTCAAGCTCAAGGTGGCAAAAGGGGGGACCTCTGCTCCTAGAGCTCCCGTTCCCCAGCCACCGAAGATCGGAACAGGGAATAAGGTATACCAGCAGATGCCTCTCCTGATAGACGGAGACGAGTACTATGCCTTTAATCCAGTGACAGGAAGGTGTTTGGACGGGGAGGAAGAGTGCACCTTGGGAGCAGCATTAGAGATAGATCAGAAAGGACCCTTTGTAGAAGCGGATGTAGCCGGACACCCCACTACCTTTCTGGTGGATACGGGTGCGACTCGTTCTACTGTACGGTCCGCAGTGGTCCCTAACCTGCCTCTGTCAGGACAGACCATACAAGTTGTGGGTGTAGCAAATAGGAAAATGACAAACCCACTGACCGAGCCAGTTCCAGTAAGAATAGGAAACTTCAGGGACAACCATCAATTTGTGGTATGTGATTATAGCCCTGTGTGTCTGCTAGGAAGGGACCTATTGTGTAAACTTAACTGTACCATCTATTGTACACCCAAGGGAGTAGAGTTGGAGACAAATGACGATGATGCTGCCTTCAAGGTCGCAAACACACGTCTGTGCCTAGAATTGTATCCTGCACTAACAGTGGAGGAACTCCCTTGGGACTTGAGGGAGACAGTCAGACAGGAGGTTTGGGATTTTACAGGAGAAGAGATTGGACTCATCAAGGGCGTAGAGCCAGTCAGAATACAAGTAAGACATGATGCAGAATTTCCAAGAACACCCCAGTATAAACTGACCCCAGAAACAATTGCGGGAATAAAACCTGTGATTGAATCCATGATTAAACAGGCAATCCTAAAAGAGATAATGGGCAGTCCGTGTAACTCTCCGATTATGGGCTTGCAGAAGCCTAGCGGGAAGTTCAGGATTGTGCAGGATTTACGAAAGGTGAACGACATTGTTGTTCCATGCTGTCCAGTGGTACCGAATCCATCAGTAATATTGTTTCAAATTCCAGCTCAGGCTGAATGGTTCACCGTGATTGATCTATGTCAGGCATTTTTCTCAATACCGTTACAGGAGGAGAGCCAATTTCTTTTCGCTTTTAAGCTGGAAAATCGTGTATTAACATGGTGTTGTATCCCACAGGGGTATACAGAAAGTCCATCGATCTTTAATCAATTATTGAAGAAGAATCTTGAAAGTCTAGTACTGCCCCAGAACTCGGTTCTTATACAGTACATAGATGACCTCCTTGTTGCGTCAGAGACAGAAGATGCCTGTAGAATAGACACCATCGCCTTGTTGAACCATCTGGCAGAAAATGGCCACAAGGTATCTCCCAGTAAGCTACAATACTGCCTCCCTGAAGTGCAGTATTTGGGACACAGAATAGAGAAGGGAATAAGGAAAGTGTCACCAGACAGAATAGAGGCAATAATGAAAATGATGGTGCCTACTGCCTACCACACAAAGAGAGGTTAGAATGTTCCTGGGAATGGTTGGCTATTGTCGCCAGTGGATTGCTAATTTCTCATTGAAGTCGAAGCCCTTACAGAAACTGACGCTCAAGGACGTGAGTGATCCGGTACCATGGGACACAGACTGTATGATGGCGTTCCTTGCGTTGAGAGAGGACTTATGTTGTGCTCCGGCCCTGGGAATGCCTGACTACACTAAATTGTTTTCATTGTTCTGCTGCGAGCGAGAAGGTTGCGCGTTAGCAGTTTTGACCCAAGATCACGGAGGAGTCCGTAGACCAGTTGCTTATTTCTCTGCTACTTTAGACCCAGTAGCCGCAGCGTTGCCCGGATGTCTCAAATCCGTTGCTGCAACAGGTGTCAGCATTGAGGGATGTGAGAGTATCGCGATGGGGCATCCATTGGTGGTACACGTTCCACATTCAGTAGAATTGCTAATGACCAGGACCAAGACGCAGCACCTGACTAACAATAGACTCACACGTTACGAGCAGGTTATACTTGCTGCGGAGAATGTGACCCTAAAGAGGTCCTCAGTTTTGAACCCTGCTACCTTGATGCCATTGCCAAATGTTTTAGATGATGATTGTGAAGACCATGACTGCCTTGAAGTGACTGAACTCTGCACCAAACCGAGACCAGACATTGTCGATGAGCCTTTGGAAGACCCGGATGAAATTCTCTTTGTAGATGTCTCATGTATAAGGGACAATGCTGGACAGCTAAGAGCTGCCTTTGCCGTTTGCACGATTCATGGGATAATCGAATCCGCCTGCTTAGAAGGGGTACACTCCGCTCAGGTGGCTGAGATAGTTGCATTGACGCGCGCCTGTTTGGCAGCCAACAAAATTCGAGTCACCATATACACCGACAGCAGATATGGGTTCGGTGTGGTTCATGACTTCGGTCAGTTGTGGTCTCAAAGGGGTTACATGACATCATCAGGTTCCCCTATCAGGAATGGGGAATTTGTCAGGTTACTACTAGAGGCTCTGCAGGGGCCAGCAGAAATCGCTGTAGTGAAATGCACAGCACATAGCAAAGGTGCTGATTTTGTGTCACTAGGAAACAGATATGCGGATGAGGTGGCACGTTATTGTGCTGAGCAAGCTTACTCATTCACGGATCAGATTATTGAGGGAATGCATAGAGGGACCGAGCTAAACATGATACTTGAAGTGGCAGACACTTGGGATGAATTGAGAAAGATGCAGGAGCAGGCGTCAGACTTCGAGAAAAGAGTGTGGGTGACTTCTGGCTGTATTGAAGGGGATCTGGATTTATGGATCTCGGCAGATGGGAGAGCTGTGTTGCCGAATGAACTGGTGACCCCGATGGCTCGACAGATACATGGTTCCGTGCACTTGGGAAGAGATGCAATGATACGAGTGTTCAGGCAGACTTGGTATAATCCAAAGTTCAAAACGGCTGCAGAAGCGGTGTGTCAGAGGTGTGTTACCTGTCAACAGATGAATGTTGGAAAGAGGACACCAGTTACGTTAAGTCATGTGGGGAGGCCTGGTGGGTCTTTCAACAGAATGCAATTGGATTTCATTGAGATGCCAAAGTGTAACAGCCTCAGATATGTCTTGGTAATCGTATGTGTGTTCTCTAAATGGGTCGAGGCATATCCCACTCGTAGGTGCGATACACTCACAGTAGCCAAATTATTGTTGAGGGAATTAGTACCTAGATTCGGGGTCCCGACCTCTTTGGAATCGGACAGAGGAACACATTTTAACAGTGAAGTTGTGAAGATGCTCTGCTCTGCATTAAACATAGATCAGAGACTGCATTGTAGCTATCGACCAGAGGCTTCTGACATAGTGGAGCAAATAAATGGAACGCTCAAGGCACGAATGGCGAAAGTGTGTTCATCCACATCCCTGAAATGGCCAGATGCTTTGCCATTGGTGTTAATGAGTATGCGTAGTACACCAGACAGGAGAACTGGACTTTCCCCTCATGAGGTGCTGATGGGAAGAGCTATGAGGTTGCCATCCGTCCCCTCAGCGGCCTTGCTGAATATCACAGATGATCTGATTCTTGATTACTGCAAAGGACTATCTGACGTCATCCATTCTGTGTCCCTTCAGGTGCAGACGGCAGAAATCCCAACTTCTAGAGACCTCTGTCACGACCTGTGTCCCGGAGACTGGGTCCTAGTGCAGAAGCACGTGAGGAAGAGCTGCCTGGACGTCCGCTGGAGAGGGCCATTCCAAGTCATCCTGGTGACGAACACTGCTGTGAAGTGTGGTGGACTGCCAAATTGGATTCACGCTTCTCACACCCGAATACTTCCAGCGCCCCCGGAAGAAACAGCTCCTCTCGTAGAAGAAAATCCAGCTGTGGAGGAAGATCCACAAGAGGGGACAAGCCAAGCTGTGGGGGCATCTGAAGAAGCTGGTAACTCATCCGACCGAGCTGAGGGAGATCACAACGCCAGTGACACTGAATCTGCCTCCGAATGGGAAAGCTGCTGTGAGGGTGATCCCAACTCTGAAGAAGCTGAAGGTCGGGATGAGCAGGTTGTGCCGACGAGGAACAGAGGAGTGAAGGGCACCGAGGCAAGCTGGCCTGAAAGGCGGAAGAGGCTGAATGTGAGGCTGACCTCTGAAAGAGATCTTGCACCTGTATCCAAAGAATCAGACCTGGAAATAGGAGGCCAAGAGTCAGAGGAAAAGGGTCCGAGGAGATCAAGGAGGGTGAGAGTACCTTGCAGAAGATACGCCACTCCAGAGTGGACCTACCCTTTGACAAATGCCAGGTGTACTGAGATCCGGGAGGGTGAGGTCGGTGCTGGTGACCGATACGGCTCCTAATTATAAGTTGGAAGTGATACTGTTGGTGCCTGGACTGGAAATCGAAGGTTTACTGACAATCACTGTTCCTAATCCCCCTTTTCTAAGCAAGATAAATGATTTGATCTTAAACAGATTGACTTTTCCTACAATTGGCCCTGAAATACCTGCCTATGAATCAATAGTCCTTCATATGGAACTCTTGGACTACGTACTCTGTGCACTTGGAGAGAATCTGATTATTGATGCGCAGTAAAGACTTTGTAAATAGCTGCTGAAGTCACTTAGAGCCGAGTGGAAGAAGAAGAAATTTAGGGACACCCCTTGGAGGACAGAGAAGGGTAGGGTCGCTTGAATACAAAATGGAAATGAAGATTTGAAAGGGAATTCCTGCTTCTAGAGGTGGTTCGAGAAATTCATAAAGCCAAGCAAGAGACTTTGTATTGCTGAGACTTTGTGTTGCTGCTAGAATCGAATCATACTGTCTGAGACCATGGAGGCTGGGAACCTGACTCGTAGGGCAAAATGTATTATAGGTACACTATTAGGATTAGTGATTTTCTTCATATTTGTTGTAGTTTTAGTTTCTTATTTAGCACCACAAGAGCAGGAAGCGGAGGTCAAGGGAACACCTACACCTACCACTCCTAGCCAAAAAGAGGTAAACATAGGAGCTGAGAAAGCTTTGCTAGCAGAAGAAAGCCGTAGATTACATGCTGATTTGTCCAAAGGAAACTTTGGGAAGAATGCTTATGCTAAATTGTTGTATGAGTACATTGATGCGATGGATGCGAAAGACTGTTATGTGTGTATGCAATTGCCAGCTTCAGTAGACGAGGGTATTAGATACCATCACCTGCCGTTAACGTATGGAATTTCATGTAGTTTGCTGCTTAGCATATTTTATGGGAGATCTCATTTTGAATATTTCTTTTCGAATTATGATGCTGTGTTACCAGAAGTCCCAAATTATAAGCATCTGAACAAGTGGGATTATTATAAATCAGAAGATAGACTTAGATACTTTTTCATTCCAACGAAAACCATAGATACCTCATATGCACACCGACACAACTAAACCTGCTCATTGACAGAGGTAGAGAACAAGTTCGTAGAACAGGTTGAGGACAGATACCAAAAACAGAAGCAGTTACAGACGTCAGGCCAGGGTAAGGTAGATTGGACGGATGAAGAGCTGGGTCATACGTCAAAGGGAAGTTATGGCCCGATAGCCTGAGACGTAGTACAGAAGGGGAAGTTGTGTTTGCATAGGTCAAAAACATATTATGAAAACGTATACGTGGGTGAGACAACGTGTGAACACAATTTCAAAATAGAATATTATACCAAGGACTTTCTGAAGAGCGTGGTGCAAGTGATCCCCACAATGTATTTTGTTTGTGGAAGAAATGCATACGTGAGGTTGCCGGATAAGTGGTATGGGACATGTTACCTGGCGATTATCTTTCCTAAGATATTGCTCAGGTGGAAGGTGGCAAGTTGACGAGAGTAAAGAGAGGAGAAAGTGCTGGCGCAATAGTGGGAGATGTGTTTGGAACTGCAATACCAATGTTGGGAGTGATTTTAAATGACGTAAAGATACGGAGATTAGCAACAGTGGTGGATGAGCTATCGATGAGTACGGCAAAATCACTGGTGTTGATCCATGGTGAAATGTTGTCGATACGGGCGATGGTTTTACAAAACCGCCTTGCCTTAGACGTCTTATTAGCAAAAGAGGGTGGAGTCTGTAAACTTTTGAAGGTCCAGGAATGTTGCACGTATATTCCGGATAATTCTAAAGATCTGAAGAAATATATACGCAACATTACTGCAATCCACTATGAGATTAATGATTTGACACAGGAAAATACCTGGGAAAAGGTGGGCAAGGGATTTGGCAGTGTTGGAGGTTGGTTTGCAAACCTGGGAAGGAGTTTCCTTGAATACATACTGGAGCCTCTCATCATCATAGTGGCCTGTGTGATTGGAATATGGGGTTTATTGAGATTGTACACATGTTATAGGTCCAATAGGTTGGCTAGATCAGTGAGGGTACAGGCACAAAGAATGGAAGAGTTGCAGGATAATCAATACATAAGTTTAAGAGCATTAGAAATGCTCCGGCGAGGGAACGTCGCCATGAGTGCTGAATAGATCGGTCCCTACCCTAAGGAATGTGGGTTGGTGGTGATGACACAGGTCATCAAAGGGGGGACTGAGAGAGTGCAAAACTGTGTTAGAAATTGTAGGGGTGCATCATATTCACGAGTAATCAGCACCCGCATATATAGAGGATTATAATCATGTTTAAATGTGACACAAAGCTATGAACCCATGTACCAGAATTTACATAGCTGTAACGTAAAGTGCTTTTGAAATACTAATGTCATGTTAACCTAGAAATGTATTTTTGGAGTAATACTAATTTAGTTAAAGGATGCTTAAATAGGCATTGATGTATTTAAATGCATGTTTAGAAATTCACTATTGTATTTCATGTAACGACATAGAAGTGTTTAGTTAGAAAGTGTATTCTTTCTTTTGCTATAATGATGTAGGCCTAATGAACAAAGCTGTTTGCCAATGTTAGGGGGTGACATCTCGAAACATGCAGAGGCCCAGGTGGGGAGAGAGGATTGTGTAGGCCGAACTAGGAATGTTTCACTTAACATTAAATCATGAAACTGCCTTTTCCTAGAAGGTTGCCTTAGAGAATTAATTGCAAGTAGCATGTTAATGTGAATCGATTTATGTGCGTTCCTTTGCAGGTGCAAGGTTAACCAAAGATAGTAGAGAAGGGCCCATTGTGTATAAGAGTTAGAATGGTAGTTCCAGACCTGGAGGAGTGGCTGTGGAATTTTAGGGAAGTAACTTCAAGAGGAGACGACAGTGGGACCCAAGGCCGTTTTTCAACGAACAAAGATGAAGATATCGCAATGAAGCCACTTTGAAAACTAAAACTTTGAGAGGGGCGTCTCTTAGGGCGTGTCATCCGAATTGTGGGTTTCCTATTAGGGACAGCACCCCGGGAGGAGAGCAGAGTAGAAGCGCACGAGGACCAAGAGAGATGCTGGGTAGGCAGAGAGCGATGCTATGCGAAGATGGGTTCATAGCCTAAGTTCGAACGAAGTGAGTGAACTTCTTTGGAAGTCCCCACGGCTGACACCTTTTGTTAGGAGAGAACCTGCGATGTAGGGATGTCACTTAGTATAGTGTAGGGACAGATTTATCCTGATGTATTTCTTCTTTTCTTTAATGCCTGCCAAGACCCAGATTATAGCAATCCTTGCAAGTCTGGTGGTTTTGGAAATCATATTGGGGTTGTTTCTTAGTCACTTGAGACTTTTCCGTAAGATTATGTTTGTATTAGTACCCGTATATTTGCTGAATCGTTTACTGAGGTGTTTATATACACAACTGCTTTTGGCTCTATAATACATTTTCAAACTTGACTTTTTGTCAGTGGTTCTTTGGGGAAAGCGAAGGAGGTAGTTTAAATTGACATGCTGGGAAACGATTACCTTCTACACTCTATGACAGGTAAAAAGGTCTAATCGACCTGTGATGGGATTCTAGAGTTCTGATTCTGATTCTAGATTAAAAGTTTCCCGCCTTTCCAATTCCATTTAGAAGGCAACGATGTAGTGGAGCTCAGGTGAAAGGATTTGTTTGATGCACTGGTTGCTAAAGTTATGTGGTGAGTGAAGCGTTACCCAGAGGCTAGGATTGCTTGGTGGGTATACATTGTACATAGATTTAGCAGAGGAGCAATAGTTTTGTGTAACCTCCAGGGAGGGGAGGGGTTTAGAGGGCCCTCGGAAGGTGCAAGGTGCCAGGGGGAGCGAGTTGAAAGGCAAACCATGAGTTCACAGACGCTGCTGATGCACAGGGAGGGGTTAGGTTGTAGGTGACTCGATTTCTAACTCACTTGGTATTAGGCAAAGCATTCTGTTACAACCTTGTACATAGGACTGCTGAGATGTGTTTACTTCAAGTTGTGAATTCATGGTTGCAGAGGAAATGCAGCCTGCGGTTGGGGTATCTCTTTCCGAACAGCTAGTTGAGGTCTCAGCCATGGGGCGGCTGCACTGGGAGCGGTGGGATCTACTCATCGTTTATTTTGGGGGGTCGGAGCACCGACGTGCCCCCTCCATACTGAGCGCGAGTGAGGGAAAGAGACCGGTACTGAAGGAAGGAGCGTGAGAGAGACAGACAGATACTAGAAGAGGAAGAGTGAGAAAGACAGACAGATACTGCAAGAGGGAAAGAGAGAAAGACCGAAATGAAAGAAGCCGAGTGTGGGAGAGAGATACTGAAACAGTGAGAGAGGGACAGACACTGACAGAGGGAGAGAGACATACTGGAACAAAAAGAGTGAGAGAGAGAAGTACCGAAAGAAGGAGAATGTGAGAGGGAGATACTGAAAGGCAGAGAGAGAGACATATTAAAAGAGGGAGAGTGAGAGACGGACACTGACAGAGGGTGAGAGACGGAGAGACATATTAAAAGAGGTCGAGGGACAGATACTGGAAAAGGGAGAATGAGCGAGAGAGGCACTGACAGAGGGAGAGAGAGAGACATCCTCAAATAGGGGAAGAGGGAGAGACACACTGACACAGAGAGAGAGAGAGAGAGAGAGAGAGAGAGAGAGAAAGAGAGGGATATTAAAAGAGGGAGAGGGAGAGAGACACACACTGACAGAGAGAGAGAGAGAGAGAGACAGACATACTAAAAGAGGGAGAGAGACAGACACTGAAAAGGGAGAATGAGCTAGGGAAACACTGACAGGGAAAGAGAGAGACAGAGAGAGAGAGAGAAAAAGAGGGAGAGAGAGACAGACATACTAAAAGAGGGAGAGAGACAGACACTGAAAAAGGGAGAATGAGCTAGGGGGACACTGACAGAGAGAGAGAGAGAGAGAGAGAGAGAAATACTAAAAGAGGGAGAGTGAGGGAGACAGGCACTGACACTGACAGAGGGATAGAGAGACAAGCTAAAAGATGGGAGGACAGACACTGAAAGAGAGAGGCAGAGTGAGACATATTAAAAGAGGGAGATGGAGAGAAGGACAGACACTGACAGAGTGAGGGAGAGAGACATACTGGAAGAGGGAGAGTGTGAGAGAGAGGTACTGAAAGAGGGAGGGAGAGAGGCATACTAAAAGAGAGTGAGAGAGAGAAAGACACTGACAGAGAGAGAGGCATACTAAAAGAGGGAGATTGCAAGACATACTAAATAAGGAGAGGGAGAGAGACAGACACTGATGGGGGAGAGAGTGACAGACACTGACAGAGAGAGAGAGACGTGTTAAAAGAGGGAGAGTGAGACAAACACTGGCAGAGGGAGATAGAGAGACATATGAAGAGACGGAGAGCAACAGATACCGGAAGAGGGAGAGCGACAAAGACAGATACTAACAGAGGAGAGTGAGAGGGGGTACAGATACTGAAAGAGGGGGAGTGACAGACAGAGATACTGACTGAGGAAGAGTGAGGACAGATACTGAAAGAGGAGAGTGCAAGAGAGACAGCCATATACTGAAAGAGCGAGAGAGAGAGATACACTGAAAGTGAGAGACAACATGACACTGAAAGATGGGAAGTGTTAGAGATAGACAATGAAAGAGAGAGAGTGACAGGCTTGAAATAGGGACAGTGAATGAGACTGATGCTGAAAGTGGGAGAGTGAGAGTGTACTAAGACTGACATGTGAAATAATGTAATGGGACAGCTGGCTGGAGAGAAAGCTCTGCAGGCAGGCAGATGATTAGACAGACAGACGCGTGCCAGCCCAGCCACAGGTCCCGGCTGCACAGGTCCCGCCTGCACCAATGTGGAGACACAAGCAGAACTGTCTTTAAATTAGTTGATTTGTGTGCCTGTGAATTCCTTGTGCTTCCTTCTCCACCCTACCCCTCATCTCAGGTGCCTGGGGCAGATCAGACGTGTGCTCTGGTACTGGCTCGGCTTCTACCCCCTCAGCCCCACCCCTCGTCTCAGGTGCCCCGGGCAGATGAGACATGTGCTCTGGTACTGGCTCGACTGCTGCCTGCTCTCTAATAAGATGTCTTTTCCAGCTGGCTCTGTTCACCTGGGGGATGGGAGATGCTCCGTTTCCGACGGCTCTTCTATCTCTAATCTCTGGCCAGAAGACACATGTTCTTGTTTTTCATGATGAGGATTTCACCACCTGTCTGGGGGTCCAATCTGTTCTGACAGCATCTTCCGAGCATCCCTCTCTCGGTCGGTGTGTGAAGAGCGACCCCCTGCAGCTGCGGGCGGCACTGGGCCAAGGAAAGGGGGTATGATGGACTGCATTCCGACCCAGTATTGATTATGAACCACAGGGGTGTCTAACATAGGTCCAGGAAGGCCAAGTCCATGTTAGATTTTAAAGTGTCCACTTACTGCTCAAAGGAGTTGCCTTTTGATCCGTTGTGTGTAAACCTGTTAGCTGGGTATCCTGTAAGTGCAGAATGAATTCATCACTTCCGGACTGTTGTTTGACACCCCCGCTGTACCACACCCATATGGTCACTTTGTAGAGTCACTAGGGATTAGGTGGGTGTAATGACCGGATTTTCTGATTAGATGGGATCAGCCCCTAGGGGCCCGTCCAACCCAGCCAGAACGTAATCACATCCCTCCTCAGGACCGTCTGTCTATCCATCCAGGCACCTGGGTACCTACCTGAGGATGGGGAACTCGCAATATACAAGCTCATATTATTAAAAACACCACTAAATCTATAGGGATACTAAGAATACTCACTGATTACTAAGGATATCCATACCCTACACCACACTTATATTCACATCAGTTGGTCTCGCGGCCACCCCGACCCAGACCGATCTACCCTAGGGCAGATATGACACACAATCCGGTGCGTCTACACATGGGCCTGCAGAACCCAATGCTCCCTTTTCCAAACGGTTCGCAATCCTGCAAACCTACACGCCAGTCTCCCACCTGACGCTCTCACTTACGCAAGCCACAATCTTGTGGGTATCCACGCTGGTCTCCTACCAACGTTCTCACTAACGCCGCATATCAACGACGACCACATTCCTATGAACACCTTTATATATATATATATTGGGAAGTCTCTTCACTAAGGGTCTGCTACTACAATATTAGGAGTTAGCCAATTAATATAATGTGCCTCTTATTCTTGGCATCATAGGTCCACTCACTCCCTATTTATGTGATCACCACTTACCTGATTGGGATTACTCATCCATTCATGTACCTAATAAACACCTAGGAGATACATTTACCTAGATTGAACAAGGATACAAGGCGCATTTTAGTTTAATACAAACTGGGGGTTATTTTATTAGAACAATATTAAAATACACAGATCTGTAACTGACAAAGACTATAGGTAGAACACACCGCTGAAAGAGAAAAGATTAGACAATAGCTTAGGGAATAAGGACAAAATTAAGGGTGGAGTTCACCTGATTAGTGTGTAGTCTTGTTCTAGCTGTCATCTGGGTTCCTCTCTCGTCTGTGCCTTGGCTCATCTCAGACTCTCCCTCTCTCCTGCACTCTTGGGTACACCTCTGCGCTGATCACTTTGCACTGGACTCCTCTCCCCCACGAACTGTCTCCACCTTCCAGCTTCAATCTAATGGTTCCTGCCGCTCTGATGCTTTTCATTCCACTAGCTTGTTCACTCTGTCTCTGCACCAATGTCCAAATAACTCCATCTGCTCCCACAGGTTAGTCCACGATCTCTCCTCCGTCTCTTCTAAAAGGCATTACTTCAGACTCCAGCTATTCACACCTCCTCCTGATAAGTAACTGCTTCTGACTGCTTCCTTCAGTTCCAGCTCACTATTCAACTCAGCTCTCTCCAGCTTGAACCCTCTCTCTCTGCCAACTCCACTCCACTGCTTTCCACTCCTCCACCTTAACACGACTGACTGGCACCGCCACCTCCACTCGACTCTCCTCGACTCACTGACTCCGCCTCTGCACTTCACTGATATAGAATGCTGTTTCCTCATGGAAAGTTCCAGCCAGCAGCTTCCTCCCACCAATCCCATGCACCAGGCTCCTTGCGCTAGACGCTCCCACAGTGACCAGTCTGCTTGTTTCGTCTAGAGACCTGAGCCCGGGAACAATTCCTGATTAGATTCAGCTCTGGCCGGTTCTCTCCGGTCCGCTTAGGGCGAACAACAGTTATAACTATAAACTTTGCCTTTACCCTGAAAAGCCTCTCAGCTTCATCAAGATGGAGTCCCTCTAGCTCTAGGCCTGTAGGCCTGAAAGGGATGAAATGCCCCTTAGCTCTGTCAGAATACCTACATAAACCATACCAATGTGTCTAATATGTCAAAGCCAATAGGCAATAGACAAGTTAAAGTCAAGAATAAAGGATCTATTATCATATTAAGCAGCTATCCTCTTCTAGGTCTGGAAAAAAGGGCTTAAAAGGGCCAACACAGGCTAAGAATACCTATACTAGATGTGAGCAAGATTAAGGTCTATATCACTGCTAAATAAAGCCAAAAACTCTGCCATTACATTCCACCCTTAGATCCTTATCTTGCGAACATCTTATGACCAATAACATTCATATAAACAAACATCAACACAATCTATCAACAAATCAAAAAACTAAAAATCTCTCTAAAAAGAATGACAACTTAAGGAAATTCCACCTGAAACTCAATTGTAGGGAATACAAACCTAACAACCAACTGAAAACAAATCAAAGCACCCTTGACTTGAATGCTGAAACATATCTGAAATTGGATCTGATAACAACAGAAACTAACCAAAGCATCCTCAAACTAAATGTGCCTCAACTTCTAGTGATAACTGGTGAAGTCTAGTGATGTAGGGACTTACGTGTTGAATGAAAACAGCAAGGGGCCTAAATGGGGCCTACCTACTTCGGACAACTTAAGCCTAAAGAGGCCTACCTACTTCGGACAACTTAAGAACTAAATGTGTTTCAACTTCTAATGAGAAAACAACAAAGGGCCTAAATGAGGCCTACCTACTATAGTCAACTTAAGCTAATGATGACACATGAAATCTAGTGGTGTAGGGGCTTGTTTGTGGGATGAAAATAACAATGGGCCTAAATGAGGCCTACTGACATTTGAAACATGACAAATTGTTCTCAAGGTCTGGGCAAACATCAATACATAATCATACTAAAAGACACACCTCCCAGGACAACCCAAAGTCTAGGGTAACCACCCTTTGATCAATCAAGGTGAAAATGTAAGAACAGTAAAAAACAACCCCATTTCTACAAGATAGCTGGTGTATATATATATCACTTAGTTTCTTCACACTGTGGAACACATGTGTGCACCACCATTCAAAAAAAAAGTCCTTCATTGGCAAAAACTGTTTTGAAGAAAACAGGAAAACTATAATAGGTGACATGTTTGTGTTTTTTTTTTTTTAAAGTGGGGCCTGCTCGTAGTGATTGCAAAGAATAAAGCAGGCCAAGGAATTATAGAATAAAATCCTTTTGGGAAATTCATAATGATGGAGTCTGTCACAAATTAAAAAAAGTGTAATTGTGTTCTTCAAAAAAAAGTCCAATGTCAATTTTGTTGATCAGTGTAGGTCACCACCCTGCATCTTCGGTATCCGGACACTTCCTCCGATGCGGCCATCCACCACCCTTCCGGTCTGGTCTGGTCTGGTTCCATCTTCCAAAAAATAATAAACTAACATAAAAACATGAAAGTAAAAAACTAAAATAAGAAAAGGAAGTGGGGGGGCGACCCACACCAACACCACAACCCAGCAACCTAGGACAAGAAAACAAGTATCATTATTCTTGAAAAATAAAATTTTAATTTAAAAAGCACCCCGGGTGCCTTTCATTATTGAAAAGAAAATATCCTAATTAATTAAAAACATTCAAAATTTAACTTTTAATGACATTTTAGCAGGGCCTAATCATACCCTAATCCTCTCTAAGACAGCCTTCTCCCTTCAGACGCGGGAGCCAGGCTACAGTGTGAAGCAATTTGAATCACTTGCCAAATGATGATCTCACAGCAGGCGCAGGGCACTGCAAGCCTCCCATTTCCCTGATCAGAGAAGCCCGCCCAGGCCTACTGCCAAGGGCCAAGAGTGTGCAAGAGTCCCTTATCAGCAGGCAATGAAGCTGCCTGCGTCAACAGCCAGGAAGAGTGAGTTAACCCCACCCTTAAATAAACAAGCCGTCCGCGGAACAAAATTGGATTATAGCCAATCATAACGAGACAGGGCCGTGTTCGGAGCCTGCAGAGGAAGAAGAAAAAAAAAACTCGTCTTCACAAACCAGCTGGTCTGCCAAGGTCGACAAACACATTTTTTGCAAGCTTGTTCCCAGGCCTGATTACACTAACTAACGAAAGCCAGCATTCTAAAAAAAACCAATTCTGTTACAATGTACTGCTACTTAAAAGCTCCAGTTTCTAAAAAGACTTTTGTCTAACTAATTCAGCTAAAGGCAAGATAAATAATATAAGAGCACTTATTTAGAAAGGGGCAACTAAGTTTTGCACATACAGTCTGTATTTAAAAAACGAATTAACATGGACCATTGTCAGCTGTTGAAAGAGAAATAATTTTAAAACAACACAAAATGCAGACATATTTCACCATTGTGATTTGTTCAACCAGGGACAACATGTAATTATGCGTTACAGTGTAATTTATAGCGCAAACTTTGCATATAGACACATTTATAAAAAAAGTTTCATTTTGCATTTGGGAAAATAATAATAAGAATACATATCATTTTTTTTCTTCAAAAGCACACGGTTGCCTTTCACTAATTAAAAGCACATGTTACCATGCACTGTCGGGCAAGATTGATTATTCTCAACCTGTGATCATTGCAACCAGCACATTCCTTTCTAGATGGAAAACCCTCAAAGAAATAATTAATGAAAACAGCCCGTAGCATGCATTCTAACGGGCCACCTCCTTAACATTTCACTCATTTTAAATCATGCATTCAAAAATAATTTTCCACACGTCTATGGATGCATATTAAGAAGCGTATTTAAAAGAACACAGATCTCTCCGTGCAAACCCTTATCTCAATCCGACTGGTTGATTTATAACCGCATCAGTTCCAAGGCAAACCCACACAAATTCGTAGACGCATTTCAAAAAGAATGTGAAATGAACAGAACCCTTCGCAAAGCACAAGATGTTACCTTTCCGTCAAGAAGCTGACAAAGCACGTAGGCAGACCAAGGAATCAAAAAAAAAAGTCAAAATCAAACCATCAATCCTTAAAATAATCCACTGACTTTCATAGTCAGGTCAAATAACCATGCATGTTGACAGCATGTTAAAAATAAAGACTGCCATCTCAATTCAAGATATTAACCCTTTGGCAGCTCAAGCACAATCAATTCCCAATGACTGCAGATACATGGGAAAATCATGAACACATCTCTTCACGTTTACAGATAACACGTACACACATTTTCAAAACGTTATCCCCAAGCACCCGAGAGAGATCCAGCTCTCTCCTGCCTAACGTAATGATAACATGCCCTGTCCAAGCCATGACCACATGGCGCTATTCACAAGCCATATTTACAAGACAAGCTTTTCACAAACAATATATCCAAGGCGCAATTCACAAGGAACACAGCAGGTCAACATAAGAACATGCACCTTACAAGCCACATTAACATGGCGCTATTCACAAGTCATATTTACAAGGAGCTATATTCAAAGAACTCCACAGATCATATAACAATGAACACATTTCACATTGCACAGCATAAGCAGATGCAGCAAGCAATTTAATGGGCAATTTAAAAGCATTTTTTACACACACATTTATACAATTGGACCATCACAAAGATGTAACTGGCTCCCTCATGTAATGCCAACCTTCAACCCTGACAGTTTAAACACCAAGATGAAAACCATTCCTTCCACCCTGAATAAGCCAAATGCCATGATGTAATGCAATCTCCTCACGCTGCAACTGTTCAAGCCCATAGGTCACACATGCTACATAAACTGCAACATTACGCCAGATGGAACCGGCGCTCAGGGCACTCCCTCAGAACACATGGGAAACTCTCTAAGCACATGGCCAGGACACACAGGATTCGTAAGATGCCGACTACGCCAAATGTTATGACCGGATTTTCTGATTAGATGGGATCAGCCCCTAGGGGCCCCTCCAACCCAGCCAGAACGTAATCACATCCCTCCTCAGGACCGTCTGTCTATCCATCCAGGCACCTGGGTACCTACCTGAGGATGGGGAACTCGCAATATACAAGCTCATATTATTAAAAACACCACTAAATCTATAGGGATACTAAGAATACTCACTGATTACTAAGGATATCCATACCCTACACCACACTTATATTCACATCAGTTGGTCTCGCGGCCACCCCGACCCAGACCGATCTACCCTAGGGCAGATATGACACACAATCCGGTGCGTCTACACATGGGCCTGCAGAACCCAATGCTCCCTTTTCCAAACGGTTCGCAATCCTGCAAACCTACCCGCCAGTCTCCCACCTGACGCTCTCACTTACGCAAGCCACAATCTTGTGGGTATCCACGCTGGTCTCCTACCCAACGTTCTCACTAACGCCGCATATCAACGACGACCACATTCCTATGAACACCTTTATATATATATATATTGGGAAGTCTCTTCACTAAGGGTCTGCTACTACAATATTAGGAGTTAGCCAATTAATATAATGTGCCTCTTATTCTTGGCATCATAGGTCCACTCACTCCCTATTTATGTGATCACCACTTACCTGATTGGGATTACTCATCCATTCATGTACCTAATAAACACCTAGGAGATACATTTACCTAGATTGAACAAGGATACAAGGCGCATTTTAGTTTAATACAAACTGGGGGTTATTTTATTAGAACAATATTAAAATACACAGATCTGTAACTGACAAAGACTATAGGTAGAACACACCGCTGAAAGAGAAAAGATTAGACAATAGCTTAGGGAATAAGGACAAAATTAAGGGTGGAGTTCACCTGATTAGTGTGTAGTCTTGTTCTAGCTGTCATCTGGGTTCCTCTCTCGTCTGTGCCTTGGCTCATCTCAGACTCTCCCTCTCTCCTGCACTCTTGGGTACACCTCTGCGCTGATCACTTTGCACTGGACTCCTCTCCCCCACGAACTGTCTCCACCTTCCAGCTTCAATCTAATGGTTCCTGCCGCTCTGATGCTTTTCATTCCACTAGCTTGTTCACTCTGTCTCTGCACCAATGTCCAAATAACTCCATCTGCTCCCACAGGTTAGTCCACGATCTCTCCTCCGTCTCTTCTAAAAGGCATTACTTCAGACTCCAGCTATTCACACCTCCTCCTGATAAGTAACTGCTTCTGACTGCTTCCTTCAGTTCCAGCTCACTATTCAACTCAGCTCTCTCCAGCTTGAACCCTCTCTCTCTGCCAACTCCACTCCACTGCTTTCCACTCCTCCACCTTAACACGACTGACTGGCACCGCCACCTCCACTCGACTCTCCTCGACTCACTGACTCCGCCTCTGCACTTCACTGATATAGAATGCTGTTTCCTCATGGAAAGTTCCAGCCAGCAGCTTCCTCCCACCAATCCCATGCACCAGGCTCCTTGCGCTAGACGCTTCCACAGTGACCAGTCTGCTTGTTTCGTCTAGAGACCTGAGCCCGGGAACAATTCCTGATTAGATTCAGCTCTGGCCGGTTCTCTCCGGTCCGCTTAGGGCGAACAACAGTTATAACTATAAACTTTGCCTTTACCCTGAAAAGCCTCTCAGCTTCATCAAGATGGAGTCCCTCTAGCTCTAGGCCTGTAGGCCTGAAAGGGATGAAATGCCCCTTAGCTCTGTCAGAATACCTACATAAACCATACCAATGTGTCTAATATGTCAAAGCCAATAGGCAATAGACAAGTTAAAGTCAAGAATAAAGGATCTATTATCATATTAAGCAGCTATCCTCTTCTAGGTCTGGAAAAAAGGGCTTAAAAGGGCCAACACAGGCTAAGAATACCTATACTAGATGTGAGCAAGATTAAGGTCTATATCACTGCTAAATAAAGCCAAAAACTCTGCCATTACAGTGGGTTAAAAGAGGGTGTTAGACTTGGTATCTTTGGCGTGGTTTCCCCGAATGTTTTGCCTCTACCGCCTGTATTTTTGATGCTTTGCTGGATTTCGTTTTTGCTGGCTTAGATGCTTTGGGGACTTTGCCACTGTTGTTCAGTGTCAACGTGCAAGTGCTCCCTGTGTAAATTGTTGTTACAATTGGTTCTCGCTGATTGGCATATTCGATTTACTAGTAGGTCCCTAGTAAAGTCCACTGAAGTGTGCCGTGGCCTTTAAATCAAATGCTACTAGTGGGCCTGCAAAAACCACAGTTGGTGGACAGAATGCAGAACAATGTCATACATTCACCCCAGTACAGAGATCTGGGCCTAAATCCATCGTTTTTTGGCACTCCACACCACCCCAGTTCAGACATGGCCATATGCAAATCAGTCTGACCCTGTGCCTCATGGGAACAGTCCAGCCCGAACTGCCAAGCCATGCCTTCCCTGGACCGGAAACAAGCTTCCGAGGACCGGTTTCTGGCATTCCCGCCGTCTTCAGCCCGGCTTGCTTGAATCCAGTGGTGTGGAGTGCATGGGACTCACGTCTGAGCGGATGTATGACGTTACAACGCATACTTTTACAACGCCTACCTTTACAACGCAATTTTTACACCGCAACATTCATTACAACGCATACCATTACAACGCATGCCATTACAACGAATTCTTTGAAACTACCTTTACAACGCATTCCAGTACAATGCATACTACATTTACAACGAATACCATTACAACGCATAACATTACATTGCATGTAAGGTAAGTATTGGATAGTGTAGGGGTAAAAATTACTATTCTAACTCCAGGGGGTGCAACAGTAGGGTGAGTGTTGGAAAGTGTAAGGGTACTATGTGTTGTAATGCTATGCGTTGTAATGGTATGCGTTGTAATGACTGCCTTGTAATGGCATGTGTTGTAGTGGTGTGCGTTGTAGTGTCATGCGTTGTAATGGTTGCATTGTAAATGCATGCATTGTAATGGATGTTGCATTGTAAAACTTTTGTTGTAATGGTAGTGCGGTTAAAAAGTTGTGTTGTAAAGGTTGTTTCCCATCTGAGCATACCCATCCCACTCGGGGTGACAAATGCAAAAACAACAGTTGATGGACAGAATGCAGAACACTGTCATACATTCACCCCAGTACAGAGATCTGGGCCTAAATCCATCGTTTTTTTGCACTCCACACCATCCCAGTTCAGACATGGCCATATGCAAATCAGTCTGACCCTGTGCCCTGTGCACTTTCACACTTCTATTGTTTGGAGTGGTGGACGCTAATGATGAGAACCTAGGCAGCAGGCGAGTACCACCCTGCTAGCCCCCGTGGTGTTACTCCCGTGAGGCTCCACCATTCCTCGTTCACACCTTTTCTCTCCACTTTTCCTCTTCACTTCTTTGAGGGAAGGGAGGGTTGACTAGAGGAGGAACTATTTGGAAAACAGCGCAACCGGTTTTAATCTTTTTTGTAAAACGGTGACCCAGATCCAATAAAGCAAGATGGCAAATTAATAGCCGCTGTCCCATCTACATAATATTAGTAGCTGGTCTGGATTAGGAGGACTACATTCACTGTAGGAACAGGTCCCGAGCTGTATATGATATAGTGAGAGGGGGACGACCTGGTCTTCATCCCCTGAGCTCCTTGTTGTATGTACCCCATTCTGCTGTTATAAAAAAACAAGCAAACCGTACTGGTCTGTGTCAAGGTCAAGACAGAAGCTGGCCAGGGCCCTGTATTGTGACTCCAAGACAGAGCTGTACATTCCATACATTTCTCTGGCAACAACAATCTCTGCCCTGAAAGGTACCAAGTATGAATCCCACACAAGTTCCAGTTTACTCTTCTCGGTGAGGAGCGAAAACAAGTGAAGAGTGACAACATCCTCTCCCCACCCTGCAATTGTGTGCGAGCACGGAAAATGGAGTCAGCTATACAAAATAGAGACAGCACAGAAAATGGAGTGAGCTATAACACTGGGTGGAGTTCGCAGAGTTGCACTATGCAGCGCTATGAGTTCGTATCATCTCTGAACACAGCTGCTTTCGCAAAAAGCTGAAGACTTAGCTCTTTGCGAATTAAGCCTTTTTCAGCCCTCTCGTCAGAGCCGTTCTGCACGCGCCATGAGACTCTTTGGATGTGATATGTGCGTGCTACAAATGTTTTTGACTTGACTTTGTGTGTAATGGGTCTCCCTAACCTCCACAAGTGAGCATGAATAAGGAAACACTAAAAGATATACCCAACTGCACCACTGTTGTGCTCAAGATTTGAGGGTGCAGAGGAGCAGGTGGTGGTGAGAACCTCATAATTTGGCTGGGGATACTCCTCACAGCCAATGGCAAAGGTGATCCACCTGCCATCATCGAGCAGAGGGTTTGAGGTTCTAGCACAGGGAGGGTAGTTCACTGAAGTGGAGTAAGTTGTATATGCAAAGGAGAATGTGCACAGGCTGCTAACTCCCTAGGCATCGCTCCCATGGACTTGG
Organism: Lissotriton vulgaris; assembly: GCF_964263255.1. Lineage (NCBI taxonomy): Eukaryota > Metazoa > Chordata > Amphibia > Caudata > Salamandridae > Lissotriton > Lissotriton vulgaris. The sequence goes on from NC_141699.1 coordinate 77,522,940, forward strand.
ACCTTTATCGCTTGGGCCCTGCAGGTTGTCTCCATGACTTGCTGAGGCAGTCACTGGAGCTGTTAATTAGTGAGGTCTACTAGTGATATCATTTCTCCTCCTGCCATAACCCTGTTATCAGACACGCACGTTTGGTAGGGAGGCTCTGCAGCAAGGCAGCAGGTGTATGCAGTTCCAATCCTTGCGAAGACATGAAGTTCTCTAGTTCAGTATCCAAGAAGCACTCTCCAGGCCAGATCATCATATCTCCTCAAAGCACTGGCTGGAAGGGCCAATATACATTCATTTTGCAGAAGAACAGGTCATAGAACCAAGTCTAGTCAGCACTGGAGCAGTCTTCAAGCTATTTGGTATTAGCCAACCTACACTGTATTTGTCCTAACGTTTTGCTTTTTCAGTCCTCTAAGTTTGGTTTCAGCTGTGGTGTGAGATCTGTTAAACAGACATAGACCACTGTATGCTTTATGTAAAATCACATTCTATTTCAGCTCCAGTACAGCATGTACTATTAGAAGACCTAAGATCTGGGCCTAAATCCATTGGTCTGGGCTCACTGGGCCACTGGATTCAAGCTAACCTGGCTGATGAGGGGTGATGCTACCACTTGCAACTTGCATTAGCTTCCTTCTGCTTTGCTTTCTCCAGGGATGTCAAAGGGAAATCAATTGGATTGGAGATGTAGATTCCAACTGCTACATCAACTTCCTAACAAGACAAGAGGAAAACATGTGCTTATGCGGAGAGGCCTAATTCTTCTGCCTTGGCTTGGTAGTTTGGTCTGCCCTGTTCTGCCCTGTTCCCATGGTGCAGTGAGCTAAAAAACGGTGATGGATCAAGCCCTGATCTGTTGACTGGGTAGGAGTGTTCTGCTTAATTCAGATACTCTGTCCATCACCACCCCCTTTTTGAATCGTTTTGGCCACTACGAGTGTGGAAGGGTATGCTCAGACATGAGTCCCTTGCTCACTGCACCATCAGGATTCAAGCAAGCCGGGCCGAAGACGGCTGTAATGCCAGAAACCGGTCCCCGGAAGCTTGGTCCTTTCCAGTAAAAGAATTGGCTTGGTAGTTTGGTCAGCCCTGTTCCCATGATGCACTGGGCCAGGGTCAGACTAATTTGCATGTAGCCAGGTTCTTAACTGGGATGGTGCAGTGAGCTAAAAAACGGTGATGGATCAAGCCCTGATCCGTTGACTGGGTAGGAGTGTTCTGCTTAATTCAGATACTCTGTCTATCACCACCCCCTTTTTGAATCGTTTTGGCCACTACGAGTGTGGAAGGGTATGCTCAGACATGAGTCCCTTGCTCACTGCACCATCAGGATTCAAGCAAGCCGGGCCGAAGACGGCTGTAATGCCAGAAACCGGTCCCCGGAAGCTTGGTCCTTTCCAGTAAAAGAATTGGCTTGGTAGTTTGGTCTGCCCTGTTCCCATGATGCACTGGGCCAGGGTCAGACTAATTTGCATGTAGCCAGGTTCTTAACTGGGATGGTGCAGTGAGCTAAAAAACGGTGATGGATCAAGCCCTGATCTGTTGACTGGGTAGGAGTGTTCTGCTTAATTCAGATACTCTGTCCATCACCACCCCCTTTTTGAATCGTTTTGGCCACTACGAGTGTGGAAGGGTATGCTCAGACATGAGTCCCTTGCTCACTGCACCATCAGGATTCAAGCAAGCCGGGCCGAAGACGGCTGTAATGCCAGAAACCGGTCCCCGGAAGCTTGGTCCTTTCCAGTAAAAGAATTGGCTTGGTAGTTTGGTCAGCCCTGTTCCCATGATGCACTGGGCCAGGGTCAGACTAATTTGCATGTAGCCAGGTTCTTAACTGGGATGGTGCAGTGAGCTAAAAAACGGTGATGGATCAAGCCCTGATCCGTTGACTGGGTAGGAGTGTTCTGCTTAATTCAGATACTCTGTCTATCACCACCCCCTTTTTGAATCGTTTTGGCCACTACGAGTGTGGAAGGGTATGCTCAGACATGAGTCCCTTGCTCACTGCACCATCAGGATTCAAGCAAGCCGGGCCGAAGACGGCTGTAATGCCAGAAACCGGTCCCCGGAAGCTTGGTCCTTTCCAGTAAAAGAATTGGCTTGGTAGTTTGGTCTGCCCTGTTCCCATGATGCACTGGGCCAGGGTCAGACTAATTTGCATGTAGCCAGGTTCTTAACTGGGATGGTGCAGTGAGCTAAAAAACGGTGATGGATCAAGCCCTGATCTGTTGACTGGGTAGGAGTGTTCTGCTTAATTCAGATACTCTGTCCATCACCACCCCCTTTTTGAATCGTTTTGGCCACTACGAGTGTGGAAGGGTATGCTCAGACATGAGTCCCTTGCTCACTGCACCATCAGGATTCAAGCAAGCCGGGCCGAAGACGGCTGTAATGCCAGAAACCGGTCCCCGGAAGCTTGGTCCTTTCCAGTAAAAGAATTGGCTTGGTAGTTTGGTCTGCCCTGTTCCCATGATGCACTGGGCCAGGGTCAGACTAATTTGCATGTAGCTAGGTTCTTAACTGGGATGGTGCAGTGAGCTAAAAAACGGTGATGGATCAAGCCCTGATCTGTTGACTGGGTAGGAGTGTTCTGCTTAATTCAGATACTCTGTCCATCACCACCCCCTTTTTGAATCGTTTTGGCCACTACGAGTGTGGAAGGGTATGCTCAGACATGAGTCCCTTGCTCACTGCACCATCAGGATTCAAGCAAGCCGGGCCGAAGACAGCTGTAATGCCAGAAACCGGTCCCCGGAAGCTTGGTGCTTTCCAGTAAAAGAATTGGCTTGGTAGTTTGGTCTGCCCTGTTCCCATGATGCACTGGGCCAGGGTCAGACTAATTTGCATGTAGCCAGGTTCTTAACTGGGATGGTGCAGTGAGCTAAAAAACGATGATGGATCAAGCCCTGATCTGTTGACTGGGTAGGAGTGTTCTGCTTAATTCAGATACTCTGTCCATCACCACCCCCTTTTTGAATCGTTTTGGCCACTACGAGTGTGGAAGGGTATGCTCAGACATGAGTCCCTTGCTCACTGCACCATCAGGATTCAAGCAAGCCGGGCCGAAGACGGCTGTAATGCCAGAAACCGGTCCCCGGAAGCTTGGTCCTTTCCAGTAAAAGAATTGGCTTGGTAGTTTGGTCTGCCCTGTTCCCACGATGCACTGGGCCAGGGAAAGACTAATTTGCATGTAGCCAGGTTCTGAGCTGGGATGGTGCAGTGAGCTAAAAAACGGTGATGGATCAAGCCCTGATCTGTTGACTGGGTATGAGTGTTCTGTTTAATTGAGATACTCTGTCCATCACCACCCCCTTTTCTGAATCGTTTTGTCCACCATAAGCGTGGAAGGGGATGCTCAGACATGAGTCCCTTGCTCACTGCACCATCAGGATTCAAGCAAGCCGGGCCGAAGACGGCTGTAATGCCAGAAACCGGTCCCCGGAAGCTTGGTGCTTTCCAGTAAAAGAATTGGCTTGGTAGTTTGGTCTGCCCTGTTCCCATGATGCACTGGGCCAGGGTCAGACTAATTTGCATGTAGCCAGGTTCTTAACTGGGATGGTGCAGTGAGCTAAAAAACGGTGATGGATCAAGCCCTGATCTGTTGACTGGGTAGGAGTGTTCTGCTTAATTCAGATACTCTGTCCATCACCACCCCCTTTTTGAATCATTAATTCTTCTGCCTGGCATCTTTCCTTTCTACAATTCTGATTAGTTCAGTCCTGTCTGGGCAGGAGGCTTAGTCTGTTCCTTTCAGCTAAAACTTTTTCACCTTGTTGGTTTGTGAGTTTGTTAAATATGTTTTTTAAAGTGAAGAAACTTGCAGCAGACATATCGTAAAAGCATACAAAACTATCGGATTTGCTAAACGGCAGTTCCCCTTTGAGACCACCGAAAACATATTTGACTTTTATCAGGGCAGCAGTTATAAATAAAGAACTTTAAGTCTTCCTATAGTATTTATTACCCTTTTGAGAAAGAGGAGTGGCAGAATACAAGGGAGTTATATCTTCCTCCACTATCGCTGTGAATCGAAATTTGCCTAGCTTAGTGACGGTAAGTTTCAATTCTATTAAGGACACGGAGGCGAGGATTATGCTTTTCTCTCTTCGCTGTTTATTCACAATAAAACCACATAGCAGCCAGAAAAGCATCAGAACTTGAAAAAAATTTCATTTATATCCCCAACACAGGGATATTCAGGAAAAACATAATAAACAACATCTTCTTAGAACTACAATTTCCATCAGTCCAACACGCGGTAGTCCTTCTATAGTGTCCATAGTCCCAAGGTAGGGCGTCCACCTTGGGAACTCCTCCTCTTTCTTCGCGCGAGTCACGCCTTAGTCTCAACGGTCCTGCTTTGCACCATCATTACCTGGCGGGAAAAAAACACAACAGCGTGAGCGTTGCTAGACCCGCCAAAGTCTGAAGGCAAAGGCATAAATTGTACTACCACCAATCATTGAAATGCAAGCAAAAGAGAACAGTTCCTCAATGACTTAAATCCAGCAAAAGGTGTTTACTTACGTCAGTATGGGGGGGATCTCCGCAGGAGGTATGGGTGGGATAATCCTCGCCACCGTCACTAAGCTAGGCAAATTTCGATTCTATGTCAGGACCGGAGGCTTCAATCAATCAATCAATCAAAGCATTTATATAGCGCACTACTCACCCAGAGGGTCTCAAGGCGCTCGGGGGGTAGGGGATCCGCTACTGCTCGAACAGCCAGGTCTTGAGCTGCTTCCTGAAGGCGAGGTGGTCCTGGGTCAGGCGGAGGTGGGTCAGGAGGGAGTTCCATGTCTTGGCGGCGAGGTAGGAGAAGGACCGTCCCCCTGTGGTGGCTCTTCGGATGCGGGGGACGGCGGCGAGGGCGTGGCCGGTCGATCGAAGCTGGCGTTTGGGAGCGTAGAAGTTGAGGCGGCTGTTGAGGTATCCTGGTCCTTGGTTGTGTAGGGCTTTGTGAGCGTGGGTAAGGAGACAGAAGGTGATTCTCTTGTTGACCGGGAGCCAGCGCAGGTCTCTCAGGTGTTCGGAGATGTGGCTGTGGCGGGGGATGTCCAGGAGGAGTCGTGCTTCGGATTATGCTTGTTCAAAGCTTATTCACCACCAAACTTGCAATATCCACCACCGGTTTGAAATAAAACCTTTTGAAGGTGGAATCTGAGGACCAATCTGCAGCTCGCATTAGGTCCTCTAAACGTGCCCCCAGGGCAAATGCTTTTGAGGCCATGGCCCCTCTAGCTGAATGAGTTCCGAATTTTTTAGTATCGATACCAGCTTCTTGTAATACCCACCGCACCCAACGGGCTATAGTGGAGGAAGATACAGCCTTGTGTGGCTTCCTTAACGCAATCAGGAGCTGTCGTTCGCCCGGGGGGCGAAGTTCCACTGTAACATCCTCGTACGTCCTTAGACACTGCACGACACACAACTTGGGGACCTCCGCAAAGGCCGGATAAGAGATAGACCTTGTAGTAGACTTTGTGCGGCGGCCTACGGTAAAGGTAACCCTATCTGGGGAAAACACTCTCGCCGAGACATCCAAAGCGCGCACATCAGAGACCCTGCGACACGACACCAAACAGAGGAGCATAGCCAGTTTGGCCGATAACTCTTTTAAAGAAAGGTATTTGTTATGGTGCCATGAAAGAAAAAGATTCAGCACCACATTGACGTCCCAGAGGACAGAATACCGTGGCTCCGGGGGGTAAAGAAAGCCGCACTCCCCTAAGGAGTCTACAGACAAGGGGATGTTCCCCGACCGCAGCTCCATCCAACTTTTCATGAGCTGCTGAGATCGCTGACCGTATCGTGTTAATTGTCCGGTAGGCTAAACCGGCCGTCGCCAACTCTGCCAGGAAATTCAGGATGGGAACGACGCCTGCGACCATGGGATCCAAGTCCCGTCGAAGACACCAACGAACCCACCTGGTCCAAGCTGATCTATACCTCTTTGCGGTACTCCCTGCCCAGGCTTTGGACAAAAGGTGTTCAGCCGATTCCGAAAGGCCTGGGAGCGACCAACGTCTCCGGAAAGCCTCCATGCCATGAGACGGAGAGAACCTTGCAGGAGGAGGTGATGAGGGTTCCCGTCCAGATTGAGGAGAAGACGAGGGAGCCGGGGGAGTAGGATTGGAGAATCCCAGGAAAGTTCCAGAAGAACTGGAAACCATACTTGCGATCTCCACACGGGCGTCACCATCACCACTTCTGCCATCTGCCGGCGAAGTTGGGCCGCCGCCCGCACTACCATGGAAAAAGGCGGGAAGGCATACGGCCGTTCCTGACTCCAATCCTGGAGGAACGCATCGGTTGCCTCCGCCAGAGGGTCCGGCCTCCAGCTGAAAAATCTCAGTAGCTGGAAGTCCAGTCGGGACGCAAACAGGTCTATCGAAAAAGGACCCCATCTCGTTGTCAGCCATTGAAACACTTGAATATCCAGCTTCCACAGGCTGGAGTCCCGCAGGTATCGCGAGTGCCAATCCGCTACCTGGTTGGCCTGTCCCGGAAGGTACTCTGCCGTTACCGAGAACTGATGGGCCAGACAATAGTCCCAAAAATCCTTCGCCAGATCTGCTAGCGCTCGTGATCGCAGACCGCCCAAGTGGTTTACATACCGAACCGCTGAGACGTTGTCCATTCTTAGAAGAACACAAGACTTCGCGGAATCCCTGGTCCAGCAACGGACAGTAAAGGATCCTGCCAGAAGTTCCAGGCAGTTGATGTGAAGCCTTTGTTCGTCGGATGACCAAGCGCCGCCTGTGGAGAAATTCCCGCAGCGGGCGCCCCAGCCGGACCTGCTGGCGTCGGATTCTATCACCAAGTCCGGTACAGACCCGAAGATCGCTCAACCATTCCACGCCTCCATATGGGCGAGCCACCAAGCCATTTCTTCCTTCACCTCCACTGACAGAGGTACCAGATTGTCGTAGGACAGTCCTTTGCGCAGATGATGCGCCTTGAGACATTGAAGGGCCCGGTAATGAAGAGGGCCCGGAAAGATCGCCTGAATGGAAGACGAGAGAAGCCCCACCACTCTGGCAATCTGCCGAAGAGAGGTGTGCGACTTGGAGATCGTCTGTCGCAGTTCGTGTTTGATCTTGGCCATCTGCCCGGATGGAAGACTGAGCGACGTTTGCAGAGAATCCACGACAGACCCCAAGAACACTATGTTCTGGGCGGGAGTGAAGACAGACTTGTCCTTGTTGATAATGAACCCCAGACCCTGTAATAGGGAGACTGTCTGAGAGAGTTGGAGTACTAGCTTGGTCGGGTTCTGGGCCATCAGCAGGATGTCGTCCAGGTACACAATCAACCGAATCCCCTGGCTCCGCAGGACTTCCACTGCTGGATGTAACAGCTTGGTGAAGCACCAAGGGGCCGAGGAAAGCCCAAATGGAAGGGCTTTGAACTCGAAGACCGTGCCTTTCCAGAGAAACTGGAGGAAACGGCGGTGAGGAGGATGGATGGGAACCACCAAATACGCATCCTTGAGGTCTAAGCGGACCATCCAGTCGTTTGGGAGCAGTACGTCCCTCAGAAGATGGATGCCCTCCATCTTGAAGTGATTGTATACCAACCAGCCGTTGAAGTCTTTGAGGTTGATGACTGGTCGTTTGCCCCCGTCTACCTTCTCCACGAGGAAAATATTGCTGAGGAATCTGCAGGGGTGTCGCGTTGTTCGACAAATAGCCCCTTTGCGCAACAGCGCTGAGACTTCCTCGTCGATCAACTGCACGTCTGGCTGAGAGAAAACTATGGGGCGAGGTGGCTTTAGCTGGCGCGGTTGATCGTAGAATTCTATACGGAAACCGCGCACGGTTTGGAGAACCCACGCGTCCGCCGTAATAGCCGCCCAAGCTTCTGGAAAGCATGCCAACCTTCCCCCAATTAAAACTTGATCTGCGGGGATCACACTTACCGTGGGAATTGTTGCCTCCGGCGTCATTCCTGAAGCCTTCACGTCCTCAGAAGCGTTGACCCCTGGTCGGGTATAAATTGGTGTAGTTTGCAGAGGTATTGTATTGACCTCTGCCGGAGCCCTGTCCCTTGTTGGGTTGATTCTGACCGCCTCGGCCGGTCGTGAGGCCCCTACCACGACCAGCCTCTCGGGAAAAACGCTGGTGGAAAACCCTCTTAATAGTGGACTGGGCCTTGTCCAAAGAGGTGAAAGTAGACACAAACTTTCCCAGTTCCTTGATAAAGGGCTCCCCAAAGAGAACACCTTGCGCTACGGCGCCTGCCTCCGAAGAGGCCAAATCCCCCAATTTGGGATCCAACTTGATTAACAAGGAACGCCGCTGTTCCGTCGAAAGGGCGCAGTTTGCGTTTCCTAGAAATATGACCGCCCTCTGCGCCCAGTTCGACAACACTTCAGGGGATATGGGGTGCCCGACACTTTGGCCTCCTCTGCCATATCTAAGATCTTCGTGATCGGGCCTATGGCGTCCAACAACTTGTCTTGGCATGATCGCCAGGAGCGGTCAATCCCCTTACGGGGATCCTTAACAAACTTGGCCATGAACGTGGCCATTTTCCCGTCCAACTCCGGGGTCATAGCGACCTTCCCCTCCAACGTTGGACGAGGACACTCTCCTCTTAGGCAACTTCGCGCTTCCTTCTCTAAGGGTTTGCGGAGGCGGCCCGCCACAAACTGTGCGACTTTGTCCCCAGGCGCCCAAGCGGCCGACCGCGGATGAATTATCTCATTCGGATCGAGCATGCCTGAAGTATCCTTGGGTAACTCCACCGCGGAGGTGTACGGTCGCCAAGAACGCACCGAATCCTCATCATCCTCATCAGTGTCCGTGGGGGAGATCCCTCCCGGGGAGCAAGGGGCAGTCCCAGCCGATGTTGAAGGGTCCTGAGGCGGGAGTGACGTAGGGGTAGGCACGGTCGCATTAGCTAGAAAAGCGTCGCGTAGGCGCTCAAAGGCGTCCTTATCTACACCCTGCGCACCCCTAGAACCTCCATCCCTACAAACCTTCTTAGGCGCCGGTGGCTGCCCAGGGTCAGACACAGGCGTCCCTACAGGCCCTGGCGCTAACTTTGCGCACTCTTCCACTATGCGGGCAGAGAGCCTGTCCTCCATAGGTCCCACTATCTCTTGCACACATCTATATATAGACTGATCCACAGCTGCATAAAACTCATCATTCTGTAGGGAGTGATGAGATTCCTCTTCCTTAATGTAATACCCCTCAGCCATAATGCACCTGCACACAGGTATAAGTAAATGTAAAAAAGTAAAACTGAGGGTATGGTGGCGCTCACTGGGCCAAATATGGGCTAACCGGAGGCTAGCAACGTTTTATGCCGATGGAACCTGGCAGTCACAGAGGCAGCACCAGCCTCCTCAGCGCGCCGACCCTCTCACAGAGATCGGGTCCACACCGCCTCCCAGCGCGCTCAAATTGAGAAAATACCTCAGCAGCGGCCAAGCCGCATTACAGTGCTCAAACCAGCCCGCAGGCGTCAGCGCGGTTGAAACCGCCGATACAGACCCCAGCGGGGCGTTCAAATACGGGACAAATACAACCCAGCAAGGGCGTCAGGGTTAGGCGGCAGACAGGGCTCCGGCGCGGCTCCTTCTCCCCAGCGCGGCTCCTGTCAGCGAGACGGAACCGCGCTCGGGCAAACGAGACGCTACGGCGCCCTCTAGCGGCACAACACACACCGCTGCACACACGGGGACATTGCGTAAGGGGCGAAAGCGTCCCCGCGATGAAGGGCTCTGTGGAGAGAAAACCTGAACGGTTGAAATGATCAATTTGAACGTACAGAGCCTACCAAAAAGCACAGATAGCAAAACACTATGCAGTAAAGCAGTCACACATCGCAAAGAAATCTCCATACACAATTCTGTGAGAGAGAGGAAAAATAGCACTTAACTGGCTGCGAAGCAGCAAAGAAAGAGGAGGAGTTCACAAGATGGACGCCCTACCTTGGGACTATGGACACTATAGAAGGACTACCGCGTGTTGGATTGATGGAAATTGTAGTTCTAAGAAGATGTTGTTTATTATGTTTTTCCTGAATATCCCTGTGTTGGGGATATAAATGAAATTTTTTTCAAGTTCTGATGCTTTTCTGGCTGCTATGTGGTTTTATTGTGAATAAACAGCGAAGAGAGAAAAGCATAATCCGAAGCCTCCGGTCCTGACATAGAATTTGGAGCACAAAAAGTCAATGAGATATGTACAAAGACATTATTTCACTGCCATCATGTCATTCCAAAAAGCCTGGAGTTCAGACGGGTCTAAGCTGGAATCCTAAACCTCAAGATGCTATCCATTACACCACAGTCTTGGGAACTGCCTCCGAGCCCTTTCGGATCTCAGATTTTCCTGTGCATTCTTTAGTTGTCTGAACTGAAGTTTTGTCTCCCTTCTGTGTCCTCAGTTTCACAGTGTATACAATAGAGACACCTACCCTAGGGATTATAAGTTACCTCTTCAAAACCTGGAGAGTGTGTGTCCTCATACGAGTAACATGACTGAGATCAGGAAAATGTGAACTCTGGAGTTGCCCACCCTTAAATGGCTATACTTGGCCATCGCCTGTAACAACTCAAGTTGCCCATGCTGTTGAGTTATGCCCTCTTCATTCCCAGGCCTTCTTTCTGTCATGAAGGGTCCATGGTTGGATGTCCCATCGCCTTCATCCACTTAAGTCAACACGGGTTCATCCAAAACCACAGACCACAAAACTCTCTGAACCTCCCCCCAAAAATCTACCATCTCTTGATATTAGTTCAGACCCAGAACACGAGTCTTGACCACTCTCAGGTCATTCTGTATTAGCTCCACCTTCACCTGCGGCTGAGTAATTGAGAATCTGGGTCATCAACGTATTCTCTTCTCTTCTTTTCATATTTCTCCATGGCTTTCTCCACGTTAGAGATGTGCTGCATGTAGTCTCTTCCGTTGGCCACTATAAGCGATGCATTCTGGGAGAGCAATGTGTTCACCTCAGTGGTTTATTTATTTATTTATTCCACGGCAGCTCATCTTACTGAAAACAAATCAGCAAGGTAGCGTGGGATACAGATACAAAGCGCCCTTCTCCACCTCTTCACCTACAGTCCACTTAACAACCTCTTCCTCTAGCACAAGTGCCCCTCTTGATACCCGGCTTCACCACCATGCTCATCAAGACATCTCCAAGTCTCTCAGTGCAACCACAAACTCTGGCCTCCATGCTGACATTGTGGGTGTCGCATTCTTAGAGGCCCAGAGGAGCATGTGCACTCCAGGTTTAGATTACACCTAGGTTACATTTTCATCCACACTTGGACCTGCCAAGATCCCACTTAGGGGTGATTTTGTGTCTCCTGTAAGTCATCAACAGACAGCCCCAGAAAGAGAGGTGCGCGGAAGCTTTGTTAAGGTGCGGCCATCTTGAAAACCAGTGAGCCTTGCTGCTTTGTGTGTTTTCTGTTATTTTTTGCTAATCCACAGGCATGTTGTAACAAGAAGGATGCACTGATAATACCTCAACATACAGAAGAACACACTAGCAAAGTAAGCGGAGCAGCACCCTTTTGCCCCGCTTGACTTTTTACCTGCCTTGTGTTTTGTGACCATCTCTGTGTTTTTGTGACATTCCTCAGCAGAGCATCTGACTTTACTAGCCAGGGAGCACCCAGGGTCCAAATAATCCTTAGTTTAAGTCGGCTTCTGCCTATTTAAAACCCAACTAATGGGAGAGTGATGACTGGTGGCAACTGATTGTGCTAAGGTGGCACATGCCTTTTTAATTTTACTCATGTTAGTTTAGTGCCTGGTTGGCCGAAGTTGACCCAAGAAGCACTGGTGTAATAGGAGGCCAAGGACATGTAGGAAAGATTCCAGGATCGTGTGAGTGGTCAGTAGGCATTGGTAATGACCTGCCTGGCATAATTGATTATGTAAGGACACTTACCTACCCATTGCCAGCCACAGAGGGCCACTGATATTTATCCTCTCATCGTAGGCTAGAGTGGTGCAGCTGAATGCAAGAAACCTGGGAATTCTCTTGTTGACCTTCATGGTTCCTGAGACATCCTCCTTTGAAGTCATGGTTGGACCTCCACCATCAAGCCCAGTTTTCAAGTCCCAGATGTGATGTCTGTCCGTCTACAGGTCACATGGATTTCCCCGGCCAACTCAAAAATGTCCATGACTGACCAATTTAAAGACAGAGGCTCTTGAATTTTAGCACTCTACAGGGACACATTTTGGGGGCTAGTCCAGCACAATAAACAGTAGCTGCCGGTGTAAAACTGAGCAGTTTTGTGGCATTAACAAGTCTTTCCCTGAACTGTCTACAGTTGCTGCAGATTGCTGACCTCCAGCAGATCTGTTACTTGGATGCCAAGATTTTGTGACCTGGACCACTAATACTCCAAACATTGCTTTAGACATTCTTCTGTGCATTATGGGTGGTGTATTTTAGATTTAAATCTGTTTATTAGGAAAGAACACAACGCTTACACAATATGGGTTCCTTCTGCAATATAAACTTATACATAGGAGACAACAAAGCACTATGTTGCCCATTAGGATGGTGGGCGGATCGCCCTGCCGGGCCGGCGGTAGTCACCGCCGGCCCGGTGGGGGCGATCCGCCCACCATCAATGGCTGGTGGACCCACCAGCCATTACTATGGCTGGTGGGTCCACAGCGGACGGTAAACCTGTCCACCGCTTTTCTGCCCGGTCGACAAGGCGACCGTGCGGAAAAGGTTAAAATATGGTGACGTGTCTGTTAGACAACGCCAGCCATATTACAATATGGGCGGGAACATACCATTCCGTGGTGGCGGCAGCCGGCACGGAAAGGCATGCGGAGTTTGCATGTTGGGGGCCCGTTGCGGGCCCCCAGGGACTCTGGAGGTTGGGGGTGCACATGGGGGGTACCTGTGGTACCCCCCTGCATTTCAAAGCACAACGTGGCAGGCACCGCGCAGTGCCTGTCACATTGGCATTGAATGGCACAACCTGCCTTTGGGGCATTGCAGCGGCGCATTGTCACAAATGCGCCATGCTCCCAATAGCATGGCGGGCGCATCCTGATTGGGAGTGCAGGACTGCCACACCCTCAGCGGGCGGTCCCGTTTCCCAGGGGTGTGGCCATACTAATGACCCCCTATTTGTGTACCAATTTATGGGAGTTTACCCGGTTAAGCACAATTTCTCAACTACCCTTGCTGCGTCAAGGCAGAGAGAGGTAAGGATGAAGGGATTAAATGTGACATATACCAGGAAGACACATTTGTAGCACTTTATAACATGACACTTTTCGGGTAAGATGGTCCCGTGACTATATGGGAAGACAATGATATTTGGACAAAATATCAAGAGAAAAATATCAAGAAACACAAATATTGATTTTTCAATATCATGATACACAAATCTTTTGATGCAGGACTATCATTGACAAGAATATTGATTTTCTAAGGCAAATAATATCGATGTTAAAAATATCTATGTTGTAATATCGATTACAAAAAGATCTATATTGTTAATATCATTTACAAAAATATAATTGGATTGAACATTGTTTTTTAACTATCCTTATGTATTTAAGTATATTATTTTATTTTATATGTTATAAATTGTTTGTATAAGTATAGTTAATGTTGTTAATATTTTTTGTAAATTTGTAGTTGTTTTTAAATGCAGTTTTATTGTTGATTATAATTTTTAGCTACATTGCGGGTTGTAGGGTATGTAGAGGTACTGCATGGGAAAAAAATTAATAATAATTAGTTAATAATTCATTTTAAATTAATGTTAATAGTTTAATTGAGAATAAAGTATGTAAATTGTGTATTGCTTAATATGTGATATTTTAGGTGCGGGTTGTGGGGTTTGTATGGGGTACATGTTTGGAAGTAAATTAATTATAACTAAGAATAATTTTTGATTATTTAATTGGTAATTATGTAAATTGTGTAGTTAATTACATTTTAAATGTATCTTTTTGGTGCGGGTTGTGGGGTTTGTAGGGGTACATGGTGGGAAGTAAATTATGTTATCTTATGTTATGTTAATAACACTTTTATAGCGCACAGCTGCCCCAGCCAAGGGGCGTCCCGGCGCTTCAGAAAGAGTACCCAGACACAACACAGCAGTACAAGGGCAGAAGCGCACAGATCAGAATACTAAGATCTATGAGGGAACAGATGCGTTTTAATAGCCCTCCTGAACTTCAGAAGCTCATCTATTTCACGAATGTGGGACGGAAGAGAATTCCACAGTTTTGCATCCAAAACCCAGAAGGAGCGACCTCCAGCCCTGCACAGTCTGAACCGCGGGACCACGACCAAGTTTTGGCCCAAGGATCTAAAGGAGCGCGAGGGCACGTAAGGCACAAAAAGATTCTTAAGAATCTGGGGGGAGGCCAGCTTGAGGATCTTAAAGGAAAGGCACAGGGTCTTGAAGTGGATCCTCTGTGCCATAGGCAGCCAGTGTAAAGAACGGATGGTACTCTCCGCAGAGCAGAACCTCGGTAAACCCACCAGGGCTCTGGCTGCGGCGTTCTGGATACGTTGCATCCAGGCGATTTCAGCCTGGTTAGCCCCCAACAGGAGCGAACTGGCGTAATCAAGCTGAGATAGTATGGATGCTTGTATGACCAACTGCCTAGTAGAAGCATCAAAGAACTTTAAAATAGGTCTCAACCCTCTTAGGATGCCAAAACAGGTGGCTGCCACTTTTTTGTGTGGCCACAGAAACTGAGGGCAGGATCTAACCAGACCCCCAAGTTTTTTCAATCTGAGACTGGAATAGGAGTTACACCCAGCTCAGGGGGCCACCACATGTCACCCCAGAGATCCGTTCGCTTGCCCACTATCATGACCTCTGTTTTTTTAGCATTAAGCTGGAGACAGTTGGAATTCATCCAGCTGGCTACTGCCAGGAGTCCATCCCGAAATCTGGGGGCATCAAGGTCGGAGTCCCCACTCACGACGACCGCCAGCTGTGTGTCGTCAGCATAGGAGACCATAGTCATACCCCAATGCTTGACGACAGCCGCCAGCGGCCTCACATACAGATTGAATAATGTGGGGCTCAACGATGAACCCTAAGGCACACCCAGCTCGAGCGGGTAGGATTTGGACTCAAAAGGCGGGGTAGCAACCTTGAAGGTCCGATCAGCAAGGAAGCAATGAAACCAGTTGAGTGCGGTGCCCATAACACCCGCCTCTCGAAGACGTTGGAGTAAGATCCTGTGCGAGACTGTGTCAAACGCGGCACTAAGATCGAGTAGTACTAGTGCCGCAGTCTGGCCAGAGTCGAGCACAGAGCGAAGATGTTCCGTCATTGAGAGCAAGGCTGTCTCAGTGCTGTGACCAGCGCGGAACCCATTCTGCGAAGAATCCAGAATACATGCCTTCGCCGCAAGATGTTCAGACAACACCCCATTCACGTGGGCCTCAGCAATTTTAGCGGCCCTGGGAAGGAGAGAAATTGGGCGATAGCTCTCGAGTTTAAGGGGGTCCAGTGTAGCCTTTTTCAATATGGGAGTCACAACAGCCTGTTTCCATTTAATTGGGACAGCACCCGAGGCGAGAGAAAGATTGATGAGGTGGCACACTGGAGCGAGACAAACAGCAGCAGAGTCTCTAAACTGGGCAGGCCTCAAGGGATCTGCTGGTGAGCCCGAATTAACCTTAGAGGCCAGCTTGTGAAATGTCTCCATCGACAAACTGGGGAGTGAGGCTAAGGACTCACATGTGGCCGGTATAGGGCTAGTAGGCTCAGCTACCTGCTCAGTAATGGGAAAGGCACGATAAATGGCTTGGACCTTTTCAATGAAAAAGCAGCTAGATTTTTGCAGTGATCCACTGAACAGATTTCCGCCGCAGTGGCCCTTTTGGCCGTCAGGTCCTTAAGGACCTTAAAAATTAACTTGGAAGGATTGAGACTATTTCTAAATTCCTGGGAATAGTAGGCAGCACGGGCTCTACACACAGCTCTATGATATGTTTTGATTTTAGAGAAATACACAGTTTTTTTTCCAGCCTCAAAGGATTTCCGCCAGTCCCTTTCTGCCTGTTTACAAGCTTTTTTTAACGGCACCAGGGAATTGTCGTACCATGGGCTGGGTTCTCTGGAACGACATTTAGTCCAGGCAGCGGGGATCAAAGCGTCCAGGGCCCGAGAAACCCAATCACAAAATAGGTCATACCCAGATTCTACGTTGAGGAAAGGGCCTAATGGGTTGACCTACAGGAGATGATGAAAGTCCTCCAGTTTGAGTTTCTTCCAATGGCGTTTAAACACTACTCTGTCCAGGGGCTTAAATGGATGCTCTTTAATCACAAAAAGAATTTTCACTAGAAAATGATCGGTCCAAGCAACTGGACTGGGCCTAGCCACCTTGTCCCCAGTTAAATTCGTAAAGAAAGGATCAAGGATATGGCCCTCCCACGTGCGTGGGGAAGGTAACCAGTTGATTAAGCTGAAGGGCCTCCAAATCAGCCAGAGTACTACTGATAGTACTGACATATTTCTGTTGCCACACACAATAAAGGCCATATATTAGACCAGATCTGGTCCACCAACTCTGACATTTCCCCTCCCTTGGTCTATCCTTGTCCCTGGTCCGATCATTTTTTCATTTCCTTTTCCTTACACCTATTTCTGTCTACTTGCCTTCCGGTCCCTCATAATTTTCAGGCCCGAAACTGGAAACATGCTGACATTCCCCACTTTCACTCGATTCTTGCTTCAACATCTCTTCCTGACTATTCTGATTTGAATTCACAAGCAACTTCTTTCGATCAGTGGCTGTCCTCTGCCTGTGACGTCGTTGCCCCCATCAAAGTTGTTAAGTCTAAACGTCCCCAGGACGCTCAGCGCTGGTTCACTTCTACTCTGAAGGCGGACAAACTTCGCCTTAGACAGGCTGAGCGCCGCTGGCGGCCTAATTAGGACCCTTTACTCAAAATCAGTTACATTGATCTACTAAAAACGTATAAAAAATCGATCATTTCGGCCAAACTCTCCTATTTTTCTCAGAAGGTCTTGACCTCGGCATCCAAGACCAAAGACATTTTTTCTATTGTAGCTGAGCTTTCCCTTCCTGACCGGGTCACTCCCCAGCCCCTACCTTCTCAAGCCCTGTGCAATTCTCTCAATTCTTTTTTTTCTGATAAGATTTCCGCGATCAAAAACAATATTCCCTCTACTACTCTGTCTCACGATTCTGTTCTCCCTTCCTCGAATCCTCATTCTTTCTCTAAATTTCCCCCTATCTCCTTGGACATTTTTCTTTCACTACTTCAGACTGTGAGCTCTGGCTCGCCCAATGATTGCTGTCCTACGTCTATTCTAAGAGCTGCCTTTGTGGCCTGTCCCGGCCCCCCTCTTGATCTCTTAAATAAATCTCTCTTGTCAGGCTCTGTCCCCAATGCTTTTAAAAGCGCTGTGGTGGTCCCAATTCTAAAAAAACCTGGTCTTGACCCTACCACGTTGGCTAACTATCGTCCCATCTCCCTCCTCCCTTACCTGGGAAAGGTCTTGGAGACCTATGTCACCCGCAGCCTCAGTGCCTTCATCGAGGAAACACACTTCCTCGACGACCGGCAGGCCGGTTTTAGACCTGCTCACTCCACTGAGGCAGTGGTGGTGGCAGTTATGGACACGCTGAAACAGGGAGCTGACAAGAACTTGGCCCAGGCCCTTGTACTCTTAGACCTTTCAGCCGCATTTGACACGGTCGACCATGGAATCCTGGTCGACCGTGTCAGAAATGCTGGCATCTCTGGCCTGGCCCTGTCATGGGTGGTATCCTTTCTCCGTTCCCGTTCCCAATCTGTTCGCCTTTCCTCTTTCTCTGCCCCTCTATCTTCTCTTTCCTGTGGTGTCCCCCAGGGTTCTGCTTTGTCCCCGCTTTTGTTCAATCTTTATATGCAGCCCCTTCTTGTCTCTCTTCGTCAGTTTTCAGTTACTGCTTTCAATTACGCAGACGATCTGCAGCTTATTTTTCCTATCAATTCTTCTCCTTCTTCTTGTTCCAATTTTCAAAATGCCATGCTCTTCATCTATGAGTGGATGAACCTTAGCCAATTAAAGCTCAATCCAAGCAAAACGGAGCTGGTGGTGACCGGCGGTCCTCTCACTCCCTGGTCTCCCAACTTTTGGCCTACCGCTCTGGGTTCCCCTCCTTGTCCAGTGAACACCGTGAAAAGCTTGGGGGTTACCATTTCTAGTGACCTCTCGATGCGGCCACACATCAACACCGTCACTTCGGCCTGTTTTTTCCACCTCCGCCGAATCGGGAAGATTCGCAGGTTCTTATCCCAAGAGGCCCTTATTCTTGTTATCCTTGCCCTCATCACCTCACGTCTAGACTATGCCAACTGTCTATACGTGGGGGTTCCTGCCTGTCACCTTTCCCGACTCCAACTGGTTCAGAACCAGGCAGCCAGACTAATCTTTCAGCAACCTAAACATCAGCATGTCACCCTTTCTGCTGAAGACTCTACACTGGCTCCCAGTTGCGCAACGGTGTGTTTTTAAAATGGCCTGTACCATTTTTAAATCCCTGTTTACCTGTGCCCCTGCCTTTATCTCCTCTTGTTTGCACGCCTATGTTCCTCCCCGTCACCTCAGATCTTCGACTCATAATCTTCTGATCACTCCCAGGTTCAACCGTAAAAAACATGGGGGCGCTTGTTTCTCTTTTCTTGCTCCCGCTACCTGGAACTCCCTCCCTCTTGTTATTCGTCTGTCCACCGACTATTGTTGTTTTCGCAGTTCTTTGTAAACCCACCTGTTCCGTCTGGCGTACGGTTAGCTGCCCTGACCCTGAATGTTCTTCTCCCGCCTGGTCTTGAGCGCCAAGAAACCAATTGGTATATGTGAGCGGTACCAAATCTCTTTTAATAATAATAATAATAATAGCAGACATATGGCCGCAATCAAAATGAAGGTTGAGGTCTCCAAGAATACAAAAGTTAGCGCAGCCCATTGCCAGAGAGCTGACACATTCCGGGAGAGCTTTTCTAAAAGCAGTAAATTAAGACGCCGGACAAAGTAAAATGATGGCTAATAGAAATTCTAAAGAAAGCGCTTTCACACCCTGCCAAATCCACCACCCTCCATTCACATGGGTAGCAGGACTTTACGGCAACAGCAATGCCACCACCCCTGGATGCCCGATTGTGTGTGAAGATGGAATACTCAGAAGGGAGTGCAAGATTCACGGCTGCCGTATCAGCTTCTTGGAGCCATGTTTCCGTCATGAAAAACACGTCTGGTAACTCATCACTTATCAGATCATAAAGTTATGTTATAATGTTATGTTATAATGGGACTTCTATAGCGCGCGGCTACTCCAAAGGAGTGTCCCAGCGCTTTGTGCTCCAGACCCAGAAGAGGAAACTGGAAAACATAACAAAACAAATTACAGAAAAAGACAGAGCCGGAGGAGGAGATTAAAAGAAAAACTCTAGCCTGAGAAAAGCCAGGTCTTCAAACCCTTCCTGAAAGTAAGTAAGTTAGAAGTGGACCGCAGGGACAGCGGTAAAGAATTCCACAATTGGGGGGCCAACATTCTAAAAGACCGTCCTCCAACACGGGCTTTCTTTATGCGGGGGACTACTGCGAGTGCCAGAGACTCCGATCTTAACGATCGTGTCGGTAAATAAAAGGCCAGCCTCTTTTGTAGATATTTGGCACCCGTGGCGTGTAAGGCCTTATGAGCTAAAGTCATGGCTTTAAAAATTATCCTCTTCCGTATGGGGAGCCAGTGTAGAGTTTGCAACAAGTTTGAGGCACTGGCTCGGCGATGCAGGCCAAAAATGGCTCGTGCAGCTGCATTCTGGGTCACCTGCATACGCTGTAGGAGGTATTCTGGAAGACCCAGATATAGAATATTGGCGTAATCCAGTCTGGATCCAATGAGGGCCTGGACAGTTATTCTCCGATGTTCCTCAGAAAGCAGCGGGAAGAACTTTCGGAGCATTCTGAGGATGCCGAAACATGTTCCTGTGAGGGTCGACACCTGGGATTTGAGCGACAACCTGTTGTCTATTTTAATGCCCAGGTTCTTAGCCCACTCAGAAGAGTGAGCGGGGGGGAACATGTCGGCCGGCCACCAATCATGCCAGTCTGGTTCCGATGGGCATCCAAAGAAAAGTATCTCGGATTTATCCGAGTTACACTTGAGGCTTTTCAGTTGGAACCAATTAAAGACAGCCCCAAGGCACTCACGGATACTGCCCCCATCGAATTCTTCGCTCTTACGGCAGGTGAAAAGAAGCTGGGTATCGTCAGCATATGAGACGATCTGGGCCCCATAGGACTCCACCAGTGCCGCCAGAGGGGTCATGAAGATGTTAAATAGAGTAGGGCTCAGTACTGAGCCCTGAGGAACTCCGACACCCAATGGCGACATTTTGGCAGATCCAGGGGGGGCCCAGACCGTTTGTCGGCGGTTGGCTAGGAAAGAGCAAAACCAGTTGAGCACCGTCCCCCTTAGACCGATGTCATGTAGTCTTGTGAGGAGATCCTCATGGGGGACGGTGTCAAATGCCGCCGACAGGTCTAACATTACTAACATCACCCTGCCTCCAACATCCAGCGACTCCTTAACAATCTCTGTAACCTCCAGGAGCGCAGTCTCAGTACTTAGGTTAGGTCAAAAACCTGATTGAGACGCGTGGAGAAGCTCATTCGACTCCAAGAAGATGGAGAGCACACTATGGACATGTTTCTCCAGGATTTTAGTGAGTGCTGGAAGGAGCGAGATAGGTCTATAATTGGCTGGGACTTCCGGGGCAAGGCTAGGCTTTTTAAGGAGAGGAATGACCATGGCCTGTTTCCAGGAATGTGGTAAGGCTCCCTGACTCAGAGATAGATTCAGAATAGGGTTGGCTATGGGGTTGACAACGTCGGCCATTTTAGCTAAAAATTTCGCTGGGCAGGGGTCGTGTGGTGAGCCGGATTTAAGATTCTTCATAATAGCTAGGGATGAAGAAATCGTAAGGGGCGGAAAGTTCACCAGGACAGGGCCAGCGGTGAGTAGGTGGACTGGCTCTTCCGGCAGGGTCACGAGATCGACTGACGGTCTCGAAGGGAAGGAATCTTGAATCTGCCTAATTTTGGTGGTGAAAAAGTTAGCAATAGTATCCCCCCAATTCTCAGCCGGTACTTCCTGTACTGAGTTAGATCGCAGGGTAGTGAATTCCCTTACAATCGAAAAAATCTCCTTGCAGGAGTTGTCAGCTTCCTCTATTCTCTGAGCGAAATAGCATTTCTTTCCCTGTAGGACAAGCCTATGATAAGATTTAATCATAGATTTGTAAGTCCGTTTTGCCTCGGCATCATATTGGGCTCTCCACATCCGTTCGGCGATTTTACATTGCCTACGGGAGTGGGCCAGCTCCACTGTAAACCAAGGGGCCGAAACCCGTTTGATGCCGGAACGGGAGGGCTGTGGGGGGCAAGTTCATTTAGTCTGGCTAAGAGCCAGGTCTGCAGGGTTTCAAGGTCATCATCTAGATCACCAGTGTAGGACACAGGATGGTTCACCAGGGCCTGTGCTAACAGATCTGGGGTCACCCGATGATACGCCCTGTGATTACTTCCCTGCTGTCTCATGGCAGAAATTGCTGGTTTCTTAGTGCCAGTTATTTGGAAGTGGGCAAGCCGATGATCGGACCATAATACCGGCAAAAGTGCCGTGACCTCAATAGGTAGAGTAGAAAAGACCTGGTCTAAAGTGTGACCTTTGTCGTGGGTCGGGCCTGAGAGATAGGGGAGCAAGCCCAAGGCAGACGTAACATCAAGCAGCTTAATAGCGTCCTGATCTTGACAATCTTCCATATGGAAGTTGAAGTCTCCCGCCAGTAAACACCGCTCAGATCTCAAAATTAATGCAGACATGACTTGCTGGAGTTCCTAAAAAAAGGACCCCGCAGGTCCCGGAGGTCTATATACTAAGAGCCCTTTGACAGCTTGTTGAGGTGACAGAGATAGGGTGAAGGCTAGGGATTCGGCGCCCGTGATGGTCTCCGTGTGGATGACTGAACACGTAAGAGTTTTTTTAACCACGAGGACCACTCCTCCCCCTCTGCCCTTCTCTCTGTCTTGTCTGAAGATGGGGGACCTAATATTAAGATTCCAGACAGTAATATCTTGAGAGACCAATGGTCTACTGTGAGGGGGCTTGACCGGGGAAGACTCCGTCAAGGCAGAGATCGGAGAGGGGGCAGTAAGAGACCAAACCCCACAGGCACAATTGTACGGGCCACAGAGGGGACCAACAGGCCCATGCACACAGCATGAGACATAATGCCTGAAGCCGAGCAACTCATCCCGGGAGTATCCGTGCACCGAAGACATTACCTTGAAAAGGTACGTACGCACACGAGCAGAGTACCGCCACGCCTAACGCCTCCTTAGCGCTGACGGGCGCAGACGGGCAGGACTCTGGCACGACTCAGGTGCGACGAAGGTGCTCCCGCTGCGCGATACCGCTGCGCGCCAGAGGACTGGTTTAAAAAGGGTGACCGCGTGTCTGCAACACCACTAGACCGCTCAGAATGGCGCCCAGAAAACGTCACAACCACTCCCAAGATGGTGGCCGATTCTCCACAGTATCGGAACCCCCAGAACCGGACCCGCTAAAGCAGCGGTGATTCAACTATTAAGGTGCAGGTATGAGGAAAGATGCACAATGTTAAAATCAGGGGAGAATGAAATAAAATATACAAAACGGGTAGTTAAAAAGCGCAGTGCACCTACAGCACAGCGCTGACGTATGCAAGTCCTCAGAACGCTCTGAAGAGCAAGGGTACCTTATAACTAAGAATATTTTTCAATTCTTTAATTGGTAATTAATTATGTAAATTATGTAGTTAATTATATTTGTTATTGATCTTTTTGGTGCGGGTTGTGGGGTTTGTAGGGTAAAGAGTGAGAAGATAATTATTTATAATTGATTATTAATTAATGTTTATTAATAACAATTATTTAATTGATATTTATTTATATGAATTGTGTAACTGAGATTGGTTTAAGTTATATTTCAGGTGCGGGTTGTTGGGTTTGTTGGGATAAAGGGTGGAAAATTAATTAAATATAATTAAATTATTAGTTAATTATTTGTTATTGTTTAATTGATAATTAATTATGTACATTATATAAATATTATATTTTTTAACATATATTTTAGGTGTAGTGTTGGGTTTTTAGAGGTAGAGTGGGGAAGTTAATTAAGAAATAATGTATTAATAATGAATTATTGATTTGTTATTAATCCCTTTGTTGCAGGGCGAATTCCGAGCGCTGCGAAGGGGGGCGGGGTTGGGCGTGGCACTCCCGTTCTCAGGACGGCTCCTGGCCATCATAAATCATGGTAGGCGTGTGCTGATGACGGCTGGGAGCCGTCCGAACTCCGCCCACTGATTAATTCTCTCGCACAGGCGCGTGGGCGGAGCAGCAACGTTCGGACGGCTCCCGGTCGTCATGAGCACATGCCTACTGTGACTCATTATGGCCGGAAGCCGTCATGAGCACTCAAGGAGTTAATTATTTATGGTATGATTATTTAAATTGTGAAATTTCCATATTTGCTTAGTCATATTTTTGAGGTGTGATGTTTTAGTTTGTAGAGGTATAGGGTGGGAAGTTATTTAAGTAAAAAGAAATTTTAAATTGTGTTATTTATTACTTAATATGTTCATTTTGTTATGCTTTTTAATTTCAATTACATTTTGATTGTTGGCTGTTATGATTGTGAGAATATAATGGCTGATTCCGATGTTTGACGTTCGCACCACTGCCTGCTGCTGTGGCGGTCCGGCGATCACTCGACAAGCAGTCGGCGGTCCAACCGTCGAATTAGGATTTGACCGCCATGCTGGCAGTCGGAAAAGTGCCCTTTTACACTGCAGCTTGTGTTGCGGCCCATAAAAAGCTGCAGTGTAAACAGGCACTTTGTGCACATCTATGCACCGTCTGCCAGGCACCATGTGGTGCTTGGCACACAGTGCATGGATGTGTTGGGGGCCATGAGGCGCCTTAGAAGTTTGCTCCGTGTTTAACCACCTTTTGCTGTTTTGCACATTGCTCGCACAGCTGCTTTTAAAAACTGATTTTTAAAGATTCTGAGTAAATGAAATTACTCAGTGATTGATTATTAATAGATGTTTTATTGACGATTTAAATAAAATAACCTTTTACGAATTTTGAAAACTGTGTATTCTTGATTGTTCTACCTGCTCCCCTCACCTCATTCTCTGTAGTCCTGCACCGATACTACGAGAGTGCGTCAGTATCGTTATGGCTTCCGGACACCTAGAGGCGCCATTTTGGAAGTGCGCGCTCTAGTTATTCGGGCTGCAGGCGCATAAATATGCGCGCTGCGCAGGCGAAGCAGCCTTAGAGGTTTGCTCCGTTTAACCACCTTTTGCTGTTTTGCACATTGCTCGCACTGCTGCTTTTAAAAATTGCTTTTTAAAGATTCTGATGAAATGAAATGACTCCGTAATTGATTATTAATAGATGTTTTATTGTCGATTTAAAAAAATAACCTTTTACGAATTTTGAAAACTGTGTATTCATGATTGTTCTACCTGCTCTCCTCACCTCATTCTCTGCCGTCCCGCACCAATACTACGAGTGTGCGTTAGTATCGTTAGGGCTTCCGGACACCTAGAGGCGCCATTTTGGAAGTGCGAGCTCTAGTTGTTCCGGCTGCAGGCGCATAAATATGCGCGCTGCGCAGGCGAAGCAGCCTTAGAGGTTTGCTCCGTGTTTAACCACCTTTTGCTGTTTTGCACATTGCTCGCACTGCTACTTTTAAAAATTGCTTTTTAAAGATTCTGATGAAATGAAATGATTCAGTGATTGATTATTAATAGATGTTTTATTGCTGATTTTTAAAAAAATAACCTTTTACGAATTTTGAAAACTGTTTATTCTTAATTGTTCTACCTGCTCCCCTCATCTCATTATCTGCCGTCCTGCCCCGATACTGTGAGTGTGCGTCAGTATCATTAGGGCTTCCGGACACCTAGAAGCGCCATTTTGGAAGTACTTGCTCCAGTTGCAAATATGCGCACTGCATGGACGTGCCTAAGGCAAGCCGTCTGCGCTAGTCAGCTTCCCGGAAGAGGCCAGCGCCAGGCATGCTACCTGTTTTACGTCCTCACACGAGGCCCCGTTTTGTTACAGCTGTAACGAGCTGATGTTGCTTAGACCGTGCCCATGTAAACCATATACTAGATGGGATGTGTGCCTTCATCAGCCAAGAGCTTGTCAGGGGTGCAAGTTCCATCTTGGCCCAGATCCGGGGGTAGGGCTATTGACTGGCGCTCCCTCTGCTGCTAAATTGGGGCCTGTAGTGTTGCTGCCAGTGGGGTGTATCACTGCAGCACACGCCCCCTCCCACTGTCCTGACTGTTTGACCCCTCAAGCGTGAAAGTGCTTTGGTACAGCCCAAGCATAAGCGTGGACACGTCAGTGTGTGAATAAAAAGCCCAGAGCCCTGGGCGTGGCTAAGTTAGTTACCAGCCACCAAAGGTAACCCACGTGTGCTGTGTCCGTGTTTCCTAGGCCCAGGCTAGAACACTACATTGGCGGCAACCGTGGTCTATTGCCAACCCACAGCGTGCCCTAGTGCACCGTGCCCCTACCGGTTCACACCCCGCTGCCCGGTAGCCCTGCGACGTGCCACCCTGCTCGTGGCGCACTACCCTGTCCTCCGGAGCCGCCTGCCGCCTCTGCGACGCCACTGTGTCTCACCTGGTCCACCCCTGTCCCAGCAGAAGCCTGCCTGCCTGCCGGTAGCTGCCCACGCTGCCTTCCGGTGCCTCCACATGGCATCCGTCAGCCTCACGACCCGTTCAGTGACCGCCTCTGCAGCGTGGCCTGGTGCGCCACTCACAGGTACGGACTGCAGCCTGCCCGCTCGCTCCCGCTGTCCCTGGGCCTAGCCTGCGCCTCTCCGTACGTCGCCAGGCCCGCGCGGCACCCCGGCGGTCCCGCGCATGCGCAGTGAGCGCCCGGCAGCGTTTCCTCACGCATCTCGCGTGTCCTCGGCCCGCAAGCCCTGCCATTCCTCACGCATCAGGCAGAACAGAGCCTGCCTGCGCCTCTCAAGTGCCTGCTCCATCCCACAGTGTGTGTGAAGGCCACAAGAACTCCCTCTGCCTGCTAGTACGGCGCAGACGACCCGCCAAGACCTGCTTCAGCCACCATGGCCAACGTGCCGCCCCTGGAGCCTTTTTCCATCACGGGTACACCCCCCTCACAAGCTACTCGATGGAGAAAGTGGGTCGAACGGCTCGAGAACTACTTTATTGCGGCAGACATCACAGTGGCGCGGCGTCGCGAAATGCTTTTGCACCTGGGAGGAGAGGCTATTCACGACATTTCCAGGGATATCACGGAAGGTGACCCACCCCACACATACGCCACCCTACGGGACGCCATTACAAGGTACTTTGAGCCTTTCACCAGCGCGGATTACGAACGTTTCCTGCTCCGACAAGCACGTCAACTCCCTGAGGAGTCTGTAGATGTATTCTACGCGTGAATTAAAGAAGCTAGCCAGCACGTGCACGCTCCCGGATGCGGAGGACGAAATTCGCGCCCAATTCATTCAGGGGTGCGCCTCTCTGAAGCTGCGAGAGAGGGTGTTAGAAACAGACGCCATGCCCATGCGCGACATCCTTGCATTGGGACGTTCTAAAGAACTCTCCAAGGCCCGTGCGGCCCACATGGAGCCGAATCCAGCGGTCAAAGTCAAGACGGAACCGGTGTGCGCCGTCAAGTCGCAACATCCAGACAACCGAACGAGACCTCATAGGAAAGAACAGCCACATCAGACCCAGTCCACCCACGATTGAGCCTGCATGTGGTGCGGAGGTGCCACTCCACACAAAGGCGCCTGCCCAGCCCAAGGCAAAATCTGCAGCGCGTGCGGCAAAGCCAACCACTTTGCGAGCGTCTGTTTATCGTCACAGCGAAAGAAGCAGAGCGGCCCACCCAGGAGGGCGCGACAGGTGGCGCCACTACCGAACACGTCGAACAGCAGCGACATGGACGACGACGAGGAAGATGCCGCGTCAGTCCACGTGGTGCGCATGCTTAACACCTTAGCTGCCACGTCTTCAACCGAACCTATGTGCACCGTCCAAGTCCATGGCCAAGCAGTCAGAGCCCTCATCGACACCGGCGCGACGATAAACCTCATGGCCGCCAGTGTGTACCAGTGCCTTGAAGACGCTCCCACGCTTCAGCCCACCAGAGTGCAAGTGTTCGCCTACGGAACCCGGCGCCCATTGCGCCTGTGCGGAGTATTCCGAACAGCCGTGTCCCACGATTCAATGCAGCTGCAGACAAAGATCTACATCTCCCAAGAGGGATCAGGGTTCCTCCTTGGTTGCAAGACTGCACGAGAACTCGGACTCATACACTTTGCCCTAACAGTACAAGCTCAAGGTCTGGATCATCTGGTCGCAGAACATTCCTCGCTGTTCGAGGGCATCAGATGTCTACGAGGCCCCCCGTCCGACTCCACATTGACTAATCAGTGGCCCCAGTAGCCCTCCGGCACAGGCGGATTGCGTTCCACCTCCGGCCCAAAGTGGAAGCCGAGCTGAAGATGTTGGAACAAGCTGGCATCATCGAACGAGTGACTGGACCCACCCCGTGGGTATCCCCCATTGTTGTGGCCAAAAAGCCGAAGCAACCCGAAGCAGTAAGAATATGCGTGGATATGCGCCTCCCCAACCTGGCCATTAAAAGAGAACGACATTTGACGCCGACCATTGATGACATCATCGGGGAGCTCGCAGGATCCAAGTGGTTCTCCAAGATGGACCTGAGATCGGGGTACCATCAGATCCCGCTTCACCCAGACTCGCGTCCAATCACGACCTTCTCCACCCACTCCGGCCTGTGGAGATACACGAGACTTAACTTCGGCATCTCAAGCGCCGCCGAGGTGTTTCAAAACATCATTCACAACGTCCTACAAGGCCTCGACGGAGTACTAAACGTGAGCGATGATATCCTGGTACATGGCCCGACTTTGGAAGAACACATCAGGCGCCTCTAAGCAGTATTCAACCGGCTAAAGGAGAGAGGACTGACTCTCCACAAAGACAAATGCGAGTTTCTGCGCAAGGATATAAGTTTCTTCGGATACAAGTTCTCCGATCAAGGAGTAGGCCCAGACCCAGAAAAAGTCAGAGACATCCACAACGCGCCAGCACCTACCTCTGTAACAGCAGTTCGCAGTTTTTTGGGCATGGTGACATACTGTGGGCGTTTCATCAAAGATCTGTCAGATTTAACTGGGCCACTACGCGACCTCACGAAGTCAAATACCACCTGGACGTGGGGCCCGGAGCAACAAGAATCATTCATGAACACGAAAGCAGCTCTGTCAGCTGACACGACACTAGCATACTTCAACCCGCAAAACGAATCACAACTGCTAGTCGATGCCAGTCCCACCGGTCTGGGAGCCATCCTGTCACAACGACAACCATGCGGAGAGTGGGCCCCCGTAGCATACGCCAGCCGTACACTAACGCCTACCGAACAGCGCTACTCCCAAATTGAGCGGGAGGCCATCGCTATTCTGTGGGGGTGCCGCCATTTCCACATTTACCTCTATGGACATCCTTTCTCAGTGGTTACCGATCATAAGCCCCTCATACCACTCTTCCAAGGCTCTTCCTCTCGCCCGCCCCCAAGGATCGAGAAGTGGGTGCTGCAGTTGCAGGAGTTCCAATTCACAGTAGAATACCGGCCCGGCTCGCGTAACCCTGCAGACTACCTGTCGAGGCACGCCCGTCCAGTCACTGATGCGGAAGCAGCCGAAGCAGCAGCCACAGAAGAGTACGTCCGACTAATCGTCGAGCGATCAAAACCTTGTCCGATGTCCCTGGAAGAAGTATCGAGGGCCACCAAAGACGATGACTGCCTCCAAATCGCGATCCATGCTATAGAATCCGGTGACTGGAAAGCGCTACAAAGCCCAGCATCTTTTCGCACCACGGACGCCCAAGCCATCCTGAAGGCCCTGTATCAAGTCAGACACGAACTGTCCGTCTCAACCGAAGGTTGCCTCTTGAGAGGCACCCGCCTGGTGTTACCCGGCAGTCTCGCTCAACAAGCTGCCTTGCTGGCGCACGGATCACACCAGGGGATCGTCAAATCCAAAAACAGACTCAGGAGCAAGGTGTGGTTCCCCGGGCTCGACAGAGCAGTGGAAGAAGTGATCCAGAGGTGTCCAGTGTGTCTTGCGACGAGCCTTCCAAACCCTCCAGCACCCGTGATAACCGAAGAAGGTCCAACATCCCCGTGGGTGCGAGTAAGTGCAGACTTTGGCAGCCTCCCCGGGGGCAAATACATGCTCGTCGTGGTGGACGATTTCTCTCGCTATCCAGAAGTAGAAATTGTGTCATCGACAGCAGCTTCCGAGGTAATACCAAAATTCGAAAAGATAATTGCCACCCACGGACTCATGAAGGAAGTCCGCACTGACAATGGACCCCCATTCAACGGTAGTGAGTTCACAGACTACCTTCAGAGCCATAGCATTAAGCACAGACGAATAACGCTAAGATGGCCGCAGGCCAACGGAGAGGTCGAGAGACTCATGAGAACTTTGAACAAAACAATACAAATTGCAGTTGCCGATGGCCATTGTCTGGAACTGGCCATCTACCAATTCCTCCGAGAATACCGCTTGACCCCGCATTGCACTACGGGAGTCTCCCCAAGCAGACTTTCTTTCAATCGAGTCATGGCGGACACAATCCCGCACCACCCCACGTGGGAGCTCGCCCCAAACCCCAGGAACAAGTCCATGGAGCAGCGCGCCAGAAACAACCAGGACGCATCCCGACGGAGGAGAGCGACAGACAGCCCCATACAGGTCGGAGATACAGTTCTGGTGAAAGACCATCACCCTGGAGGAAAGTTCCATCTGCCATACGAGTTGGACCCCTGGATAGTGACAGAGATAAACGGAACCATGGTCACAGCCGTCAGGAACGGAGAAGCGGTCACCAGGAACATCTCGTTTTTCAAGCGAGTACCCGAGAGCGGTGAAGACCCTGACCCGGATGAGTGGTATCCGACTCCCCAACGCGGACCGCCAGGGCCGACTGGAACAGATGCCGCGACATGCCAAACAGGAGACCCCACCCCGAGCGTCCACGTCACGAAGAGACCAGATGTAGATCCCCACGTCAGCGAGACCGGAGAACCCGATGAATCACCCGCAGCCGCGGGGGAAGGCCGAAGCCAAGCAAGATACAGCCTGCGTCCATGCCCCAAGCCTTCCCAGAGGTATCGAGACTTTGTGGCACAGTGCTGGCGTTGAGCTGACTGAGATGGCTGACCCCGCCGAGAATAAAGTAAGACTGTTCTATTTTTGATATCCAGTATGTTATGGGTTTTACCAGTTGAGCAGAGACTGAACCAGAGACAGTTTGGTGAACTTTGTTTGAATGCAGCAACTACAACAGTCACAGCAGCTTTGCTGACATGATAAACTTTTGAGTATCTATGTATTTGTGTTCCAGTTATTTTCATCCCTAGGTAAAGGAGGAATGTAGTGTTGCTGCCAGTGGGGTGTACCACTGCAGCACACGCCCCCTTCCACTGTCCTGACTGTTTGACCCCTCAAGCGTGAAAGGGCTTTGGTACAGCCCAAGCGTAAGCGTGGACACGTCAGTGTGTGAATAAAAAGCCCAGAGCCCTGGGTGTGGCTAAGTTAGTTACCAGCCACCAAAGGTAACCCACGTGTGCTGTGTCCGTGTTTCCTAGGCCCAGGCTAGAACACTACAGGGCCTACCATCAAAGATGGGTTGATAAATAGCCGCTCGCTGGTGAAACACTACCAGGATATATTCGACCTAATCTTGGACAATCACTTTGACCTTCTATTCGTTACTGAGACCTGGCTGAATGAATCCTCCAATCCAATATTTCAGATGGCCATCCCAGAAGGATTTAAAATCTCCTGCCCTGACCGCTATAATGGCAGAGTGGGTGGTGTTGCCAATGTGTACAGGGATACTTGGGAGTTTATGCGGGGGGAGAACATAATGTGGGGGAGGGTGAATTTATGGACTTTACCACTGTCTTTTCGGCTCAATCCACGCTGGGAGAGACCCTCGCTTACAGGCCCCTTGGCTCTGCTGGGTCCTTTCTTAGTGGATTGGAAGATGTTATTTTCCCCTGTGCTCTGTGTTAAACGCAATATCTCTTTCTGGAAGATCTTAACATCTACCTGGACCAGACGGAATTAGGGAATACCCGTGACCTATTGGACTCTTTGACCTTGGCACAGCTCACCCAGTGGGTTAGCTTACCCACCCACAGTGGTGGCCATATGCTAGACCCCATGTGTTCCAATTTTCCTATCACTATCAAAGACCCGCTTCCGGTCCCTTGGTCGGACCATTGTTTATCTTGTTTTACGTGGGCTGTGG
This sequence comes from Lissotriton vulgaris, assembly GCF_964263255.1. Lineage (NCBI taxonomy): Eukaryota > Metazoa > Chordata > Amphibia > Caudata > Salamandridae > Lissotriton > Lissotriton vulgaris. The sequence continues at coordinate 77,554,389 of NC_141699.1, forward strand.
AAGAAAGCTCCATGGGTCACCTGTCCAGACTTAGCTCTGCCACCGCAAAAATCGACCCTGTAGCCTTTGGCCTCGTCTTGAAAAAATCAAGACCCGTCCTCCCCCTGACTTGAGAGGGGCTCTGGCCAGCTTCACTGATTGTATCTTGTGGGCAGTAGACAGTCTCCCACCACCCTTGCGCCGCATCCGACGCAGGGATTCCCCCTCTAAGCCCTGGTTCTCAGCTGACTTGAAAATACTTAAGCAACACTGTAAAAAGCTTGAACGCTGCTGGCATAAGGACTACTATCCAGGGGCTAAGAAGACCCTTAGAGAAGCCCAGAAGAGCAACTACTCAGCCATTAGAGAGGCCAAAGCCTATATTATGCCGAGCGGATTGAGTCAGCTAGCAACAATTCAAGGGAAATCTTTTCCATTGTCCAGAGCTTCATGGACCCTAAGGCAGAGACAAATAAACTCCTACATCAGTTGCCTGGTGTGAAAAGCTTTCAAATTTCTTTATCAATACGATTCGGGTCATCCAGGCAAAGTTTGCAAGCCTGAGCTTAGGCATCCTCCGTTGAGGAATTAGCTCCTGTGTCATTGCGGAAAGCCTTCTCCTCCATCGACTTGTCAGAGTCCCTTAAAATCCTGAAATCCATGAAAACCGGGTCTCCATCTGACCCTTGCATGACTAGGCTCCTGGCATCCGTCACAGAATCGGTCAACCTCGAGGTTAATACACTTGTTAATCTTTCCCTCCAAGAGGCAGTTGTCCCAGCAGAGTGGAAACAGGCGAAGATCCTCCCGCTGCTAAAAAAAACATTGCTTGACCCTGGGGACCCAGGGAATTATTGCCCTATTTCTCTGCTCCCCTGTGTGTCGAAAATCTGCAAGAAGGCTGTTAACAAACAGTTCACTGATTTTTGGGGAAGGTGCTAGCCTACTCCATCTGGCGCAATCTGGTTTTAGAGCTGCCTACAGCACTGAGTCCACCTTAGTCGAAGTCTCTGAAGCTATTCGAGACTGTTTGGACTCTGGTGGAAGTTGTAAGTGCGGCCCTCTTAATGCTGGACCTGTCGGCGGCATTTGATACCGTTCCCATTCTTTGGTTCTGGCCCGGCTGGTGGACATAGGTATTTCTGGGCTGGCTTGGAGGGGCTGAAATCCTTTCTTGAGGGGAGTTCGCAACAGGTCTGGCTCCCGCCTTTGTCGTCCCCACCTTTCTCATCCCCGCCTCAATCTGTGGCCACTGGAGTGCCGCAGGGGTCCTCTCTGAGCCCCTTGCTCTTTAATATCTACGTCACCCCTCTGGTCCAGTTAGCGGAAGATCAGGGTGCCTAGATCGTTGCTCATGCCAAACTTCTGTTTATCTGGGTTAAATCGGAGTTCTCTACTGTGAAGGCGAAAGAGTGTCTGATAGCTGTTTTTCAATGGCTCTGTGCTGCTCAGCTCAAATGTAATGAGGATAAGTCAGAAATCCTTCTTTGCAGAAAGCTTCCCCCCTGGTTCAGAGAATCCCTCAGGCCGTCCGACTATCCTATGTCATCTTCCTCTGGCCTACCAGTAGAAAATCTGGTTGTTTGGTTCGACGTGCAGTTGTCCTTCTCGACCCAGATTAAATTGGCTAGGAGCTGCTTTGGGATATTAAAGTCCCTTAAGAAATTCCTGCCACTGCTTCCGAGGACAGCGAAGGAAACAATGACCCTGGCACTAATCCTTTCTCGAGTTGACTATGCCAATGGATTGCACCTGGGTCTTACTGATTATACTCTCAAAAAATGCAGGTGGTCCAGAATGCGGCAGCTAGGCTTGTGCTCAACATTCCCATTAGAAAGAGCGTCAAGCAACATCTGCGTATGCTGCACTGGCTACCTGTCATGAAACGTGTTAAGTTCCAGGCCCTGGTCATAGCGCATTGTGCTCTGTATGCTGGAGGGCTTATGTACCTCAGGAAGCGCTTTGCTTTCTACACGCCTGCCAGACATTTGAATTTGCCATCTCAGCTGCTTGCACAGATACCCCATGTGCGCCTTCAAAGAATGGGGGGCAGGTCCCTTGCCGTTAGGGCAGCCACGGCCTGGAATTCTTTGCTCTTTTCTTTGCGTAGCATCCAGGATCTGGGGCAATTTCATAAACAGCTCAAAACGTTTTGGTTTTAATCGCTTCCTCCACCAGCACCTCATAGGTTCGCGCTGGGACACTCCCAGGAGTAGCTGCGTGCGCTATAAAAATTCAATAACATAACATAACATGAAAAGGCAGTCAGAAAGGGACATCATAAACCCTACTGTGGTGCCTGTGCAGGCACTGCCCCCATGGTAGGGAAATGAGTCCAACTGCTGTCCCAACATGCTGTTGGATCTTGTCAGAGGTGGCCGTCTTTCCCCCTGACCTCTGCGGTCCAACTGCCTGCATCCAAATATGCAAGGGTCTATTGGGTTACCCACCGATTTCTACTTGCATCCAAATGCGGCAGTCGGACCGATGTCCTGTATGTCGGGTTGACCGCCACAGACAGCCTGCCAATGGTAGTCCGCCCAACATCGTACTGAGGTTCAAAGTGTGGTATTTTAATTAAAGTAATATTATTTGTTTTGATTGATAATAATTATTTAAATGTAATAATTATGTAATTTGTTTATTTTGTGTTTACATTTAGACATATAATTTATAAATGTAAATATTTATTTTTTTGTTATGTAATAGAGTTGTTAAAATATGTTGATGTCATTTGAGATGTCATCAGTGATGCCATCAGTGATGTCACTGACCATGTCATGAATGATGTAATATGTGACATCATCAGCAGTGGATTGCGGGTGCGCGATATATAGTTAGTGCAACTAACTATATATGGAATTTCAATGGTTTTGTGTGAGTAAAATAAGGTTTTGTAAATGCGAATTCCTAACTATATATAGTCTATAACCTATGTTTTTTTCAGTGAATTTTCAAGGTTTTGTAAATGCTAATTCCTAACTATATATGGTCTATAACCTATGGTTTTTTCAGTGAATTTTCAAGGTTTTGTAAATGCTAATTCCTAACTATATATGGTCTATAACCTATGGTTTTTTCAGTGAATATATATATATATACATACATATATAAACATATATCATCTGTATATCTATATAAATACAAACATAAATGCATGCATACATATACATATATGCATACAGATGCATGTTATTTACATGAAAGTTGAAAAAACACTAATAAAAGCAAAGCTAAAAAGCCACCTCATTACAAACAGAATGGCTTTAACTTAAACGAGGGCGAGATCTATTGCATTTTCAATGCTTGTTTACTTTGGTTCCATCAAGAAGGCATTCGAGATGTGTCACACATTTGCCATAAATTCTGAATGTTAGCACTCTAGTTGCACATTAGATCACTGTAGTAAAGCTACTGCTCACCAGGGACGTCTGCTGCTGGTATTCAAAGTGCATGTTTCAGTCTGCATGTCAGAATTTCTTTAATGAAATAGAAGAGGATTTGAGAAGTCACTCAAAATGATCCCTAATTTTTCTTTCTGAAGCACTAATCATACTTTCTATGGCAAAATTAACCCCCTCATGTTGTTCCTTTTTAAATTGAGTGTTTTCAGACTTACCACTTCATTCCAATCAAGATGGCTTCTGGTGTGCCATACTTTTGTCATAAGTAAGACTGTTAGCGCTCTAGTTGTTCTTTAGAACACTCTGGGACATTCTGTCATTGGGCTATACTTGGGGTACATCTGGGTGATATTTGGGCTACATTTAGGCTCTTTTGTCTCTGGTGGCCATCTTGGGAGACTGTATGTCAGAACGTTTTAATGAAATTGAAGAGGGTTTGAGAAGTCACTCAAAATGTGCCCTAATTTTTCTTTCTGCAGCACTAATAATACCTTATATTGCATAATATACCCCCTCATTTTGTTCCTTTTTAAATTAAATGTTTTAAGAGTTACCACTTTATTCCCATCACGATGGCTCCAGGTGTGCTATACCTTTGTAATACATAGGACTGTTAGCGCTCTAGTTGTTCTTTAGAACACTTTAGGAGGCTGCAGTAGAGCACAAAGGAATCAACTGACAGTCTCTGTCCTTGTTGGATGTACATGTTTTACTGAGAATGTCAGACTTCATTTTCACATGACTGAGAAAGATAATGTGAATTTACAGAAAATATGCTTTCAGTTTAGCTTATAGATCCCCTTCCAAACCACTGTGGGAAAATCATGAGATATTAGTTTTCTTTCAAACAATATTCATGATATCACAGCAGAAGGCTTTTTCACATGGTAAAATCACCTTAGAACCCATCACAATTCCTAAAACGAGTATGGTACCATCAACAAATGATTTATAATGTAGCTAAAGTCCTAAAACCCTCTATTAACTACAATGCTTTTTAATGAGGTTCTATCATGTATATTGGTCCCAAGATGGCTGCCAACACTTCTTGGATGAAGTGCTGACAGCCAATCAGATCAGATGTGTGGTTAGGCTCCGCCCAGATATATATATTTTTTTGAACCTAAATTACTCAAAATCCACTGGAGCACATATATTGAGACCTAGCAAAGGCACATCGGGCTAACAGTCCCTACAATTTTGCCAAGTTTCGTGCAAATCCATTCAGCCGTTCGAGCTAAAAGTGAGGCCAACCGCCCTATGGAAATTAACATGAGAAAAACGCGTTTTGGGACCCCCCTTTTTTCTCGGCCCCCCTTGATGAAACCCTCCCAAATTGTCAGGGGCTGCTCAGAAACAAAATGTTCCATTTTCCTGAAAATTTCAGCCAATTCCGTCCACAAACGCCAAAGTTATTAGACATAGAATTTTCAAAAATCCCATAGAGAAAAAATCCTAACTATATATACCTACTGGCGACCGCCTGTAGGTAATATATATATATATATATTATATATATATCATTGTTATATTGGTAAATATAAAAATTATGAAATTATCATATAAGTAAAAATTAATATTTTTAAAAATATTTTCACATTATACATGTGTATCTAAACATATACACTTAGGTATATACGGGTGTGTGCTTGTTTAAATGAGTAAATATGTTATATATATTTTTAAATATTATTTAAACATATTTAATTTACATTATATTAATGTTATGTGTTAAAATATTTACGTTTTTCCTATTTAAACTACATATATAGTAAAAACCAATATGTTTGTATTTATTTTTCGATATAAGTGTAAAAAGACATTTGTTTCCCAATATTTTTGTACTTACCTTTATATGTATAGACAAACAATATTTGTGTGATCGATATTTTTTACACGCTATTTTGGTATCACAATATTTATGGTTTTTCCAGATCTTCTTAAAGGAATTCTAATCCCTTTACAAAGCCCAATTTCCCTGGGGTAGAGTCCCCGAAAACCTCAGTAGAAAAAGAAATTCTGTTGAAGGGCGTGTGCATCTGTTCCCTCAGGGAAGGGGACCCCTAGAATGGAGGCTTTTGGGGTCCTTGCTATTTTTTCAAAGTACTCCATCTTGGTGTCCAGCCGGACCAGACAGGTATAGCATAGTCTCTAGATGTCTTTTGTTGTTGGATCTCGGAGTCCCATGCATTGTGTGGGGCGTGAGGCCCCACACTCCACGTGTTTATTTGTGCCACAGATTGAGGCATGGCCTGGTAATGGACCACAACCGACTTGTGCATGTGCAGTGCGGGGATGATGCACCGGTGGTGTATGGCAGTAACTAACCTTAAGGAATCATGTTATTGGCCTCCCCACTGCTCCCTGATTTGTCAATCGAAGCCTACCTTCGCTGCAGCATAGAAGATAGACTTTTTGATGCTCTGTTCACGCTGCAATGGGGGCCGAGATCTCGCACCAGTGATTGCGAGAATCTGCACTTATGCATTACTTGACGGCCATTCCCAGAAACGGCATGGTTAAAAGCGACGTTTTTCTGGGAACCCACGCCTGGCTTCAAGTCCCCTGTCGGGGGCTACACTTCCTGGTTACTCCTTCTCTGTTCCCATGTGTTTACTCCCACTTCCTTGTTGCTCGCTCGCTTAGTCACCGGCCCATTCTAAAAAGGATAACTTACCTGCTTCTGATTCTGTACTTCACATTCCCTGGAGCTCTGCCCTCACTCCTTTCTTGCATTTCCTATAGATCTGCCCTCGCTCCTGCCTCGCATTCCCTGGAGTGCTTCCCTCACCCCTGCCTCGTAATTCCTGGATCAGTCTTTCTCACCAAAGGATACGGCTCCCACTAAAGCTCTGCATTAACCTCATTATATGACTTTGGATTGTCCTCTTTGCTATCTCTGGATGTGGACCTCATGGGAATGCAGAGCTGCCTCTCGTTATGCTTCCAGTGAAGTCTACTTGATTGGGAGAAATCAATGTGTGGATTCTAACTTAGGGGCCGATTCCGATTCTGGTTGGAAAAGGAACCGACCGACACGGACCGGGAACGGAGTCCAACCGGCAAGTACAGGCGCCGTACGATCCGTGTAGTACGATGCAATGCCTGTGACGTACAACCGATCCTTACGGAATACAAGCTGTATGACTGAGCCGTACGGAAACCAGTGATTCTCCCAGAAAAAGGACACGAGTCGCACCAACCGACACAAACCAGGAATGAACCCGTCCGACATGTACCCGCGGCGTCCGACCCGCACAGTACGATGCAATGCGTGTGAAAATAGACCGACTCCACGGAGCCCAAGCCGCATGACCGACACGCACAGAAAACTGGGATCTGAAGCAATAGAGTCCTCCACGACCGACGCGTATGCAACACAGAAGAAAGTCAGCGTGACAGACCTGGAGAAGCCCGCAGAAGAATGTCTCCTACATGCCCAAAACACACAAAGGAAAAAACACAAAAAAGGGACAAAACAAGCAATGACAAAGTAAATAAATTTAAAAAAAAACTTATAACAAAGACACACCCACAACTCCACCTATATAAAGTCTAAAAATCACTACAATGATCCTGGACGCTATTGGGAAACCAGCCGATCTACCTACAGGTGGAGGCACAGCATATTCACAACAATGAAGACCCAATGATAATGCTGCTACAGTACACTGAGGCAGAGAACCAAGATATACTGCCCTACGCCTGTGTACATATGTGAGGGTTATTGAGAAGGCAACAAAATACGTGAAGACCCTGGTTACACAGGACCAGTGATCCATTCCTCCCACCTTTATTTTTTGTACCAACCATTGGAAGCTGAATGAATCAGAACTTCTTTCTCCCTCCCCACTTATAAAGATATATGTGAACCATTGATGCCTGTAGAAACATAACTGACAATGTGTGTCTCTCCCAAACACAGGTGGTGCTGGGGACACAGCAGCAAATGAAGAGGAGTCTCTGTCCCAGACTCTGGTGGAGGCTGAGCTCTCTGGTGTGGATCGGCCTCTGTCCTCTTTGGATGACGAAGAACAACCTGGCAACTCCGGTGTGAGTCATCATGCAGCACCACAGTACAAACATCTGTACCCCCTGTACTCATGCCTACAACATCTGGCAACAGACCGGGCACCCCCGCCAACATGGACAGACCAAGGACACAGAATTCCAACAGCACAGGGACACCCTGGAAGCTTTGGAGAACCTCACCAGTAGCAACACCCGAGGGGGCCCAGGTCCTGCCGTGTGGCTAGGGGTTGGGAGAGGTGGTAGGCAGAGGTCGCGGCCTACACAGGGGTCTGGACTGCATGATGACCCCCAAGTGCTACGCTTCATAGATGCGTACCAGGATAGCACCAGAGGACTCGGCCAGGTAGTGGTGGCCAAGTGGGACAAACGTACTGCGGTGCAAAGGAACATACTGACATGCCTCCACCCGATCAGCACCAACATGTCCACACCTTCCTTTGTGCCCACAACATCTGTTGCTGCAAGATCTGCAAATGCCACAGGGAGGGAGGATGACTCTGGTGGAGATTCCGATGCACCTCAGACTCCTGCACTTGAGGATCCCCCCTAGAAGAAGAGGGGTCGTCCGAAGAAGGACAAGTGAGACAAAGATGGCCATGCACATCCCCCGGGAACCCAGAACCTGTTTTTGATATTATTCTTTGTGTGCAAAGCGTTCACCTTGTTGCACATGACACAACTGGCCAACATGACATGGAGTGTTCATGTTTCTCCAATGTAGCAGATGAATGTGGACTTTCCTCTGGATATTTCAGCTACCAAAAATTCAAACTCATCTGTGAACTTTGGATTCCAAACCTAATGTACAGAACCCAAAATCCTGTGCACTATTGCCACACATGTATGTAAATAAACTCACTATTACACTATACTTGCCTCTGTTGTGATTCAAAGGTGGTATGTGTCATGGAGATGATGATCTGCTAAAGAACACAGTGCATGCTAACTACTACAGCTATGTGATTACCGTTATGTGAGTCATGTTGATGTGGCACATGTGAGGGAGACACACCACTAGGGCACCACAACACATACTCACCATGGCCATGTATCCCATTGCCTACAATGATGTTGCCCAGAAATACAGTGGAATGCACAGACACCACACCTATCCACAGTTAGTGGTGACAAGCCCACAGGTTTGGTAAGCAAATGTCAGTCAGATGTGTGAAGACAGACAACCCACATAACTAAGTAAAGCACAGGTTAATTTCACAACAGAAACATGTTTATTACACAACAGTTGCAAAGTAATTCGATGTGACAGTGGGCACACAGTCACCAAGTGTCGAAGAATTTAGGTTCAGGGTGTGTGGTACATCCCTTGATGAGAATCAACAACTTCCACCCTGGGATTGGATTCTGGGTGTTCGGGGTCAGAGTTGACCAAACAACAGGCAGAGTACCATGGGAAGGACAGACATGAGACACAGGCAGAAGCACAGCAGAACAGGAAAGAAATGCAATACACATGCACAAAACATGTCACAAGAAATCTACACAGAAACAAGGCTGCATGTCAACACTATTGTTGATACAGACCATCTGACAGGACACATCACTGCACGCATCCAGTCAAGTAGCACACAGACAAACTCAAACAGCAACTGAGCATCACCAACACATTTCAGGCGAACTCAATACATTGACATTACAACCCTGTAAACACACATTCAGGTGAAGAAGTTGTTGATGAGCTGTGTGCGGACGTCATCCTCATCCTCATCATCACTGGCATCGTGGCCCAGGCCAGGATCCTCCACAGGTGGCGGATGTAGGTCATTGTCATCCTGGATGAGAGGCAGCTTCTTCCGCACTGCCATGTTGTGTAGCATGCAGCATACTATGATAATTTTGCACACCTTTGCAGGTTCATATGGGAGGGCCCCTCCGGTCTTGTCCAGGCAGCGGAAGCGGCTTTTCTGGAGACCAAATGTCCGCTCAATCACTTTCCTGGTCCAACCATGTGCCTCATTGTAGCGCATCTCGACTGCTGTCACAGGGTTCCTGAGGGGTGTCAGCAACCACAGCATGTCGTGGTATCCAGAGTCACCTACATACAAAGAATTGCACATTAGATGAGTTTTGAAAGAGAGTGGAATACAACATTGCCAAACATACACAATGGTAAACAGTCAGTACACACCGACAAGCCAGGCAGGCTAGTTGGCATCTGTGACATCATTGTCGCAATGCAACTACTCCTCATGATGTAGGCATTGTGCGCAGAACCGGGTAAATATACACACACATGTGTGATACACATGTCCGTTAGACATCGCACCAGAGCATTGATGGAGTGGAAATGTTTCCTGTTCTGGTATGTCTGTTCATGTGCCCGTGGTGGTACCAGGGCCACATGTGTACCCTTAATAGATCCAATGACGTTCGGCATCCTCCCCAATGTATAAAAAGCATCCTTTATGTCAGTGAGTTGATCAGTTTATGTACAAGTCAAGGAAATGCAACATCCCCTCCAAGACATCATGAAGCACATGGCTGAACATAGTTTGTGACATCCCACCAGCAGAAGCCACAGTGTACTGGAAGGTACCGGTGGCAAAGAAGTGCAGGGCTGCTATCACTTTCACACTTTGGGGTCAGTGCTGTAGGGTATGTCCGGCCAGGTAGCAGATGTGGTGCCAACTGCTCGGCCAACTCCTCAATCAGTGGCCTGGTGAAGCGGTACCGTCGGATGAAGTCGCGTTCCACCATGCTTTCGAGGTCTGGGAACGGTCTATGGACAGCTGGTGCTCTGCAGTACAGAGATGGGCAAAGGATGATTGTTTTTTTATCCACCCATGTGGCAATGACCAATCAAAATATCACATGATACATCATAGCAATACACAATGAACTGAGGTGTGTGCAGTTGGGTATGGACACATATGTCACCTTCATGCCCATCATCTCACATATCAAGTCAACATGTGTACATAAGTTCCATGGATTGCAATGGCAAATCATTGGGCTGTGTCACAGTACCTATGTACTGCTGTCACATTCAAAACATATACCACAGTGACAAGTGAGGACTGATGTCCCCCAGGCATAATATCTCTATGCCAGGCAGTTGCCCATGGTCCCTGTATTGCCACATGGACACTGGCATGACATAGTGTATCATGTACACCCCACAAAAAACCATGAGTCACACAGGTAGTGGCCCCTGTTGTCTCTGCAGGCCATACATGGACGTCTGAGACACACACACAACATCAATGTTGATGCGCAAACCACATGGATGTGGAGACTGACACATGGAATCAGAGACATCTGAGACACAACATGCACACAGACTGTGGGTGGACATCAGAATTGTGACTATGGGTCTCACTGTGACGTACATACCATCCGACCCTGGACCCAGGGTGTATGTGACAAGTCATACACATATCCAACTTGCAACTGTGTCCATGACTCATGTCCATAACTGAACACTTGCATAGCACAGTGGTAATGTGCAAAATACACAAAGGTTTCTGTCCCAATGGACCCGTGCCCAGCCTGGGAGTGGCTGCACCAAAGTGCCACGCAACAAAACAAATCTTGCCCCCCACACATACAGGTAATGCAGCCTTACATACCATGGGATAAGGTGTGGCACATGCTGTGGTGTTGTAGATGTGCACCAGAGTTTCTGGCAAGTAATTTTATGTAGAATCTGTCAGCAAGTCACACCAATGTGAACCGACGTGGGTGACTTCTACAGAGACGCGTCGTGCAGTTGTGGACCGAGCTGTGCACACGCCTTGACCATTGACTGCAATGTGAACCGACGCGGGTGACTTCTACAGAGATGCATCAAGCAGTTGTGGACTGAGCCATGCACACGCCTTGGCCATTGACTGCAATGTGAACCGGTGCGGGTGACTTCTACAGAGACGCGTCATGCAGTTGTGGGCCGAGCCGCGCGCACGCCTTGGCCATTGACTGCAATGTGAACCGACGCAGGTCACTCAAATGCATACACGTCATACAGGCATGGACCGAGACGTGCGCACGCCTTGGCCATTGACTGCATGTGAACCGACGCAGGTGACTCAAATGCATATACGTCGTACAGGCATGGACCGAGACATGCACACGCATAGCCCATAGAATCGTATACGTGTGGATTTTCAAAATATGCATTGTACAGTTAGCTGACCGAGCCGTGCGCACTCCTTAGCTATGGACAGTCATAGAGACGGACGCAAATTCAAATCTTTTACGAGTCGTGTGCTGGAAATTCAGTTGGCTGCCTACAACAATGTTGCAAATCCTAGGGTGTCATGAAGGTGAAATTTTGAACGATGCGGAAGACGTGTACGAGTCTAACAATTCCATGGATTGGCCAGATTCATAGAATGCAACCTTGTTGGACCTATCACTTAGGAGACATGGCACAGATGCTGCCTCTGCAGCACTGATATAAGGCTGGCTGGCCCCCAGAGAGATCACTTGCCTGCACTACATGCTACAGGACTACATCTCTGCTACCACTGCTGCTGTCTCTGCATCTTCTGGCTACTGCTATGGCGCGTACTCTGGAAAGAGCCCCAGCCTTCACAGAGGAGGAGAACCAGGCCCTGCTGGACGGGCTCCTTCCACAGTACAGCAAGCTGTATGGGAAAACAGGGGAGCAGGTGAGTGTGCAGGCCACTGCCTTCCTAATTGTGCAAGTTGTCTGACTAGCAGTACAAGCAGTGTATACACCAGTGGCAAGCATATACACTGAGTACTTTCAAGCCCCAAAGTGTGTTGGTACATGTGATGAACAGGTTTCCTGCTGCAATAGTGCAGTTGTGTAAGCTTTTACTTCCCAGGCAATGTTAACCATGTCAGACATGCAGGACAATTGTGAATTTCCATGGGTGCACTACCTGTGTACCTCATTTACCTTTGTGAAGACTACATATATGTCCAACTGTGCGCAGCACAAATATGTGGCATATGTGGTAATGTCCTTTTCACTTTGTTATCCTCACAGGATAAAGCCCACCAGAAGCAGGAAATCTGGCTGACCATCACCCGGGCAGTTAGGTCAGTGGGGGTCTACAAGTGCCGGATCCGCAACTGTCAGAAGAGGTGGCAGGACCTTCAGGGCTGGACCCGGAGGATCTCAAGGGTCCAGCTGAAGCTGTCGCTGCCTCGCAGGAGGGGCAGACACCATACCCTGACTGCTCACATTCTCAGGATTCTGGTGGTGGTCTTACCGGACCAGGATGGGCAACTGAATGCCTAATCTGTGAACTATGTCTGACATGCTATTTGCAGTCTTTTGGCCTGGTTATACTTCCACATTACGTCAGTCTTGTAGTCCTGGACTCATGTCCCTCAATTGTGTAATTCACCCTCCTCATCTGATCCACAGGTGTGGCCCCTACAGTCTGTGACTTTTTGCACATGAGCACTGTGTCCCTGCAGTCAGCTATGCTTAAGGTTCTGAACAGCATATGTAACTGGGTCTCTGATGTGTGCTTCGTGGGTGGGTCAATTGTTTGCACAATGCCTGATCTCTGACATGTGATCTGTGTGTGCCTTTGATATGTGTTCCAATTAATGGGCTGATTCGCAACATGTGTCTGGGGTATTTAAACACACCCATGCAGCAGGAGAGTCCATTTCGTGGCCTCAGGAGTATGTATATCATGTGTGTCACACTTGCTCAGCCACCTGCCTACTGTCCAGGGCTATACACTGTTTTGCGTTGACCTGGGCAGTCATTCCCACTCCATGGCATTGAGACACTCTGTACTCTCACTCCTGTGTATTGACCTACAGATTGTGCTTAGTGGAAGGTGCCTTCTGGTGTCTGTCTCCGTGTCATTGTGGTGTGGCTTACTTCTTAGGACAACTGGGGTATCCATAAGTTTTAGGGTCAGCACGACATCTGAGATGTGACTACGGGAGACGATACCTGTGTGACATATAGGTGTATGATCACTTGACTGTGCACAATGCTGTATGCAACTGTGAAGTGCAGGCAGCTGTGTTTCATTCACAGCAGACTGTGAGGGGCTCATGTTCAGGGAGTTGTGTTTGCAGTCACTCATATGTCTGATTTGTGTGATGTGGGGTCATGATAGGCCGGAATATGTTTTTTTGCAGGGGATGGACAAGGGCACTTGTCAGCTGCAGAGTTTGCTTTGCACTTGACCTATGATTGTGACACGGTGCAGACTGTCGTAGTCCAGATAACTGACTTTCCATGCATGCCTGTGCAATGGCATTGAACTTGCTAGGAGGGATCCTGCATTGGAGTCAAATGTGCTCCATGCACCCCATTGTGGCATTGACAATCAGGACATGAGGATATCATTGTGTGTGTTTCTGCTATGCATCACAAGCATGTGAACTGAGACTCTGGCCATCCCTTCATCCTGACACCTGTACTGAGTGAGTGGCATGAGAAGTGATGTGTTTATAGTAACAAACTTCTACATGTTCACTTGCATGTTCAACAACTGTATAGGTGGTGCATTTGTGCACATTGGGGAATTAGCAGCCAACATGCAACAGACATATTGGTGCAAGTCCAGGAGGGATATGTGTGCCATGGTTGATGGTCAGACTGGCAATTGGCTTATTAAAAACAGTGTGAGCACTTTTTGCAATGTTCAGCTGACGATGCCAGGGCTTGCCCTGTGATGTGCTGTGCTCACTGTGTTGTGCGCAGTCAGTGCAGGCGACTAATGTGGGTCTTGTTTTCCTAATTCTATCCAGATACATCCACGGCCACAGAAGGGGACAGCGCCACGGACCAGGAGGAGCCGCAGAGCCAGACTGGGCCAGCAACTGAGGAGTCGGAGGGACCCAGTGGCACGGAGGGTGAGAAGAGCCACACCGAGGAGTCCTCAACACCATCCACCTCGGCTGAGGACCACAGCAGCTCGGAGGATGACTCCCTTGTGGGTACGGGTGTCAGCAGCCACCAAACCCCAGCTAGTGAGGCTATTCCCGCCACCACCACCACCACCACCCTCCCATCGGCTCCCATCCCAGAGGTCCGTGGCGGCTCCCGTGTTCGGGAGCATGTCTCCTTCATGCCTGGCACCGCACCCCCTGCCCCTGTGTCCCCTGCTGCCCTGAGTGTGGAGTCTGTGGATTTGATTCGACAGATCCATGTAGGGCAGACATCAATGCTGAGTGTCCTCCAGGCACACACCAGTCTGATGACACAACTGGTGTCGTTCATGGAGGGCATGCCATCAGGCATGTCTGCCCTACAGAGGACCAAGCAGTCCATGGCCTCCTCCATGATGGCAGCAGTGTCCCTCCTTCAACAGCTCTGAACCCTTCTGCCTCTGCCCCATCCACAATTCCTAGCACCCAACCTGTCCCAAGCACACACACACCAGCACAGTCACCCAAACACACAGACACGAGCAGCACACAAACACCCAAATCAATGTCCAAACGTGCCCACAAGCAACCTCAGGGGACTCATACCATACTCACAGGGGATGGTTTGCAAACACAAACAGGCATCCCCATCCACTCTGCAGTCCTCCGATCCCTCTCCCTCCAAGAGCCCTTACCTTGCCTCACCTGCAACCCCATCTCCCAAGAAGCTCTTCCTGTGTGACCATGGCCTCCTCTCCACTGATCCAGCAGATCCAGGGTACAGGGGGAAAAGGAAGTCCCCACACACAGAGGCGATTGCCCCTCACACCTGGACACCCTGCCCCTGGTGCAGGCAGACTGAGGCCCCCACCCGCAAGTCATCCCATATCCTGAAGAGCAAGACCCCACCCCCGCCCCACAGCTCCACTGTACAGTCTCCTTCCTCCATTCCCCAGGCCACCACTCCACAGGTTCCCTCGCCAAACCCTGCCCCAGGTTCCCCCACCCACAGATACACCATCCCCAAAATGCTCAGGCCCTCCCCCCACCACTTGCTCTTCCATCACCACCACCCCCGGTCAGCCTGTTTGTGCCACTGGTGTGGGTACTGTGGCTCCCGCTCTGTCCTGCTGATCTCACCTGAACCCCATTCCGCTCCCATGGAGTTAGGCACTGCAGTGGAGTCTATGACCACCCAGTCTGACTTGGGCACTGCAGTGGGGACCCTGTGCACTCCATCTGACCTGCCCACTGCAGTGGTTCCGGCACCCAATCCATCAGAGTTGTGCCCCACAGTTGTGACAGCACACACCATGTCAGACACCTCCACTGCAGTTACCAGGGACTCTCCTGCACCCACCACCCCTTCACTGCCTCCTTCTGTTGAGCCCTGATCCGGTCCCTGCGGTGTCTGGCCTGCCCCATGTACGCCCCTCAGAGTGGATGTCCCCTGTTATTAGCAGTGCAGGCAGGCAACGGGTGACAGGTGTCACGCACACCCTATTTTGACTTTGGATATGGACTGGACATTGGCCTTTGTTTTTTTATGGACTTTCCCTTTGATTTTCTATTTTGCTGAATACAGCATTTTTCGTTATCCTTGTGAATTTGATTTAGTCCAACTTTGTTTAATGTTTTCGTTTCCTCATTGGCAGCCATTGGAAGACGGTGGGGTGTCGAAATGTGTTCTTATGCTGACGACACCCAGTTAATGGTTACCATTGATGAAAAGGATGACCCTAAAACCCGACTGATAAACTGCCTGACTGAACTGGCCAACTGGATGCAAGAGCATTGTCTGAGATTAAATGCAGACAAGTCAGAAATCCTCTTGTTTGGCAAAAATCCCCAGCTCTGGGATAATAGCTGGTGGCCAAGCAACCTGGGGTTGCCTCCGAATCCCACCCCAAAAGCAAAAAACCTGGGAGTGGTATTGGACAGTGCTCTGTCCATGAAATCACATGTCTCCACTGTCTGCGGCAAAAGCTTTGCATTGCTCTAAATGCTCAGACGAGTTTTCCCCTGGATCCCGACTGAATGTAGGAAAACTCTGGTTCAGTCATTGCTGATGAGCAGATTGGACTATGGCAACTCACTGTTTGTCGGAATGGCAGACTATCTCTTTTCTAAACTGCAGATAGTACAAAATGCCGCGGCAAAGGCTGTCTGTAATAAAAAGAAATTTGATTCGGCTAAAAGCTGCATGTGAGAGCTTCATTGGCTCCCGATGCGACAAAGAGCCAATTTTAAATTACTATGTATCACACACAAGGTGCTATATAACGCAGGCCCTACCATTTTACATAATAAAGTTGAATTCCACAGACCACCGAGGAACCTTCGATCCAGCACATTAGGAAGAGCTACCACCACCCGGGTGAAGACTGTCAGGATGGGAGAGCGAGCCTTCTCGCATCTGGCGGCTACTAAGTGGAATGAACTTCCTCCCAGTCTTAGACTGACAGATGACCTTCTGTCTTTTAGGAAACAACTAAAGACACTACTCTTCCCTAAATCAGAATAAATCATCACTCAGTGTGGTTATTGTACCTCTCAGCATCCAACTTTAGCGCCGTGATATCCCACTCAGGATGATTGTTAGCGCTCTATAAATAAATTAAATACAAATACAAATACAAATGATGTTTACCATGACCTTGCTGTTATGATGCAAGATTTTCAATGTTGAATACTGAGGTGTTGATGTGATGTACTCCATGTGGTCCATGAGATATGTATCCTGTTCTGGTCGGTATTCATGTCATCCTTTGCAGCTAACCGGGTGTGTCATGATTAACTAATTTTGCACAGGGATGTTAACATTTCATTTGCATGGTCACATCTGTGGCTTCCACCCATGCACATATGATGTGCTTCCCATTGTCAAATTTGTCTATTTCCCTGACTGTGGGCCCATCTCCACTGGATATGCAGGTGTCGGCATCATTGGTGTAGGAGTCAACTGTGTCCTCTGTGTAACTATCTAGACATATGTATTGAGTATGTGCAGATGACTTAAGGGACACTACCGTACCCAGGCTGATGTGACCAGTGCCTACACTGGGTGGTAAATGATGGTTGACTGAACAAGTGTTGTGCTGACATGACTGTGACCTGCTGGAACTGTGTTTGGCACAGCTGTGCTTCCATAGGAGTTGAGTCCCCTCAAGTTAGTGTGTTGTTCCGTGACATTGCCTAGGCCCTTGGTGTGTGTTGTGTGGGCACGTCTGTGTGTGTTGCCATCACCTCAAAGGAGGACAACCGGGGATGTGGCCGAAAATGGCTGATAGATGTTGGCTGCCCAGAGTCTCAAACATAATTTGGAATGGGTTTCTAGCTCATTTTCTGTACACCATAGGATAAGACCTCTTAGTTGGGAGACTGTGTGAAGAGAGCTGATATTTTGTGACACGTAGGGTTGCCTTCCGCCAAGGCCAGAAGATAATACCTAGCAACTTTATATAGAGTCCTATATATTCATTATTAACATGGCTTTTCTGTCTTTGGTTACTTTAATGCAGTCAGAGATCAATATGGCATCTGTTGAACTCATTTTAAAGTGACCTCATATGTTTCATGTTTGTAGTATGCGATTATAAGGGAAGAAATACTGGCTTTAGGTGATTTTCCTAATTTTTGTTCCGGCCGGAACATCAAAATGCTGGTCAGGCCAGTAAAACAAAATAGCCAATGGCAACCTGTTGTATATAGCTGTAGCTTTAATTAAGTTAGTCTATGACTTAGCATGTATTCTATGCTGATATAGTGGTGTTCTGTCAAAGGTCAGTTATCTGCTGGCTGGAGAGGCAGCACCACCTACAGTCCTTACCTGATCGAATAAACATCTTTGTATCTACAAAGAGTACCAGAGCATCATTACAATGTGACTCTATTGACATTTGATAGCACAGCGGGAGTTGGTAGGTCTGCTTTATACTTGTGAGACCTCAGAGTACAGACTAGCTTCATGTAATTCACACATTAAACTGCTGTATCCAGTCACCTCTATCTTAAGGATATGTAAAACAGGACAGTTCTAGTGAAAATGCCTTGCTGGTCTCGTGCGAGCGACTCGGTCGGCGGTGCCTCGAGTTTCGCTGGTTTACCTCACCGCATCACAATAACATACATGCCAAAGGACCCGATTCAGATGGGAGATTCACGATAGGTAAAGGCACAACTGGCTTCATAGTACCATTTCCAATAAACAAAAGAGGGGCCCTGAAATCTCAATGGGGAGGAAGAGAGCAGGGAGAAACAACAAGTTAAATAACAAAATCTTCCTTCAAAGGATTATACTATTGTGGGTGGTTCATCCACACTACGCAACTAGTCGTCCCGCAGAATATGAAAGAAACATCACGGCAGTGTGTCAATTCACATTTTATTAGTATCAAAATTTAAATAAGAAGGTCACATAAAAACACATTTAAAAATTGTTTCCTGTTCTTTTAACAATGTAGACAATACATAAACAGAGGCCCATGATTTTAGTACGAGACAAAATACACAACACCACATCTATAACATAGACATAGAAAAAATAACAATAATTCACACGTAACAAAACACATAATGCAATAATACAATAAACAGCATATTTTGATACTAATGAAATGTGAATTGACATACTGCCGTGATGTTTCATATTCTGCGGGATGACTAGTTGCATAGTGTGGATGAAACACGCACAATAGTATAATCCTTTGGAGGAAGATTGTATTTATTTTACTTGTTCATATTACCTTTCTCCCACCTAAAAAGGTCAATGAGGAAAATAAACCCCTCTGATTATTTTAATCTCCCTCTTTTTGCCTTCCCAATGTTGGCAGGTAATCAATTGCAGCAGGTGAATTAAAGGGTAAAGAAAGTCTAGAAGTACTTGCTACACAGGTATTGCCAGCACAAAAAACATCAAATCTGCTCTGACTCGTCAGGAAGCTTCTGGAACCTTTGATGTTGGATGCACTGAATGTAGCCGGCATGTCGAAGAGCCTGAGCGGATCAGAAGGGTAAGCCTGGGCCTGGAGCTTCTGCAGCCCACGCTGTGCCAGTACATGTTGAATTAAACCCCGCGTTATCTTCTCCTTGCCACAGGCACCCAGTGGACACCAAAGCCGGGTCCTCGCAGGGGGCCTTCAATCCTTCAGCCGCTGGAACAACCACCTCCGGTGGGAACAGACTGAGAATTCGAAAAGCTAGTAGCAGCTTCCTGTGTGGAAAAACAAGAGCAGAAGCGAGAAGCAGGGGTCTGTGTTCAGGGAAGATAAATACTCCAGCCCATGCAACCCACCCAAGAGCGGGGGACTGTGGGGTGGGCGCGGGGTTTGGTGTGGGTCGGGGAAGTTGATATACGACGGGATAAGTAAAATTAAACTTAAAAAAAATAAAACCTCTTACCTTGCACTTGCCGCATTGTCAACTCTGGGATGCGGCGAGTAAGTGGTTTTATTTTTTTTATTTAATTGAACTTATCCTATCATATGTCCACTTCACCCACCCCCACCACGCCTCACCGCTCTTACCTGTGCCAGCTGTGACTGAACCCATGACAGAAAAAGAACACCACCCTCCTCAGTCACACATGACACCCAAAGATTTCTAAGATAGGACTCTCAGAACATACAACCTTACACATAAATGAAAACATTTGTATACTGGAAAGTAGAAGATTTCGAGAAATAAATCAGGGGAATGTATTTTCCATTGGCAAGGTGTGGCACAGTGGCCACAGTGGCTGACTCCGGAGAATGGGGCTTTCGGTTCGATCCCTGGCTATGGCAGCAGCTCAGCTCAGCACCATGTGACTCTGGGAAATAGCTCACTTAATCTCCCCAAAGGCCCCCTTAAGGGGGTGATATGTTCGCGCTTTACAAATAGGAATTATTATATATTGAAGCAGAGGCAGTTTTAGGCAAGAGATGAGTAAAATGAAGCTATTTTTGGCTTCAAGAATATACAATTTGAATCAGGTCTGTTAGCTTGTATCCTTACAAGTAAGCACTCCCTCGCAGTGCACGGTGCTGTCTGCCAGTGGTACGAATTGCTTTACAAATGCAATCACAGCTGAGCTAACTGGAAATAAAGCACCTAACCGGGGAACACACATCTTCATTTGGAAATTGGTGGAAGCTGGGGAAAAAGCTGCAGTGTTGTGGCTTCACAGTTGACTGTTTAGGCGCAAGAACACATATATCTTATATAGGATAAGGTATTTTCAGCATCAGGCAAACTCTTTGGGAATAAGGCAGTGTAGGAAGAGTATAGAATTTTTTTTTTCAAATTAAATGCTTTTCCTTTTATCGACGTGAACATGCACATTTTATGAACAGTGTATTATTCATGTGGGTTTTTTAAGGTTAGTTTATTAGTCAATTAAAACCATAAACAAAATCACACAGTTTAAAAATACATTGAAAAAATAGATAAAAAGCGGATTTGTCATACAACTAGTACAGCCACCAATCATCTAGCTTCATGCCCTTTGCTTTCTTCAACTTTCTTTCCTAGGAAGTTTAGTCGGGATACCAAACACTAAGCTATGTTAGATAAAAGTGACTAAACAGGGGATGATCGTTACCCTGGTGTCTAAAAAAGCAAGTTTTCCACACAGATAATTAAAAAGTCCCTTAAGTAAATTAATATATGTAATTAAGGTGCATATAAGCGGAACTAAGGCAAGTATGAATACGGTGCCAGCTGGACTATGAGACCCACTGTTAAAAAAGCAAGTATGCAAGAATTCACATCATTAAAAATAAAGAAATAGATAAAGTAGTTGTCTGAGCCTCATGGGATACGGAGAAGCTGATTTCGATCCCTAACAACCCGTCTCTCTCAGTTTCTGTGCATGATAAGTTAGCATAAGAGGTTCAGAGTTATTACAATTTAGAATTACATTCAGGGACCCCCTCCAGATTACACAGTGCGTATCCTATTAGCTGACCGTTTTCTTAAAACAGATCAATAACTGGGTCAGTCAAATAATCGGCATGGTGTTGTTTTGTTCCATGGACTCCACCAGTTCATGCCTGCACTACCTAATTCCCCGTTCAAGGAACTCCCGCCTTAATAGAAATATTTGTTGAACCATCAGAGCAGGAAAAACACAGACAATGTGAAGCAAAGATTCAGTCCCCTGGTGGCATAGTCGGCAGGACTGGTCTTCACTTAGACCGGACATCCTCCATTTTGACATGAGGTCTAGCATGGGTACTTCTCCTAATCTTAGGGCCAGAAATTACTGTTTGATCTTCTGGTGGTAAGGTGCGGCTATCAGGGCTGATTCTCTTAGAGTGGTATATGATTTCAACACCAGCCAACCGTGGCAACACTTTGAAAGGGTTTCTTTGTCTGCCACCAAACTTTACAATTTAGTGGATTTATTTACTAGTTTCTTAAAGGTTTGCCCAGAGATATTAGAAGTCCAAAGGTCACCCAGATCAAGCGTTGTAAAACTGTTTTTTAAAACGTTCTTGTGAGCACCATTGCCCCTTTGCAAGATAATTTAGATAGAGACTAGATTAGCCAGAGAGTTTTCAGCTGCTGCCGCAGATTATAACAAAGCTTTGCAAACGCTGCCTGCCTAGCGAGTATCTGTTTTGCAAGCAGAAATTCTAGATGGATTTGCGCAGGAGAAGCAGATCTGGGGAGCCTAAAGTTTTTTTTATAGGCTCTTATCAACAGTTTTTCTAACAAAAGAGCATCATCGCTCAGCATAATCTCCATTCCGTATTCAAGGGTTGGCAACAGTTTGCCTTTCATAACTGATCCCATGGGCTTTAGATCGTGACCTTGAATAGATTTGGCCAGTGACGAGAAGCCATAATTAAGGGCCTGCGCTTTCGCCCTCATCGCCTTCTTCTGGTTAGCAAAGGTGCCATTTGCGTCTATTTTCACTCCTAGGTATACATAGAGTTTAACCTCCTCAATTTTGTTTCTGTTGATAAACCATTTTCGATTGATCTTAGTAGGATGATTGCACACCATCACACCTGCTTTTGAAAAATGTATTTCCAGGCCTTTCTTTTCAGTATAAGCTCCCAGGGTGTTGAGTAGCCTTTGAAGTCCTATTCGTGTGTTGCTTAACAACACCAGTTCATCAGCGTAGAGGATATATGACATTTGTTGACCTCCAATGGTCAGAGCGTGGGCCATCTTTTCGTCACGCTCAGTGGAGAGATCTGCTAAAAATGTGTTAAAAAGGATGGGGGCTAGGACACAGCCCTGTTTTGCGACTAAGGATTTGCACCTTCCTTGATACGAAGGTACAGTCTCCAATTTAGATCTTGACCCAGGTGTCCGAATGTGCCAGCCTAATTCCTTGTAGGATGTTCAATGGGATGCCCCATCGCTGAAGCTTCGCCCATAATTTGTCCCGGGGGACACCATCAAAAGCTGCTTTAAAGTCAACAAAGCACAAGTAATGGGGTATCCTAGTTACTTTTGCTCTTTTCCTGATAAGACTCAGGGCCATAAGATTGGTTGAAGTACCTTGGCCCCTTTGGAAGCCAGCTTGATTTAAGAGGATTCTTCCATTGTCATACGACCAGGAATCCAGATCATGGAGTATCAACATTGAAAAATATTTTAACTCAACATCCATCACTGCTATTAGCCTATAGTTGCTAAGTGAACAAGCCTTTTTTTTAAATGGGATGAAGGATGTAGCCCCTCCAGCTATCAGGAATAACATTGTTTTCCAAAATAAAATTGAACGTTGGTGCTAGGAAAACAACCCGTTTTGGGCAAAGATAGTTGAATAAAGCCTGTGGTAGCCCATTTGGGCCGGAGGCACAGTCGGCCCGGGACCTTTTGATGACCTTCTCTATTTCGGCTGCTGTAATTTTCCACTGTACCACATTGGTTTTATTAAGACTGAATGTACTAGCTAAAGGAGTCGAACCGCTCTTGAAGTGCGACTTTAGATAATGTACCCATTCTGTCTCACTGATATTGGCATTGGTTGCAGCTGCAGGATCTTTCTCGTTCCTATTAATTGTATACCAGAATCTTTCTGAATCATGCGTTTTGGAGGTGTGTCGTAACTGGGCCCATTGTGTTTCTTGTTTTGTTTGTCTGTGCTCCCAGATCTCTTTTTTAACCGCCGTCTTTCATTGCTGAGTTGTTATAGTAGATCCAGGTCTCTTGGATGTTGATGTGATTACCAAAAGAGCCTACCTGTTTCCTTTCTCATGTTGCGAATTTGGACGGGCATAATTAACGATTTGCCATGATCAAGTCGAGTTCCCCTCTTGTGACTCATCTCAGTATGGATTTTATTCATGTTTAAATTGACTATAACTAATGCAGCCCTGTATTTAAAATGGCTAACCTTTGGTTACCATATTGTTTCCTGACTGGTGCATTTTTATTTCTGGGAGAAGCTGAAGTTCCAATTGCAATGCACCTCTGCATTCTTTCCATGTCATGTTTACTTTTAGGTGATAACTGTAGAATGTCTTAATTGATTGCAACAGTTCACCTGCAGAGTACAGACTGGTCCAATTCATCTTGTTTGTTGCAGATAAATGTACATTTTAAGGTTGCTGAGAGAAGCTGTATTATGTATTATCCTGAGAAACAAATGAGCTCAAGATTGTATCTTTGCACTCCAACCTGATTGGATTGTTTTATGAGCATGATATGTGCATGGAGCAAATGACAGAGTTGTGTGATTTAAGCTAGTGCAAAGCAGAGGAGACTTTAGAACCTCTCCAGACTTAACAAACATGTTTTGTGCACTCCAGAGACAGCTTGGAGCATAGTGGGGCACTTTTTTCTTGGGAGATCTGAATTCTTAACTGTTTCTTATGAGGCAATTTTATGATAGTTCATCCTCCTGCTTAAATGTCTTTGGTTGATTTGAACTTAATGTTGGCTTACGCATTCGTATATTGATTATTGAATTCATATTAACTTGATGATTGTGAGTCTGTAAACATTTTAACCATTGATAAACCTTTATGGTTTGAAAGCTTAAACATAAAGGGCCCGATTGACAGAACAAACTTAAGACACAATCCTAAACTTACTACTTTTGGTATTCACAGAAGGCCTTTAGTAGTAGTAAAGTTAGGATTTTGTCTAAAGTTTGACTTAATCTCTAATAAAAGAGAGAGGGACCCTCTACCAAAGGGATGGGGTACCAACTATTGACGTTGTCAAAAAAGAGAAATTCCCTTTGGGCACATTAACAAGGACAAAATGACATAACATGCAATAATACTTCAAACATATTTAGAGCAATACAATAATTAACCAAATTCTGAAACGACGAATAAATTCAGTATGTACAGTTTATTTTTATAATTAAAAATAAGTTAAAAACAGATTAAAAAGTATATAAATCAAGGGAAAACAGACAATATACATGGGAACAAATAATACACTAAAGTTCATCCAATAGGTTCCTAAAACTAAACAGAGGGAGATACACAAAAGGTATATTCAGCACCAGTCAGAACACTCCTTGATTACTCTAAGATGGATTTTCTCCCCCAATTCTCAACGCGTTTCGACGGACCAATTATCATACAGCCGTCTTCCTCAGGAAAAATATTAGCTGTCTTCCCCAGATAACTGTAATTTAAGTAAAAAGTATCTTAGATACAGTATTATAACAAATCAGAAAACTGAACATAAGGCAGAAATCCATCTACTAGACAGAATTGGTTTTTTCTCGCTATTGCTCTACACATTGAAACAACTCACAGCATACATTTATAACATATATCTTTGGCAAATCTCACATTATAGGTACATCGACGAACATTTTATCATTAACACTGGTTCACAAAGCAAGTCTTCTCCAAATGCCTTAAGCAACAGACGACATTCGAACTCTACTGGACAATGGTGGCACAGTCGCCCTCATCCTCCTCGACCTCTCTGCAGCATTCGACACAGTCTGCCACAGCACCCTTCTACAACGCCTCAATAACATCGGAATCCAAGGAAAAGCACTTGAATGGATCACCTCATTCCTCACCGGAAGAACCCAGAGAGTCCGCCTTCCTCCATTCAAGTCCGAGGCCTCTGAAGTCATCTGCGGCGTACCTCAAGGATCCTCACTCAGTCCCACCCTCTTCAACGTATACATGAGCCCCCTCGCGGGGGGGCGTGGCTTGGGCGCCGATGGCGATGGTCGCCTGAGAGCTCGGCTCCGGGACTGAGCCTGGATTTATCCTGAATATCGGAGGCTGAGGGGCACCCCAGACCCCGCATTCGGTTGAGCGAGGCGACGACACCCGCCCGAGGGCCCTGGTGGAGTTTGGTCGGAGGTGGCTTTGAAGAAATGCCGAAGTTTGCGGAGTGGCGGAGTGCGACCCAATATGGCGCCCGGACCCCTTTGTCCCCTGGATCGGACCTACGGAGTTGAGGAGGTCTCGCGGGTGTCGGCCGGCACCCGGCTTCACCAGCCTCAGGAGCTTTAGACATTAGACATTGGCTGGTTCGGACCCTCTACAGCGGGACCATACTCGATTGGACGTCCGGGCGGGTGCCCACGCACTGGAGGGCGCCGGGCACGGGCGCACTCAGCACTAGGCAGTGGTCGACACCGCGACTCCGCAACGGGCTGCGGGTTCCTTGCCGCCCCAACTACATGGATGGCGCGACGCTCGGGCGCCACAGGACAACCGGGGGAGCTGATGGCCCGTGCCCCAGAGCTATAGTGGGTGAACGGGCCTGCCCGACTCGAAGACGGGTATCTCCGCCCCCTTATCGGTGCCCTCGGACGCCGTGGCGGTGGCGTGAGCCGAAGCGGCGGAGTCTCCACAGGCTCTGGAGAAGGAGATCGCCCATTCCGGACTGGAGAGCGGAATCCCGGGGAAAACGTGCTGGACACTTGCACACGGAGGCGACTACTCCGGGTCCTTTGCGGAGAGCCCCTGGCAGCATGGGGAAACCTAGAGGAGCCAAGGGATCCAGCCAGGCCACCTCGGACTCTGAGGCCCAGGACAAGGAAGAACATGGAGATCCTAAAAGACCTGGTGGCGCACCACTCCAGCAACAATTTGACCGTGTACTGGAAGCTATAGAGGCGACTCGGTCGGCCCTACAACAGGACATTGCCCAGGTGGCGACTGGCCTGGGTCTCCTTAGGGCAGACCATGGCAAGCTCTCGGACCGGGTCAAGGAGGTGGAGAGCACGGTGAGGACTATGGAACCGGCGCAGAGAACCCTGGCTGCGAGATAAAGGATGCCATGTCCCGAATCGAGACCCTCGAACGGAGGGCGGAAGATGCGGAAGGCCGAAATAGGAGGAATAACATTCGGGTATTGGGCCTGCCGGAAAAGGTTGAGGAAGGCGACATGGTGCGCTACCTGGAGACCTGGCTCCGAGACACGGTGGTCCCGGAGGGCCTGTCTTCCTTTTATACTCTAGAACGTGCCCACAGAGTTCCAGCGCGACCCCCGCAACAGGGACGAGCCCCGAGGCCGGTGGTGGCGCGGTTGCTACATTTCCGGGACAGAGACCTGATCCTCAATGCCGCCAGACACAATGGCCCGTTCCAGGTTGCAAACAGCCAGGTGAATATCTTCCCTGACTATACCTACGAGACGCAGCGCAAGCGGTTCTCCTTCCTGGCGGTTAAGCGTGAACTCAGGAGTGAAGGCATCCAATATTCACTCCTATTTCCCGCGAGGCTCCGAGTCATTGTCGACGACAAAACCCAGTTCTTCGACACCCCGGAGGAGGCCTGTGACTGGCTCGAACTGTACCGAACAGGGAAGGATGGTTATAGCGCCTCGACCCATCAGGCGGAGGAGCCGGAACAAAGGAGGCGATCTAAAAGGGACAGGAACCGCCGCGGCCGCACAGGAGGACCCTCGACAGCGGAGACATCATCTGAGCGGAGGGGAGTGTTGGAAGTTCTGTCGGAACTGTCGGGAGCAAGGGGCGAAGTCATCGAAGAGGAGGAAGAAAACCCGGGTGCTCAGGGGGCTCCATCGGACTCGGAAGACTCAGTGGCAGACAGTACCCACACACCGGTGATCACACCGAAATCGGTGGAGGACCTTCTGGACGGACAGGGGTAATGGGATCGATTGCCTTGTTTTGGGTGGGGGCCCGGCAGGGGGGAGGCGGCTGCCGTCCTTTATTGCTGACAATGGGAGAGGGAGGGTCGGGAGGCTTCTACTCTTGCCCCGAAAGAATTTGATGCGGGGGGGCTCATGATAGTCCTAGTAACCTGGGCGACGAGGGCCCACTGCCTCCGCTCAGCCCGCACCTGGCCCATAAGGCCTTCCTACGGTGGCGACCGTAGGGCTAGTGGGGTTTGTGGGGTTTTTGGGGTTGTTCTCCGTAGAAGTTTGGATGGGATCTAGATGGTGCAGTTTGGGTCCTGTTCTGGGGTGGTTGGGTGGGGGTTCTGTTGGGTTTTGGGGGGTTTGGTTCTGGTTGGGGAAAATGGCCGCCGACAGCGCTGGGAGGAACGATGTCTTTTCTTTGTGGGGACCCGGACGGGGGGACTGTGCAAGAACAC
Organism: Lissotriton vulgaris; assembly: GCF_964263255.1. Taxonomy (NCBI): domain Eukaryota; kingdom Metazoa; phylum Chordata; class Amphibia; order Caudata; family Salamandridae; genus Lissotriton; species Lissotriton vulgaris. The sequence goes on from NC_141699.1 coordinate 77,582,122, forward strand.
TTTGGGACAATGGCTGATGTTGCTAACTTGAAATGTATTACTTGGAACGTGAGGGGGCTTCACACTATGTCCAGGCGTCACAAGGTCCACGCTTATTTAGTGCGTAGGGGAGTGCAAATGGCGCTGCTGCAGGAAACGCATCTGAACAAGGCGGAAGGGGCGGCGCTTCAGCGTAGGTGGCGAGGGCAGGTCTTCTCCACGGCGTACTCTGCTTATGCCAGGGGGGCGCTTATATGGATCAGGGCGGGAGTCCCCTTTCAAGTCACGAGGACAGTGTTGGACCCGGAGGGGCGCTTTGTGGCCATATCAGGCACGCTAGGAGGGAGGGACTTGAATGTTTGTTGTGTGTATGCCCCCAATATGGATCAGACTGCCTTCCTTTCCGGGTTATCGGGCTCGTTGGCCCACCTTTTCACCGGTCCCCTCCTGCTGGGGGGAGACTTTAACTCCGTGGTAGATGTAGACATGGACCGCTCGCATCCCCCGCTCCCCGACTCCCCGGTCCGGCGGGTGGCAAAGGGCCGTCAAGATTGGCAGACCCGATGGGGTTTGACGGACATCTGGAGGGCGCATCACCCCGCGTCTAGAGATTATTCGTACTTTTCGAGCCTTCATGAGCTGCATGTTAGACTGGATGGCTTTCTTGGTTCGTCCGAATTAGTCTCGTTGGCGGTCCGATCAGAGTATTTATCGCGGACCATTTCGGACCATAACCCCCTCCTACTGGACATTCGCTGGTTCCCTGGGACGCCAGCGGTACCCACCTGGAAGATGCGCCCCGAGATCCTTGAGGACAGTGTCTTCAAGGCAGACCTAGGGGAGAAAATCACGGATTATTTTGCATCCAACGGCGGTTCCGCGAGTACTAGGGCGCTCGAATGGGACGCTTTCAAGGTGGTGGTGAGGGGGTACTGTATCTCTAAGAGGGTGGGCATGCGGCGTGTTATCCTGGCTGATTTAGACGCAGCGGATCGGACGCTTCGCGAGCTCGAAATTAGCCGACCCGGACACCCGGAATTGCAAACACGAACGGTAGAGGCGAGGGAGAAGGTGGCGGTGGAGGTCGAGCGGCTCCGCTGTTTCGATTATAAGGCCTACACGGTCCGATCTATAGCGGAGGGCGACAGATCGAGCGCATTACTGCCGTGGTTGGCCAACCCTACGCGCCAGTCCCAAACGACGACTGGGATGCGTGGGGCGGATGGGACCGAGGTGTGCACCCAACCGGAGATTCTTACTTGCTTCCGGCATTATTACGAATGTTTATATCGCAGTCGCTCCGCACGCGACCCGGACCGGCTTGTTGACTATCTTCGCCCGCTGGAACTCCGCACGGTGGAACGAGAAGTGGCAGACGCCCTGGGATCTGACATAGGCTTGGGGGAGATCCGCGGGGCCATCAAACGGATGGCGAGGAACAAGACCCCGGGCCTGGATGGCCTGCCGGTGGAGTTCTATGCAGCTTATGCTGACCTTCTGGCCCCTCGTTTACTGGTGGTCTACAGAGAGGCGAAGAGGCTGGGTCGCCTCCCCGGCTCGATGTGTGAGGCGTTGGTGGTTCCTCTTCTCAAGCCAGGCCGAGACTCGTCTGACCCGGGGTCCTACCGTCCCCTCTCTATGTTGACGGTGGACTACAAGATATTGAGCAGCATCTTGGCCTCGAGGCTGTTGGGACACATGCGTTCCCTAGTACACGAGGACCAAGCCGGTTTCATCCCACGGCGAAATACGACCATGAACATCCGACGGTTGTTCCGCTTGCTTGGGGAACCGTTTGTGGATGCCCCGTCCCCGGTAGTTTTGTCGGTGGACCTGGAGAAGGCGTTCGATAGCCTAGAATGGGACTATTTGGACGTGGTATTGCGGAAATTCGGCCTTGGGGAGGGATTTGTTAAATGGACGGCAGTTCTTTACGCTTCTGCTTCAGCCAGGGTTAGATCGGGCCCCTTGATTTCATTGCGTTATCCGGTGGAGCGTGGCACGCGGCAAGGGTGTTCCTTATCCCCGCTTCTTTTTGCACTAGCGGTAGAGCCACTAGCGATGCATCTTCGCTCGGGAGCCCACTATACGGGCTTATGGACAGCGGCGGGCCCGCATTACGTTTCGCTCTATGCGGACGACCTGTTGCTCTTCCTGGAGGATCCGATCGACGCATTACGGGGAGCGGAATTAGCGCTAACGGAGTTCGGGGAAGTTTCAGGACTACGAGTGAACTGGTCTAAGACCTGCCTCTTCCCGATGCGAAGGGGTGTCCCCATTCCGGCGCTAAGTAGAGAGATCAGATGGGAACCCGACTGCTTTAAATACCTTGGGGTATTTGTGTACCACGACCAGCCCGACCTCCTGGACGGAAACATTGCCCGGTGCATGCGAGCACTCCGAGGCAGCATGGATTTTTGGGCCACGCTGCCGCTCTCCGTGGCAGGACGCATTGCCCTGCTCAAAATGGTGGCGCTCCCCCGACTATTGTATTACTTTCGAACTTTGCCGATCTGGGTTCCACCGGCTACGTTTCGCCGCTTGCGTTCTATGGTGATCGGGTTCCTTTGGGGCACGGGCCGGCGGCGGGTGGCTCTCAATACCCTGATGAGGCCGAAGGACGAAGGGGGGCTCGCTGTGCCGGACTTTGAGAAGTACTATCTGGCGGCGCAGCTCCAGACATACACCCAGGAGATAGCCAGGGAGTTCAGAGGCCCGGAAGACGATAGGAGGACGGGTATAGCCAGGCACGTCCTATCGTTTATCGCGCTGCGACAGCGTTTAGTCCTTCGGGACCTGTCGATGGAGGAGCGGACTATCCGACTCTGTTGGAATCGGGCTCATAATAGAGGTCACCTGCGGACCCCATATGCACCTGAAATACCATTGGGGATGCTGACGGCCCTCCCCCACGGAGGAGACTGGTCGCGACTGGCGGACTGGGAGGAGTCGGGTTTACAGCTCGTCGGAGACCTGTATGAGGACGGAGTGCTCCTGTCCTTTCAGGATCTCATTGACCGCTTTGGGATCCCCCGGGGCGACTTTCTGCTGCACTCGGCCATTGTGCGAGTGATCCAGGCGTATTGGCAGAACGGACTAGAGGAACCTCAGTTGTCTCAGGTGTGCCAGTATGTAATGATGTCGGCAGGAACAGTGAAGGCGGTCACATGCCTTTACGGCAGGCTGGTCACCGAGGGGTTGGTCCCTCTCACCACACTGAAGTCCCGCTGGGAAGAGGACATCGGTAGGGAGATCCCGGAGACGACCTGGTCCCAGCTGGTGAGGCGAGCATGGAAGGGTACGCGTTGTGCCCGTTTCCAACTGGTCCACTACTATGTTCTCCATAGGGCGTACCTGACCCCGGTTAAGATCAGGCGTTATTTTGCCACAGCCTCGGCGGAATGCCCTAGGTGCCCGGCTCAGGAGGCGGACCTCCTACACATGCTATGGGCCTGTCCCGGATTGACGACCTACTGGCAGGAGGTGGCGGCGACCTTAGAAGAGGTGACGGGGAGGCGCTTATCGTTCGACGCGGCGGTAGGGCTACTGCACTGGTTCCCCCATACCCCCCGGAATAAAATCTCCAGTAAATTTATAGACCTGGGGCTCCTACTGGCTAAAAGAGAGGTGACCAGGAATTGGAAGGCACGTGCTGGTCCTACGGGCAGCAGATGGCACGGTGAACTTTTGAAATGGGCGGCGGGTGAGAGCGCGCTGCGATATCAGTTGGCTTGGAGGCAAAGCAATGAGAAGGCGCAGGAGGCCGCGTTAGAATGGGAAACGCTGGTGCAGGCCCTCAGGGATTATTGTACCCCCAGCGATTCCGAAAACGAAGAAGCAACTAGACCCGAGTCCCTTTAAACACTAGCATTAACAGCACTATTATCTTCCCCGGGGGTCAAACAGTGGATCCTACAGTGATAAACTCCCTGGCGCTGATGGTGGGGGGGGGGGGAGGAGTTTCATAATGTCTGGTAGTTGAGGGGGGGGGGGGGTTCTTCTTTTTGGGGGTTGGGGTTTGTTTAGAAAAGCAGATGACGGACAGCGTGTTATCCGGACCAGCTCCAGCACCCTATTGACCCCAGCTACATTCACCGCCTAACCCCAAGAACACGAGCCGCTTGGCTGCATAGCAATACTATGGAAGGGGGTCGGCGGGCTGGGTTGTGTAAGAGTTGGCTATAATATGATGCTGGTCATTACTGTATTGTTGTACTAATTCCTGCAATAAAAATATATTTAAAAAAAAAAAAAAAATGAGCCCCCTCGCGGCCATCGCCCGCCAACACAACCTCAACATCATCTCTTACGCGGATGACACTCAACTGATCCTTTCTCTCACCAAGGACCCCAGCACCGCCAAAACTAACCTACACGAAGGAATGAAAGAAGTCGCCGAATGGATGAAACAAAGCCGTCTGAAACTGAACTCAGACAAAACAGAAGTCCTCATCTTAGGTACATCCCCCTCTGCTTGGGACGACTCCTGGTGGCCGGAAGCCCTCGGAAAAGCACCCATCCCGACGGACCACGCACGGAACCTTGGCGTCATCCTGGATTCTTCACTCTCAATGAACAGACAAGTCAGCGCCGTATCCTCTTCCTGCTTTAACATTCTTTGCATGCTCAGAAAAACATTTCGCTGGATCCCCTCCGAAACAAGGAAAACAGTCACCCACGCTCTGGTCACGAGCCGACTGGACTACGGAAACACCCTCTACGCAGGTACCACCGCTAAACTCCAGAAGAAACTCCAACGAATCCAAAACGCCTCAGCCAGGCTCATATTAGACATCCCACGCAACAAACACATCTCTGGTCACCTTAAAGACCTCCACTGGCTACCCGTCAATAAGAGGATCACTTTCCAACTGCTTACCCACGCACACAAATCACTCTACGACATCGGACCAGATTGCCTCAACTCTCGACTGTCCTTCTACACCCCCTCCCGCCAAGTTCGCTCTGCCAACCAAGCCTTCGCCACTGTACCTCGCATCAACAAGACCACCATGGGAGGCAGATCCTTTTCATACCTGGCTGCTAAAACATGGAACTCACTCCCCCCTTACCTTCGCCTCATCCAGAACCACCTAGCGTTCAGAAAGCAGCTTAAAACGTGGATATTTGACAAATAATCCTCCTCCCCTTCCTAAGTGCCTTGAAACCCTCTGGGTATGTAGTGCGCTATACAAATTTCATGACTTGACTTGACTTGACATATGAGTTCAGAAAATACTCTCAATAAAGTGTATTTGTTCTATTACATTTGACATGATTTCATTGTCCATTTATACATCTTGACATGATCTAAGGATGGTTTTTGTGATTCCAAGATCGTTTATATTGTTAGGACCCAAGGGGTTCATTCTCCCCGGTAGTCCCAATTTATTAATACTACATATCATCCTGCCCATTCGCCAAGTCCCATACTAACCTTTAAAGGACGCTTGCTAAATAGGTAGGGGATAGATATCTCCCTCCTCTCTGATAGGACGTACTTCCAGCTGCTAGCAGTATTTATATTGATCGTTTTGACGAAACTGTAATGTATAGAAGAACACCAATAGACTAATAAATTCATTTCTTCTCGTTGATATTTCATTATCCAGAAATAGCTGTATTACCATATGCATTTTAAATCACTCATGGGTCTTAGATAAGAGGTCATAGCTTCAATCAGCTTTCTTTCTATTTGTTTTGTCCTCTATTACAGCCCGACGCCATTTACAATTAGCAATCGCCGTTATGTCTATAGATATTGGCCATTATCGGCTCAAGTAAGCGCAATAAGATACTCACATCCTATTTCTATCTCAAGGTCCTATCTGTAGATGCTAGATACTGCCGCTTCATTGAGTAGATATATGTATTTCTTCGTTTTATCTCAGTCCTGCAATATAGGGATATAATTGTAAATCTATACTGCCACGCTCACTAACGTGTTTACTAATTTATACTAACTCCATACTTACTTAGAAAAAACATATTGTCTTGCTTGCACGCGGTAGAAATGTTCCGATTCTTAGAATTCTAAGAATCGGAACATTTCTACCGCGTTTTTAACTTATTTTTAATTATAAAAATAAACTGTACATACTGAATTTATTCGTCGTTTCAGAATTTGGTTAATTATTGTATTGCTCTGAATATGTTTGAAGTATTATTGTATGTTATGTCATTTTGTCCTTGTTAATGTGCCCAAAGGGAATTTCTCTTTTTTGACAAAGTCTAAAGTTTGACTTAAGACAGACTTGAGACAAACTTAAGACAGACTTAAGACAGACTTGACAGACTTAAGACAGACAAGTTAGGATTTTGTATTAAGTCTGTCTTAAGTCTCACTTAAGTTTGTCTTAAGTCAAATTTAAGACAAAATCCTAACTTTACTACTGCTAAATGCCTTCTGTGAATACCAAAAGTAGTAAGTTTAGGATTTTGTCTTAAGTTAGTTCTGTGAAACGGCCCCTACGGTATGCAGTTCCTAGTGAACACTGTAGGTCGACGTACAGTGGGTGTGTAGTGGGTCACAAACTTGATGGCAGGAGGAAATGTCCTCCTTTCAGAAAAGAGACCCTCACACCCCCCCCCAACAGTGGGGCATCCTGCTTCATCAACGGGTCTGCTCCTAATCGGGTCGGCACTGCAATACCTGATTGGCGCCCCTAGCGGGGCCTTTCGGCTGAGATCTTTATTTCCTTTGCCATAAGGTGCCGTGCGTGTGAAGGCCCTAGTGAGTGTAGATGTGGAGAGTGTAGAAGTGAGGTTAAAAGAGGCAGCAATGGCCCACCCAGAACTATTTTAATGATTGTGGCCACTATCCTGATTAAAAACGGGAAAGATAGCGCAACACTGTTATAAGGTCAAAGGATTGTGCGCATTTAGGGTCAACATGTTTCTTGCCACTACTTTTACAGAAACCGTGAGCTGTACAGGATATGCTGAGGAAGGTCTACACATGCCTAAGTACAGGTGATTCGGTTGTATCTGTTCCAACAGTCTCTGGTGTTTTTTCATGTATTTTTCATATATTGTAGTTTCACTTTTATAGTTATTGCACATATGCAGTAGCAATTAAGTAGTGGTCCTGAAGAAGGCATTGGACTGAATGTTGTCCGTAGGTGCTGAAACATGTTGACCCTCTTGTTTTGAACAACAGAGAGTTATTTGTTTAAGACTGTCACTTTGCGCTTTTTTTAGGTTTGATTTGTGAGGGACAATAATAAAGATATCTTCTCCCATAGGTCAATTTTAATTCACTGGCATCTCTCTTTTTGTGCACTGCATTTTTTCCCATAAAAAACTTGAAGAACTTATTTGCTCTCATCTGCAAGCTCAGGTAGTGACCGTCACAAAACATCCTCGGGCTCCCTCATCCCTCTGATGAGGTTGCAGCCCTTAGTGTCACGAGTGTGACATCAATGTGGAGACCCAGATGAATAAGTATATTACCCAAGGGTGAGTGATGGGAATCCATCTATTTGAATATTATTTCCAAATATAGTAGTTTCAATTAAAGAAGTTAGCGCACACATTTGGTTTGTTCAGTATAGCGTTCATAGTTGTAGTCTACAAGTGGCCATTGTCTGATGACTTTAATTAAGGCTTCTTCGGCTCCAGCCTTCTTTGATGTTTGTTGCAGAATAGATGGTTTTGGCTGTGGAATTTAAGAAGTGAGATGAAAGCAGGTCGGGCATTAAGGGTTTTATCACCTAGGAGTAGAGAGTTTCTCTTTTTCCCTTGGTTGCAGAGTAGTCTTTCACGTGGTCCAGCTCGTGGGTATTTGACGGTGCAGATGGTCTAGGTGTCATGGTTTGAAGAAGCTTCAGTGGTAGCTGTGCATTCATATTGGTTTGGTTGTGGCTTCTGATTTGTTCAGGTAAAGTTGTGAGGGTCTGCTTTGGTATGTTGAAGGGCTCGTCTTTCAAGCAGTGATATTGTCTTGATGGTTTCAGTTGGCCATGTTGTGTTAGTTGAGTGTGCACGATGTAGAAAATGTAGCCAAGGTGATGCCACCACTGCAGTGGGCGGAAGGTGGCGGAGCGGAGACATGAAAGTGAACATACCCAGTGAAGAAGTCAAAACTTCTTTTGCTACAAGTATGTCCTTAGATAAGTTGGTTGTAGTTGGTAGTGTTGAGGAAACCAAGTAGTCTGCCTTTCATCCTTTGGTGGTCTGGCTACTCAAGTTGCCACAGTCAATGATAAAAAGTGATGTTTGAATGGGTTGTTTCAGCTGTGATGCGGTTCTCTGATGGAGGGTGTGTTGTTGCAACTTGCCAGGCATGAAGATGGCAAAGAAGTGCCAGTCTGAGTGGCTGAGATATGGAAGCATCAGGTGACAAGGTCCAGGAAGAGGATGAAGGCGGGTGATGCATGAACTGCTATGGAGACTGCTGTGTGCTCGGTAAACTGCTGTGGCGGTAGCCGCGGATGGTAGGTAGAGTGCACCTGACCCGCAGCTCTGAGAGGCTGTACTCAGCCTTGGCTGGGAGATACCACAGCACAATGATGTCACATGGCTGTAATGCTTCATGTTCTGAACATATAAGAGTAAGGATTAGGCCCTGACCCCTGCGGTGGAATAGTGGTCCCGCTCCAGAGAAAGGATGCTCGTGGTACCCAGGGGCAGGTGATCTTGTCCCACGGCGACCTCTCCTTCTGCACAGAGGTGTTGCTTCTGAGATGCTGACAGTTAAGGACAATTGAACGCTTTGAATAATATCCACCCAGATAAAGACTCTTCCATTTGGTCGTCCCAAGGTTAATTGACATACTGATTCCGGTGACGGTAGGGTTGGTGCAGAATCAGTCAAATCGAAACATGATGGATTTGGCACAGGCAATCTGGCTTTCGGACAGACAGCCGGCTTCGCAGTCTGTAGATTTCTCGGCAGTCCAAAGTGAAAGTGTAGACCCCTGGCGGGGAGGGGGTGACCGCAACAAACCCCTGGCTTCTCGGAGTCCGTGGGCGGCTGAGATAACTAGAACACGAGGATGCAGTGACGTGTGAGGATTCTGAGCATCACTCAAGAGAAAGGGGCCGTCACCAGGGTCAGTGGTGAAACAAGTGCCCTCGTTTTTAGGTTTTGCCTCGCCGAAGATGCGCTCTGCGCATCTTTTCGGCGCAGGCGAAAACCTGATGAGTTGCATAGTGTGGCTTGGTTCGGCCCTCGTCCTTGATTGGCTGGCTCCGTAAACGGAGCCTTGCCATTGGACGAGGGGCCTGTCCGTCAATGCCGGACCAGACACGGGGGCGTTCCCGACATTCTTTGGCTTTTGCCGACGTCACGGGACGCCGGGAACGCCCCCGTGTCTGGTCCGGCATTGCCGGCACTTCTGCGTCTCTCCTGGTCTCAAATGGTCGTGAATTTAAGAAAGTACCTGCACTCCCGACCCGCACCGTACGTGTCACATTAAAAATCACATCTGGTCGTTAAAATAAACGTCCACGTACCTATACTTGCTTATTAAAACACTGCCGTAAATGGAATCGATGCAAGTAGTCTGAATAAAAGACGAAAAGTACTCACTTGTCCACGAAACATCTAAAAATAAAGCTGCTCTTCGCATCACATGAGTCTGCCCTCTGTTTTTGAGCGGATGCGCTACAAGTTTCTTGAATAAACAGAGGCAAAGCAAGTTTCTCTGCCCGTTGATTCGATCAGCTCGAGACTGGTGAAACCTCGTGCTGCAGCCTGTGAGCGGATCGAGGGCTGTCCTGCCATTTCCAGCGGTGGGGGTCGGTTCTCCCTGAGTGCTGCTCTCAGCAGTTGGCCAGCGGTGTTGTAATTAGACCCCGCCCCGCTTACTGCTGAGCGCTACAGAAGGAGTTTCTTGGTTTGCTTCACGTAGCATAATCGTGCGTCAGGTGGCAGTTTAAGACTTATGAAGTGACACCACGCGACAGCCTCTCTGGAATGACGTATCGCAGTTGTGTCGTCACGAGTGAGCAGTTAACGTTATGAAGTGACGTCGTACAGCAGCTGTTGGTGTTTTGGAGTAACGCCGCGCGGCAGCTGCCACTGTTCCGAAGTGCAGTGGCGCAGCAGCTGTTTGAGTTCCAGTCTCCGGGCTCGCCCTGCCCTGAGCGGCGGAGGCAGCACCGCGAGAGGAAGGAGCGCGCACCGCCCCGCCCCCGGCTGCCAGCAGCAGCTGCACGGGCTGCGCCTCGCTCCGCACAGGCTCCCTCAGCCCCAGCCGCCGCGCGGCTTCCCCGGCCGCCCCCATGTACGGATCGGACAAGCCCGCCCTGGACATGATGGACTATGGATTCAGGGTTCCCGCGCCCAGCGGAGACTTTACGCTAGCATTCCGGCCACCAAAGTGGAGCTGACTGTTTCCTGCAGGTGGGTGTCCAGACTGGGCATAGGGAAGCACTCACGAGCAGTCTGGGAATACATGTGTACACGCTTTGGCTTGAGAGGTGGGTTCCATTGGACCTCAAGTAGCGCTTTAACCATTGTCGGGCAGCAGCAGTATTCTACTCAGACAGGCACAGGTGCTGTCACTAATGTGTTTAATGCAGGTTTGTTGTCACTGGAGCAAGATAGCGGTTCCGAACATAGGAATGCACTAATCAGGACGTGGTTGCAGTCATTGAAGAAGGATTGTACACACTAAGGCAGGTTCGCTGACATTGACACGATTGCATTCAAGCAGAATTATAGTAACTAAGGGGGTTTGCTGCCACTGACAAAAAAAGTGCGTTCGCTTTGTTTTCTGTACTAAAGTTAAACTAGAACTTCGGGCACTAAAGCAGGTATGTTTTCACGTTAACAAGACAGACTGCAGTTTCTCTGGATATCACTTATTAACTCAGGATTAATACAAGATTACTGTCACTTTGGCAGAACTGCGCCCCCTGAATCAGGATCACACTCAGTAACAAGATTGTGGTAACTCTACTGCTACTCTCACAAAATTGCTACCACTCTGGTAGTATTGCTGCGCGCAAGTAGGGTCGATGACTGTGGAATAGGATTGCCGTCAGTGAGGCTGATTCAAGTCACTCCGACAGGACTATCCTCATCCAGGCAGGGCCGCAGTCAGAACCATATCTTCCTGAAAGTCTCCAAATCGCTTTCCTAGTGTTACATTTGTTCAAAGTTTTTGAGCGTGCTTGCTGCCTGGTTTGTTCTATCTATAGATTTTGTGTACCATGCAGTGCGTGTGTATGCCTCTTTTCTCTGGCCAGCTTGAGGGATCCTTGCTCCTGTTACTCGTGAGCATCTCTAGCTGCTTCTTGTTTGAACCATGGGGCGTTATTACAGTAACCGGGGGAGGATTGCAGCCTCTCGTACAGGGCTGTAGTGACTCAGCCAGACTCGCTGCCTCAAACCACATTGCACTCACTTGGGTAGGATAGGACTCACCATGTCAGGGTTGCAGTCACTGATGCAGACAGGTACCTCTGCAAACGGTAGTGCAGTTGTTTTGAGGCACGGGTTGCACAGGAATCTTTATGGGAGTGCATTCATTCTTTGACAGAGCTGTTGACCTCTAGGGTCCCACGGATCATCTGAGGTGGGGTTTCGTTTTCTCAGCCAGGATTACATTCCTAAACACGGGATGCCCCGCTGTTGTTTTAGAGATCGGTTCTGACGTGAAACCCTAAATTAGCAGCACTGTCCGAAGACGCAGATTATTTACTCCTAGGGCGAGCAAGCGCTAGATATCGATTACTCCATAAAATGGATCATTCGTGGCGGGGTGGGGAGGAGAAGGCGGGCGTGACAGTCTCCATGCCTCATTCAGCTTGATGCCCCTTCTGCGGCACCTGGACCAACGAAAGCATAGCAGGCTGTTTGCTGTATAGATGCTAAAAACCATTGACCCTGTGCTTAGAAACCCTGGAACTATTGCTTGTGAGGATTATCAATATTCATTCCCTAGTGCCCAGGCTATCGAAAGTCCTTCGATGCTGAACAGGTTTCTTTTTGTTTGTGCGCTATATAATCGCTAAATAACAGCAGCATTGTGATCAAAAGCTCCGAGACAGCTAATAAAACAAACCTGTCTTCGCTTTCATTGTGGTTAGGAGTGTGAACAGGTTTGCAGTTTTTAACCGCTCTTCACCTGTTGTGACTTGAATGATCGGAGCAGATGTGCTGCCGTCTACAAACTGACTGCCGTGCACGTTAGAGGCAACCCCTGGCACCCCATCTTGTCTTCAATGGATGCACATTTTTTTTTTATTGTTGCCTAATCGTTTATAGTTTTTGTTTCCAGAGTCGACTAGCATATTCATAACAACCCTGCTAATGCGCATTTTCTTCTCCATGTTGTAGTTAGAGTTTACCAGGGAGGGAAAGACTATCGTGATTGTACCTAAGATATCTGTTTCGTGTACACCATTATTCACGTTTGGAGGGAAGCGGGCTGCGCGTTAACACAAGTGATGTCAGCATTTCCACCTTGCATGGATTCAGTATACATGTTTATTTGGCAGAATAACATCTGTCGTTCGTTGAACGAGATCTATGTACGTAAATCTAGGTCAGTCTGGGGGATAAACAAGAGAACTCTTAAGTGATGGTGGTTGGATTACATTTTCTTCTCCCTACCAAAGCACAATATACCTGGAGAAGAAGAAAAGTATTTGCATCTTACAAGCATGGAAACATTGCGAGAAATTGTGGTTATGGTGTTCATGTCATTTTGCGTTCTTCTCCTATCACTTGGACCTTGATCCAAAAGAACCTCTTGGGAATCATCTGCACATGTGAGTCAGTGGTAAAAGATAGAGGATTCTGATTCAATGTATCTGTGATTGAGGAAAGCTCCCATAACAGGAAGTCTTAACATTCCTGACCGTAGAATCCAAGTTTAAGACAAACCAATGTGACTTATCAAGTAATTCATCATGTTGGCAATTTTTGACTTGCATTATCTTTCTTGACTCGCATTAAATGTAGCATACTTCTGCTCTGTGTGGGGGGGGCTCTGTGTGGGTGTATGTGTGGAGGGCGCTGTGTGGTTGTGTGGGGGGGCGCTGTGTGTGTGTGTGGGGGGGGCTCTCTGTGGGTGTTTGTGTGTGGCATTTGCGAGAGATTAAGCTATTGGCATTGTAAATGACAATGCCATTTATTTATGTTAAAAAAAACATAAATAAAAATAATGTCAAGAGCAATGCCAATAGCTCTAACTTTAACAAAGGCAAAACCATTGCATTGTAAATGCTTGTTTTCCAGGCTTTGAAGAAACGTCTCCCCTGAACATCCACAGGTTGTTGAGGGCTCCAACCTCCTGAGCTACCCTAGTGTCCACGGTCAGAGGAGCTCGGGGTGTCTGTCGGTCACACCTCAGCGGAACGCTTCCAATCGGATGGCCCGGATGAGACGCGGTGCCCTGCGAGTCCGGAGGGCGATCAATAGTCCTTCTCCCTAGACCTCAGCAGACTCCACAGGCCGAGGGGGTGCGCGCGGCCATGAAGAGCGCATATCACCAACGCCAGCGTGTTCAGGTTCAACCCGGGCTGATCAATAGGCGAGTGGTTCTTCCCAGAAACAATTATCGATCAGTGCTAGGGGTTTCTGTTTCCCTCCTGGAATCTGGTTTCAGGAAACCCCGAACCCCTTTCACGGCGAGGAGGCGGCCCTCTGCGGGGTTCGTGCTTGCCGGTCGGTGGGGTTTCTCGGTTTTAACGAACTGCATATTTCATTGTATGTTAGAATGCTAGGCGGGGTGGGGGGAGGGGCGCACTTTAAACTTGCAAGCCACTCGCCCCCGGCAGGTAGAGCTGGCAAGAAGACACAGGGCGTTAAGAAAAGATTGGCCAACCACTTAAAACTCGAGCCTGGCTCTGGCTCAGCTCGAGGTCCTCTTGGAACCTCGAGCCCAAAACGAGCCAACATTCATGGGAAGCAACATGGCCTTGTGGCTAAAGCTACTTAGAATGTAACTTACGGAATCCGGTTTGAATCCCTGCTTCGGCTCAGCACCCTCTGAATCCCGGTAAATTTCCCTGGGTGTGTAACATAGTTTGTTGTAAAGCGCTCCTGGTCCTTGACCAAAGTTTGTGCGATGTAAAAATAGCAAAAATAAAATGTGGGTGCACTCAGGCTCTATTCTCATTCTCCAAGGTTTAAGGGGAAAGCATGAACCTTTAAAGGCAGAAAGAGAAAGCTACCTAGTAGCTGAATTGCACAGTGTCAAACTTGAACATCTGGACTCAATCCCCGCTGCCTGCTTGACCGAAATGTGTGATCCTAGGCGAATACTTCAGTGTAAGATCACCTTCACATAGGTAAGGGCAGGAAGTGACCTGTACAAAAGCTGCTCTTGTGCTTGATGGCCTGCAATGTTGCTGCATCTATAATAAGAATCTGGGGCACGTGCAGAGTACACAGGACCCCGAGGACTTGCCGTAGTTCATTAATAGCATCGGCATTAGGGAGGGGGCAGAAGTGTTTCTTAGTTCACTTTTAAAAACTCTTGCTTTTAATAAACACTTCTCAAATATGCTGAAGTATGAAGGTGAAATGCGTCAGCATGTCAAAGAAATACATTGCTTTGAATTTTTATATTCTAATGTGATCTTTATGGCATCACTAACACGTCAAACATTTTTAAGGCTCAGCTCCTGCAAGGGCGGCCAGAGCTCCAACCCTAACCTTGCACCAAACTTTAACTTTATACCCTGGCCCTAAGCCTAAACTTAGGTTCAACTTGAACTTGATACCATACTCTAACCATAATCTTAGGCCAAACTTTAACTTTATACCTTAACCCTAACCTTATACTGTACCCTAACCTTAAACCTAACCTAACCCTGACCCTACATTTAGGCCAGACTCAAAATGTATAACATGCCCTATTCCTAACCATAGGCCAAGCTATAACTTTATACTCTAGCCCTAACATTATGTTAGGCATTAACTTTACACTGTACCCTAACCCTAACTTTAACCAAAAATATAAACCAAACTCTAACTTTATACCATAACGTAATCCTATTGATAGGCCAAACTTTAAATGTATACCGCAGCCTAAACATAAACCTAACCGTAAATTTTAGGCCACACTCTTACTTTACACCATATCCTTACCCTAAGCTTAGGCTAAACATTAACTTTATTCCATACCCTAGCCCTAACATTAAACTTTATCCTAAATTTAGGCCAAACTAAGAATTGCTTTATGCTGTGCCCCATTCGTTACCTTAAATCAAACTCTAACTTTACACAATTAACCCCTTAGCTGCGGCGGCTATTCCGCCACAGCGCTAAGGGGGAGGCGGAGCCGCGCGGCGCTCCCATACTAATGACGGAACCGCTCCGTCACGGCCCTCGGGTGGGCTGTGCTTGTGACGGAATGATTCCGTTACGGCCCCGCCCGCTCTTTAGAATGTCAGCGCAGGCACGGAATTCGCGCCCCGCAGGTGTGGAATTCGCGCCACGCAGGCGCGGCGAGCGGGCCGTGACGGAACCGTTTCGTCACCAGCACAGCCCACCCGAGGCTCGTGACGGAACAGTTCCGTCACGAGCACGGAAAGAGTTAAGAGAAACTCTAACTTTACACCATGTCCTAAGTCTAACCTGGGGCCAAACTCTGAGGGCCATATTTACGAAAACACAATGCAGTGCAGCAAGTCACCTTCCTGTGCTGCATTACAGGGAGAGTGCAGGAACTTGCTGTATTTATCACAATATGCAGCATTCCTCCCTTTTCCCAGCGCTGGCGCACAATGTGCTGGCTAGCGCCAACGGAGCACTCTTGTACCATGTGCAAGGGGGCCTGCATTGCAAGCAGCATTGTTTTTGTGCAGGATGGGGCACCTTCCTGCACAAAACAATACTCTGAGGAACTGTTCTCATTCCTTGTGTGCTGCAGAACACATAGGAAGAGGAAAACATGAGGAAAAAATAAGATATTTCTCCTTGTTACGCCTTTCTTGGGAAGGCATAGCATTTTGGCACATTCCCAGGTCTACCAGTAATGGTAAATTTAGGAATGCATCATAATCCAAGGGTTTTACATGGAAACACCCACACCTCCCCATGGAACTCCTCCCTGGGGCAGAGCAACGCAACACAGATTTGTGCTGCGTTGCATTACTCTGGATTTTTCAAGTCACTCAGGCCCATCTTAGGGGATGCGTCGCTTTTGCACCACTTAGCATGGTGCAAAAGTGGCACAGCCCATTGAGAAATATGACTTTAAATGTATACCGTACCCTACCTGTAACTTTAAATCATCTAAAGAAAATGGCCTGCAACAAGACCCACTTTGCTGTCATTGGTGAAATTAGCAGCTTCCATTGTTTGTGGCACATGAAAGACACTCTGCCCTTGAAGGGAGCAGTAAGGGCTCCTTGGCCCCAAAGCCCTTACAATACTGTGTTTTCATGTTCACATGGCTGTGCATGAAAGACACTCTGCCCTTGAAGGGAGCAGTAAAGGCTCATTGACCCCAAAGCCCTTACAATACTCTGTGTTCATGTTCACATGGCTGTGCATTAAACACACTCTGCCCTTGAATGGAGCAGTAAGGGCTCCTTGCCCCAAAGCCCTTACAATACTCTGCTTTCATGCTCACATGGCTGTGCATGAAACACACTCTGCCCTTGAAGGGAGCAGTAAGGGCTCCTTGGCCCCAAAGCCCTTACAATACTCTGTGTTCATGTTCACATGGCTGTGCATTAAACACACTCTGCCCTTGAAGGGAGCAGTAAGGGCTCCTTGCCCCAAAGCCCTTACAATACTCTGCTTTCATGCTCACATGGCTGTGCATGAAACACACTCTGCCCTTGAAGGGAGCAGTAAAGGCTCCTTGGCCCCAAAGCCCTTACAATACTCTGTTTTCATGCTCACATGGCTGTGCATGAAAGACACTCTGCCCTTGAAGGGAGCAGTAAGGGCTCCTTGGCCCCAAAGCCCTTACAATACTCTGCTTTCATGCTCACATGGCTGTGCATGAAAGACACTCTGCCCTTGAAGGGAGCAGTAAAGGCTCCTTGGCCCCAAAGCCCTTACAATACTCTGCTTTCATGCTCACATGGCTGTGCATTAAACACACTCTGCCCTTGAATGGAGCAGTAAGGGCTCCTTGCCCCAAAGCCCTTACAATACTCTGCTTTCATGCTCACATGGCTGTGCATGAAACACACTCTGCCCTTGAAGGGAGCAGTAAGGGCTCCTTGGCCCCAAAGCCCTTACAATACTCTGTGTTCATGTTCACATGGCTGTGCATGAAACACACTCTGCCCTTGAAGGGAGCAGTAAAGGCTCCTTGGCCCCAAAGCCCTTACAATACTCTGTGTTCATGTTCACATGGCTGTGCATGAAACACACTCTGCCCTTGAAGGGAGCAGTAAAGGCTCCTTGGCCCCAAAGCCCTTACAATACTCTGTGTTCATGTTCACATGGCTGTGCATGAAACACACTCTGCCCTTGAAGGGAGCAGTAAGGGCTCCTTGGCCCCAACGCCCTTACAATACTCTGTGTTCATGTTCACATGGCTGTGCATTAAACACACTCTGCCCTTGAATGGAGCAGTAAGGGCTCCTCGCCCCAAAGCCCTTACAAT
This sequence comes from Lissotriton vulgaris, assembly GCF_964263255.1. Lineage (NCBI taxonomy): Eukaryota > Metazoa > Chordata > Amphibia > Caudata > Salamandridae > Lissotriton > Lissotriton vulgaris. Next base: position 77,599,629 of record NC_141699.1, read on the forward strand.
ACTCTGTGTTCATGTTCACATGGCTGTGCATGAAACACACTCTGACCTTGAAGGGAACAGTAAGGGCTCCTTGGCCCCAGAGCCCTTACAATCAGGCCCGGACTGGCCGTTGCGGGCACCGGGCAATCCCCCAGTGCACCACAAGGGTGTGGGCCAGTTTTGGGCCCCTGGGGACCGTTTTTGTTACAGGGCCATGTATGCAGCATAGCTGCAAAATCGTCCCTGCAACAAAATCGGCCATAAACCGACCCCGGCAAAGAGCTCGGCGACACCCCCAACCCCCCGAGGTTGGGGGGAACTGGGGGCCGGTGGAGCACTTTGCCGGGGCCGGTTTTGGTTACCAATCCGGCCCTGCTTACAATACCTTGTTTTCATGTTCACATGGCTGTGCATGAAAGACACTCTGCCCTTGAAGGGAGCAGTAAAGGCTCCTTGGCCCCAAAGCCCTTACAATACTCTGCTTTCATGTTCACATGGCTGTGCATGAAATACACTCTGCTCTTGAAGGGAGCAGTAAGGGCTCCTTGGCCCCAAAGCCCTTACAATACTCTGCTTTCATGTTCACATGGCTGTGCGGATGCAGGAATTTTCATATTCTGAACTGCAGCCGTATCACTGGGAAATGTGTTTTCCTTATTATCCTTGAGACTTGGGGTAGGATGCTCTGGGTCACTTTTGAACCTTGTTTGAAGGATAAACTTTTCAGCTAAGCATTTGGCCATGATTAGTGTTTCTGTCAGCGAACCACTTCATGTAGGTCACGCTTTGTCCATCTCAGTTCACATTACAGTTGGACGCTTCGATTAGATCCGCCTGGTGAGCCACGGTGCGTTGAGAGCTAGGCACAGTGATCAATATTCCATCTCCCTTGTCCTCAGCGGGTACACACTGAAGGCATGTACACATATGATGAACTCACATTACCCATGGCAGAGGGCGTATGTTCTGCGTTGGCCGATCAATAGGCGAATGGAGTTCCCAGATATAGGTATCGATTGATGCTACAGAATTTCTGTTCCACCTCCTGAGATTTTGTTTCAAGAAGCCTCAAGGTCCTTTCAAGGTGTCAAGTTAATAATCAGCAGTACTTTACATCTCCACATGACATTTTTCCCTGTTGATGGCCTGGTTATTGCAGTGTATGCATGTACATATGTGTCTCTATAGTATTTATATAGCACAAATCTAGCCAAAATGCAGCAGAGGGCTGTATGTGGTTAAGATGGTACCTGGCCAGTGTATGTTCATTTATATGTGGGTTGATCCTATTGTGCAGCACCCCCAGAGTGTAGAGTTGGAAAAATGTCGCAGTGAGGGCTAGCAGCCGGCGATGGCGGCAGCCTAGAAGGAGAGCTCCGTGCTTGAGGCGGCTCCCGGATCAATCCGATCATCCATCCGTTTTTCAAAACTTCCCGGGCGGGAAGGCACAGACACCCAGGACCAAGCGGCAACGAACCGGACCAGCGGGACCTCAATCCGAGGTCGGGAAGTACGGTTCCGACAAAATCCAGACGGGGCCTGTACGTGGCGTACAGTCCGGGGACCACAGTGAGCGGCGGGCCCGGGAGGAAGTGGCCTGTTGTGGGCACCAAATCCGCCGGAAGTGCACGGCCGCGGAGGCCAGCGGCGACTGACAGACCGGAGCACCCAGCCGCCTTCACCGGACGTCGGGGGCCAGCGACTCCTGAAGCGGGATGCATCGGAGGTGAGGGAGACACAATTGCGGGCACCCGACGAGGGAGGAGACAGGCGCACGGAGCCGGCAACCGCCATCTTGGCCGGCGGCGGCCAGAGCGCTGGGGCAGTAGATCGGGAATCCACACCGGTCAGTAACCCCCCCCCGCCGCCGAAAGCGCAGTGAGCGGCGAAGAGCCCGCGGGCAGGATTAACGTCGAGACACCCCCGCAGGGCTGGGGCCCTGACACCTGACGGACATCTACACGGGGCACTCGCCCTTTACCCGGTGGGGTCTGGCGCCCGGGGCCCCCCACCTACATCAGAGGTCCCGAGCAGTGGGTCCGACGGCCACGAGCAGAAGGTGGCACACGTGGACATTACGGAGTGCAGGGACAGTTCCCTCAGGGCGACGCCGATTGTCTGCCTAACACGCAAATTAGCCCGGAACCTTACTGGCAGCCTCACACCACCGAACGTCTGAAACACTGACCAGCCTGGTACCCCTATGGGACGCAGCACCTAGCTTGGCCCTCAAAGCCCCGAGACAATCCGCGAATACCTGTCTGAGGAGGTCAGGAAGGCACGGCCCCCAGTGGAACTCGGGGCGAAGCGACCGCACGACATCAGACCGGCCCAAGGGACGCCGAAATGGCCGGCAAGGGGCCTAAAAACGGAGCGGCCCAATCACGCCTGGACCGGTTTGCGTATGAAAAGCCCGGCTCTCCCTCGCAAGAAGCTAAATCGCAATCAAGCAAGGCGGCCGACGTGCCCAGTGGCAAGAAGGCGACAATTGACGACGTCATGCGGGCCCTCACACAGGTGCAAGCCACGGTGGGATCGATCTCAGCTGAGATTACACTTATAAGGGCGGACTTTCACAAAATGACGGAGAAGGTGAATAATATGGAGGTGGTGACCAAATCCTTGGTTGAAGACGTGTCGGAACTGCAAATCAGCATGGAGCGCATCTCAAAAGAAAATAAAGAACTTTGCGACAAGCTGGATGACCAGGAAGGGCGCTCGAGGCGGAACAACATCCGTATCATAGGTGTGCCAGAATCGGAGGACACGAGGGCGATGGATCTATACGTGGAAAACCTGATCAAAGAGACTCTGAAGCCCAAAGGACTCTCAGCCTTCTTCACAGTGGAAAGGGCGCACCGGGTACCGGGAGGACGCCATAAGACGGGCGCCAACCCCAGACCAATAATAGCCAGACTTTTCAATTTCAGGGATCGGGACGCCATCCTACAGGCGGCGAGGAACTCACCTCCCATTAAGATCCAAAACGCGACGCTGGCATTCTTTCCTGACTATACGGCCGAGGTTGCACGGAGGAGGAGAACCTTCTTTGAAGTAAAAAAAGAGCTGAGGGCCAGGGAAATCCCGTACTCCATGCTCTTCCCGGCCAAGCTCCGGGTCGTGGCTGACAACAAGACCTGGTTTTTTGAGTCCCCGGAGGTGGCGCAAGATTGGTTGGAGGGATGGAGAACGACAGGCCTCCCCCGTCGGTCCAACAGACAGAACAAGCACCGTACTGCTGGCTCTCGACAGGGCCCACAAGCCAACGACGAAGACGCAGAAATACACTCTCCTTTGACCGATCATCATGAGGACAGTGCTGACGGAGGGCTATGAACCGCGGCTGTTGAATGGAGGAATCGATGAATAACATAGACTGACAAGGCCGCTTTGGACACTGGGTGGAAGGGCCTCCGCAGCTGAGGAAGGGGGCCGCCGACCACGGAGACACCTTCACTCCAGCGAGCAAGTACTATGTTATGGGTTGGGATCAAGCACTCTGCTGAGTTGGGGGGGCGGGCAGTGTTGAGTCCGTCGAGCAGGGGGGCAGGGAGGGGGGGAGTTGGGGGTAGGATGGGGTTATGGTTCTTAGTTTTTACACGGGGTCAGGATTGCTACATAGGGGCACATGAACACAGAATGGTAATGTCACGATACTGCATGAGGAGTCAATACACAGACCTCCGGGTCCTCCACGAGCACGACTTCTTAGTCCGCATACCCGAACACGATGGGGGAGGGCACTGATGTAGGGCGGGCGTCCCCGTTGAGCCTTATGTCCTGGAATGTGAAGGGTCTGGGCGACAAAATTAAACGAGGGCTGGTCCTGCACAGTATAAAAAGACTGAATCCCGCCCTGGTCCTACTACAAGAAACACACCTCACAGGCACGGCCATAAAGGCCCTAGACAGGAAGGGCTATAGCATGGTGGCCCACTCTGAGTTCACAAGGGGATCCCGGGGCACCGGGATACTAATTCACCGCTCATCCAGGTTTATAGTCCAATCAGTAGCAGTGGACACACAGGGCCGCTTCGCAGCGGTGCATGGACAGTGGGAGGGACAACCACTTAACGTAGTATCAGTATACATCCCGCCGGCACTACACACCATAGCCTTCCCGGACCTAGGTAAATTCCTATTAGACCTTCCGGAGGGGGCGCTCGTAATGGGAGGGGATTTTAATGCAGTGGCTCAAGACTCCCTAGACCGATACCCAATGCGTGCACAAACACCGACACACTCCAAATTGCAAAACTTCATGGAAGCGCAGGGCTTAGTGGACATATGGAGGCGGCTCCACCCAGTGGACCGGCAATACACATACTACTCAGCGGTCCACGACAGCATGTCGCGGATTGACTATTTCCTGACATTTGCAGGTGGTCTCCTCACTTACACTGACTCTCAGATTAGACCGCGAGGGGTCTCCGACCACTCCCCACTAACGCTGACTCTCTCCAGTCAGGAACGGACCCGTAGGCGACTCTTCCCTATCTACCCGGGCTACCTTAGGGAGCCTGCCATAGCCAAGGCCTTGAAAAGAACTACACGGTCCTACCTCACCGAAAATGAGGGCTCAGTAGCGTCGCCTACGATCCTGTGGGAGGCCTATAAAACGGTACTCCGCGGACAGGCGATTTCAGTGATCACACGACACAAACACACACGGCGTCAGGAACTGATAGATCTGGAGGGACAACTCGACAAGGCAACACAGGACCACGAAGGGAACCCAACCGGGGACACACAGCACGCGCTCCGAATGGCCCAGCAACGCCATACCGATTTTCTGCGCCGCCAAGTGAGGGAACACATGTCAGCAACCACGAGTAGAGTGTACGACATAGGCGACAAAGCAGGGAAGCTCCTGGCATGGCTGGAAAAAGCAAGGGGAGGCCAGAGGGCCATACTCCAGCTGAAAGACCCTATTGGCGAGATGCATACCAGTCCGGCAAGAATAGTGGAACTCCTGGCGGACCACTTCCACTCCGTGTACACCCCTGAGTATGAGGTCACACGGGAGATGGCAGAGAGCTCGCTCAATGGAGTGCCGACTCGCACTCTCGCCCCCGACCAGCGGGATGAGCTTGACTCCGACCTGACAGCGGAAGAAATACAGTTAGCCATAGCAGCACTTCACCCGGGGAAAGCACTGGGCCCCAATGGTGTGCCGATAGAGTGGTACAAGACTATGTCCGAAACACTATCCACGCCACTGCTCGATATGTTCCAGGAGTGTCGGGAACAGGGGCGCCTGCCTCCTGATCAACGTACGGCCACAATTGTCGCGCTACCCAAGCCCGGCAAACCCCCTGAGGACTGCGGATCATACCGCCCGATCTCCCTCCTTAACGCCGAGAGCAAAATCCTGGCGAAACTGTTGGCCACCAGACTCCAGCCTCACCTGACGTATTTGATACACCCGGACCAGTCGGGCTTCATGCCGCACCGGAGTACGGCGCTGAACCTGAGACGGCTGAATGGAGTGCTGGCCCGAGCCCCGCGGTTGGAGGAACCAGCGGCGGTACTGTCACTAGATGCCAAAATGGCGTTTGACATGGTGGAGTGGCGCTATCTCTTTGCGGTCCTGGAACACATGGGTATGGGCCCGAAGTTTATTTCGTGGGTCAGATTACTGTATGTCGAACCCATGGCGCGGGTTACTGCAAATGGCCACATATCCAGGGAGTTCCCGCTGGCACGGGGCACGAGGCAAGGGTGCCCACTCTCGCCACTACTGTTCGCCCTGGTGTTGGAACCCCTAGCCACAATTATCAGAACCACCCAGCTGTTGAAAGGCATACAATGGGGAGGTGGCTGGGAAGATAGAGTATCCCTGTACGCCGACGACATGCTCGTCTACCTCATGGACCTCACGAACAGCATCCCGGTCCTACTGGCACTGTGCGAAACCCACGGTACAGCCTCGGGATACAAACTTAACTGGTCCAAGTCCATACTCTTCATGGTCCAGGGTGACCCCCCAGCATTGCCTGAGGATTGCCAATTACTCATAGAACACGTCTCCTTTAAGTACCTAGGGATACGGATCACGAGAGATCACTCGACCTTCCTTGACCTGAATCTTAAGCCCCAGCTAGACAGACTGAAGGCGGACGTGCGCCACTGGAAAAATCTCCCCTTAACTCTATTAGGAAGAGCAGCGCTCTTCAAGATGATGGCGCTGCCTCGCTTCCTCTATGTCTTGGAAAACACGCCGGCGATGGTCCCCGTATCATTCTTCCGCCACGTGTCGGCACAATTGTCCGGCCTTCTGTGGGGTGACAAACCGGCTAGGGTTGCCCAATCGAAGTTAACCAGAGACTGGTACAGTGGGGGGATAGCCCTCCTCAACCTCGAGCTGTATTACTGGGCCGCTCACCTCAAGGTGATCAACCAATGGGTCCACGCGGCACACGACGACCCGGCGTATGAGGCGGATAGGCACCAGCTGGGCACGTCCACCCTTCTGGCCCCGCTCTACAATAAAGGAATAGTGAGAAAGTTGGAGGGACCTACCAAACACACGGTAGCCATCTGGCACAAAGCGCAAAAGCGACTGGCCTGGGAGGGAGTGATCACCAAACTCACACCACTATGGGACGCCAAAGCCCTCGGCAACCTGCGCAGCTCCAAGGGGTTTGATCAATGGGACACCATTGGGATCTCCTCGGTGGGCGACCTATGGACAGGAGAGGGCGTGCTCTCCTTTGCGACCCTGAGGGAGCAGTATAACATGGAGGTGACCGAAACGTACAGATACATTCAAATTAGGCACGCACTCTTGTCAGTGTTGGAACCAGGTGTGGCGCTTCCGGAATCGGCCCCGTTAGAGGACCGTTTGCTTACGGACTACATGGAGTCCAGTGCAACCTCCCTCACTTACCGCAAGCTGATGAACAACCTGCCGGATCCCCTTGGAAAGCTGAAGGGCTACTGGGAGGACGAGATAGGAGACCTAGATGAGGCGGACTGGAACGCAGCCCTGGCATCGCCCAGGGAGGCAGGTATTTCCACCCGATTTAGGCTGATCCAACTCAAAGTACTTCATAGGGTCTACTACACCCGCACCACACTATACAAAATACACAGAGCAGAACACCCGTATTGCCTCAGAAACTGCGGGGAGGAGGGTACACTGTTCCACACTATTTGGACCTGCCCAATCATACGGGACTACTGGAGGCGTGTCACACGCACGATCAGTCAGGCCCTCCAGAACCCGTTCACGCCGGACCCCAGAACATGTCTACTAAATATATGGGGCCCAACAGATTTGTCATTGCATGCAAAGGGCTGGGTGACCATTGGTGTAATGATGGCAAAACGTGATATCGCAAAAAACTGGGGGGCACTAGAGGCACCGACGCTAGCGCAGTGGTGCAGGAATATGGATATGCTCATGGTGACAGAAAGGGGAGTGTATCAACAGAGACATAATCCACGTAAATGGAAAAGAATTTGGACTCCATGGAACACATACAGAGGGGACATTTGTGAGCCTTTGCCCGAAGAGGTGGATGGGGACAGCTCAGGGGACGACGAGGACCTGGAGTAATGAGAGGAGGGCGGGGGGAGGCCCAGTTGCGCAGTTTGACCCGGGACCTGGGGAACATAAACGATGGGGAGATTGTAATCACCAGAGACTGTCTTTAGGGCCGCTGAACGCCTAGATACACATCGATGTTGCATTAGAATACTACTCATGAACATGCATTGCAACCCTTGAAGTAGCAAGTTTTATGTTGGGGGGGGAAAAATATAAAAAGTTGCTCTATTGATTGTAGACAGCTGAATGTTGACGCTGCTCTACAGAACGATTACTTGCCATTGTATACCATGTGATAGCAACAACAACAAAAAAAAATAAAAAATAAAAAAATGTCGCAGTGAGTTATAGGTGTTACCGGCTCCTTAGCCGTGGAGTGGGACAGTGTCCTTTGTTGTCACACGTTCGACAAAAAGCCTACCGTGTTGAGGAACCTACTTCATTACAGCTCTTAGCTGAAGGACCTTCAACAAAGGAAACCTTCCTACTCTCTGGCTAAGGAGCCGGTAACCCCTATAAATTAGGGAGGCTTTGATGTAATTGGATCAGGTTAGACTCACCTGAGCTTACTTAAAGGTTTCTTTAATTAGAATTCCTTTTCATGGTGTAATATCACATTATTTAGAGGTAAATAGTCCTCTTTAGAAGCAAATAGGGATCCTTGGCCCTGAAGAATGCCCCCGACCTGTATGGGCTCCAGCAAAGGGCAGAAACATGTTGGCCTTAAATTAGACTGCAGTATTGAGTCATTGTCCTCACATGACCGCCTTATGCGTTTTTTTTATCTTACATGATATACTCACTACTAAAGGCAAATAGCTGGGTTACATTAAGATATTTTTATCTCACCTACCTGGATCCCTGCACTGTCCAGTAGATTTAATTTAAGAACTCTCTCCTGCATAGAGGTGGACAGGGGGTTGAGTCCGCCCAGGAGGTACTATCCTTCCAGGGTGGGGCGAGGTTGCTGACGATGAAGCATGACACAATCTTGTGTGTGAGGAGTCCTCTTCCATAGGGGTGACCCCTCCTGCCCCTTTCTGACTTCCTCTTTCTGATTTACTCCATCTGTACTTACACATGCGAACTGGGATAGTCAGACATGATTATACAAGCAAAAAAGGCCATGTAGAAGAACCAACATGTGCCTCAGACTTCAAGCTGCCGCACTTTGTGTGTCGTTAGTTTAGCTTTAGGAGGAGGTACGGCGGTTCAATTTATCAGGGGAATTATAAGTGCACTACTCACCCGTGATGGTCTCAAGGCGCTAGGGGTTGGGTCAGCGGATCAGTTTCATGCAAAAAGCCAGGTTTTCAGAGCCTCCTTGAAGGTGTTCAGGAAGGGGGCATGCCTGATGTCGGTGGGGAGCTTGTTCCAGGTCTTGGCCGCGATGTAGGAGAAGGATCTTCCCCCTGCTCTGGCTCTGCGGAGGCGCGGGGTGTTGGCGAGGAGGAGGTTCGTGGCTCACCTCCTCCTCTCTCTGTTGTGTTTGGTGAACACACAGAACAACACAGCACATTTCACATTGTGTGTTATTTGCTCTTCCCTGTGGACCCTGGTGTGAGGCTGAACCACTGATCTATCTCCGACCGAGGTCTGTAAAGATACCGACAGACTCGCGCTCCCGGCTCTAGACGCACCTTTCTTTCTTGGAGAGCTCGCGATGGATTCATCTCTCCGGAGGATATCTCCTCTGGCCTATCACGATTTGCAGACTGCCAGAGAGGCAGACAACCCTTTTACCCTGAATACCAAGTGGGGGTGTGCATGACCCGTAAGAATCTGTAATTCCTCACACCATCTTTGATATTCGAAGAGCGCCTCCATTGCTAGTTGACATTCCTAAGGTCTCTCTTTCTTTACATATCATGTCTCTGCATTCATTGCCACAAGATGTTGCCTTTATGTTGTCAGGTGTCTGTCGCTATTGCCTATCTGTGGAAATAACAAATGTCTTCCTGGGCTGGTTTTTTTTCCCCAGTTTTTCCCCCTCCCCTTTCTTAGGTGCTCGCTGGTACCAGTGACAAACTATAAAACCAAATCAAGATAGATGAGTTATAATGCTTGTATCTATAGATATGATGTATCATTACGTGCGATGTTGACTGGCACGACTCTGCCACTGTACAATATCTTTCAAAAGAAATGTAATAGCAGCTCTTGTTTGCTTTATGATAAAACGTTAAAAAAAATTAAAAAAAGATATTTCAAACACCGCCCACAACAAGATTTTTTAGCACAGAAAACCAATGTAGCTGATGAGACGACCATCAAGCTATCTGCTGACTGTATGCTTTATATCCAATTACAATAATTGTATGCAAATATGTGCTATGATACCCTAAAAATGTGCCTTGGATTGGCTCCTTGTGCACAACCTTTGGACAACTGTCCAAAGGGAGAAGTGTGAGGTGTTTGGATCCAGGCGTTCTCGATGGTGCTTTGTGCAACATACAAAAGTGTCATTACTAAGGTGATCTGACTCACCAAAGAGAGGTCACCGATCAGGCACTTTATAAAGAGAAACACCTCTAACTTCCTATGAAGCTGAGGGCTGTTGATTGGTCGCCACCAACCAAGCCAATCTCCTGAGCTGACCCCCACCTAGAAAGAGGTAAGGGTGGGCGGGCAGCTACGCTCCGTGCACGGAGTGTGCGTAGTGCCGGCTTCTACGCATTTTGCGCGGCCGCCAGCGCATGCGCATTAGTACCCAAGACGGCGGCGATGAAGAGAGGGAGCCCCGGAGACGCGGCGGGCACCGGCAGGCAAGGTAAGTGCCTTTTAATTCTTTCTAACATTTAAATTAAAGTATTTAGGGAGGGCGGGAGGGAGGGAGGCCTGCGGTGCGTAGTGGGGCTACGCGGAGTGGGGCGTAGTTTCTCGCCCACTTCACGTAGCTCCGCGAAGCCCCACTACGCCCACTACGCCCAGGGTTAGAAAGAGGATTTATATCAGCTTCAAGTGCAGCCATCCAAGCCTTGAGCAAGCATGACATCACTATTACAGCCTTCGCCCACTGACTGGTGCACAACCACCAACCATCTGCCTCACCATCAGGCCCTCACATCTTCCTTGCTCCAGCCTCAGTCCGGTCCCTCTGCAGCCTGTGTGCTACAGGAGGAGGTGTCTGGATGCAGACTGGCACAGAGGAAGCTGGTGCTCTCTCCAAAAGGTTACCGTCATGATATGATGACATGAGACTGTAGATGGCTGACACGGCATACAAAGATCTAAGTGGTACAGAAGCCTGGATCTAAATACTTTATATCACACAAGAAAGGAGGTTGGGAACTGCAGACTCGAGCTGGAAAGCACTGCCCAATCACAGTCCTCTGTTGATGTTTATAGGTGGTGATGATTGGCAGGTGAAGGGCTGCACATCATCAAGGGCTAAAACCAGGGTGTGAGGCAGGCCCCTGCTGCCCCTGTGGCAAAAAGGCACCTGGACACAGAGGCAGGGGTATACCGGTTAACTGGCCACAAGCACTTGCACCCGGGCCCTTTTATTTGGAGGGTCATGTCACTTGTGACGCCTGTGATGGATGGGTGTGGGATGCATGTGTGTTGTCTAACCAAGTGTCTGCTGAGACAATAGAATGTGTCCAGCATGACACAACATTCCTCCCAAACTTTATTCAAAATAAAACAAAGTCCAACTTCTAGAAACAAACTATGCACAGAGGAAACCATACAGCCTCTCAGTCCTGAGAGGCATTCCGCGGGACAATAGGGGACAGGTGCCGCTGGAAGCTCCCGAGCTACTTGGCACATGTCCATAATTTAACCAGATTCTACTGGGCAAGAACAATGTGTTGATGGAGTCCTGATTCCTTGGCTTCCTGTCTGTCAGATCAATGTCCTCTCGCACACTGCTGGATGAATTTGTGTGCTCTGGCGGTGATACTGTGGGTGTCGGTCAATTAACGAGGCTGCATCAGGAGCGTTGGTGGAGTCCTGCTGCAGAGACTTTGCTTGAGGTGTCTAGGCACAAGGATGACCAAATCGGCCATGGCTGGAATGGCGATGATGTCCAGGATATTATCCTCTGAGGCGACGGTGCTTCCTGGTACCTTGTCGGTGGAGCTGCTTCTGGACCATCTCTCGTTCGAGGATCCCTGGGTGTGGGAATGTTCTGGAGGCCCTTGTGCAGGGCTGCCGTGATACAGTCTGGCCTGTGCAAAGCTCCTTATGGGCAGCCTGGGGCCCGCTGCAGGAACACTGACAGGTTCCAGTGACGTTGTTCAGGCAGCCGCCCGGGTGAGTGATTTAATGGTCGATGGGCTTGCCAACAGAACACAGGGGCACATGGGCTGTTGGATAACCCCTGGAAACTTGGTCTCTCGTTTCAATTGGAGTGCCTCGGTCTCTTGGTTCTTCTGCAGGTGGAAGGATCCACCCCTGTGACGATGTCGCTCTTTGGTTGGATGGGGTGATGCACATGGCAGTGATGTTGTGGTTGCCATTGAAGCTGGACAACAGGTGGTGGGGACTTGCTGGGAAAGAGGATGTCTGGAGGGACAGTTATGTATTTTCATCCTGCTGATGCTGTTCCTCACCCATATCATCTGTGGTCAGGAGCAGGGATGCCATCCAATTTAGATTGCCGATGTTCGGGACTGGACAGTCGCACTGGGAAGCGTTAGAGAGAGACATGCTTCGCACTAGCTGCTGCTTACATTTGGTTCTCCCATTGATCTGTTTCCAGGGAGGTCGGTTTGCCTTGGTGGCCGTCTGGTGTCTCTGGGTGCGCTCTTGTTTTGTGACAGTGTGAGCCCTTGTTCTCCTCTTGTTGGTCTTTTCAGCGCACCTGTGTTTGTCCAGTTCTTCCTGGAGACGGGATGGTCCCTCTTTTTCACACGGACCTCTTGCCAGTCTGATCCCTTCCTCAAGGGTCTTCGCAGTGCTTCCTTGCGCGGACCTCTTCCTGGTCCGATCCCTTCCTCTAGGGTCTTTGCAATGCTCCTCTTTCGGGATGACAGGTCACCTTCTTCACTCGAGGGGGTCGTGCTTGTACCTCGAGCCTGAGCCGTCGTGGCACCTGCTCCTACCTCTATTCAGGCATGCTTGGTGGAGTTGGTCACTTCGTGTGACGTGCTCCTTGTTTGCGGCGTTGTGGGGCGTCTGGCCACGTGTTGCATGTCAGTGGAGCACATATTGCGGTGGCAGCTTGCTACAGAGTGTGTGCAACTGTCCTCTTGCCTATCTTGGGCCACTGGCGACCCCGTCATCAGACAGTGTAAGGGAGGACACTTTTTGCTGTCTTTGGCCCACAGCGGGGCTTCGCTGAAGCAGTGGAGATGTGGAGGCTCTCCCTGCTGCCTTCAGCATTGCTTCTTCCCTGTGGAGAGGTGGTTTGTGAGCTCCGTCCTCTTCTTGGGCGCCCTCTTCTGGTGAGGTTGCTTTTCTTTATGACTTGCAGTGGTGTCAGACCACCAGTGGAGGGTGCCATGCAGCGGACATTCTCATGCCCATCGCCAGGCTTTCTGCTTGTCAACTTGGCTTCTTGACGCTTTGTCCTTTTGTTCAAATGGACTCTTTGCGGATTTCTTGGCTAAGGCATCTTTACACCACTTGATGCTCTCTGCTGGGGTTTAGCATTTCTGCTGTCCTCACTCATGACAGCTACAAGGGGATGTGTGCTTGACCATATAGTAGGCTTAATACAGTTCAAGTTCGGTACTTGGCTTGAGACCCCCTCCCTCCTCCCACCCCGCCCCTACATTCCTGGGCAGTGGGAGGGCATCATTTTGCATGACGTCACTGCGCTGGGCCTGTGCCTCTGCACTCGTTAATCAAGCCGGTTCCAACAATCGCCTCTGATGACCCATTCAGGAGTATTGTGAAGGTTAATGCCCGCTGGTCAGAGCCTGTCTCCCAGGGCCCTTGTCACAGAAGCGGGATCTGTTGCTCGCCCCGTTGGCCTCTTGACCCCCGGCTGACAACAATGGGAGATGATTGGGTTTCAGTAAAAAGAGAAGTATTGATCTGAGCTCAGCTATTGAATGCGGAGCTCCAGTTCCCTTGTTCAAAGGGACATGGGGTCAGGGTGGGGGAAGGGGTGGTCTGTATCTTTCTCTCGGCAGGAAGTGAAACTGGACCGAGGGGGGCGCTGCACAGAGGCCGAGGCAGCTTAAGGATTTTTGGGGCCTTTGAGAAGGTATTTTTAGTATCCTCTGATTGAAATACTTTGAATTGTATTACACACTTTCTGCTAATTCAAGCCTCTTCCACGGGCATCTTTCAAGAGGGTGAGGAAGCAGTGAGGACGAACCCACCAGCAGGGCCATATCAGAGAAACGGTGGAATGATGGAAGCATGTTATCCTTCCTAAGCCGATAAACGCAGCTTATAGGTTTGCACAGAGAGGCACAGGAGACACTTTTATCCTGTGGGGTGCTGATGCAAGCAGACGCGGACAGGCGTTTTTTGTACACATTTGACCACATTAACTTAGCTACACATTAATTGAATAACGGTGCCCCCAGCATGGAAAACAAGACCCCTGGCTGCACCCTCTCTCAAGAAGCAGGCCATCATTTTATTGGGTAGTTTGGCAGGTAATGCATGGACCTTGATTCATCAAACTGCCAGGAGGCAACAGAGGAGACATCACATGCCCTTTGACAGCGGATGGGGGTACAAAAGGGGGTGGTGATGGACGGAGTATCTGAATCAATCAAGCACTCACCCCCAGTCAAAAGATCTGGGTTTAATCAATCACCATTCTTTAGCCCACTCTGCCACCCCAGTTCAGACATGGCCATAT